>NC_056679.1:139916377-140599502 GCF_018350215.1 Panthera leo | reverse complement strand
TTCTTGTGTGATCTCTTGGATAGCCAAGAAGGCTCTAAATGTTTCTCTCTTTTCCTTCTCAGCTTAAAGGTAGAAAATCCACTGATCTACTAGAGTAGTCACTTACATGGAAATAACGTGATGAAGGACTATCACAACAGGTCACCCCCTTCCTCTCCACCTACAGACTCCACTATTGCTCCTGGCAATCTGAAAGGTGCTTCAGAGCAGCTTGTTCCTTTTTCTCTGCCAGGATGCTTGAGGCACTCTCCGAAGTTCAAAAACTAATACCATAGTTCCCAGGGCTATGTTTTGGTGTTTGTCACTACTATGCTTTTTCTTAAAAACTGGCATTCCAGCTTTCTTCAGTTCAAGGAAAAAAGAATACCATAGCTATCTACTCTTTTTCCTGTTCAGTTTTTCTCACCTCTTCCTGTGCCATGCCAACAGTCTCAATGTTGACTCCATCATCTGCCCTCAGACACATCATCTCTGTCGTCTCATCATTTCTAACACTATTGAGCACCTATGGCCACATTCTGTGCAAAGTCTGTTATGTGAATTATCCCATTTAACTCTCACAACCCAGCAACAAATTGAGTATTACCAGTTTTCAGATGAGAACATGCATTTTAAATTATCTATTCTTTTCCTCAACTTTTTTGAGATTTTTTTCTGAAGTTGTCCATGTGGTGCAGTTATTTTCAGTGTTTCTTCTGCGTTCTGCAGTTTTAAGTTTATTTATATTTGACAATGTCATTATTTTTCTTCCTCTCTTTCAGTATCAGTTATCTTTTTCTTTTAATGTTTTGTCTTGTTTTACTAAGATCATGCCTTATTAAATTCCTTGAAAGCATACAACAGTTTCAGCACAAAAAAGTCTTTTGCCTCCTCGAGTAAGAGTATCCTTAAATGTTTATTTAATTTACATTTTGCAACTTACATTCATTTTCCTTTTTTTTTTTCAATATTCGATATTTCTTTTTGTTTGGGATTGTTTTCTGGCTCACTCATTTGTAAAGGTAGGCAATGTTACCAGAGCCTTCTTACCGTTCAAAAATAACATGGCTATGTCTCCTTCGCTGCTCTCAAGAGATTCTCTCTCTCTCTCTGCAGAGAGAGAGAGGTGTTATCTTACTTACCTAGAGGGGAAAAATCTTACGAATGACATTGCATTTCTCAGGAGACACCTCGGGCACCTTCTGAATTGTTCTGTAAGTATTCAAGACAGAGGACTGGCTAACGAAACCATATTCTCTGTACCACTATCCAGTTCCTTGGGAAGAGACCGAGCGAGGGTGTTGGAGCTGGGGTTGGCTGGCCTCAGCCTGGAAACTTTCTCTCTGAATGTGTTAAGACTACTGTGGCTGGGGCTGATTCAGCCAGCTAGGAAGGTTGAGCCATTCTATGGAGGAGAAGTCCTCACTTTTCAGATCATTCCTCTAATTCAGGGTGAAGGGGCCACATTGCCAAAAAATGAGATTAGCATAACACCCTTTCGTTATGGTCTTTTGGTTTTGTGGGTCAGCAAGTTTCCACTGAATACATATTCATCTCCAGTCTACAGCTTGCCTCTAGACCTTCTGCTTTCCTTGTTAGAAAACTGTCAGAAGAGTGAGAAACAAAAACAAGGTGAGGTGACTTCATAGTTCTATGGCTTCTGCTTCAATCTCTCTGCCTCTGCTGAGGTGAAGCAAAAGGCCCCAGATGATTGTTTCTACCCTTCTTCTCCCAAGCCCTCTTGTGACTTCGGCCCTGGGTCCCAATATCAGATGGATTTTATACCTGTGCAATCCACAGAATGTCCTCCAAATACAATACTGATCCATTCCCTGAGGCTGGAGAGCTTAAGGTTGGTCCAAATTGTCAGGTCAGCTGACACTGTTTAATTCTGTATAAAATTAGAGCCTCAGCATCAGTGTAGAGGATTTCATCTTTAGGCTTTTTTGTCACTTCCTGTGTGTTTTGCCTACCACTTACTTACAGAAGGAATAAAGTGAAAACTTACTGGTTCAGCAAAGAAAAAAAATCTTTCACAGTCAGGTTTGTGGGAGACATTTCTTCTAAAAATTAATCATGTCTGCCTTCTAACATCTTAAGCTCCGAACAAATTTGACTATTTGAGCACCGATCGTACATAAGACACAAGAATACACAAATTTTGGAAACTTATTTTCTGACCTGGATGATGTTATAGTTAGGTGAGGGAAGCAGGTAAGTACACCAATGATCACAAAAGAGAAATCTTCAACCTAAAAACTTCCAATTTGGGAAATCTCACAGCTATGGGCCAAAGCAAAAGCCCATTGAATACTGTCTGTCAATAACAGTGTCATTCTGGATGCACACAAAAAAAGACATGCAGCCTTGTGGAAGGTAGCATGTTGGTTCTCAGAGGGTGCTAGGGGAATACAAATGAGAAATATCTACATTTGTGAAGCTCTCTGCCGCAGAAAGTTCAGATAGTCACGCAAGCTGAAGAACAACTCAAAACCAAACAGTTGGAAAGGAGGATTTTTCCTACAGGACTCAATGAGGAGTCTGTGAGGGAGGAGACATGCCTGCAGATGCTAAAGGCATTTTGTCAGCTCTTGTGCTCTTTCTGTCTAGAAGTGTGTACAAACAAGGACCAATCAGCATCCACCAGCCACTGAAAAAGCAATTCAGAGAACACCTGGCTTAGAAAGTAGATGACACAAGGAGATCCAGCTTTTTAGAGAAAGAGGATTTCAATTCTGATTTGAGGGGTCCCTCTGGCTCCAACAAGGTTGGTGGCAGGTGGACCTTGGCAGGTCCGCAGCGCCCCTTAATAGTCTCCATGGTTGAAAAATCATTCAACATCCTTCCCAGCTCCGGGCATAATAAAGCAGATTTGGGGGCATCAATTAAGCGGAAAATCTGCACTCTGATTTGTTTATTAGAATGCCAGTAGTTGACGGTCACACTATAAAATAAAGCATCTTCAGGAGATATGACAGTTTGCTGGAACTAGCGGTAGGCGATTCACATACCTGTATTTTGACCACCTGCTCTTCTTGTCCATACAAATATGATTTCCTAGCTTCATGCTCTTTCCTAAGAAGGGGTCCTGCACTTGTGGCTTCCAAGCGAAGAAGCAAATCTTCAGAAGCAGACCACATCTTCTCACGAACATAATCTCTTGTGACTTCCTCCACAATGTCCTGGCAAGAGATATTTCTTACGGTTACACTTCACACATCGGGTGAAACGAGCAAAGAGAATAGCTTCTGGAGCTTCTATCTTTGAGAAATAGGATATGGACGGCTCTTTCTGGCCTGGTTTAAGCACAGACTTGATCAGAGCAAAAGGATGAACTGGCTGAGCTTCTTTCTAATGACTTGCTTTTGAAATCCTCTGACCTTGGTGCTGAGGTACTAGGAGAATCTGGCTGAGTGATCTCAGGATCTGGAGGCGGAGATGGACAAATGATGCTGGCAAGGACCAAGTGTGAGGCTTGAGCTCCAGAGTGTACAAGGGACAAGGACGGCTGTGGTATGAATATGCACTGCCACCTCCCTCTCCAGGGCTGCCAAGGAAAAGAATGCAGTGGCCATGAAGTCTTCTGGCTCCTAGGCCCCCTTTCTAGTCCAGGCCAGAGAGCAGACCTCTGCAACAAGCCAGGAGGAGCCCGAAATAAACTTGGGGGGAAAATAAAAGACTTTGGACAGAAGGAAAGGGGGTGGGCGAGGAGAGACAGGCATTCCCCTGGCCAGACAGGCGAAACCCAGATGAATGAGAACAAAGGAGAGGGACTATGAAAAGTCTCAGGTAGATGATGAACTGGGTTTGCTTTTTACTTTCTTTGAGAGATGCAAGCCAAGACTGGACTCACTTCTATGGCTGATGCCTCTTACCAATGTGACTAGAATCAACGGATGATTAATTAAAAAAATTAAAACTGAAATCATAAAAAAATGCTTAAAAACCTTTAAGAGAAGACATTCTTACATTCACTAACTCAGAACTTTTAGATTGTCTAGAAGATTATTTTTTTTTAACAGTGTAGACCTTCCACTTTAAAAGAAAAAAATTTTTAATCCGTTTTTTGAGAGAGAGAGACATACAGACAGAGTGTGAGAGGGGGAGGAACAGAGACAGAGGGAGACACAGAATCCGAAGCAGGCTCCAGGCTCTGAGCTATCAGCACAGATCCCGATGTGGGGCTCGAACTCATGAACTGTGAGATGATGACCTGAGCTGAAGTTGGATGCTTAACTTACTGAGCCATGCAGGCGCCCCTAGACCTTCCACTTTTTAATAATCCTAACAGAATGATGCTCCATTTTACAAAGTTACTCCTAGGGCATCTTTGGAGGCCACAGGAACAATTTGTGGCTCTGGTTTTTAACCCTTTGATGCTGCTTCTTCATAGTGTGATACATCTTTTCCACTCTAGCATATTGTTTTTACATATTGCCCACAGTTTCATTATTTGCAAGGTAGCACTGGTAATGCATTGTAACAATGATTGACAATGTTTGAAATTACTTAATAAACCATTTTCTTCACTGTCTTCTTGTCATTGATTTCTGGTGGCATCATCAGCCTCCAGGCCACAGATTTTTCTCTGAGTTTTAGCAAATATCTTTGATGCTGGTGACTTTGAACAATTTTATAAGACCTACATTTGTGTGTTCTGTCTTTTTTTTCAAAATGGAACTAAATTCTTATTTGTATCTTCTCTGTAAACACACTACAATGCATGGAACAAACAGCAATTTTCACATCTTTTGGGTCCAACTTTGGTCTCAAGTCCAAAGCAATCTTGGTGAACATCCTTTTAAGAGTATTTCCCCCTGGAAAGTATTACTGACTTTTTAAAGGACATATCTATCTCTGTGGTAGGCTGTGGGGGGGGGAAGAAAGAAATTACTGAACACTGACAACCAGGAAATTACTACTAACTGAGCTCTTGTGTCAAGGTAAATGTGGAGATTAATTTTTAGGATAATGTACTATCACAAATAAGCTACAATATCTTTCTTCCCCTTGCTCTCTTTGGTGGTGTTATGTCAATATAGAAATAACTGTACAAGTCAGTAGGCATGCAGCCCCATCCAACTGCATTCATGACGACTTTACTCTATACCCAGGCTGCAATTTTAGTATATGTGCTGCCGAAGCGAGCACGATATACCC
The DNA here is from genome assembly GCF_018350215.1 of Panthera leo. NCBI lineage: Eukaryota > Metazoa > Chordata > Mammalia > Carnivora > Felidae > Panthera > Panthera leo. The sequence goes on along the minus strand of NC_056679.1, from coordinate 140,594,363 downwards.
AGGCTGCAAAAAATAAGTTATTTCCTCCCACCACTTCCATGATTCAAAAACAGAAAGGCAATCACACTTATTTTTTCAGAGCATAGTTATGCATTAAACATGAACCTCCTACCTCAATTTCTTTTGCCATGAGCCATGATTCTTTAGGCAAGCATGATTCAGGTGTGACCCAGGAAGTCTCTTGTGAATCGATGTTGTAGTAGTAGTCATATTTATCCTGCAGGGTGAGTTTGAGCCATGAACCTTCAGTAGACACTAAAGAAAGAAGCTTGTTACATTCTAGAGAGAAATACTGAACGCTTCAACATTATACTTTCTCCAATATGTAAAATAATGTAATGAACAATTTTTCATCAAGCATTCCGGCAGCCTAAGTTAAAATCATTAGAAATGACTTGCTAAAATGGAATGAATTCTATGTGTTCAATGGCGGCTCTCTACTAAGCCAAATGGGGAGGACAGTCTGATGGGTAATGCCATGGTTCTCGATCTCAAATTCCTCACGAGGATGAGAAGAGTCACAAATGGCCATCAAGAAGGAAAAAGTAGACAAAGAATGTATGTCCCAGATGTGAATGGCACCAAAGTGGTCAGAGGAGACTGGTGAGCAAGAATCTTCTTTGCTTAGCAACTCTTCCAGCAATTTCTCTGAGAAGGAGTGACCTATACAAACTGTGACCCATTATTTAAGGAAAGCCCATGATCTGCATTAAATCAAAGCAGAAGTAACTCATCTTTGCAGACAACTTTATCCTAACTAAAAACTGGCATATCCAAGCATGATGGTCACTAAGTAGGGAGAAGGAAAATGTCCTGGTTCGACTCATCGTGCTCTACACAACCACACAAAATGAGAAAAAAAATGTGGAAAGGACTTCATGTCTGGGGGTGGTGAAGGGTGCACTAGGAAAAAAAAAATCTATGGCAGTCATGGCTTAATTAGTCAAGACGAATATTTCCTCTTCATGAACCCATGGGCTATCCCTCCCATTTAGAAGTATGTTTATTTTGTTGAATGGTCATGATTCCGGTCCCAGACCAGAGAGCCAACAACAAAAGCCAAAATAAAAATGTTCTGACCTAGACCAATCTAAGCCAGCTTCTGTCAAGTGAGCACTCGACTAATTGTGTTTACAGGGAATCAAAGTTCAAAGTGAATATCTGTACAGAATATTTAAATGGATTAAAAAAACTAAGCAGGGGTAACTTTAAGGCCCTTGAATGTGGTTGGTTGGTTATTTGGTTTTAAATGCTCCTCAACTGTTCTCTGTTTGTCACTGCCCAGGAAAAGAGATGTATCTCTTTTCAAATGGGCAGACAGCTGTTAGCTGTGTAGAAATGCTGGCCTACCAGAAGTATCTTGTACAGCCAAATCAGGATGCTCACAAGTAATAATTATGAATCTAAGATAACTCCTAGGTTTGTGAATTGGCAATTTGGGGATATAAGACAGTATGCACCAGAACATGGCACACGGGAAGTGGAGGCAAGTAGAAGATAAATTAGGCTTAGGCCAGGATGGATTTGAAACTGAAATGAACCCTGGCATTAACACTGTTGTGCAACTCTTTCCCCATAAAGGAAGAGGCAGAGGACACTACAGCGACTCCGGACGAAAATATGTGAAGGGAACAGAGAGAGGCTCAAGGGTGATCAGATGCCAGGTAAGAAAGAATGACCAATAGCCTTCTGCATGTTTCATTAACGGGCAACTTGCTGAATTCAAGGGTGCAATCTCCGAGTTGGAAATCCACCAAGTGCATAGGGTGCCACGGGAAAGACCTCCAGTTGAACTAAGAAAACCTTTTTTTCTCCAATTCCACTTCTCAGGCCAGTTTCCTGAAGATGCAAAGTACATGACCTGTGATGTGTAAATCGACACCAGCCTGCGAATCAGGACATACCTTGATCTCTGATAGGATGTGAAGTGCTTGGTATCAATTTACTAAAGGAATGGTGCACTGACTCTCAAAAATTAACCTCTTCTGGTTTGCCAGAGTCTCCTTCTGACCAAAATCTCATGAATGTAAGTTTCTAAATCTAAAAAATGACTATTAGACTCATGATCTCAACGATACTTTACAAAGTTAACACATCATGGTCTACTGTTGGATTGAACAGGCATAAATATTTGCCAAGGTTATTGAGCTGGGCCCTTGGAGACCAGTGTCACTGCATTTTATTCCACGTTTTCAAACTTACTCCTATTAAATATTACACAATCATGTACCATTTGTTTCAAAAATGAGAGAGACAAATATTCGTAAAAAAATCAGTTTCCTATCCCTGGAGAAATGGATCAACAAGCAAGCACTAGATAAAGCAAATTCTCCTTAAATGCTGTCTTTTCTCAAGTTTATGATGTCACCCATGCATAGCCACCAAGTTAATCAGACTTTTCCAAAAAACAAAAAAAGAAAAACACATGTAAAAATTTTTTCCAATGCAAAAAAATATTTTAGAAATGTTCATACGAAAGCAATAATTGTCTTAAAGTCAATACAATACATATTGGTGCAAGACAGCATCATATCCAAAATGATATTTAGTCAGTGCCAAATGACTAGAAAGCTTACCACTTTTAGATTTGTGCTCTTTTGCCTTCGCGAGGGCATCATAATACCTGTCAGCACATTCAGGGATTATGTCATTTGTATTAGACACAGAAGACTTCAAATGAGACAAAATATCACATGGCTTTTCTTTCTCCAAACACTGATTGACATCGATGACCAGGGTAACCCCTGCACAATGAGAACAAAGTTTCTGTTATTGGTTATCTGCTACTTACTCTAGTGGTGTGCAAAGGTGAGATGTAATTCAGCCTTTTCCAGTAATGCATTGGAATTAAACCTTTATATCCTTTTCAGAGTTAGTACCACAAATACCCATGACTGTCACCAACTCACCTACAGGTTTAGGTTGTAGGAAGAACAAGATCCCACAGGAGCACAGTTTATTAAAAATTACAGCATTTCCAGGCTACTCTCGTGTGGTGGGAAGGCACTAGGTTCCACTCACTGTACTAATCCATAAGGGTGTGGTAAATGCAGTAGATATGCAGTCCTCCAATAGGTCATCCATCAGTATTTGAGAACTTGTCTTATGAAGACATTTATTTATTTTAGAATATATAAAAAATCCTGATAGTCTCTTGTATAAAGTGCTAGTATACTTCAAATATTCTAGGAAAGCAACAGGTAGGGCTGATGGACATATGTACTCAAGTCCAGAAACTTAATTCTGGAACCCATTTAGACTTAGAAAGCATTTTATTCCATTTTAAATTTCTGCTTCTCCCTATAAATCAAGCTACAGTGAACTCTTGGTTACCTAAAGAAATTTAACATGGTGAGTTCTTTACTATCCATTTCATTCCCAGCCAAGAATATTCTGGCCCAACCAATGAAAGTACTGTTTTTACAAACTATAAATGCACTGAGTTAGAAACCTAGAACAACAATGGAAGAAACCAGGTTAAAATGCTTTGTGGACAGAAGGTTTTGATGAAATGAGGAGAAATGGATATACATTTTTATAAACACCCCCCCCCCCACACACACAAAACTTTACCATACAAATGCTAACTGGCATATTGGTGTCATTAAATTATGCATGTATGTGCATACAAACATGAACACTGAAGGGGCGAGAAAAATGGAGTCTGACTTTCAACAATCTGGAACCAAAGTGATGCAAATCTGGAGGAGCACATAAAGAATCAAGGAGAACTTCCATAGCAAAATTCAACTGTTGCAGAACAAAAGATACAGCAGTATGCTCTTGTGCTTACAGGAGCTAATAAGAATGGATAAACAGTCCACCTTTCCTCTTCTCCAGAAAAGTTTTCTAGGATGGGACAAATGTGGTACTGGTTGTTTGAGAACTTTGTGGTCTCAGAGGAGCAGAAGGAACAAGCAAATGACAAAGAATCCTCTCATGAATTACACCTGACAGTTTCATCTAACCCAGTAAAATGCCATGTTCCTTAAAAGATGGGTATTATAGGGGTGCCTGGGTAGCTCAGTCAGTTAAGCATCGACTCCTGGTTTCAGTCCAGGCCCTGGTTTCACAGTTCGTGAGTTCGATCCTCACATCGGACTCTGCTGACAGGGAGGAGCCTGCTTAGGATTCTCTCTCTTCGCCCCTCCCTCGCTCAAAATAAATAAACTTAAATTTTTTTTTTAAAAAGATGGGTATAAGAAAGGCACAAATTTCTTGGATATGGAAATGTGATTTACCATTGAATATTGATATGCAAGCAGTGGGTCCACAGGTGAATCTTCCAGGTAACTGAAGCTTACTACTCATCTTAACAGAACCATTAATTTTCCCATGAAAATCTAAACCCTTGGAGAATACCCTAAGAGAACAGTCTCTACGCTGCTCATCATTTTATCCATAATCCCTGGTACACAGTAGGTGCTTAATGTTTGCTGAGAGCTGCTAGAAGAGCCCTTCCTGTCATCCTCTGCTACAATACAGTGATTATTTTAGTATTGTTAAATACTAAGGAGCTGCTTGGGCTTCTTTGTTCCTGCACTGAATGGCCTCAGACTCTTATGCTTTTTAGTTTCCCCCGCCTCCGGTCCCCACCAGCTATTTCTTCTTGCTGCTATGTGCTTGCAGAGAGCAGCCCAATCACCTAATTGCCTGGTAATTCGTAGCTTCTGATGTACTCTGAGTTGGGAAGGGACACAACCAAACATATTAGTGTTAAGCCTAATATAAGAATACAAAGGTTCTAAGTGTCTGCCCAAGAGATTCCCAATGAGCAGAGTAAATCAGTTCCAGGACAAAGGCTTTGAGACATGTACTTTGATTGTGTTTTTGCTTAATCCATGGGATGCTGTTTAGTTCCAGATAATTGAAGATGTCAAATAAATGGTCTACATAAAGTCAGGTATGTTTGTGGTAAGGAACAAATGAAGAAATCTCCCATAAGTCTCCTAAAAGATCCGAAAGAAATGTTTGTGTTGCATCTTAAGCCATACATCGGCAGGCTTTCTCTAAGCTATGCACTTAGAGGTGAAATAACCTCCAGTGGGGCAAAAAATGGCTTTTGTGGGGGAGAGGGTGAGAAATCTTTTTATGTATCAGCACAGATCTACATATGGTATAAAAACAGATTCAATGTATCTGTGGTATTAAAATTCCATGGTGAAAAATAATTAGGGAAAATCTATCTAAAAAGATTCCTTAGGGGCGCCTGGGTGGCTCAGTCGGTTAAGCGGCCGACTTTGGCTCAGGTCATGATCTCGCGGTCCGTGAGTTTGAGCCCCGCGTCGGGCTCTGTGCTGTCAGTTCAGAGCCTGGAGCCTGTTTCAGATTCTATGTCTCCCTCTCTCTGACCCTCCCCTGTTCATGCTCTGTCTCTGTCTCAAAAATAAATAAACGTTAAAAAAAATTAAAAAAAAAAAAAGATTCCTTAGGGAACAATAATGGAAGAAAGCTGGGGAATTTTGCTCTATGGAGTCAAAAGTAGAGACAAACCTACTTTTAGAAAGCAAGAAACCCAAGTGAAGGAGACTTGAGTTATGGTGTCCTTTCAGTCTTGCCTGTGGTAAAACCTATAGGGCAGCACTTTCTTGTACCAAATTATCTGGGAGTGGGTTAGATGCTTACAACACGAAACCAAAATCTGTTTCAAGTCTTATCATACAAAGGATGAATGCTTTTAAAGGGAAGATTAAACTCTTTTTTTTGAAAAACTGGAAAATTCTCATCTCATTGTTAGAATATAGATGGTTTTACTTCAGAACATCTTTTTGGTGTTATGTATCATAGAAGAAACTATATCAACTCTTCTGAGACACAGGACAGAGGCAGAAGACAGGATTTTAAATGTGTACATCTGGAGTACACAGTCACATATTTGAGAAAGCCTCTTACACAGTCAACACAACAATGAATCTCAATGTAAAACAAGGAACAGCTTCTCATCTGCAGGCCAAATGTAGGAAGAACATGAATAAAATGATTTCTAAATTGGTTTGACTTCTAAGAGCAAAACTGTAACCCTTTCAGGCTGAGTGCCAATGTTACAATCTAATTTCTTTAAAAGTGTTTCTTTAAACTATGGCTTCCTTCAGTTTTACGTTTAAATCTAAATCTCTTACGAACCCGTCTCAAATTTATTTTATTTTTTCTTAAGGATTAGAGTGCTAGAATGGAAAGACTTCAAAGATCCTGAGGGTATAAGTTCAGGTTGGAGAAATGTACATAATTTTCCAGGCTAAGGAAATAAAAACCAGATGTTCCCCACAGATGCTTCCAAAGTTGAAAAGCCAATCTTTGGGGGCAAGAAGACTAAGGTGTCTCGACAGCATTCTATGACCTGATACAATAGGATACGTCCTAGTTATGCTGCAAATAGGTTAAGGAACAGCACTTTCAGAAGTCTTACTTTCGGTAGATTATTTGTACATGTAGAGTGTTAGTATATCGATCTTGAAGCTACTTTAGATTTCCATGTGAATTTTCCTACTATTCGTCTATGAGTCTTAGAATAAAACTAAAATTAAATCGTTTGAGCCAATGAGGGGATTCTGCTAGTTGCCTAGTACGTCTATCTCAATTATGCACCCTAGACCTGGGGGAATAATTGCACGTCGGTTTGAGGACTCGCTGGGAGAAAGACCTGAGCTAAGACTCCACTGATCACCTGAGCTCCATGAGCCCTTACTCTGGTTGGTGGACCACAGTGACATTTGGGGTTTCCTGCAATTAGTGTCAGTTTCAGAGCCAGTGTGCTGTAATCCCTGGAACGTCTGATTGCATCCTTTCCCCTCAATACAGCCACCATGGTAAAAAATTGCAGCTCTCTTTAGGGGAAGCCTCGAATAAAGATGAACAGTATAAACTTTTGACTGTAGCACTCTGTTCTCAAGTGGACCTGGTCTCCTCTTCACTTAAGGGGTTCTTGGTTTGTAAATGGCTTAAGTATGGGAATTGACTTAGGGGCCATGATTTTTGCTGTCATTACTCAAATTATACTTCCGCATTTGACCTAGAATTCTTCTTCCACTTGTACAAATCAAGAATGAATTTAGTAAACTGTTTAAATCATATTTAGGGACACCACAGTCAATTAGCCAATCCCACAGGTCTGTCAGATCATTCTGATTACTGCTTTGACTCTGCTCTCCATGACAGTAACCACACCCACTCACCTTTGGTGGTTAAGTGCTGCCACCTGGCCTCTGTGGCCTGCCCACAGATTTTGGACTGCCAGTCTTTTTGCAAGTACATGAGCCACTTCCTTAGAGTAAATCTCCGTCTCTTTCTCTATGTATGTGTGTGTATACAGATACTACATACTTTCCAGAGAAACAACTATTTATCTGCATGCACATGCACTTGTACATATGCACGCACACACACAGATATATGACTACATATTTAGTTCTCCAGAGAAAAGTATATATTTGGTTCTGTTTCTCTGGCAAATCTGGACTAATACAATGGAAGGCATAGAAGGGAGCATAGGTATTTATTAAGCAGATTGGGCAAGTTTCTTAAGGGTCAAGATAAAAAAAGGGCTTCAAATACCCATCGATAGATGAATGGATAAAGATGTGGTATATATACACAACAGAGTATTACTCGGCATTCAAAAAGAATGAAATCTTGCCATTTGCAACTACGTGGATGGAACTGGAGGGTATTGTGCTAAGCAAAATTAGTCACAGAAAGACAAATATCATATGACTTCACTCACAGGAGGACTTCAAGAGACAAAACAGATGAACATAAGGGAAGGGAAACAAAAATAATATAAAAACAGGGAGAGGGACAAAACAGAAGAGACTCTTAAATATGGAGAACAAACAGAGGGTTACTGGAGGGGTTGTGGGAGGGAGGATGGGCTAAATGGGTAAGGGGCACTAAGGAATCTACTCCTGAAATCATTGTTGCACTATACGCTGACTTGGATGTAAATTAAAAAAATAAATAAACATTTTTAAAAAAGGTAAAAAAGGGCTTGATTAAACTAGAAATTTGAGAGTTCAGTAACCATTTTTTTGCTTTCTGGATTTTGTACCAGAATCCTTAGATTTTGCTAGAGATAGCACCTAATCACTGAAAATAGTGCCACCACCAATAGATCTTTTTGTATATATACTCAACAACTAAAATTTCTAAGAGTCCAAATCTTTTCAGAAACTAAAGCTATACAGTTATAAACATAAAAAATCAGTGGCATAACCAGCAAGGTTCACTGAGCCAGCAAAAGGAGGTGAGGACTTACATTGTTTTGCTTTGTCCTTGTCCATGTTGGCCTCATCGACCGCATGCTGTATCTCATCCAGCCAAAGGACTTTGGAAACAATCTCAGAGTCCTGGGAATAGGGTCATAGAATAAAAGAAAGAACAGGGAATGATGATGAAACAGAATTTATAACTGCTTTTCAGGAGCCCATTTATTACAGTTCCCACAGACTCTTACCAACTACCAAGCACTGTCATAGACTGTATAGACTATTAATGAAATAACGCCCAATTCCAAACCCCATCCCCCACTTAGGTGCATTCGTCTATTGGTTTGTGTTTTTTCCAAGACTGCCCTCTCCCATGGTGGTCCTTTATAAAGAACCGGATGATCCCTGTGTTGGAACTCCTCCACAGATTTCCTCTGCAGTTAGGGGAAAATGTAACTCCCCTTCCCAGGGACCGTGGGGATCTAATGATGCAGGCCTGCTGACTCCTCTGGCTGCCCTTCACACTCCTCTACTCCCTGTCTCAGACCTGCACACCAGCCTCCTTCAGACCCTAATGTTCTCCAGCTGTGTGGCTGTGGATTCTTTCTTACCGTTCAGGGCTTAATTCAAATGTCACCTCCTCCAGAAAAGCCGCCTCTGAATACGCTCTCCCTTAATCACTAACTGTGTTCCCAAGGTGGCCAAGGTACCAGAGGAAACTTTAAATTTGAGGGAAACACAATGATACTTGGCATTTACCAGACACAGAGACAAAAACAAAACACCCATACAAAAACATGGTGGCTGCCCTCAAGGAGCTAACAACTTAGTAGAAAAGATAGATTTACATAAAAAATAATTATAATACAATGTGATCAGAGCGATAATGGCTGTAGACACATGATCTAGAAATAGTCAAGAAATGATTATAGTAGGGGTTAATTGCAGGGGGAAGAAATACTTGGAGCTAAGGACAGCTTCAGAATGGAAGTGATAATAGCAATAAAAAGGCACTAAATTATCTACCTTTTTTTTTTTACTTTTAAAGTGATTTTATTTTATTTTTGGTTGTATTTTAAAGAGAGACAGAGCATGCACATGAGTGAGGGAGAGGGGCAGAGCGGGAGAGAGAATCTTAAGCAGGCTCCACACTCAGTATGGAGAGTGACATGGGGCTAGATTCCATGTCCTCGGGATCATGACCTGAATTGAAATTAAAAGCTGGATGCTCCACCGACTGAGCCACCCAGGTGACCCCATTTTTTTTTTTTACTTCTCGGTTGATTCTGACTACCATATTAAAAATATGGTGCTACTATATAGTAATTAAATGGGACTTCCAGAAACCAACTGCCCAAGATTACATAAACTTGCCAGAGATTACAAGTAAGTGTTATCAGGAGAAATTAAGTATTTTTCAGGGAAGATGAGACATTCAATTTATTTTTTTTTAAGTTTATTTATTTTGAGAGAGAGAAAGCACATGCAGGGGCATGAGCAGAGGCAGAGAGAGGGAGGGAGAGGGGTGATCCCAAGCAGGTTCCGTACTGTCAGCACAAAGCCTGACGCAGGGCTCAATCCCACAAATCTTGAGATCATGACCTGAGCCCAGGCACCCTGAGGCATTCAATTTTCAACAATGGGGACACTTGCCCATGTGTAGTAATAAGTGTCACGTACTAAATCCTAAGGCAAGCCTGTGATGAACAGCAAGTAGCTCATCAGAACCATGGAGAACTTGCTCCATCATTCAGGACTCATGATGGATGGTTTGCAGGAAGGAGAAATGACATCCACCTGCTCCTCTGCAAGGCTTCAAAGCTATTTCCCTCTTAGACTAACTTGAGATAATGTATGCGGAAAGCACTCTGAAAGTAAGACAAAGAATCTATCACTTCATCCTGTAATATCTGGGCTAATGGAGACCATCATGGAAGGCTTGGCTCCTGCTTCCACAATCATCTCTAGGCAGATCTGCCACATGGGTATGGTTACTTGTAGCAAGATCTCCATTTCTTGAAAGAATGGATGTGAAGGAATCAAACAAGAAGCATGATAGGAAGTTGAAGACTACAGGAAGAATGAAGAGACAGGGGAGTAGGAACTATTTGTTCCCAAGGCCAAAGAGAACCCAAACACTCCTCCCAGGACTAGCCTAAAGACTAAGTTCCATACAAGTTCATTTATGTCTCTTTCAGTTTTTTTGAAGAGTATTTACCAAATTCTTTCGTAACTTACCATTGTAGAAGATGCACCATACAAACTTTGACCCAGATGAAAAGGAAGTTAAATCCCACTTAAAAGCTTAAAGTGTTTGTTTCATAAGGCAAAGTTTACAAACCAAATGGATTTAAGTCAACAGTTTATATCATGACTCATTACACCAAAGGATGCTAGAGTTAAATGTAAAACCAAGAGTAAAAACCAAGCCCTAGCGGTTTAAGATCTCCTTTTAAATTGCTTGCTACAAGACTGGAAATTTATTTATAGGATGGTCAGGGCTCTACCTCAAGCTACATAGCCAGGTTCAACATCTGAGTGACAAATGGATCAAGTAAAGAGAAAGCAGGCCATCTGCAAATCAAGTGACAAATTCCTGAATTCAGATGAGTCCTAGAATATTTTAATTCAACAAAAAGTACCTTTTCAATATTTTATGGCATTTTGGCTATTTCTGCAATAAAATAGCTTTCAATTTCAGCTTCTGTTAACATATGTTATGTAGCTGAAGTACTAGTAATTTTTGATTGTAAAACTCTTGGTGTGATGAAATTTAATCATGATGTGAAAAGTTTACACAGATCAATTCCTTCCTGGCTTATCCCTCAGCCTGTAAGTCTCACACCAAATCTGCATTTTCTGATTCTTGCTGCATTTTATATGCAACATGCTGTTGGGACTGTTTGGCTAAGGGTTTAACCTTAAGTTGTGTTAAGTACAGAAAAATCTGTCACAATGCAGTTTCATTTATACTACATATTAAACCATATCCTCTGGGATATAATTATCCATAAAAGCTTATACGTTGCACAACGGTGTGGCTGTCCCAAACACTACTGAGTTGGGCACTACATAATGATTAAGATGGTAAATTTTATGTTATGGACATTTCACATTTTAAAAAAAATGTTTATTGTAGACCTGCTCACCAATAACCATGGAATAAACAGAGTCCTCTGCATTTTAATGTTGTATCATGATTTTAGTTTATTATTTAACACCCCTCCACACCCCACTGTTACCTGACTCTGTAGTTAACGAAGAGCTCAGAATATGTTGAGTTATGGCAAAACAAAACACCCTAAAACCAAGTATGGCCAAACAGTGATGGCAAATTCAGAACAATGTGACACTGATGGAGAATTTTCAAAGTTACCATAGTCTTAATTTAGCTTCCTAAAAAAAGTTTGTTTTCTGTAACTCATTTCATTTATAATTATGTAATGGGTTTAAGAATTAAAGTTTGAATAACAGAGAGGATTCAGGAAAGGCTAATTTCTGATAGCTCAGTTATTCAGTAGACATCACACTCTGGCACCGTGTTTTTTAAATGGATAAAAATGAGATATAGGACAGTCAAAACTAACTGCTGCTCGGCCTCTATGTTCAGCTTACTTCTGTAAGCACTCACTGTGTACTACCTGCATTTTTTCAACATGTCAAAGTATACGGGGTGGGAATTAGAGCATCTACGCAGAAGGAACTGTTAGGGGTGGGTAAGAGTTAAATGATTTGCTCCAGGAATAAAGTAACGTGTTCAGAGACTCAGCCTGAGTCACGCAGCCTGCAACATGAGCGCTGTCACACCCTTCCCCTCCAGAGGCCCTGGGCAAGCTTCCCAGTCTGCGGAGCATGCGACAGACAGCACGCTCTACGGCGAGAACAAGGGTTCCCTTTGCTGTTCACACACGAAACCGAGGGGAAGCTGTGCTCCCTAATTTTACACGTTTAATAACATTTGAGAAACGGGACTCAGGTCACCAAGATGAAAGCCCTCATCTTTGTAGCTGCTGGAGTAATGCTTCTGTTGCCCACTTTTTGCCAAAGCGGTAAGCTCTTTTCATACGGGGTAGGTCGGGGGGTGGTGGTTTGTGTTACAAGGGCAAACGGAACCTAATTTTCTTCGCGCTTCACACAATCTGCAACCTGAAAGGCAGAGTTTGAGGTTTGTTATGAAAAGGCAGCATCTTGGAAGGGAATAGCTATAGTTTGTTTGCTCTGTTCAGACCTTGTCGAAGACCAGTGTTCTCTGCTTAGATTTAAAAACCTGTGGCATAGTCAAGATTTTAACTCCTATAATGAAGTCACGGATCAAACTTCATTGTGACAAGATTCTGATCTTCTAAGAATTTCCTCTGATTCGGCAAGACAGCACTTTTTCAAGAGATTTTCAAAATTCCTATGTTTATACCTTGTCTTGGGCCACAAGTAGGGAAAACAAGAACAGTACCAGAAAGAATGAGTGGTCCTCCAGTAAGTAATGCTAACAGGTTACTGTTTCTTAATGACTTTACCATGGAGTTCTCCTTACAGTCACATGATCTTTTAGTTTTTAGAAATGAGATCTCCCAAATACTATTATTCAACTCTTAATGTGTTTCTTATTTCACTCAACCCAATGTTAGCCTGTCACCTCCTGCTTACTCCAAAATAAACCAATGTGCGCTATCTGTATCCACAACTCTTCTGCTGTTAGGTCACTCTCCAGCCAACATTGTTTGGAGCAGGAAAGCTGGGGTGAGGGACAACGATGAGACAGAAAAAATAAAAAATTAACAAAACTAAACCTCTATAGAGGAATGCTGCTTCAACAGGCAGGTGAAATCGTCAAGGTGGTTGTGGGAGAGTACTAAGCATTCAGAGGAGCAGTGGGTGTGGGATTCACGAGGAGTGAGCGTTCTGGGTAGGGGTGAACCCAAATGCAGCAGAAGGGGGCTCCTTCAAGGTGCTGGTGGAGTTTGGTGCAAGTGAACAGGGGGCATTTAAAGGCGACAAAGTAAGAAGCAGGGCATTTGCTTTCTTCCATGGGGTGGGGGAGAAATGAGTAAAAAAACCCCATCGTCTAGAGGCTGAAGTCTGGTCCCCTTGGATCAGTCCCTTTCCAAGGCCTTTGCCCAGAGTAAAAACATTTTAGAAACACTATGCCAAACGGAAGCCTGTATTAAGAATCCAAACAAATTGAAAAATATGTCAAATTTAACAATGAGTACTATTTTGAAAGCACACCAGACTCTAGGCACTAAAAGACTTACTCAAGTCAAGCCAGATCTGGAATTCTCATGGAAAAAGGAATCGAGGCTTTTTCACAGCCACTGTTTACCATGTTTTTAGGCACCATGTCTTGCTCAACCACAGGAATTTTCTGAAAACTGACAAACACTTCATTTCAACAACTCTCTTATCAGATCTTGAAAGGAAATAACTTGCACAGCATGTTCTTCAGCCACCATTTTCCAGCTTTGGGCCTAATTCTCAAGGCATTTCTCTTTGGGTAACATCAAATTTAAGCATTTTTCAAAATGCGAGAATGAAGAGAAGGATGTGTGTGGCTGAATCCAAGTGTCACCCAACCCCATCCTCAAAGTTCACATCTAAACACAGGCAGAGAACACTTCCCAGATATTTCTTTCTTTTTCGTTAATCTATCTTCCTTTAAACGACACCTTAACACCACCTCCCTGTCCCTACTTGTTCAGGCAATACTCTGTTTTATACACTGAATTCAGTTTGTGCAATCTCAAGGTTATGAGGAAGGCTTCAATTTCACCTGGGGGCGAACTGCTAGAGATTAAAGCAGGAAGAGAAACTGGCTTTGAATGAGAACCAGGTTACTAAACACTAACCCCAAGTGCTCAACACGTAGGAATTCAGAAGTCATGTGAAAAGACGTAACTGGCAGAACAATGGCATTTTAAATTGGTAAGTATGAGGTTTATATTAGGCATTAAAGTCCATCTTAGAAATCTGAGAGAATCCACTTTATGTACGTGTCAAAGATTTACGGAAAAATTATATAATGAGAAACAGGTTTGAGGAGTAAGGTCTACTGTGTTTTTGAAATTGCTCTTGCATGAATTAGGAGGATTAAAATTAGCATGCCAATGAATGCCCAATATATAGTATAATTTATAGTATGTAGTGGTTGCATCTCTATTCCTTTTTGTTCCATTTCTGAATTTTTCCTTGGTTTTTTAAATGGAAATAGAGTTGCCATACAATGTTACATTGGCTTCAAGTGCACAACATAGTGATTGGACAATTCTATACATTATCTCGTAAGTGTAATTACCACTTGTTACCATACAATGTTAATACATTATGGACTATATTCTCTATTCCCCTCTTTTCATTTTTCTTCCTTTGTCTCCTCTATGCTTGTCATTTGTCCCATCTTCTTCCCCAAAATCATCTAGAGTAGACGCCTCCTAGTCATTTTTGCCTCCTGCCTCTCCCTCATTGCCACCAAAGCCAACTGGATGCCAAGTCCCTCTAAGCTGCCATCAGTTTCCAGGGTTCACTTCGCCTTTCTGCTGCCATTGCTCTAGATCGTTACTCTCCATCTTGAGTTTCAATGACTACAGTAGGCTCCAGATCAGTCCCCCTTGCCTCTAATTTCTTCCCTTTTCAGTCTCTACACTGTCACCCAAGTCATCTTAAATATAAACCAGATCACAGTTATATTAGTATGCTATTGGTGCTGCAACAAATTACCACAATTGTAGTGGCTTAAAACAATACAGATGATACTTCCGGAGGTCACAAGTCCTGAAGTCAAGATGTCAGCAGGGCTGTGTTCATTCTGGAGGCTCTGGGGCATAAGTTATTTTCTTGTCTTTTGTTTTTTTTAGCTTCTAGAAGCTGCTTGCATTCTTGGTTTATGGCTCCTCTTTTCATCCTCAATGCCAGCACAGCACAGCATTTTAAAATATCTGATATTGACTCCCTTGCCTCCCTCTTATAAGGAGTCTTATGATTACATCTGACGCACCTAGCCAATCCAGGATACTCATGCCATCTGAAGATCCTGAATCACATCTGCAAAGTCCCTTTTGCACATAAAATAACATATTCAAAGGGTCCAGGCATTAGCAGGTGGAATCTTGTGAGGCCATCGCTGTCTACTATAATGGCCACGCCTCTGTTCACAATTTTGTATGTGCCTAAGCCCAGCATCTGAGAACAGAAACATGATTTCTTTCGAGTTTTTTTCTAGTTAAAGGTCTTTCAGAGATTTGGCTGTATCCTACCCTTTCATCTGTAACCTACCCTGTCATCTTCTTTCACACACCTTATTAGCTTAAGACAATGAGTTTTTGTGTACCCTTTCCACTGGTCTGACAGTTTGAAGACAGGGACAGAGTCTAACACTGTACCACTGGCATATAACATGCAATAAACATTTGTCAAATTAACTTATCTGACATTGCCAGATCCCATGCCAGCCCATGTATCTTATTCATCTATTAAATTTCATCTATGAACCTTGCTCATCTTTACCTCTTCCTTGACATTCTGCTCCAACATTTAAATCTGTTAACCACTGTCTGAATGTCTATACAATTTACAGCCAATATGATATTGGTCTATAATGGTTTGATGTGCTATTATTGCTCTTGCCAACGGTATTATAAACTTCCTGCCTGCAAGGAGTTGCCATCTAGTTTTTGCTCCTGCATGGGCTAGCACAGTGCTGGGGCATACGATATATATACTAAATGCATTCCTGCTACTTACCAGATTTATAGGGATTTGCGAAAATAAAAATGAACCTAAATTCTACAACTACAGAAACTATGTAGATAAAACTTTTAGTTTCATTGTGTCCTGAACCACAGCCATGGGCTCAGCAATAATTCATATTAATACTTCTTCTCAGTTACAGGCATGGAAAATGACGTACACAACTTGGCAAAACCAACCTTACCTATTAAGACCTTCCGTGGGGCTCCCCCAAATTCTTTTGAAGAATTCCCCCTTTCTGCCATAGAAGGCTGGACAGGAACTACCACAACTGTAAAAATTAACTGCCCAGAAGAAAGGGTTTCAAATCTCCACGTGAATAATGCTACCATGGGGTACCTGAGCAGCTCCTTAAGTACCAAACTGATACCAGCCATCTACATCCTGGTGTTTGTAGTAGGTGTGCCAGCCAATGCGGTGACCCTGTGGATGCTCCTCTTCAGGACCAGATCCATCTGTATGAACATCTTCTACACCAACCTGGCCATGGCAGACTTTCTTTTTTGCATCACACTGCCCTTTAAGATAGCTTACCACCTCAATGGGAACAACTGGGTATTTGGAGAGGTGATGTGCCGGGCCACCACAGTCATCTTCTATGGCAACATGTACTGCTCCATTCTGCTCCTCGCCTGCATTAGTATCAGCCGCTACCTAGCCATTGTCCATCCTTTCACATACCGAGGTCTGCCCAAGCGTACCTACACCCTGCTGACATGTGGACTGGTGTGGGCAACAGTTTTCTTATACATGCTGCCATTCTTCATCCTGAAGCAGGAATATTACCTTGTCCAGCAGGACATCACCACTTGCCATGATGTCCACAACACATGCGAGTCCTCATCACCCTTCCAACTCTACTACTTCATATCCTTGGCGTTCTTTGGATTCTTAATTCCCTTTGTGGTCATTATCTACTGCTACACAGCCATCATTCGGACGCTTAATGCATATGATCACAGATGGTTGTGGTATGTTAAGGCGAGTCTCCTCATTCTTCTGATTTTTACCATTTGCTTTGCTCCAAGCAATATTATACTCATCATTCACCACGCTAACTACTACTACAACAACACTGATGGCTTATATTTTGTCTATCTCATAGCTTTGTGCCTTGGGAGCCTGAATAGTTGCCTAGATCCACTCCTTTATTTTCTTATGTCAAAAATCATAGATCACTCCACTGTTTATCTTACAATGGTGAAATCACCTTAGAGAACAAGGAACGCCATCTGTGAAAACACACCTTCTTGGGACGATACATGCCTAGTGCAGAGGGTTCTACCCTCTAACTCCATTCTTGAGCTCCTAAGAAATACTGCCTCAAAATAAAACACTACAAAAGCACTTTTTTATTTTAATACTTTTTCAGGATTTTAAGAGTGTCAGTGCAGAAGAAAAGATATCATCATCTTTAGGGCAACTGACACACTTGCCTGATGGTACTTCAAGACCTTTAATTCTCCATCTTCCCTACTTCCAGTAGGTTTCAACCCTACATGTCCTGGAGGAGGAGGTGGGACAAGGGCGAAGCACAGGGAGAAGCTAAGATCTCAGTTCTCAGTGTTTGGCGTCATTTTTGATTCGTCTTCCTTCTCCAACTCTCACACAGGTGGTCCCTCATCAGCTCACTCGAAGTGATTGTTATCACTAGGGGCCATTACCTTAGTCCCACATTTGCCTTCTAACCATTCTTTTCACTGCCAGCCTATTCTATTTCACTGGCCATTGCCAGATTAATCTTCCTCAGATCATACTGAACACATCACTCAAAAATCCCAGCTCACACAGTGCCAATGATTGTTCACTGTTTTGGAGTAAGTTATAAATCTTTAGCCTGACATTCAGAGATAATTTTCCAACTTTACTTCCCAATAAACCTTGCCTGCAAAGTAGGCACCAGCCAAGCTTCTTGATTTGCTATAATCTTGACTTCTCCTTTTTGCTCTTGCTTCTCTAACTGTAAAGCTGTTTTTAACATGTTTGCCTTAATTCTTTCCATCTCTTAAAGTCTTCAATGGACCATTCTCAAGCTAGAAGTTCATTTTTCTCATCTCCCTTTCTTGTATTTTTGACATTTATATACAAATATTAATTTCATAAATACTTATTAAACACCCTGTATAGTAAAGAAGGGGCTACTCCTCTCCCTTCTTTAGTCTCCTGTAGACCCAAGTCTTCTCAGGGTTTGTGGGGCCCAGATCCATGCTCTGTATAACATGTTGCTGAGTGAATGAATAAAATCTCAAAGCAGCAAAGCAGTATGAAAGCCCATTCAATTGTTACTGAGAAGGCAAGGTACCTTGTATGACAAGGGACATTATTTTTTGGTTGGGCATGTAAAAAAAAAAAAAAAAGACATAAGCTAGAACACACTCATAAAATCATTTAAAAGTTTTGGGCGCCTGGGTGGCTCAGTCGGTTAAGCCTCCGACTTCAGCTCAGGTCATGATCTCACGGTCCGTGGGTTCGAGCCCCGCGTCAGGCTCTGGGCTGATGGCTCAGAGCCTGGAGCCTGCTTCCGCTTCTGTGTCTCCCTCTCTCTCTGCCCCTCCCCCGTTCATGCTCTGTCTCTCTCTGTCTCAAAAATAAATAAACATTAAAAAAAAATCATTTAAAAGTTCAAAATAACAAAACATTAAAAAAATTAAAAGAAAGGGGGGGGGTGTCTGGGGGTCTCAGTCGGTTAAGCGGACTTTGGCTCAGGTAATGACCTCACGGTCCAGGAGTTCCAGCCCTGTGTTGGGCTCTGTGCTGACAGTTCAGAGCCTGGGGCCTGCTTCAGATTCTGAGTCTCCCTTTCTCTCAGCCCCACGTTGGGTACACAGATTACTTGAAGAAAAAAAAAAATTTAAAAAGAAACCTAAAATAAGTTTTAAGATGACAGAAACTTCAATGAAAGTAATTGGTTTCTGCAAATAAAGCCATCATGTGTAATACAGTTTCACATAAGAGAAAAATGTAGTAATATTCACTTGTTAAAAGCACACAACTCTTGTGCAGTAAATATATATATAGCAAAACAGAATGTTTTTGGGCATCTAATTCATAAAGTCTCAAGGAAAGCCTTCAATTTTAAAATAGCTCACAATTCACTGCCTCTGGTGAACAAAGTGTGTTTTCTGCTAAGTATGTGCCAACATGCGCATTACCCAGCCTTTCCCCTGAGACAAAAGGAATTTGGTTTCTACACAAGGTTACACTTGAAATACTATTAATGAGGAGAAAGAATTCTCACCAGCTTAAATCCCTGTCCTCAACCTTTGATAAAACTGGCCATCTGTTCCATGCAGATGTTATCCATTGTCATCGTTTTTAAAAATTCTTTTTATTTTAGAGAGAGAGGGAGAACACATGAAGTGGGGGGGGTGGGGATAGAATCTTAAGCAGTTTCCATGCTCAGCATGGAGCCCAATGCAGGGCTCAATCCTATGATCCTGGGATCATGACCTGAGCCGATATCAAGAGTCAGACGCTCAACCGACTGAGCCACCCAGAGCCCCTCCAATGTGATCTTTAACAGCTGTATGTTTTCGCACAAGCTTTACTTTATACTGGCAATACTAGTAATATAATTTTTTTTCTATTATTTTCAAGGCCAGATCTTGGGAAGGCAAGGCACAGAATTATCTCCATCAAAACACAACCGCAACTTCCAAGCATCCAAACCACAAATGTTAAAAAACACACACAGATGGGGCACCTCGGTAACTCAGTCAGTTAAGTGTCTGACTTTTGATTTTGGCCAGGTCAGGATCTCAGGGTCATGAGATCAACTCCTGCTGGGCGTGGAGTCTTCTTAATATTCTCTCTCCCCCCACTCTCTCTCTCAAAAACAAAAAACAAAACAAAAAAAACCCACACAGACACACATACACACACACATAGACCTCATCAAATAAGCAAAGAATCAGTTTTTTTCCCCAGGGAAAAAACAGGCAGAGAAAAAAAAAGTTTCAAAATTAATGGGCAGAAAAAGAAAATGGTGTTTAAAAATAGCAATTAAACCAAATCATATTCATTGCTTGGAACTGTTTCATTGCTTGGTAATGTTTTAAATCTGTTAGCTCTTGCCAATACAATTCAGGCTCCTCATTTTATAGGCCGAAGCAGTTTAATTCCAGCCTGAGCTAGAACCCAGATCCTTGGGCTCATATTTAATGCTCTATTTCCATTACTAAAGCTGCTGCTCTTACACTTAGGAAGCAAGCCTGACAGACAGATGGCAAAGTGGAGACACCCAGCAAAGGCTTCTAAGTGTCCTGGTGAGGTCCCACGGCACTCCATCTTGACCTAAAGCTATCAGATTGGAATGCTCTGGAAGGGACTTGCATAGCCTGCCTATGAAAGATTTGTGGAGTCAAGGACAAACCGCATGTGGCTGTGGGCAGAGAGGAACCTAGGTCTATCTCTATCCTGTACCCAGAAGATCCCACGTGCGGTTTGTGGATGCAACAATTTGTGTGTGTCTAGCAAGGACTTTGTGACACAGACATCACTCAGCCCTTACCTGGGCAACCGCTGGCACCCACAATAATATTAGCTACATTATTTCAGTATTTTTTGGGGGTGTCAAGCTCCATGCAAAATGCTGAACACTCAAACACATGTGTATGTTCACAATATAATTATATATGATTACATGTTAATATAATCTATAGAAATATAAGTACGTGAACATCCAAATACACTTTATTACATCTGTATGTTACTCTTAACCCCTCACCATGATCCTGTAAGATAGGCACTATTATATCCATTTTACACGTGTGGAAATGGAAGTAAAGAGAATTCAAGGGACTTGACTAAAATCTCTGGTTATTTTGACAAAGCCAATATTGGAATGGTGCCTGTCTGTCTCCAAAGCAAGTAACTGTATCTTCCAATGCTGACAAGTGTGCCTCGGGCCACAGTCTTGGCTCCAACAGTGGGGATGGCAGGCAGAGACCCATTCTCCCCTCCATGGGGTGTGGGGGCACAAGGCTTGGGTTTCAGTTTCACTCTCCTATTCGCTGGCCCGCTATTTATTGACCAGTCCCGTTCCTTTCCATCAGATGAAAGGGCAACCAGCCACACAGCTGCTGTGAGGGTCAAATGAAGATAAATAATGTGAGGGCACCCCTAAAGCACAGGGGGTATGGCAAGGCTGCTGCCATCCCCATCAGAAGGTTAACAGTACAAAAGTCCCCGCCTTGGAGGGATGTTTTTATTCACCTTTAATGAGGCAGTTCAGTAGTACATACGATTATATGTGCATATGTATGTAACATATAAATGTAAATAAATATGCACATACATAAAAAGATATACACTTTAATTTTTATTAAAAATACTTTTGCATAGGTAATACATGGTACAGAGTTTATATTAAAAATTTATTTTCTTCTTCCCTCACCACTCACTTCTCTTTGCCAGAGTCAACACTTCCCTATGCTGCTGGAGACTACATTATGCCAAAATAATTTCTAATACCTTGCATCAAAATGAGCTGCCTTGAAGGGGGAACACCTCAGCCGGGGCAGTAGGTCCTATTCCACAAACTAAGTTACCACTTGGCCCTTTGTGAGTTGTTTACATTTTTTTTTTAAGTTTAGAAACATTCATCATGTAATACATGTACTCTCTAAGAAAGTAAAATCCCAACAGCACAAAAACAGAGAAAACAAAGAAGTCTCCCATCTACACCAGACTTCTAGTTCACCTTCCAGGTGTTTCCTTCTGGAAATAATTTATGCACATGCAAGAGTATGTTTATTATGGGTGTGTATCCCATTTTCAGGCACGTGGAAACATTTTTTTTTTTTGTTACTTAACAATATACATATTGAAGATTATCCAATATAGATTCACTCAATTTTTTTGACGACCACAGAGTATTTCCACTATATGGATATACTGCAACTTACTTAACTGGGCCTCTCTTGAAGGATATTTATATTGTTTGGGGTCTTTTGTTATTACAATGCAACAATAAACATCCCCTTCCCTCTGCCTTTATAATACAGGTTTCTGAATCCAATGGACCAGGGCATAGTTGCAGAACTCATTACTTTTTGGATAGTTCTGGATACATTACTTAGCCTAAGTTTTATTATCTGTAAGTGATGATAAGGACATTTAACCCACATGGCTGTTATGGATTATTATGAGGATTATATGAGAAAATATGCATACAAATACGGAGTATCATGCCTGGCAAACAACAGGTGCTCAATAAATGTTTGTTCTAATCAAAGATGCTGTTCCTGATTCAGATGAGGCAGTTTCTGGGTTGTAAACACCTATACAGAGAAGACCTCCACTCCTTGAGGTTTTGGCTTGCAGCTGGAGACATGGCATCTATGAGTGGGGTCGGTTCCAGGGAGCATCTCTCTCTCAATCTCAAGGAACAGATCATAAGCTTCACCACTCAGCACCCTTCCAACACTGGCCAGTATCTGTGGAACACCTCCTAACACCAGTCTAAGCTCTGCAGCATGGAAAAAATCCTGTGCTCTTCAAAGGGACTGTGGCCAGGTCAGTCTCTTCCTGTGCTGAGAACAAACCAGGCTCACACCTGCCCAGCACTGTATTCCCAGCCTGCACCATCCTGCTTTCCGCCCACCTAACCAGCTCCTCCTTCCCTTCCAGGGGCAGCTCCTGTTCTCTCTCCCTGTCCACTCCTCTTAGGATTCTAGCCCACAAAAATCCATGGTCTCTGAAGTACTCGGTGCATACCTTGTCTTCACACTGTGTCACATACTCACCTCTACTGTTATTTAACTCTTCTATATAAGAATGCCCACTACCTCCGTTTCTAAGCATCTTAAGAAGGACAGAGATCTTCAAATGTCATGTGTTCCTTCTACCCTTTTTCCCCTCTACCACACACTATCCAGTACACTATGTATACAGTATGTGCTCAGTAAATAGCGAATGAATTGGAATCTGAACAAGAACTCACCCATCAGTGAGGTTTTAGTTAAAGTAAAAGCAGTGATTAGCTCTGGAGCCAGCTTCCTGCTCATGTTTGACACCAGGATAAAAATAGCCCTATTATTTCCATTTTGGTCCATAGGCAATTGTAGGAAGAGTATCTCATAAGCCGTAGGCAAAACAAATCAAGAAAATCCTCCCTCTCAGCCGTTCTCCCCCCACCCAGTCTGTAAATTTAAAAGCAACAAACCTACTAAGACTCACCATGAGTTTCTGCATTTTAGCATGGTATAAAACATCCTGGTAGTGCTGGGCGCAGTCTGGATCCACATCTTTGATCTTAGCAGTAGGTAAGAGCAGAGTATCTAAAGTTTTCAAAGCATTCCCTTCATCAATAGCTTCATTGATGTACCCTACAGCTACGATTCCTAGGGCAAGAAAAAAAGTTTTCCTCTTAAGTCACAATACATCATAAGTTCTCTAGAATCACCTATAAGAAACATGGAGTTAGAAAGGGGGTAGGGAACCCCCTGCACATAAGAAAACCTCTAAGAGCTAATAAGCAGAGCTAAGGCTGCAGGATACAAGGTCAGTGTACAAAAGTGTAGAGTATTTCTACACACACTCAGTGTATGATGTGAAAATGAAATGGAGGAGAAAATTCCATTTGGAATAGATTCCAATCACAAATACATTGTAACTACTTAAATCATAAACAGGAATAAATTTAACAAAAGAAGCTCGAGACACGTACGCTGAAAACCACAAAACACCACTGAAAAAAATTAAAGATGACCTAAATAAATGGAAAAATCATCTCATGTTCATGGATCCAAACAATACTGTTAAGGCGGAAATACTCCTCAAACTGATCAATAGATTCAGGGTAATCCCTATCAAAATCCCAATTGCATTTTTCTTTCAATTGACAAGCTGTATCTAAAATTCACATGTAAATGCAAGGGACCAAGAATAACCAACGCAGTGTTGAAAAAAGAACAAAACTGGAGTTCTCTTAACAATTTCAAAACTTACTACAAAGCTACAGTTAATCAATACTGCATGGTGCTGGCATAAGGATAGATGTACGGAACAATGGAAAAGAATTTAGAGTTCAGAAATAAACCCTTACATTTGTGGGCAACTGATTTTTGACAAGACTGCCAAGACAACTCAACAAGTACAAGTCTTTATAACAAATGGCACTGGGACAACTGGACATCCACATGCATAAGAATGAAGCTGGACTCTCTACATCAGAGCCTACACAAAAAAGTAACTCAAAATGGATCACAGACTGAAGTGTAAAAGCTTAATCTATGTAACACTTAGATGAAAACATAGGAGTAAATCTTTGTGGCCATGGGTTAGGTGCTAGTTTTAATAGTGACACCAGAAACACAACTAAAGAAAAAAAATAAATACATGGGATGTAAAAATGCAAACTTTTATGCTTCAAAGGACACCAGAGAAAGTGAAGGCAATCTACAGAATGGGGGAAAATACTTGCAAATCCTCTATGTGATAAAAGACTTGTACACCTTATATACATGTATACCAGATATATAAGGAATTCTTACAACTCAACAATAAGAAAGGAAAACCCAATTTAAAATGGGTAAAGGCCTTGAACACACACTTCTTGAAAGAAGATATACAAATGGCTAATAATCGCATGAAAAGATACTCAATATTAGTTATCAGGAAAATGCAAATCCAAATCACAATGAGATACCACTTCATATCCACCAGGACGGCAATAAAAATAAGACAAACAGTAACAAGTGTGAAGATGTGCTGACACTGGAACTCTCATACACTGCTGGTGGGAATAGAAAATGGTAGTCATAATGGACAACAAGCAGTTCCTTAAAATACTAAACACAGAATTACCACGTGATCTAGCACTTCTACTCCTAGGTATATACACTTAAGGGAACCACAGGTTCACATAAAAACTTAGACACTATTCTACTTATATGAAATATCCACAATGGGAAAATCCACAGAAACACAGTAGACCAGTGGTTGCGGGTGGGGGGAACGGGAGGACAGGCAAAGGGGAGTGACTATACAAAGTATCTTCTCGGGGTGATGAAAATGTTATGAATTTAGATAGTGTGATGGTAGTACAACTTTTTAAATCCAAAAAAGTCACCATAAAAACAATCAATGGGTCAATTTTATGGTATATAAATTATATCTCAATGAAGCTGTTATAAAATGGGAGGACAACTTTATATACAAGTAGCAGGAGGAATGCTAATGTCTAGTGTAAACCTCACTTAGATAGCAGTGTGAAGGCAATGAGTGACAGAACCACAGGATAACAGAGCTGAAAAAAATTAATGTCGAGATGTACAGAAAAAAAACTGAAATACAAAGAGGTTTGGATATACATTCTATTCTTCAGATTACTTTACCACTTTGTGAAGGATGCCAAAACAGAGATAGTTCTAAATCAAACAATTCCCTATAGTATCAGTAGAGTGAATTTCCAGGTCCATACAGTCCAATGCTGTCCAATAGAACATTCTGTGATGATGAAAACGTTCTCTGACTGGGCTGCCCAATACACTACATGTAACTATTAGGCATTTAAAATGTGGCTAGTATGACTGAAGAACTTAATTTTAAATTTTATCTAATTTTAATGATTAAAGTAGCTGCACGTAGTTGGGAAGTGTAGATAGGCCTCCTAGAGATTAACAGTCAGACATGTTTTTTAAGATAGTTTTAAGGTTTAGTTATGACTAATTACTATCACAAATTGTTTCTATGAAACCACCTGGTAAAATAACATCTGGAGCCCTAACTCATGGATATGCCAAAAGAATAATAACCGTATCTACCAGCTCAACCTTCTACTATCTCCATCATACCACAGGTTCTTAGGACATAGACTAGAAGGTCCAGGAAAGAAAAATACAGAGCAAAGTCATGGAACTTGACAAATTTTTGCAACACCAGCAAAGGGTATCTATTTGGAGGCCCATTCTCCGTACTACATTATTAAAAATAAATTATCAACCAGTCATAAAATACTACAGTATATGCAAGAATATACTTATATATAGTAGACACATGAACAACGTGGGGGTTAGGAGCACCAACACCCTGTGCAGTCAAAAATTCAGGTATAGGAAAGATGGCGGCATAGGAGGATGCTGGGGTCACCGTGTCCTGAGGATCACTTAGATTCCACCCACACCTGCCTAAATAACCCAGAAAATCGCCAGAAGACTAGCAGAACGGATTCTCCCGAGCCAAGCACAGATGAGAGGCCCACGGAAGAGAGTAGGAAGGGCGGAGAGGTGGTGCGCGCTGCACGGACTGGCGGGAGGGAGCCGGGGCGGAGGGGCAGCCTGCTGGCCAAGCAGAGCCCCGGAGTCTGGCTTGAAAAGCAGAGGGGCCGGAATGCGTGGGTTCTGCCAGCCAGCGGGACTTAACATCTGGAAGGTTATAAGTAAACAGCTCTGCTCAGAGAACGGGAGGGCTGGAGGACAACGGGAGGGAGAGTTGTTGAGTCCTGGACGACAGAGCGCAGCTTGGAGGGGAACAAAGGCGCTGGCCAGCGCCATCTCCCTCGCCCATCCCCCAGCCAAAACCCCAAGGGAACCAGTTCCTGTCAGGGAACTTGCTTGCACCTCGCAAACACCGAATGCTGTGTTTCTGTGGATTCATCGCTCCGGCGGGTCTGACTCCCTCCCGGTGCCACAGGGCCCCTCCAGAAGCGGATCTCTGAAGGAAAAGTGAGCTGAGCCTACCCCTCCTGCCCCTGTGCACTTGGTGATCCACCCCAGCTAATACGCCAGATCCCGAGCACCACAAGCCTGGCAGTGTGCAAGTACCCCAGACAGGGGCCACACCACCCCACAGTGAATCCTGCCCCTAGGAGAGGGGAAGAGAAAGTACACACCGGTTTGACTGTGGCCCCAGCAGTGGGCTGGGGGCAGACATCGGGTCAGACTGCGGCCCCGCCCACCAACGCAAGTTATTCAAGACAGCACAGGGGAAGTGCCCTGCAGGTCCGCACCACTCCAGGGACTATTGAAAATGACGAAATGGAAGAATTCCCCTCAAAAGAATCTCCAGGAAATAACAACAGCTAACGAACTGATCAAAAAGGATTGAAACAATATAACAGAAAGTGAATTTAGAATAATAGTCATAAAATTAATCGCTGGGCTTGAAAACAGTATAGAGGACAGCAGAGAATCTCTTGCTACAGAGATCAAGGGACTAAGGAACAGGTAGGAGGAGCTAAAAAATGCTATTAATGATCTGCAAAATAAAATGGAGACAACCACGGCTCAGATTGAAGAGGCAGAGGAGAGAATAGGTGAACTAGAAGATAAAATTACGGAAAAAGAAGAAGCTGAGAAAAAGAAGAAGCTGAGAAAAAGAGATAAAAAAATGCAGGAGTATGAGGGGAAAATTAGAGAACTAAGTGATGCACTAAAGAGAAATAATCTACGCATAATTGGTATTCCAGAGGAGGAAGAGAGAGGGAAAGGTGCTGAAGGTGTACTTGAAGAAATCATAGCTGAGAACTTCCCTGATCTGGGGAAGGAAAAAGGCACTGAAATCCAAGACGCACAGAGAACTCCCTTCAGACGTAACTTGAATCGATCTTCTGCACGACATATCATAGTGAAACTGGCAAAATACAAGGATAAAGAGAAAATTCTGAAAGCAGCTAGGGATAAAAGTGCTCTAACATATAAAGGGAGACCTATAAGACTCATGAACGATCTCTCTGAAACTTGGTAGGCCAGAAAGGAATGGCAGGAGATCTTCAATGTGAGGAACAGGAAAAAATATGCAGCCGAGAATCCTTTATCCAGCAAGTCTGTCATTTAGAATAAAAGGAGAGATAAAGGTCTTCCCAAACAAACAAAAACTGAAGGAATTCGTCACCACTAAACCAGCCCTACAAGAGATCCTAAGGGGGATCCTGTGAGACAAAGTACCAGAGACATCGCTACAAGCATGAAACCTATGGACATCATAATGACTCTAAACCCATATCTTTCTATAATAACACTGAATGTAAATGAACTAAATGCACCAACCAAAAGACATAAGGTATCAGAATGGATAAAAAAACAAGACCCATCTATTTGCTGTCTACAAGAAACTCATTTTAGACCTGAGGACACCTTTAGATTGAGAGTGAGGGGATGGAGAACTATTTATCATGCTACTGGAAGCCAAAAGAAAGCTGGAGTAGCCATACTTATATCAGACAAACTAGACTTTAAATTAAAGGCTGTAACAAGAGATGAAGAAGGGCATTATAGAATCATTACAGGGTCTATCCATCAGGAAGAGCTAACTATTATAAATGTCTATGCACCGAATATGGGAGCCCCCAAATATATAAAACAATTACTCATAAACATAAGCAACCTTATTGATAAGAATGTGGTAATTGCAGGGGACTTTAACACTCCACTTACAGAAATGGATAGATCATCTAGACACACGGTCAATAAAGAAACAAGGGCCCTGAATGATACATTGGATCAGATGGACTTGACAGATATATTTAGAATTCTGCATCCCAAAGCAACAGAATATACTTTCTTCTCGAGTGCACATGGAACATTCTCCAAGATAGATCATATACTGGGTCACAAAACAGCCCTTCATAAGTATACAAGAATTGAAATTATACCATGCATACTTTCAGACCACAATGCTATGAAGCTTGAAATCAACCACAGGAAAAAGTCTGGAAAACCTCCAAAAGCATGGAGGTTAAAGAACACCCTTCTAAAGAATGAGTGGGTCAACCAGGCAATTCGAGAAGAAATCAAAAAATATATGGAAACAAACGAAAATGAAAATACAACAATCCAAACGCTTTGGGATGCAGCGAAGGCAGTCCTGAGAGGAAAATACATCACAATCCAGGCCTATCTCAAGAAACAAGAAAAATCCCAAATACAAAATCTAACAGCACACCTAAAGGAAATAGAAGCAGAACAGCAAAGGCAGCTTAAACCCAGCAGAAGAAGAGAAATAATAAAGATCAGAGCAGAAATAAACAATATAGAATCTAAAAAAACTGTAGAGCAGATCAATGAAACCAAGAGTTGGTTTTTTGAAAAAATAAACAAAATTGACAAACCTCTAGCCAGGCTTCTCAAAAAGAAAAGGGAGATGACCCAAATAGATAAAATCATGAATGAAAATGGAATTATTACAACCAATCCCTCAGAGATACAAGCAATTATCAGGGAATACTATGAAAAATTATTTGCCAACAAACTGGACAACCTGGAAGAAATGGACAA
This sequence comes from Panthera leo, assembly GCF_018350215.1. Classification (NCBI taxonomy): domain Eukaryota; kingdom Metazoa; phylum Chordata; class Mammalia; order Carnivora; family Felidae; genus Panthera; species Panthera leo. Next base: position 140,565,205 of record NC_056679.1, on the reverse strand, counting down.
ATTCTTAAACACCCACACGCTTCCAAAACTCAATCATGAGGAAACAGAAAGCTTGAACAGACCCATAACCAGCAAAGAAATTGAATCAGTCATCAAAAATCTCCCAATTAATAAGAGTCTAGGACCAGATGGCTTCCCAGGGGAGTTCTACCAGACGTTTAAAGCAGAGATAACACCTATCCTTCTTAAGCTATTCCAAAAAATAGAAAGGGAAGGAAAACTTCCAGACTCATTCTATGAAGCTAGTATTACTTTGATTCCTAAACCAGACAGAGACCCAGTAAAAAAAAGAGAACCACAGGCCAATATCCCTGATGAATATGGATGCAAACACTCTCAATAAGATACTAGCAAATCGAATTCAACAGCATATAAAAAGAATTATTCACCATGATCAAGTGGCATTCACTCCTGGGATGCAGGGATGGTTCAACATTCGCAAATCAATCAACGTGATACATCACATTAATAAAAGAAAAGATAAGAACCATATGATCCTGTCAATCGATGCAGAAAAGGCATTTGACAAAATTCAGCACACTTTCTTAATAAAAACGCTTGAGAAAGTCGGGATAGAAGGAACATACTTAAACATCATAAAAGCCATTTATGAAAAGCCCACAGCTAACATCATCCTCAATGGGGAAAAACTGAGAGCTTTTTCCCTGAGATCAGGAACATGACAGGGATGTCCACTCTCACTGCTGTTGTTTAACAGTGTCGGAAGTGCTAGCATCAGCAATCAGACAATAAAAGGAAATCAAAAGCATCAAAATTGGCAAAGATGAAATCAAGCTTTCACTTTTTGCAGATGACATGATCTTATACATGGAAAATCCGATAGACTCCACCAAAAGTCTGCTAGAACTGATACATGAATTCAGCAAAGTTGCAGGATACAAAATCAATGTACAGAAATCAGTTGCATTCTTATACACTAATAATGAAGCAACCGAAAGACAAATAAAGAAAATGATCCCATTCACAATTGCACCAAGAAGCATAAAATACCTAGGGATAAATCTAACCAAAGATGTACAAGATCTGTATTCTGAAAACTATAGAAACCTTATGAAGGAAATCGAAGAAGATATAAAGAAATGGAAAAACATTCTGTGCTCATGGATTGGAAGAATAAATATTGTCAAAATGTCAATACTACCCAAAGCTATCTACACATTCAATGCAATCCCAATCAAAATTGCACCAGCATTCTTCTCGAAACTAGAACAAGCAATCCTAAAATTCATATGGAACCACAAAAGGCCCCGAATAGCCAAAGTAATTTTGAAGAAGAAGACCAAAGCAGGAGGCCTCACAATCCCAGACTTTAGCCTCTACTACAAAGCTGTAATCATCAAGACAGCATGGTATTGGCACAAAAACAGACACATAGACCAATGGAATAGAATAGAAACCCCAGAACTAGACCCACAAACGTATGGCCAACTCATCTTTGACAAAGCAGGAAAGAACATCCAATGGAAAAAAGACAGTCTGTTTAACAAATGGTGCTGGGAGAACTGGACAGCAACATGCAGAAGATTAAAACTAGACCACTTTCTCACACCATTCACAAAAATAAACTCAAAATGGATAAAGGACCTGAATGTGAGACAGGAAACCATCAAAACCCTAGAGGAGAAAGCAGGAAAAGACGTCTCTGACCTCAGCCGTAGCAATCTCTTACTTGACACATCCCCAAAGGCAAGGGAATTAAAAGCAAAAATAAACTACTGGGACCTCATGAAGACAAAAAGCTTCTGCACAGCAAAGGAAACAACCAACAAAACTAAAAGGCAACCAACGGAATGGGAAAAGATATTTGCAAATGACATATTGGACAAAGGGCTAGTATCCCAAATCTGTAAAGAGCTCACCAAACTCCACACCCGAAAAACAAATAACCCGGTGAAGAATGGGCAGAAAACATGAATAGACACTTCTCTAAAGAAGACATCCGGATGGCCAACAGGCACATGAAAAGATGCTCAACGTCGCTCCTCATCAGGGAAATACAAATCAAAACCACACTCAGATATCACCTCACGCCAGTCAGAGTGGCCAAAATGAACAAATCAGGAGACTATAGATGCTGGAGAGGATGTGGAGAAACGGGAACCCTCTTGCACTGTTGGTGGGAATGCAAACTGGGACAGCCACTCTGGAAAACAGTGTGGAGGTTCCTCAGAAAATTAAAAATAGACCTACCCTATGACCCAGCAATAGCACTGCTAGGAATTTACCCAAAGGATACAGGAGTACTGATGCCTAGGGGCACTTGTACCCCAATGTTTATAGCAGCACTCTCAACAATAGCCAAATTATGGAAAGAGCCTAAATGTCCATCAACTGATGAATGGATAAAGAAATTGTGGTTTATATACACAATGGAGTACTACGTGGCAATGAGAAAGAATGAAAAATGGCCCTTTGTAGCAATGTGGATGGAACTGGAGAGTGTGATGCTAAGTGAAATAAGCCATACAGAGAAAGACAGATACCATATGTGTTCACTCTTATGTGGATCCTGAGAAACTTAACAGAAACCCATGGGGGAGGGGAAGGAAAAAAAAAAGAGGTTAGAGTGGGAGAGAGCCAAAGCATAAGAGACTCTTAAAAACTGAGAACAAACTGAGGGTTGATGGGGGGTGGGAGGGGTGGGAGGGAGGGGAGGGTGGGTGATGGGTATTGAGGAGGGCACCTTTTGGGATGAGCACTGGGTGTTGTATGGAAACCAATTTGACAATAAATTTCATATATTGAAAAAAAATCAGGTATAATTTTTTACTCCCCCCAAATTTAACTAATCAGAGCTTACTACTGGCTGGAAGCCTCAGTAATAACATAGTCAAGTAACATGTATTCTTACAATGAGTAAGCCAGAGAAAAGAAAATGTTAAGAAAATCCTAAGAGAAAATATATTTAGAGTACTCTACTGATTAAAAAAAAAAACCCGTATAGTTCAAACCACGCTGTTCAAGGGTCAACTGTATATGCACACACATATACACACACACACAAACGGGGTTTTTTCACTTCCCAGCTTAGTGCTGATGTACAAGAACTAGGAAAGAAGGTCAACATTAACAAGCAGTAAGTTTTGAAAATAAATATTCCTAAAGCCAAACTCACTATTTCTCATTCTGTCAGTTATTTTTTCAAACACAATCGTAAGTCACTTTACAAATGTGACATGCTATGGACTAAAGTAGTTATAATTTTTAAGAAGTATCTTCATCCCGATATTCATACGCTAAGAATGAAGAGATTTATCTGTAGAAGAAAAGGGATGATCTAAAAGGCCAGAAATTATTCTAGATTCTAACACTTAAACATGTTTGAAGAAAAAGCAAAAATAGTTCCCTAACACTCAAGTTACATGATCTGAAAACATTGGAAGAACTCAGGAAAGTCTAAGTACTATCCACATACAAGGTATTATCGTTTTACCCTGTAGTAGTTACAACCTGGAGAGCATGGGATACTTCATATCATTCCCTGGACATGAAGTCTCTTCGGTAGACTGTTCCAAATACTTTTAAACACCCCATCCAAAAATGATCTTAACAGAACTATGTCTGAGAAAGAGAATATGTGTTCCTAATGGCCAGTCACCTGGGACTGAGTGCATTCCAGCTGACTTGGTTGAAACCACTTGTTTAAGTTTTTGTTTGGTATGTTTCTAAGAACACAAGCTACTGAGGTCATAGTAAATGACCTCACAGGACATGTAAGACCTACCCAGAAGCCATCAGGGCACATGCGCATCACTTCCTCTGTTTATAAGAGAAGGGAAAATCCCATTGCTGAGCCCCAGTTCATGACCCACTTCTTTAAACCATCACAGAGACTATAATGTTCTATTCCAGTGAGACAGTGGATATTCTCTTACAGCTCATGCATTTGAGATAGCAGATGAGTTAACCTACAAATACAAGTACCTACTAAATTAAAAAGCAAAAATTCAAAGAACAAAACTACCTTGTTTAGGCTACGTGGTTAAACTGATGCTCCTCTCTGGCTCTAGCAGGAAAAGTGAACTTTCCAGGAAGAAATCAACAGAGCCTCCAAGTCTGAGGAAAGGCACTTAGCATCTTCTCTATTAAATGCACCTTCCACATTTAGCATTTCCATTAGCTGTGGTACCTTATCCACATCACAATTCAGACACAGGATTAGACCTTGAAGTGTGTGTGTGGCAGGGGCAGGGTGGGAAGGGTAATACACTTTCAAGGTGTCCATGAAAAATCCTTAGCTCTTTGGGGTGGTTTAATTACTATACTGTGCAATTTATGTCTGTTCACAATGGTGTATATTTTTATGTAGCTTTTAAAACAATTACATAAACAGAGGATATCACACTCAAGAATTCAAGAACTTTGAACAAAAATACCTCATTGTGACCTAATAAAACAAACCAAAGCACAGAGAAATTATATATTCTGCACTGAGTTCTCCAAATTCTAGAAAGGAAATGGGATAAAGAAGTCTCTGAAATAACTATTGTGGTTATGGCATATGCCCTTCATGACATGATAATCAAAGGAAATATGATAACAGCCATGTGACGTACAGCCCATGGAAAATACATGCAGTGTAGATGCCTATACAGACAAATCGATACCAATCCAAAGATACCAATCCAAAAATATTTCTGCTTAGATATAACACCCACCTAACAAAAAGCCATTCTTTTGTTAAGTGATACAAATGTTACTTGTTTTTCTTTTCCTAAAAAAAAGCAAAAGCTCTACTGGATAGTCTGCAACAAAAATGGCATCCTCCACCCTGCTTTTTAATTAACGTCCAGAATGGGAGTAAAAGTACAACCATTTAGCACTGAGAACTAATGCACCTTTGCCATAAAAGCAGCACATATAGAAATTACCAAAGGCCTGGACTCTGGGTATTGCCAGCAAGAACTAGGAAAAAATGAGAAAACAAAGATGGGACCTGATTCTTAGTTTTGCTTACCGAAACAGAGGAGTCCTACTCTTGAATTGCATTAGCCAAAGCACTCAAACAATTGCTGCAGGAAACTCAAGAGTGTGCAGCTGGGAGTCAAGTAGCAGGGCAGGAGGGCAGGGGGCTGGGGGTGTGAACTTTGTAACAGGACATACACTAGTGTCCGTCCAGACCAGACGATATCAAACATCTGCTCACATTAGTGCTTCCCTCTTGACTAACATCTGGCAAGAACCACCAGCGACCAAGGCAACGTGTCAGAAAAAAGCTAAGTGGGCTGTGTGCAAACTGTCCGATTGCAGGGATTCCAAAATGTCTCAAAGGACACGCAGAGAGGCAGCAGCAAGCTGTGTGGTCAGAGAAGAGGAAATTTAGACTTAAATAACTTAAAAAGGACAAAATGAAGAAACTGCCTGGATATATGTGTAACAGTGGCCCATCTGTGAATATGATGTCAAAGCAGCATATCTGAATACATGTTATCTATTAGGCACCTAGAGTAAGATGTTTAACAACAACAACAACAACAACAACAACAACAACAACAACAACAACAACAAAACAAACGCTGCCATGATACTGGGCACAGGGCTCATAGGAAAGAGTAAAGAAAGCAAAGCAGATTATGCAAATGCAATTAAATAACAAAGTCATATGTTTTTATCTCGACAGGGATTTTACTATCCCAAAGTTAGATTCTGCTTTAGAAGACCAGACCTAAGACCTCACCAAAACGCACTAGAACAGCCTAAACGTGTGAGAGAACTATCTGCCTATTCGGTCAGCAAACTTAGAATGAGTTATAGGTCAAAGATGGAGGACAGAGGGGAGGTCACGGACATCAGTGATCTTAATCTAAATGTTGCTGACAAATCAAAGAGCTCAGAGGAAGCCAAAGATGATGGTGCTAGTTTGTTTTTATGATGAAACAGACCACGTGGAACTTGAATGTGATAGTTCATGCTACAGGAAAGCAGTGACTACACTGATTGCTTAGTTACAGAGCTCTTGATTCCACACTCTGTTTTTGCAAGCAAGAGGCAAATGATAAGGAGGCAAGTGTATCTTCAAGAAAGCATGTTTCAGAGCATATCTTCTTGGGATTGTCCATTTTCACGCAGGTAGCTCATAATTTCTAGATACACAGTCAGTCATCAATCATGGTATGTGATCCTAAAGCAACAGTTAGTTTTTGTTCCAATTTCTCCTTAGGGTAGGAACATGTTCAAACTTCAAAAAAAAAAAAAAAAAAAAAAAAAGCCCAAATAAAAGATCAAAATAAAGTTGAGCATCTAAAAAATTGAGTTATGGGGCACCTGGGTGGCTCAGTCAGTGAAGCGTCCGACTCCCACTCAGGTCATGATCTCACCGTTCGTGGGTTCGAGCCCTGTGTTGGGCTCTGTGCTGACAGCTCAGAGCCTGGAGCCTGCTTCAGATTCTGTCTCCCCCTGTCTCTCTGCCCCTCCCCTGTTCATGCTCTGTGTCTCTCTCCAAAATGAATAACATTAAAAAAAATTTTAAAAACTGAGTTAACTAGAGTATTCACCTGTGAAGTATAAATAAGAAAACATGAGGACTTCTGTTTACATATTTTTATCCCATCCTTTTATGTCTTTTTATGTATGCTTTGTAATGCATATACGGTGACACAGTATAACAGGCATAAAATTTATATATACACATGCGTATCAGGGAAGAGTGCTCTCTTGGGGCTCCATGAGCAAAAATCTGCATTCCTAATCTAGGGAACTAAGTAGTCCAGAAACCTTAGCTGCTCATTATACTATGTGAAGGAACGTGTTCCATACTTACGATCGTTTTCTTCTTGAATTTGAATATTCACCATATCTATACACTTCTGAATTTCATTCCAGCTTAAATTCTCTTGCCCTTGGGATAAGGCTTCCAGCTTCATGGTGAATAGTGCATTTGTGTAACTGTGGAAGAGAAGAGAATCATTAACACTAATCAGAGACACTCACTCTTTGTTCATTTTGTGCATCTCAAATTTGGCACATGGCCAAAAGTAGATGCTATAAGGTTAAAAAGGAGAAAGACACATGAAATGTTCTTTCACACACCTTTGTGAACATACAACAAGCTCACTTATATTACATTTTTTTTCTTAAAGATACTTTATGTACAAATGCTGTTTTTTTTTAAATTTTTTTTTTTAATGTTTGTTTATTTTTCAGACAAAGAGAGACAGAGCATGAACGGGGGAGGGTCAGAGAGAGAGGGAGACACAGAATCAGAAACAAATGCTGTTTAATGAAAGTACCTCAAAATCCAACCTTGTACCCAACTTAAGCAAAAAAAAAAACAAAAAACAAAAAAACCCTTGAAGTCCTCAACTCTACGAAACTGCTTTCTTCCCCCTCAGTTACTAATTTTCCTTGCCTTTGCATGTTTTGACTCTGTTGAGGCTGTAGGTAATTTTTTTTTAAGTTGGCTCCAAGCCCAGCATGGAGCTCAACGTGGGATTTGAATTCACAACACTGAGATCAAGCCCTGAGCTGAGATCAAGAGTCAGATGCTTAACCAAGTGAGCCACCCAGGCATCCCCCAGATAAGTTTTATGTGATAAAATTCAGAATTACCATGGTTCTCAACCATGGTTCTCAACCCTTCTCATTTTTCTTGTTCCTTCCAGAAACCCTGATGAATAACACACATTTTCACTATACATTTTCTTGATAAGGTGGTATAGGGGTTGAATCAGAATGTTGTAAAATCCCTCCTCACCTGTCCATTTTTCGTAAGGCTCCACAGCACCTACTGAAAAACCTCCCTCTGTGTCCAGTCACTGCCACGGCACTCTTATACCTCATTTCTGACCTCTGACCCTCTTTATTATGGAAAACAGAGTTTGGTCAACCACCTCAATTACTTGCCTTGGTTGGGGAATTTTAGGGAAAAAAAATTATCCACCTTGATATGTTAAGAAACTGTCATTTCTCAACAGTCAATTTTCCCAGTTAAAAATCACAGAACCAATGTTGCAACCGTAAGCTACCATGAGCTACTCTAGCCTAAAGTAAAGAAACTCAATAGTTTAGTTTGCTTTTGCATTGCACCATGGAAATAAAGATCAGTCTTCTACGTACATATTTATTCACTATGCATTTTGACTTCTGAATAGCATCTTTGGATTGCTAACAGCAGAGGTTAAAAAAAGCAACCTCACGTTCAGTTTATTTTATTTTTTTTAACATTTATTTATTTTTGAGAAAGGGAGAGACACAGCATGAACAGGGGAGGGTCAGAGAGAGGGAGACACAGAATCTGAAGCAGGCTCCAGGCTCTGAGCCATCAGCACAGAGCCTGATGCGGGGCTAGAACTCACGGACCGCGAGATCATGACCTGAGCCGAAGTCGGCTGCTTAACCGACTGAGCCACCCAGGCGCCCTAATAACATCACGTTCAGTTTAAAATTGTTTTCCTGGGACGCCTGGGTGGCTCAGTCAGTTGAGTGTCTGCCTCTTGGTTTCAGCTCAGGTCACGACTTCACCGTTTGTGGGTTTGAACCCCGTGCTGGGTTCTGCACTAACAGAGTACCACTCGCTTGCCAAATAAACTATTGAAAAAAATTGTTTTCCTGATTGTGACCAATTTTCTCAAAATTCTGCGTGCTTAAAGGTGCACAGAGTGCCTACAGAGTGTAGCTTGAGAGGGAAAAACATCATTCAGTGTAGGAAGTGGTGGCGATGATCCTTTATCTGTGACCGAATGAGGGATCACTAAATTCAGGCCTGAAACTGGCTGTCGTGTTTGAGATTTTCACCCTACCACTCCTTACAAGCCTAGGAAAACACTCTGCTGCACTAGTAATATATAAATAATACTGGATACAATAACAAAATGGATAAACTTCAACTTGCATTTGTTAATACCCCTTATAGACAGAGACCATTCTGTAAGCAAATGCGAAATCCCCATGGGCATTTCACATGCTTAACATCTAAATGATGATTCGATGGGAATAAAACGAGAAAGCTTAAGGAGGAATGCAGAAAAGAATCCCAGAATTGCACGTTGTTTCTTTAGAAACAAAATGAATCAACGATGGCCAAAAGGAAGAGATTTTACAAGTGATGCAGCAGAACTCCACTGGCTTTTCCATGTGAGGATGAGTGTCCAGTACTAAGGGACCAACCACAGAAAATACTCTGCAGTTCACCCTCACAGAGAGATCTGAGTCCTTTCCCTCCACACCTCTCTGAGCTCTCCTCACTGTTTGCTACAGGCAGACCAGTAATACTGCATTTCTAACAGACTTCTGAAGCTCCAAGAGGATTACAATCCCAATTCAGTTCGGCAAATGATTATTAACATGAAACCAACATGGCAAGGCCTGTGGCAGGCATGCAGGGCTGTGAGCATGAACAAGGTGCAGGAGCTTTCAGCCCAGGGGTTAAGAAGACAGAAACTCAAACAGGGTATAAAAGCAGAGCACAAGAAATGTCGTAAGAGACAGTCCAGGAGAGTAGAAATAACGAAGTTCCAAGGAAGAAGTGGAAGGAAACCCTTAGTGGTAGAACACCTTGCCCAAGACAGGCATCAAACCAAGCATTTAATCTTTGAAACTGTTCTGCAGATGCAGAGTGAGTGTTTTTGCTTTTTTTTTTTTTTTTTGTGCTTAGATGAGGAGACAAGATTATGAAGAGTCAGACTCAAGTATGTGTGACTCCGGTGCTATGTTCCTCTAACCACAGAATGCTAGTTCTCAGGAGAGATGACATTAGCTGGGGTGGAGAGAAGTATGGAAATAATTTGTGAAAGAATAATCTATGGAAGGCAGCTCCGGGAGTGTGCCAGGACAGGGGTGACCGGCACTCCATTCCCGGTGGGGACACGACCATGCATAGAAGCAGGCAGGCCAGAAAGACCACAGTGTATTAGGATCCAGGTTGGCTGAGGTGCAAAACACAAGGAGAGCTGGACCGAGAGTTAAGGTCAGAACAACATGTTTACAGTAAGGGGTATGTTCTTAATTCAGATGAGAACAAGGAACAAATGGAGAGCATTATAACCACAGCTACATTTAGAACAATTAATCTGGGACAACATATGCCTAGAGCCAATACCAACTAGACAGCACTTTGGTGAGAATTAGACAAATGAGTCTTTCTGGGAAACCACAGCCCAAGGGTGGAAGCCACGCTCAACAGGTTGACACTCTGTCTGATTCATCAAGGCTGCCCTGCCCCACACCCCTGTGCTATGAAGAACTTGGAAGAGCACGGGGTGAGGCCCAGATAGAGCCACGTTTCTTCATCTTGAAAACCTGTGAACTTGGGTTTCCAAGAACTGAGTTAAAAAGCTGACCAGGCAAGTAAAATGCTGAGGCTGAGAAGATCAATGAGGGCTGTCAGTACAAGAACCAAAGGGGACCTTGAAATCTCATCTTGGTACTGGTCATCCAGCTGGCCCACAAAGTGCTTAAGTCAAGCTTTAAAAAGATTATTAAAAATGAGCCGATTTTTAAAGTTTCCCATACAGAATACTTGAACTTTGAGGCTGTATCTGTAGGCCCAAGTTGAAAACCACAGGGGTAAAAGTGGTTTTCAAACGGGGTGTGAGACCATTTCCTTAACAGGTCATTTGTAAATTGGGGAGGTAGTGAGGAATTTTCATAATCAAAGTGGATGATCTGGAGGGAGGGAGCACGGTTATTTAGAGGACAGTGGCCAGGATGCCCAATGGGTGGGACAGTCATGACAATTACCTCACCAAGACATCCCATTACAGCCCCACGGGGCTGTAAGTTTCATAAAGGAGTGACCAGCTTTGTCTTCCACTTAAGCACTGAGGGAAAGCAGCAAAGACTGGTTAGATGAGAATAAATGAGGAGGATAGAAAAGACACAGGAAGACCAATCTGGAAGTGATGACAGAAGTAAAGGTGAAAAATCAAATGAGGTACTGGCTGGGAAATGGGGACATTTGACAGAGCTAACACCCCCAGACTGGCTGTTGTCAGGGAAGGAGATGAGCAGGATGTTCATAGCACAAGGCAGCACAGGGCTGAGGAAAATGAGTTGAACTTGAGGTTTCTAAGCTTGGGGAAGAGAATGGTGCCATCAGAAATAGTGGAGGTGGAAATAAATTACCTTGGTAACAGACTCAAGAGTTATATTAACCAGGGGGCCAAATTTATGCAGAATAAGAGCATCAGTTTCTCCAAGAAGACTAAAAAGCAAACTCTTCTGTCCTACCGCTTTGGGGCCATTCTCTCCACAGACAAGTGGTAAAGCATTTAAAAAAAATCTAAAGTCTTTTCAGTTTTCTTGTACAATGTACACGATCCAAGACAATTACCCAATCTACCTATTTAAGTAGTTCCAGCTGGAATCAGGACCTGAAAAGAGCTTTTGTCAAGATCTATGCAGACATCTCCCCCTAGTGGCTAACAAGAATCCAGGACAGAAAATCACTCCTTTTAACTTGGGACCTTTGTCTTAGGGAATCTCTGATGGGCTCCTTATTCTGGCCCTTTAATTTTCTCTCTAGAACTGCTATAGCATTTTATACTATCAAGTGTACTATCTAGCAGCATATTTCAGAAACATGAAATGGAAGCTACTAAACTGAGACTGTTACCCACTAACACGATCCACTATGGTCTCAGGATTCCTTTGGCTTAACAATCAAAAAGAACAGGGTTTGAGATTCAACTGCCCAACTGTAGGTCCATAAATTCAACTTTAGTTCTCTCATCAGTAAAAGAAGATTAGACTGGATGGTTATTAAAGTTCCTTCCAACTCTTCTACATTCAGTTGTCTCCAAAAGAAGCCCAAGGGAAGGTATGTTTTCAATAGTTCTTTTATTTTTAGGCTATCCAATAATCTTCGGTAATGACAAATCAATCAGTCAAAGCCATAATGTGATCATTTTTAGACTCTTTGTCCCCCTAAAAGAAAGGCTGTAAAAAAGGACGCATATTAGAAGGACTCTCAAAACAAAGTAGACTAGCTTTTAAGAACATGAGTACAGAGATAGGGAATTCTTCAGCAAAGAACACATCTTTAATATGCAAGATCTGCCAAACATACATTTCTGCATTAAAAGGAGATTTGGAAGATGTTCCCTTACCGTTCTACATATGATTCATCCAGATTATTGAAGCCTATTGTTGGGCTTCTGAGCTGATTCTGCACGGACATAAGATCATTGTTTTCCAAGGCCTGGTTTAGTAAAGCAACAGCAGACAGCATTTCCACTGCAATCAAGAGCTCCTCGTGGGCCAAGTAGTTCTGTTGAAAAATGTAAGCAATAAAAGTTTCCCAAATTACACACCTCATGTATGTGATGGGGTTTTAGAATGCATTTTTTTTTTAAAGTAGGTTCCACGTCCATCATGGAGCCCAACTTGAGGCTTGAACTCACAATCATGGGATCAAAACCTGAGCTGAGATCAAGAGTTGAATGCTTAACTGACTGAACCACCCAGGCACCTCTAGAATGCATATTTCAAAGAACAATGAAAAATTAAAGATTCTGAGAACCCAGGAGGAAGAGGGCTCACTGGCTACCTGTTTGTCACTGGCTTTAAAGAACAGGTGAAGACTTCCGGGTTGTCCTTAGCTGATCGTTTTGGGGACAGAGTTAATGGCAACCAATGGTTATGATTCCACAAACAGGTGCATTCCCATAATTGATTCTGGCCAGTTATATTAGCTGCTTACAGGCTCAGACTTACCAAATAATTAAGTGAAGGATTAGACAATGCTGTCACTGTCTCAGGGTGTGAGGTTAAGATTTTAGGGAGTGATTTTCAGTTTAAATTAAGAGTAAGGAAAAGAGGGGAGAATTTCACCTATAAGCCCAGAAAGATAAACTACAATTGTTAAGGCAAGAGTATCAATTCTAGTTCCAAAAAAGTTAGTCTGAGTCACTTTTTAATAACTGGGTAGAAAATTTAAAATATACTCTGAGTCCTGAATATTTGAAGAAATGTGAAGTATATTTTTTGGTAAATGTAAGTAGGATTTATAATTCTGGATTTGGCTTGTTTAAAAAAAATACAGCTCATGGTAGGTATTCTTGTGATGTGCAGAGCATAAAGTATAACCTTCTCAAGTCACTATCTTGCACGCTTGAAATTAATATAGCATTGTGTATCAACTATACTCAAATGAGGGACACCTAAGTGGCTTATTTGGGTGAGCGTCTGACTCTTGATTTCGGTTCAGGTCATTATCTCTTGGTTCATGAGATCAAGCCCTGTACTGGGCTCTGCTCTGTCAGTGTGGAGCCTGCTTGGGATTCTCTTTCTCCTTTTCTCTCTCTGCCCCTCCCTTGCTTATGCTCTCTCTCTCTCAAAATAAATAAATAAACCTAAAAAAAAACTATACTCAAATAAATTAAAAAAAACAACCCATCTTACACTTTAGAACACCTTCCCCCTTAAATGTTCTCTTCCTTTTAACCATTTTATACTAACTTGGTCCAACTTCAAAAGGGTTACTTCTTCCATCATAGTAAAGGAACATAGAGGGAGCATCAAATGAATAGAAAGAAGCTGACAACTATATTTACATTTAGGATATTTTCTGTATTTAATGTATACAATGTAATATTTATATAAAATGCATTATAGCTTTCTGGATCTCCACAGGTATCTCACAGCAATGGATTTTAGAGTAACAAAAGCAAACAGCAAGAAGGAGGTTATTATAGGAAGCATGTAAGCAAATTTTATCCAAATTTCTTACATAAACTACATGTTTAACATGTAAGGAAGGTATAAAATTATAAACAGAAGAGCAGAATGAAATCACTTGAGATCCACCTCCTCTACCCTTTCCATTGAAGTGCCCACAAGTATCTAATGTGGTATTACAGCAGCAAGGATAAGAAAAAGAAGAAACGGGGCTGGACAACCACAGGCTGACTGATGACCAGTTAGGAATGAATCACTAGGCCTGAGCGTATGTAGCCTTGGGCTTCAAAGCTTCTGGAATGGGAGAACTATTAATGAAAGAACCTAAGTGCAACTTAAGAAGATAAGCTCTTTTTCTTTCATTATAAAGTAACATCTTTCTTTTCAGAAAATGAGAAGTCTTGATAATCAAGAGTAAGAAAAAAAATCCTCCCACCCAAGCCCTTTAAGGTATATCCTTTTATTTTTAACTCATGCAAACATTTATAGAAGTTTTTTTTTTTTTTAGCAGAACTTGTTTTTATTCCTATTACCAAAAACCCTCTAGACAATGCTGTATGTTTTGATCTCATTTTTTCTGCTTGATTTAGTGTGTGCAATCTGTTGCGAAGCACATGGTTTGTTCCTTGCTTCTCAGTATTATATACCATGCTGTGAATACTTTTTGATTCATATTCTTTAGGCTCTTTTCCTAGCAATGTAATTGACAGGATAATGGCTAATAGACTTGCATACACATTGCTGAGCTCATTCTCCAGAAAGGGTGCACCATTCCTGCTTCCACCGGCTGTGAAGACGCCTGCTGTGCCAAATTTATGCCTACGCTACGTTAGATCTCTCAAAACTCTACCAATCTGATTTCCCAAAATAACTATTTTAATTCACATTTACTTCCGATTGAGGTTGGACATTTTTTGTGTGTCAGCGTATATTCCTCGCTTTGTGAATCAGCTGTTCATGCTCTCGGCCTCTCCTCCTCGCTTTTTTCTGGTACAACAGTGCCGTTTCGGATTTTTAAGATCCAGTGTTCTTTTATGTTTCCTTCAAACCTTCATTTTTTAAGTTACTTTTTACATTTAACTTTTTATACTGGAAATTTATTCTGATATGTAGAGTGAGGTCATGTTTTCTTTCCCAAATGGTTAAACACTTGGAAGGATTTCATTCTTTTCCCCACCTTTTTGAAATACTAGTGCTCTCATATACTTAATTCTTGGCTCTGCTTCCAGTAATTTTTATTCTGTTCCGTTGTCTGGGTTAATCCTATATGAGTACACATGGTTTTAATACTGTAACCGTATGTATTACTGTTTAATATCATCAGCATATTAAGCAGCATGAAATTTACAAAAAATTAAAGCCATGGTGCTAATGTTCTTGGTTGCAGATTTCTAGAACTGCGGATTCACAGCTAATTATTCTATTTCAAAAACATGACATATTTGAAAAAAATTTCAGTATAGTGAAAAAGTTATCCAATGTGTTTCAAAAACCAGAGAACAAGAATGACTTCTTTTCAAGGTGTGTTTGTGTTGAGCCCTGCTTGAATTTCCTAACTATTCAGATTCTTTACAGAGATAAAAAGCAGGATTTAAAGAGGAACTCAGCCATGGAATTGGTCCAGGGAGGGAGTGGGAATGGGGGTTGATACAAGTTAAAGACTCTATGCCCATTCACCTTTCCTAAACTGCCTTCCTCACAGCTCTAACTTAGAATTAACACCTTTGTAACTGGAGTGCCCTCGGACTTACCATAGCGTTCTGTTTCTGGAGGTTGAAAAGTTCGTTCTGATACATCCCAGCAGCAAAAGGATAAACTTCAGGCAGCTGGGCCTCCGGTCTCTTCAGGGCAAGCAGCGTGTTCTCGGGGTCGCCTTCCCGAATGACAGCATTGATGTGGCTCACTGCAGCCAGCCCTGAGCAGGGGGGTGGGGGGTGGGTGTCACATTCCATCAGAATGCCCGCTTTTTCCACAGCTTTCTCTGCTGACCGAGCCAGCCCATCTTTCCAAGGGTTACAACCTAGGCAGTCCCTTTCCATGAACTCTGAAAAGCTGCAGATGGAGGCCAGGCAGAGCCGTGGAAATGGTAGCTCAGTACCTAGAAGTCAGTCCAGTCCATGGAGATGGTCCCTAAAAGGACTTCAGCAAAGAAAGAGCTGGGGCTCTGAGGTCACTCCTGTCTAGCATGACTTCCCTACAAAATCTTACCCTTCAGGATCAGCTCTGGTCTCACTTCCATTAGGGCTTCAGGTTGTTTCAGTTCCTCAAGAGGTCACCACTTGGGGATCCCCACAGTATTTAGAGATGGGCCATACGGATCCCACGGGCCTTGTTCTTGAACGCTCCTTGTGTATTAGTACTGCCTTTGCAAGGAGACCGAAGCTACGTGAACGTCAGAAGCCAGCCTCGCCCTGCTGCTGTACCCCCCCTCTGATGCAGCACCACAGGCAACCCGGCCAGCACCTGAAGAGAGTGCTGAGAGTGTTGGTATTCATTCTCAGAACACTCTCCCCTCCACTCTTGGGTTTTGCCAAGCGTGACTTTAAGAAAAAAACATTTCAGGTGTGCGTGTGTGTGTGTCTGTGTGTGTGTGTGTGTTTAATATTACAACCTGGGGCGCGTGGGTGGCTGAGTTGGTTAAGTATCTCTCGGTTTCGGATCAGGTCATGATCTCTCGGTTTTGTGAGTTTGAGCTCCACGTTGGGCTTTGGGCTGACGGTGTGGAGCCTGCGTGGGACTCTCTCTGTCTCTCTGCCCTTCCCCCACTGGTGCTTTTTCTCTGTCTTTCCACCCCCCCACTCCCCCCCCCACCACCTACACTGTCTCTCTCTCTCTCTCAAATGAACTTCAAAAAATTTTAAAAATAAAATATTACAACCAAAATTGGTACGATTAAATAACTGTGCCAGTATCCCCTAACCTTAAAAAACAAAACAAAACCAAAAACACTGATCACAGAAATGCCCTGGTTTACATTATCTGACCCTACCACAAGCTCTGTGAGATCTCTACCCGTTGTAATGTTCAGCTTCTAAGGACCTGAATTTAGTGACCAGACTGAGGGTGCCTGAAACAGTAGATTCATCACAGTTTTCAGAAAAAAGAAACAGAATTGCTGACCAACTGGAAGAATGAGTGACTGACCCTGCCACCAGGCAGCAACAAACTGGACAGAACCAGCAGCATTTTGTCCTGTAAATTAAGTTTCAGGGTAAGAGAGAGCACACAGACTCATAGATTTCTAGAGCTTTTCATGGGTAGTCTGTCTCCCTAATGCGTGACTAGATTAAAGCTAAGATTACTCTAACCCTTTGAACAGATGACAATTTGCCTTCTGCAACTCATTCACAAGGAGTTACCCTCCATAACCTTTCTCCTGACACACATCGTTCAACAGCAGGAAATACTTACAGCCAACGTGATTTTCTTTGTTACACCCCTCCAAAACTTACACTTATTCTAAAGGACTTTAAGAACCCCAACATGTTTCTCCATTCTAAGAATGGCTATGTCCAACAAAAAAAAAATCCCAGAAAGAAAGGTCAGTGGACATCTGTGGCATCTGCTGTCGTGTGAAAGTCACCAAGAGCCTCCCAGCTGTGTCTCTCATTATTTTGGAGAGGATTCTACTTCCCCTTTGAAAACTCCATTATGTGAATGTGCACCACTGGATGGTAAAATAGCAGAAAATCATAGCCTTATGACACTCTTTAGGAACCATTTCTCCTAAAAGTAAACAAATAAAGTGAGCTTACCCACTCATTTATACTCTGCATTTAACAGTATTTCCCGCCTTGATCTTAACAGAATATGTGTTGTAACTAATGGAACGCATATGCCAAACCAAAAAGTTAAATGATGGCAGTTCAAACAAAGCTGATGCCTCTGACAATAGATCTGATGACATTACCATCAAAGCTATCACTTATGTCACTTCTCTGGCTGTAATGAACACAGACACCTTAACATTTTAAGATAATAACCTACATGGTTGAGAAAAGGCTTATCAAGTAGCTATACTTATTTTAAAGCATACGGTTGTCTTATTGTAATGTCCCTGACTAAAATATGTTCTAGTCGGTTTTTCAAGACTGTTGTTAGTTCTATTCGATTATAAATTTTCAGATGGGGAGAGAGAAAACAACTTCAGAATCATCATGTTCTACGCATTGGAAGCCGGCGAACATTGCAATGCCCTTCATAATTTGAGCTGGTTATGCATCAGTGCAAATCATCTCATGCTTTCTATTTGAAAATGGGAAAGAAAGCATAGCCACTGTGGCATGAAATTTGTGGTCAGGAAAGTATGCCATTAAGTATGAAAACATTTATATAAGGTATTCTATTTAAAAAAAAAGAAACAAAAAAAAAAGAGAAGAAAAAGAAAAAGAAAAAGAAACCTGTTTTCAAAATAAAGGATGGCAAAAGGCTATGGAATCATTTCCTCCCGAAGTTTACGGACCTCAGCTGCCTTGCGGCAATGTAATTTCTTCCTGTAATTCATTTCTGTCAAGCATAATGAAATTCTCAGTTTTCAAATAGAGCAGAAAGAGAAACTTAAAACTGTTTCGTGTACCATCACCAATATGTTCGAAATTAAATAAGAATAAAAGAAGAACATACATTCCCTAGTGTTAAGGTGATCCCTTAAAAATAAAGTTACCCTGGAGCTGTCAGCAATTTTGTGTGTGAGGGAAATTCTCAAACCCACTCAGTTGTTAACTGCTAGATATTTACATCAATTTTCTCTGGGCCTCCTTGATTACTGTTTGAACCCTTTGAATATGTCTCTACCAGCCACTTGGGGCAAACTTCTAGGGAAAACCTATGGTATCTTTGCAACTGTTAAGTACAATAAAGAGCATTCAAAGGTCATCTAGGAGGTTAAATCAGGGACAAGGCTTAGGACTGTTGTAATTAGTGGACACTCCCAAGTTTAAATTGGGCAGATGGTTCACAAACTTTATCAAATGGGCTCAATGGTCTTCCATGTATTAGTTTTTTGTGTATATATGGGCTTTTTCGAAAGCCACAGGGGAAATAAATGTCAGGTAGAATTCCTTACTGCCTCAAGTAAAACCAATTTTTAAAAAATTTCTATTTATTTTTGAGAGAAAGAGAGAGGGAGGGAAGGAGGAAGCAGGGGAGGAGCAGACAGAGAGGGAAACAGAATCTGAAGCAGGCTCTAGGCTCTGAGCTGTCAGCACAGAGCCTGATGCAGGGCTTGAACCCACAGACTGTGAGATCATAACTGGAGCTGAAGTCGGACACTTAACCAACTGAGCCACCCAGGTGCCCCATAAAACCAATTTTTATTAGAGATGGGAAAAAGGCTAGTAAAGAGATTAATCTCTCCGAACTTACATGTGATAATTTTAATTACCCTAGTTTTCTGTTCTTTACTGTCATACAACTGAACTGGATATGAAGAGAAATTACACTGTGAGACTCCCCAACAGTTTGGGGACATGGGATTCAAACCCGCCACCGTGCAATTTCACTGGCCCATTCCGTCTCATTCACTTGCCATAAAGGTGCACACACTGTAAGAAAATAATTCGTACCAAGTGCAAACCAATGACTGGACAGTAAAAAAAAGAGCACAGGTGTCAACGATATTTTTTACAATTCCAGTCAAACACTGTCACATAATCATGGGCAAGAAATGAAAATCCTTAAGTCATAATCTTTTACTAAACAGCCTTCAATATGACCCCAACTAAGGGATAGGTTCGAAATGAGATGGTAGAACTAAACTAGCTTCAAGGTATTCTAAGATACTCTGCATGCACTGGGGGGGCAAGATCACCCCCAAAATTCCATGGGATGCTGCCAGATGATGCACCATAATTAAGAGCAACATTGACAGTTAGTGGATTTTTCACCACATAAGGCAGTTTTACAAGGACACAAATGGTTTTGGTGCAATTCTGACAAGGAAACTTTGTATCTCCGTTTCCTTCATTACTTACTGTTGACTTTATTGATGTTGCCTTGGATTTCTGCTTGTGTCAGCAGCTCTTCATAGGCGTCTCTTTCTTCTTCGGAAATACAGTTATTCTACAAGACAAAGTCTTTACTGATTCCTGAGGTTAAATACAAGGTTTCCAATCTCGATATTCAAAATCCAAATGCCAAGAGTGAGAAAAATGGTTTACTTAGATTCGTTTGAATTCAGAATAAGCACCAAAAAGTGCTTGCTCTGTGTAAGACACTGGGGTTACATACACCTGGCAAGGATGACGAAGACAAACAAGAGCCCTAGTGACTCTCTGAAAGTGTCTAACTGTCTCTTGTGGGAAACATTAGGTTGGACCACTTGATATTGCCACTTTGTGTAGACTGAAGCCAGTGGAATATTGGCAATTTCATTGCATTCAGTCTAATAAAATCGACACCATAAATAACGAATATACGTAGAACAGACTCTGTAGAATTACACACTCAGTTGGAAAGAACACTCGAACAAGGTGACAACCGAAGAGGTCCTGGAGGAACAGGGCAGAGAGGGGAACAGGGTGTAGACTACAGGATTTGGTGAAAAAGGCAAGACAATTTGGCAAGGTGGGCTACAGCACACAGCCAGAAAGATGGGGAGGTTGGTTGGGTATCCTGGAAGTTTTTTTTTTTTTAATGTTTATTTACTCATTTTGAGAGAGAGAGAGATAGTGTACAAGGGAGAAGAGCAGAGAGAGAGAGAGAGAATGAGAGAGAATGAGAGAGAGAGAGAGGGGGAGGGAGGGAGGGAGGATCTGAAGCGGGCTATGTGCTAACAGCAGCGAGCTCCGTGCAGAGCTTGAATCCTTGAAATGTGAGATCATCGGACGCTTAACTGACTGAGCTACGCAGGTGCCCCCTCCGGAGGCTTTTTAAAGCCAAGTGAAGGGCCTGTACTTAACTCAGTAGGCAGCAGGGAATGCAGGGAGGTTTCCAGGGGCTGATATGAGATCTATAGTTGAAGATTACTTTTGCAACCTGTAGCTCCGAGAGCGGTTGGTTCGGAGAATGGTAGGAAGCAGGGCCACACTTGAGGAAGGTGCTGGAAGAACCCTGAGGCATGGTAAGGGGGGAGGGCAAGGCTGAGACAAGAATGGTAAGACTAGAAAGTGGGAGACAGATGTAAGCCTGGCAAGAAGAGGCAACAGAATGCAGTGATGGATATGGGGGGCACAGAAGGAGTTCTAAAACATGGGGGACGTCTTTCCAAAGTGAAGTCAGTTAGGGGCCCATGTGTGAGAAGGGCAGGGTAGAGATAAGCACTCTTCACTCTTCCTATGTAGTGAGGGGCAAGGCCCATGGGACAGAGATGAAGTCACCTGGAGGAGCATTAGAGGGCCTGGTAGCAAGCTCCTATCACTTCAGTGAGTGGATGAGCTTAGGAAGAACAGAGACAGATGGGATTCAATGTCAGACCTTAAAGAATTCCCATACACAGAGGCAGGAGGAAGAAGAGACACTAAGAGATACAGAGGAGAACCATGGCAATAAAGCAGCAAGAAGCCACGTGAGTCAACAACCTCAAGGCAGGTGGTCAGGGGTGGGGGGGAGGGCACGAGTGTGCCAGATAGCGCCAGAAGCCACCAGGTGAGAAAAGTTTGGGAATGGAGCCGAAGCTGATGTGGCAAGAGCTTGAGGAGGAGAGAGGTGGCCAGGAAATGGAAGCTCTACGTGTACACAAAGTCCACAGTCATGTAAGACACGTTGGGTCAAGTCAGGATCAGGCTGCCTTGCAGAGGACGCAAGGCAAAATATGAGGGTGAACTAATGGGAGAAAACGAGGAGAGTGAATTTAAAAACAGCATCTCTCAACTTCACCGCAATGAATCATTACTCTCTACTAATGAATCTAAAGGTATCCTGGCTAATACAAGGTCTGCAGGTGATGCCTCACGAGGGAAGATGTTTAGCTACTGTATCTACACTTCCCAGGAAAGTAGTAAAAATTTACGACATGACCTTTAATCCTTGCAACTTGGAAGAATCATCATAAAAGGAAACCTCTTTTTTTTTTTACATAGTGCATAGTCTTCTCTTACCCTTACATTTCACCCAAACCAACGGCCTATGGCTACAGAGACCACAGCCAGTTGATTTAAAAATGTCACTTTTAACGATAAGGCTTTTTTATGCTCATAGCCATAGTACTAGGAATCTAATTAAATACCTTCAGTCTTGCATTTTCCTCTTTTCTCTTTTTGGCTTCCCAGAGTTCCTTCTGATACTCCTGTGCAAGGTTGTCATCTATTAAAGTTAAAACTGCATTTGGGTTTCTTAGCGTTATGATGGTTTGCTCTGCTATTCCTTTTTCAATAGCTTCATTAATGGCTATAACTGCAGCGTGCACTGAAAAGAGAAAAAAAGATTTTTATCAGGAAAGACAACATGGACAGCTATAATGACACCACATAATGTAAGCAGTTTGCTTTGTTTTAATTTACTTTTCTTTTACTTTCTTCTCTGGCTTCCAGTAACAAGGGCAAAAGAAGAGACCCTAGACACTTCCCAGAGAGCCCCTCCGACGACCTCTTCACCTGCTCATCTATCTTGGGTCCTGTCTCCTAAGCATCTACCATGTAATCTGTATTAATTTACTCAACCTGCACTGAAAGCCTCAAATGAACCAAACACTATGTCAACCACTAGGGGTTTGAAGGGTCACATGGACACTTTTAAAGTATCAGGTTGTTTCCAAATGGTATCTGTAATTTAACTTGCAACGCTAAAAGACAACTGTAGCAATGTACTCTACCGAAGAAAGCAAAGGGCCAGGACAGGACATAGAAAACAAAGAAATATTTTGGAGAATAAAGATATTTCTAAAACGTTTTAATTCAAACTGCACAAGTAGATGTTTAAAGACTAAATCAATCCCATGCTTATATTTTCATGTGCTCAACCATCTACAATACATATAATAAAAACTTCAAAAGGGGGCTGAAGGTATTTTCTAAACATTCTATTTCTTGTAACCAAAATCAACGAATAAAGTATAGGTGAATCCCAGGTCAACAGCAAGTTCTGATTTCAGGAGACTCACAAGCAGCTTCATCCACTGACAGTTCATTAGCCAGAATACCACCTATTTTGCTGAAAGATGGCATCTGTATTCCATATTTGTCCAGCTCCTTTCTCATATTACTAATTTCCTCCTCTGAAAAAAACCAACAACAAACAACATCAAGATGGAGGTAGGAATGAGTGTATTCATGTCAAGAAATGTCTTCATCCCCCAGGTCTCTCTCCCCAAAATTCAAGGCTTATTTTTCTAAATAAAGAAAATCAAAACCACGACGCCATTATTTAAAAACAAAAAGAAAGGAAAAAAAAATGTCTTTATCAAGAAGGTGGGACATTTCCGAACAAGAACCTTAGGAAGGAAGGAGTCAACCTCAGTTTCTCGTTTCACAAATGTGGGGAAAAGGAAAACTGGTCAAAGACAAACAAGATAATGTTTTCTCCTCTGATCAGTACAGAAGAAAAAGGGATTCGATGATGTCAAAAGGAAAAAAAATATAGATTCATTTTCTTAGTAAACAACCACGTAAAAATCGTAAAGATAAAGAAGAGTACCTGTGAAGTCGACTTTGCCCAACAAATCCTGGATTTGGGGGGCTATCCCTAGTTTGAACAGGTATAAACTGGAAGACAGAACGTAAAATTATGAGAAACTTCATCATATAAATCTCAGAGTTACAAATTACTTCAATCTTTAAAAAATTTTTTTTAATGTTTATTTTTGAGAGAGAAAGAGAAACAGCATTAGCAGGGAGGGGCAGAGAGAGAGAGGGAGACAGAGAATCCGAAGCAGGCTCCAGGGTCCCAGCTGTCAGCACAGAGACCGATGTGAGGCTTGAACTCATGAACCAGGAGATCATGACCTGAGCTGAAGGATGCTTAACCAACTGAGCCCCCCAGGCACCCCCAAAATTACTTCAATCTTTAGGGCTTCTTTAGTTGAGAAAGACCTAAGAGATGATCTCATCTAATTCATTCATTTTATAGATGGACCAGCTGAGGTAACATAGTCCTTGGTCGACGGGGACTATAACCGTAGTCTAAGTCCCAAAGTCCCATGGCATTTCTGTAGGATCAACTAACTCTCTACCATCCATTTGTAGGGAGAATAAGAAACATGACTGATATAAAATCGTAGGTAATAAACCCAAACATTTCCTTGGATATTCCTTGTAGGATTCTTATTTTTTTGAAAGTACAGCTCAAATTTTAATTTCCTTTTCAATATTCCTTTAAGTAACATTTGAGGAAATAATTTGTTTTACATTTTCTGAAACAAATACAGTAGCAAGACTATTAGCAGCTGGGGAGATGTTAATGACAAATCACGATATGGGCATACTACTAAGTGGAAGATGGAGAATAAACTTTCTGTGTGCATATGTATGTGTGTATTTCAAACCCCTTAAGTAAGGATGGCACCCACTAACCTACCCATAATTTGACAAAAGTTGCTGAGGGCTAGCATCTCAATTTTGCCAAACATGAAAATATATGGTCATGTGGCTTTTTCCAATCACTGAGGCACAGTTTCTGTTCCATATTGATTCTAACCTCCTCAGCCCCAAAGATTAATCCTATCAGTGAACTAAAAAAAAAATCTGTATTCACTTTATTATCAGTTATGATATATGATGATGATGATATATAATAATGATATATGATATATGATGATATATAATGATGATAGGTTTGTAATTTATGAGATTTTTAACTAGAAGTTAGAACTTACACAATAACATAAGAGAAAATGAATTGAAAATGATTTCATTGGCTTGAAATATTTCAAGATTATCATGTCAGATGCTGATGTGAGATATACCTGAGATTATAAAATACATAAAACTTCATTAAAGAAGTTCAAGATTAAGCCTTTTTAAATGGTATTAAGACAAACTCTTAAAATGAATGAATATTCAATTTAAGGAGTATGCATTTCAATTTTCTCTGGTCATTTCTTTTTTTTCTTTTTAATGTTTATTTTTGTGAAAGAGCACACGTACGCATGCACAAGTGAGGGAGTGGCAGAGACAGGCGGGCAGAGGATCCAAAGCGGGCTCTGCACTGACAGCAGCAAGTCTGATGTGGGGCTCGAACTCATGAACCATGAGATCATGACCTAAGCCAAAGTTGGATGCTCAACTGATTGAGCTACCCAGGTATCCTCTTTGGTCATTTCTGTACAAAACGATCTTTTGAAAAAATAACACATAGTCCACATTAAAAATTAGTGATTCATGTTAAAAAAAAATTATACAGAAAAGCATCATCCAAAGTTAAACACTAAATATTTTGACATAAACACTTTTAATGCTATTTCTGGAAATATCTACCCATAAACTCACATAGTATTCATTATATGAAGGTACTGTATTTTACCTATCAAACTGCTGACCATTTAGATGTTAATTATTCACCATTACAAATAATGTTGCAGGAGGGGTGCCTGCGTGGCTCAGTCGGTTAAGCGTCTGACTTTGGCTCAGGTCATGATCTCGCGGTTCGTGGGTTTGAGGCCCGCATCGGGCTCTTTGCTGACAGCTCAGACCCTGGAGCCTGCTTCAGATTCTGTATCTCCCCCTCTCTCTGCTCCTCCCTGGCTCACACTCTCCCTCTCAAAAATAAAATAAAAACATTAAAAAACTTGGGGTGCCTGGGTGGCTCAGTCGTTTAAGCGTCTGACTTCAGCTCAGGTCATGATCTTGCGGTCTGTGAGTTCGAGCCCTGTGTCGGGCTCTGTGCTGACAGCTCAGAGCCTGGAGCCTGCTTCGGATTCTGTGTCTCCTCCTCTCTCTGCCCCTCCCCTGCTCATGCTCTGTCTCTGTTTCTCAGTAATAAAATAAATGTTAAAAAAATTTAAACAAACAAAAACATTAAAAAACTTGGGGCGCCTGGGTGGCTCAGTCGTTTAAGTGTCTGACTTCGGCTCAGGTCATGATCTGACAGTTCGTGGGTTTGAGCTCCACTTCAGGCTCTGTGCTGAATGCTTGCTCAGAGCCTGGAGCCTGCCTCGGATTCTGTGTCTCCTCTCTCCCCCTCCTCTGCTCATACTCTGTCTCATTCTGTCTCTCAAAAATAAATAAGTGTAAATTAAAAAAAAATTAAAAAAACATTTAAAAACTTAAAACCCCAAATAATGCTACAGGAAACCTACCTATATACAGATACATATTTGTGTATGTATCTTGTTACAATAAATCCCTAAAAACAAAACTGCCACCTTGAAAGACACACAATCAAAGCTTTCAAAGCTTTCAATACATATTGTCGAATTGTGTTCTAAAAAGAGATGATACTCATTCTTTGTGAGTAAAAGTTAACAAAACACCATTCCCTCCGTGAAAGAATCTGACTTCTTTCATGGTGTTTTTTTTTTTTTTTTAATTTAAATCCAAGTTAGTTAACATACGGTATAATAATGATTTCAGGAATAGAATTTAGGGATTCATCACTTACACAAGCACTCATCCCAACAAGTGCCCTCCTTAATGCCCATCACCCACTTAGCCCATCCCCGCACCCCAAACCCCTCTAGCAACCCTCAGTTTGTTGTCTATATTTAAGAGTCTCTTATGGTTTGTCTCCCTCTGTTTTTATCTTATTTTTCCTTTCCTTCCTCTATTTTCATGTGTTTTGTGTCTTAAATTCCATATGAGTGAAATCATATGATATTTGTCTTTCTCTGACAGACTTGTTTCACTTATTATAATACCCTCCAGTTCCACCCATGTTGTTGCAAATGGCAAGATTTTCTTTTTGATCATGGAGTAATATTCCATTATTTATATATATGTCATTACACACACACACACACACACACACACACACACACACACACACACCCATATCTTCTTTATCCATTCATCAGTTGATGGACATTTGGGCTCTTTTCATTATGTGGCTATTGTTGATAGTGCTGCTATAAACAATGGGGAGCATGTGCCCCTTTAAATCGGCATGTTTTGTATCTTTGGATAAATACCTAGTAGTGCAATTTCTGGGTCACAGGGTAGTTCTATTCTTAATTTTTTTGAGGAACCTGTTTGTTTTCCAGAGTGGCTGCACCAGTTTGCATTCCTACCAGCAATGCAAAAGGGTCTCCCTTTCTCTGCATCCTTGGCAACATCTATTGTTTCCTGACAGGAATCTAACTTTTAACTTTATAGCTCTGTTCCCCTAGGAACCTGATAAGCATATTAGTAAGCATAATTGCTGAGGCCAAAACACCTCATTCATAAACTGCATCTTGACTTGAAGGAATTATATTAAATTTATTTTTATTTTTTTATTTTACAGAAAGAGCATGAGTGGGGGGAGGGACAGAGGGAGAGATAGAATCCAAAGCAAGCTCCATGCTCATGAGCCCCCAACGTGGGGCTCAATGCCATGACCCTGGGACCACTGGACCTGAGCAGGAATCAAGAGTAGGATGCTCAACACACTGAGCCATCAGGTTCCCGTTACTTGAAGGAATATGTTTAGGTGTTCCTGAGTTTGGGGACTGCTAACTTGCATACTCCTTGTAGGGAACTGGGAAGCCCATTGGAAGGTGTTAAAATAGACATTGGCTCCTGGGGCTAAGGTCCTATGCCAAGAAGGCTCCTGCGCCCACCAAGGGAAGTCTCACTCCTTAGCACCTAAGCTGTTACCTAGCCTACAAAAGACAACAGCCTGCAGATGGCTCTGTGGTTAACTGTGTGGAGTGTCACGACGTCTCCCACTGAAGAGCAAAGACTTGTTGTGCCAGCAGACTAGTTTTCGGGCTTCTCTATCCTTCTGAGCAACTAGGGCCAGATGTGGCTTATAGCAGTTAAGAGAATGGACACTTAGCTGAACCTAAGAACCCACTGATGACTGGGACCTTACTCCACCACCTATCCAAGAGAATGCCATTTTCTTGCTTCGCTTATCGCCACAGAATACTATCCATGAAAATCTAGCAAATCTGAGAGCCAAAAAATGTTAAGTCTGCATTCTCTTTTGTTAGTTGTTGAGGGTAAACATTTTTCCAAACACATATGGTTCCATGGCCCTTTTTTCCCAGGAATGCCCATTAATGACATTTTGAATTTTAAGTGTTTTTTTTTTGGGAGAGTTTACCTTTCTTTGATACCCACTTTCCCTCAAAACCAGTATCAAAGAACAAAGAACAAATGACATTTTAAACATGGTAACTAATTTTACTATTGACTTCCAATATGATATTTGTATCCACAGGTGGAAAACATATTAGACTCTGAACATTCGTCAAATTAAAATAGGAATTATGTATTCATAATTCAAAGCTAGAAAGACAGGATACATCCCTTAGTTTAAATTCAAGGTCTTTAGAGATTATCAGGGATAAAAAACTATTTACACAGCCTCTACAGACTTCATTACCGAAGGCTCACGCCAAACAAGTCATTAGAATTAAAATTAGTCGGCTGACATTTTCAAAACCGTAATATTTTATGAACCACTTCTCAACTCATTATTACATGGGACAACTATTCCTGTTAGAACGAAGACCATATCATGCAGAACAAATGAAATGTCACCGTCTTCAACTGTTCCTCTGTGGTAACAGGTACTACAAAATGAAACAGAATTGGGACACCAATTTGACAATAAATTATATTTTTTTAAAAAATTTTCAAAAAAAACACAAAAAAATAAACAGAACTAAACAGATAGGAATGGAAAAGCTTCAAAAGAATTTTAGGAAAATAAAATCAAGCCACACATTAAGAAATGATAAAAAAAATTGTATCTCTTCAGTTAGTACCTAATTTGCATTTTCCTCTTCTCTTTTTACGACTCAATTTAAAAATATACATGACCTAATTTACAAAAAACTATAAAAATAATTTAGTATGAGAAACTGAAAATGTGACAGTAAAATTTAAGTAGGAGACACACATAAAATGTCTTCTAAGAACCCATTTTATATCTGTAATTAAGTGTTTAAAGTTTTTTTTTTTAAGATTTTATTTTTAAGTAATCTCCACACCCAACGTGATGCTAGAACTCACAACTCCAAGACCAAGAGTTGCACGATTCACTGAATGAGCCAGCCAGGTGTTCCTCTTAAGTGTTGTTTTTTAAGGCATAATACTTGTATAAATACTCTGCTAAAGTTTGAATATACCTCAAAGTTAACATTCTTTTTTTTTTTTTTTAATTTTCTTAAGTTTATTTATTTATTTTGAGAGAGAGAGATAGCACAAGTCGGGGAGGGGCAGAGGGAGGGAGACAGAAAATCCCAAGCAGACTCCGTGCTGTCAGCTTGGAGCCTGATGTGGAGCTCGAACTCACGAAACGGTGAGATCATGACCTGAGCCAAAACCAAGAGTCGGACACTTAACCAACGGAGCCACCCAGGAGCCCCAAAGTTAACATTCTTAATCAAAAACTAAGCTAATGAATATCTATTATCCTTGATATATTGGCACTTCTATTTCCCCACATATGCAATGTTGGGATAATCTAGAATTTTATTTTATTATTATTTTAAAAATATAATTTATTGTCAAGTGAGCTAACATGGAATATATACAGTGTGCTCTCAGTTTCAGGGGTAGATTCCCATGATTCATCGCTTACGTACAACACCCAGTGCTCATCCCAACAAGTGGATCATCTAAAATTTTAGATCCATCCTTTCATTTTCATGTTACATAGTGAAAATTTAGGCAACTATACATTTGATTAGTTTTCCTAATTTCATCTGTATCCAATTTTCCTCTTTCTTAATTTTACTTTTGTTTTTGTTCTACTTAAGCATAAGTGTTCAGTAAGTATATGTTAAGTAGGTAAGGTGAATAAATTATAAATAGCACATGGTTTACTATTTTCATTTTCTCCTTGGGTGTCGCTTCTTCTTCTTCAATCTAATGCCACTTTCGGAGTGTTGGTTTCCCTCAAAGGTCTGGCATTTCGTGATTTGGGGCTCATCTAGAGGCTTGAGACTCACTTTCTGCCATTGTTGACCACAGGATCCCCTGACAGGAGCCAGCCTTAGGGAGACTGCGTGGGAACACAGGGCTGACACCACAAGGGTGCCCCATGTCCTGCCTTCTTACATCGGGGCTCCCTGTGCTTTCATGGGGTCATTAGCTATCTTAGGGGCTTTCTTGGGGTCATTAGCTATCTTGGGGACTGGCATGCTACACTGCCATCAGCATCTGCACTTACTGCTGCCAGGAAGGATCAAGTCAGTGGGTCCACATTCAACAACACTGATTTTGGAGCTCTCTTTTTCCTGCTTCCTTGGAGCAAGCCCCAGGACAGCTCCCAGCTCTGCTGCATCCTGTGATTTGTGTGCTGGGTTCTTCTGTCTTGTTTCTCAGTCAATCCAGTCCTGTCTTTCTGGCCAGTGGATGGCATTCTTTCTTATTGCAAGTAATTAAAAAAAAATTTTTTTTTAACGTTTATTTATTTTTGAGACAGAGAGAGACAGAGCATGAACAGGGGAGGGACAGAGAGAGAGGGAGACACAGAATCTGAAACAGGCTCCAGGCTCTGAGCTGTCAGCACAGAGCCTGATGCTGGGCTCAAACTCACAGACTGTGAGATCATGACCTGAGCTGAAGTCGGACACTTAACCAACCAAGCCACCCAGGCGCCCCAGTAATTTTTTTTTTTAATTACTACTTTAGTAATTTCATGTCAGTTTTGGAAAGGGAGGAGGAGAGTTGTGCTCAGTGACCTTGACACAACTGTTTTCACATTATTTCCTTCGTCTATCCATTCATTTAATCACTATGCATGGAATATCTACCATGTAAAAAATATTTTCTCTACCACACTCTTCCTAAAATAAAGGTGTTTAAGCTTCCACAAAACACAGGTTTGTTGATGAGGCGCCTGGGTGGCTCAGTCGGTTGAGCATCCAACTTTAGTTCAGTTCATGATCTCACAGTTTGTGGGTTCGAGCCCTGCGTCAGGCTCTGTGCTGACAGCTCAGAGCCTGGATCCTGCTTCAGATTCTGTGTCTCCTTCTCTGTCTGACCCTCCCCTGCTCATGCTGTCTCTCAAATAAATGTTAAAAAAAAAAAAGAAATTTTAAAAAAATACAGGTTTGTTGGTAATAGAAATTGTAACTATTATACTAAACAAAAGTGCTAATTTTCCCCTGTGGGACTGAAGAAATTAGGCGAATTATTTCAATGATACTTTCTACTTCTCCATTATACGTTGTAATACTTAATACAAACCTCAAATAAGCAAACATCCTGGTTTAACTAAAACTTACCACAAGGTGGTGCTAAGAAGTTACCTTCTGAATCAAAGAACCTTCACTTTTAAAGTTATTTCAAATAACAGATTTTCTCAAATTAGTATGGATCAGTTAGAAATCTCATTTGCATATAGTACATACATTCGCCAGAAATGTCTAAATGTTAATGCATTTTTTTTTAACTTGGCTTCAATTTTCAACAATTATTGCTTCCAATGTTGAACTTTAAATTATTAGCTCTTAAAAAAATGCTACTTGTCACGGTATGGGAGACTGATAATGAATTTCTGCGTGGGAGGCGCTTCTAAGAGGATTACTCAAAAGGGCAGTTTATTCTGTACTTATCCACTATTCCAGTGCTGAAAAGAACCTACAAGAGCACCCCTCTCCTTCCCAAGCATTTAAATTCAAATGAGACCATTCATTACCTGAGGCATATAGGAAATACAGAGTCTTGATCTTGAAGCAATAATTTAAAAAACCCGCCTGTCCAATATAAAAAAAAAAAAAACAAGACACCAATTTCTTGGAGTTCTTCAACACAACTTTTTAAGCACCTTTCATGCCTAACAGTCAACACAAAGGGCTAAGAGGGTTCCAAAGGAAGCCAAGGAATTAATATCACCAAAGCTTTGCTTCCCCCAGATACGAAAGCACGTGGTGTGAAATAAGGAGTCTCTTATCACGCCAAAGGGAAAGCACACTTGTATTGCTTAGAGAGGCAAGTTTCAGAGAGGTTGTCCTGAGGTAGGTAAAGCACCACTGGTCCATGTGCTCCCATTTGTGTTAATAATACCCGTTCAAGCACAGGAAGCAATAAAGTAAAAACAAAAAAAAATCTATCAGGGTTTATCCTACTACTTTCAATATACACATTAAAAGGTGCCATAGCAATGAACTGCACACTCGGAAGGCAGGGACTGAATTTGCTTCAGCTTTTCTGGATCAAATCGTCGGCAGCTCACTTTATGCTGTAGGATGTGAGATGAATGGCTGTCAGTCCAAGTGTCAGGCTGACCACGAAGACCACGGGACTGGAATCCTAAGACCCGGATCGCGGTCCCAAGACTGGCGCCACCTAGATGTGTGGCTCTGAGCAAGTCACCTAGCCCATGCTTTTGGCCCCCTCATCTGTGAAAGAAGCATCGGGACTAAAATAACTTCTCAAGGTCTTTCCAGTTCTGAGGTTCCTAGATTTCTCATTTTAAAACTTCTTCAAATTAACAGCCTAGAGGCCTGTGCTTACGTTCAAGTTGGATGCTGTTGTTAGAATTTTCTTAGGAGTGTGGAAATACCTGACTCCCTTCTGCTACGACTGAGCCAGTAACAACCCAGGATCTGGTGTCACACAGCCTGGTTTTGAATTCCAACTCTGCCATATACTAGCTGTGTGACCTCAGGCTCTCTGTACCTCCAATGACTTGGTTATAAAATGGGATTATTAACAGCCTGTACCACACAGGTGTGCTGTGAGGATTAAGTGAGACTGCACCTGTTAAAAAGTACTTTGAATAGTGCCAGGCATCAGTTGGTTAAGCATCCAACTTTAGCTCAGGTCATGTTTGTGAGTTCAAGCCCCCATGTCGGGCTCTGTGCTGACAGCTCAGAGCCTGGAGCCTGCTTCGGATTCTGCGTCTCCCCATCTCTGTGCCCCTCCCCTGCTCACACTCAACCTCTGTCTCTCAAACTGAATAAATGTTAAAAAAAAATTTTTTTAAAGTGCCAGGCATAAAATTATTTGTTTTATTATCACTATGATCCTTGTTAAATAAGTGTGTCCTTTATTAACAAATGAATAATAAGCAACCTAATAACAGCACATTAATAACTCATCACATCAGTTTCCCCATTTTCGACACTAAGAATCTTTTACTATTTTCCCTCACTGGCTCCATGTTTGAAATCATTTTTTTCTACAGAACCAAATTATTTTCCCATCTTTGTCACATACATCACTGCCAGTACCCTGTCAAAATCCAGTGTTCTAATATTCAATTAAAAATAAAAAAGATCCTGAGGCAGCCTTACCATAGGGAAATCAGTTCAGTTAACCCAACTAAAAAGTTAAAAATATATGTACGCCAGAGACGTAAATTTGGGATCAGTGGTGTTTATGTGCTGTGTTAGGTGACGGCATGATTGGCATGATTCACAGCCTCAAAGAGTTTAGAGTTTAGCAGGACAAAAAGGCAGAGCCATGATACTAATTCAGGATAGGAGGGGGAAAGTGTGGGGGGAGAATTCTGAACAAGAAGTGATCTGAAAGCTACGTGAGGTGTAACCATCCTCATCTTCATCCCACATACTGCCATCTCCGCACATCCCTTCTGAGAACACAGAATTAGAGCCCGCCCTTTGGGTTAAGGAACAATTTCTAGGAAGCCTATTGATAAATGCAAGCATGTTGTCTATCAGTTGATCTGGTATGAGCCATCAACTGTTTTTTGTTTTTTTTTTTGAAAGGTCAAGGGTCCTTCAGGTATAGAGTATAAGACAAGCAAAGTTCTACATTAACCCCTGAGGACCAGACACAATATCAACCTGGTAAGCAAGGCAGCCACCGGGCTGTGGAAAGGCTGCAGAGGAGCCCTACTTCACTAAGTGCTCAGGACACTCGGGACAACTGCTTCATCAGAAGTGGGGTCGCCACAGCCATTCTCACAAATGTGTGCTGCTTTGGCACCATCACTGAATGTGAAAACATGACCGCTGGGACAGTCATGACATCATCACAGCAGGATCATTAACCATGACATAGAGGGGAGGTGGGCAGATCTTTCTTTAGCTTATTGTTGTCAGGGTCTTAACGGCCCAGGAAACTTTATACAGTAAGAAAAGCAGAATCCAGAACCCTAATCTATCGAATGAGAAAAATCATTATGAACAGATGGCTTGCAAGGGATTCCTTGGAGGGTAGTTGATTTCAGGTCTTAAAGCAGAAATAATCATGATAGCACTGGAACATCCTGTTGTAACCACAAAGCAAGGATATTTCCAAAAATGTCAGGGCCAGGGCTACAAGGATAAAGGGGCTGGCCCCAAAGAGTTTCCACTGACCAAGGTGAAATCAGTCTGGTCCATCAAAATAGAACCTATAGGGGCGTCTGGGTGGCTCAGTCAGTTAAGCATCTGATGTCGGCTCAGGTCATGATCTTATGGTTTGTGGGTTTGAGCACCGCGTTGGGCTTTGTGCTGACAGCATGAAGCCTGCTTGGGATTCCTTGCCTCTCTGCTCCTCCCCCACTTGCATTCTCTCTCTCAAAATAAATAAATAAACTTAAAAAAAATTAAGATACTAACCCAGTTAAGTCTGTGAAAGGCCAGGAGTTCAAAACAACAATCAAAAAAGAATGGTACAAATTGTACGAAAGCAAAATGCAATACAAATTGATAAAGTAAGACATGCATAATTATGTGCATTGATTTCAGCAAAGTGGGAAGTGTTATTAAAATACAGGTGCTTTGTTTTTTTCTACATCTGCCTACAGGGTAGAGATATGTACTTGTTTTTACATTATTTACATTATACTTACACCGCAAGAATAGAAACCAAGAACTCTAAGCCAGAGTGTGGTAGAAAACCAAGAAAGTGACCCACGATAAGAAATGACGGAAGAACACAGTTTGTGACAATAACAGTGAGTGAAAAGAGGGCCTGACAGTGACAGTCACACAATCGTTAAGCAGAGAGAAGATCCAGAAACATGATCTGAGATGATAAATTAGCCAAATGGCCCAAAGAACATTAGGTAGAGTCAACCCTTCATCTCATGGGTGAGAAACTTCTAGAATGCCCAACTAATTTCAAGAAAATGTTCCAAAGGCATACATAAGCTTCTAATAATGTTAACAGATCTGGCCAATACATCATTATGACAGGACAATGGGTTATGTAACATGGCCAAGTGAGACTTAGGTGGTAAATCATTTCTGGGTAAGGGGGGATGGGATAGTGGTGGGGACCAGATTGAAAATAAAAACCTACCTGAAAATGAAAAAAATTTCAGCCTGATACTGAAAATTTAAAAGGTCAGACTGATTTCACCAGTCAGGTTTATCCTGATGCCTGGTAGGCAGGGTCTGACTCACCTCGGGGGAAGAAGCCAATTGGTACCATATGTTGCCCGACAAGTGACTGATCAAAATCATATCTGTAACCTGGGGACGTTTGAAGGTGTTCTTTTATTTCTGGTGCCCTTAAAATTATGTCAACTCAGGCTATGGATCAATGTATAATAGCCCTAGGATGAGTCAAAACTAGCGTATAAATAATTACACTAGGGAAACTTACCACGTAGATCTTTCAGAATAGGTTTAAGTGGGGTAAGTCTGTAATAATGTACCTGGGTTTTTCATCTGCACTTCAAGTTACTTGACATATTCCAAAAATCAGTTCTACTAAAATTTTTAAAGTAATTCAATTTTATAACCAGTGTTTACACATTTAACAGTTGTTTAATAAGTTGAGCAATAAACAACACGTAAAAAGTGTTCTTCTCCAGGCATAAAAGCCCAGATGGCTAAAAAATCATTAGCAGTAACTTGTTAGCAAGGCTCTCACTTCTTAAACTGGTTTCTTTTCATTGTAGACTTTCATACATTCCTAGTGAAGCCACAAAGGGAAAATATGCCACGTATACATTTGAAGTGCAATTATGCCAAGAGAGTCACAAACAGTGTTTTTTACTTGGTGGTGTGATAACGGGTACTCTGGTTTTTTTTTTTTTAAGCTTATGTATTTATTTTGAGAGACAGAGTGTGTGGGGGAGGGGCAGAGAGAGAGAGAGAGAGAGAGAGAGAAAGAGAATCCCAAGCAGGCTCCACCCTGTCGGTACAGAGCCCCATACGGGGCTCACACCCACCAACCGTGAGATCATGACCTGAGCAGAAATCAAGAGTCAGATACTCAACCAACTGATTCACCCTGACGCCCTGATAATGGGTACTTAAAGCTAGTTTTCCTTTGATATTTTTTTCTGAGTTTTCCGACTGTTCCCAAGATGAGAATTTAAATTTTCTATTTTAAATAAGAAAAAAGATAACAAACATTTCTTTGAAAAAAGAATGAGGTCACCTATCACGTAGGTGAGGATTTCCTCTGGGGCTGCTGTGCTGTCATTCACTGTCCCATCAGCTTGGTAACACCAAGCAGACAAAGGGAGCAATGAGCTGCAGCAAGCAAGACCCAGGTCAGAAATACGAGTAAAAAGGTGAGGACCAGGCAGGAAAAGAGGAAAGCAGACACAAACAGGAAGCAAAGGCAAAACCCCAGAGGATCTTAATGAAGTTTAAGCCCACATCAAGAAGACAGGAAACAAAAGACAAGTCGGCAGGGCTGAGAGAGAACTTTGCAGATCACACCAGGCCCAATGGGCTGAGGCAGCGGGATGGTAGTGCCTGGGTACCCAGGGGATCTTTCCACCTGGCTCCTGATCTATATACTCAGAACCTCTGACCTGCCTAATTTCCTGTCCAGTAATGACGATTCAGTACACTAGGAATGTTGCTGTATCCCCAGCCAGGATATAATGGCTGGATATGTGTTTGTTCATTTCCAGCATCACTTCTAATTATCTAGTGAGAGCAAACCCATTGTACTTATTCAAGAGCTCTGCCACCTGGTTTCCAAAGGTGTCTTGCCCAACAGAGGAGAATATTGGCCTCATTTGAGTGACTGTACCCTAAACCAATCAGAAAAAATGTTTTGATAAAAAAACAGTAGACTAGGGGTGCCGGGGTGGCTCAGTTAGTTGAGCATTTGAAAAAACTGTAGACTAAAAAATAAAAAAACAAGAAAAAAAAAAAAAGAAAGAAAACAACTTTGGACATATGCCAAGAAGTAGCCGTACAGTAAGTTTACGACAGAGAAAAGTGAATAGCATTCTCCCAGGGAATGCTATTTATTGGGCAAACATTAAAGATCCTATTTAAGGTCAGATCTGGTGATTGACAGGCTTATTAGGAATCTGCTGAGAATGAGTAACAGTAATGGAGACTTCCATGATAAGTAACTGCCTGAATGAGAAAATAATCCTAGAAACTATACCAACATCTGCATACAAATGGCAAGAATAAGAAGGTGCTTTTTCTTTATTTACCAAGCTGTTGAAGCCACTGTTAAAACTATCACAAACACATTCGTAAATCTCAGTGCAGTTCTACATAATTTCTGTGGAAGAACAGTGACATCACTAGGAAGGAACTCAGCACACCATTTCTTCATAAGCAGCTTAACATTAACACCCCAGGGGTCCACCTCAAGAAATCAATTTAAATTTGTCCAAGATACTCCAAGAGCATGCCACAGATTTGGAGATTAGCACTATGATGCGTGGATATGATAATGACATTAACTAATGGTAGCTAGCTTTCATAGGTCACAGAATCATTCTAAACTATGAAAAATATTTGACAAGGAATGTTGGGCAACACATCTGAAAATATTCCTCACAATAAGCACTTGTGCACAAAAAGCTTTTAGAAACACGGCTGGCATAATGATATACTAGCCACACATGAAGAGGCAGGCAGAGAATTGTTTTTTCCACCCCTGATTCTAAATTACAAGAATAAAAAGAAATTACGGAAAAGGCACCTAACATTTGGTCTATATTTGTGGCAGCTGTCATCTTCCAAAGAAATCTTGCAAGTACTGATCAGGGGGGAAAAGTCAAATTATATGACATAATCAAAATTCTTTTCTAGTAGGCCAGCAGTGCAATGACTTATTGTAGAAACCTTTTCCTTTGGAGAGGAAAAGAGCCAGGAAGAAGTTAATATAAACCTCTATGCAGAAGACTCTGCCAGGAAAATGACTTGTAGTGATATAAACACAAGGCAGATGTTCTAAAAGAAATTTAAAATTTAATTAGACATGAAGTCTTCCAGCCATTACCTGTGTGTATGCAAGACAACAGCCACAAAGTGGGTTTTTAGAATCATCTTTGTTACCATCTAAAGATAACATTTCTTCCAGGCCAGTAAGATAAAAAATCATCTGTGAGCTAGCAGAATTTAAGCAATTCCAAAAATAAGGTAACACAATTGCTTTAAAATAATGAATATATCTTGATTTGATAAATTTGTATCAACTCCTATGCTGCTTCTTTATCCTTATGGTGCAAGTTCTATTGAGCAAAGGTCAAAAGAAACTATCTTTATATTGGACTTTACCAGCCTATGGTAAGAATTGAAGCTAAACGATAATTTAAGAGTACCAAAATTGTAATGACCATTAAAGCTGCTCATTTGATGTATTTTGGCTATATTTGTAAAGTAGACCATAACTCAAGAATGTGGTAACATATTATGAGATTCCCTAGAAGTTTCAACTTAAATTTTCTCAGTATACTTATAGGTCTTTAATTCATTTTCTGGTTTTCTATTTTGGATTAGATTTTAAAAATTAGAAAAAGTATTTTTCAAGTTCAAGGACTGTATTTTTGTGCCAATTTAAAATATTTTGTGCTGGGACACCTGGGTGGCTCAGTGGGTTAAGTGTCTAACTCTTGGTTTCAGCTCAGGTCATAATCTCAGTTGGTGACTTTGAGCCCCACACTAGGCTCTGTGCTGGCAGTGGGGAGACTGCTTGGGATTCTGTCTCCTCTATCTCTGACCTTCCCCCAACAGTGTTGTCTCTCTCTCAAAATAAATAAATAAACTTAAAAAAAAAAATAAAAATTTTTGTGCCAAATTCACAACTCAACCCAATAAAAAAATTTCTTCAGATTATTTTACTTAAATAAGATCCCTCTTCTAAAATAGAAATCCCAGTTCCATTTAAATCTACTCCCTAGACTTCTAGCTGTATTTTTTCCTCACCTCAATGCATGAATGCAATATATCATTCTTGGTATGTTTTTCCGGTCATAAACATCTGTTGTTTCTGGATAAAATATCTGGAAAATAAAAGAAACAATGTGTTCATTATGTTTTGCTTTTCATAGTTATTTTAAATCTCTCAAATGATGCTTTGATTGTCCTCGCTGTAGTGTATTTACTTAAATTTAGAGGAACCTCTCAAATGTTGGTTCCTCTCACTCTACAGGCAAACCCAGCGCTCCACCTGGTCTCGTCGGACAGTACGCCCCCTAGTGGGCTCAGGAGAGTGACGGGTTCTCAGGTGGCTACTCCAAGAAGGCTGCGCCCACAGGGCTAGGTGGGCAGCTTCAGTCCACGAGGAATGGGCTGATTCAGACTCTGCTTTCTGTAGCAGCGTCATTCTGGTGAGGGACCAGAGGTACCCTAGCCTAAGAAGGGTATCCATCTTACAGCGTTTTATTATAACACTAAAAACCTAGCTACACAGTTGTGTAAACAAATATGCACACACACAATACGCACTGATATTTTTTTCTTCTTGAAGGAATATATTTTACCAGATAGAATCTGGAGAGTATTATCAAGGGTGAAAGAAACATTAGCTATAATCCCACTTTCCAGATTGTTACTACTATTAGCATTTTGGTATATATTCTTCGGTATGGGACTTTTAGTATGTTTCTCTGATTTTTTATGTTTATGTATGCATGTGAAAACAAAACTGTAATACTATTAGCCTATTTTGACACACTTAGTAGAGCTTGACCATTTTCCATCCATTTTGTAAGAACATTCCTTTTAATGGATGTGTATGAACCTTTCATGTTTCTGAACAATAATTTAGCCAGTTCTCCATGGCTGAACTTTTTTTGGCTCCCAATTTGTCCCTATTAAAAGTCACTGCAATGAACATCCCTGAATTTGCTGAACGCCTGATTACTTCTTTTGGATACACACCTAAATATGGAAGTACTGAATCGTTAAGTTTGAACACTGAGGCTTTTAATACACATTGACACTACTTTTAAGCTTGAAACGAAAAGCTTGATAAGAAACAGATTTCACAATAGGGCATCAAACTTCTCTGTTCCTAAGCACCAAAAAATGGATAATTAGGCTGGAGGCTTCTAAGATTAAGATAAGCACACTAGCACTGCTGGCTTTCAGTAAATATTTTAGAAAAGGTGACAGAAAAACTAAAATTAAATCATGTATCATACGGTAGCATTAGACACTCAAGTGCAGTTTTCTGTGAGACACTGAAAAAAGCTGAGAAATTAAAGAAGCAAAGTTTCCTTGGCCACAAATGTATAGCCACTCAGGGCTTCAAGCAATGGCTGTAGCCTAGGAAATTTCAAAGGTCTTTTCAACTTTCCTTTAACACATTTGCTTTTCAAGCGTTAGCCAGAAGAGGATTCCCCATTCCGAAGAACG
Organism: Panthera leo; assembly: GCF_018350215.1. Lineage (NCBI taxonomy): Eukaryota > Metazoa > Chordata > Mammalia > Carnivora > Felidae > Panthera > Panthera leo. Next base: position 140,525,079 of record NC_056679.1, on the reverse strand, counting down.
TGACCAGGTTGAAAGTTCCACTACAGAAAAAGATCATCACAACTCCCCATTCCCTTTCCTTTAAACAACCTTTTACATTTCTTTATATCTTCTACATAGAAATACATATTTATATAAATACTGTTTCAGCTCTTTTAGAAAACCTTTATGAATTGGTCTTCTTTTGACAGTAAGATGGGATCAATTTATTTAGCTCACCAGAACATTTTATTCATTACTGTATCCCCAGCACGTAGCATGGTGCTGAGCAGACAGGAGGCACTGAGTATTGATAAGTGAAGGCATTAAAAGGAGTCAAATACATCAGCCAATACACTATTGGACTCTCATTCTTGCAATGAGAGTATGCAATCACTTCATAAAAATCAGTGTTAAAACAGAATCTGCTACATGGAACTCTTATTTGGCTTAAAATTAAGGAGAACCTGGTCTAAGACACACAATTGGAAAAGGTTTAAATCTAATCTATGAAACCTAACAAAATTATCCTAACTTAAATAATGGTGCCTCATACCAAAAATCCGATTTGAATTTCTTTATTAATCTGTTTACCTACCCAGTTAGTACATGCTAAATGACAATCTAGAACTATGAATTCTGAATTCTAACTGGTGCCCAGAAGGGAACAGCATTTTAGGAGAAGGGAAAGTAATTTGATTAAAAATCAAAGAATACATCAATATTGACTATTCTGAGATAATATATGCTGAGCTAAAACAGTTATGAGCACAGATATATTGAAAATAGGCATTCATAGTTTGCATTAAGGAATCTCTTGTTTTTGTTGTGGTGGGTGTTTTGAATTTAAACCTTGACTAATAATAATAACAAAAACAACACAGGTCTTACATCAGTAACCTATCTCCTTGCCTTCAAGCGGGACCACTCCTACACCATTTCTGTAAAACAGCTATACAGTATAATCAACAGAAAGGGGTGTACTATCGACACATACAAAAACCTGATGGATCTGGAGAGCATCGTGCTTACTAAAAAAGTTGATCTCCAAAGATTACCTACTTATGACTCCATTTTTAACATTCTTAAAATGACCAAACTATAGAGATGGAGAACAGATGAGTGGTTGCCAGGGGACAGAGTTAGGGAAATGAAATGACAAGTCCCACTCCTCCATGGTATCTGTATCTTAATTGTGGTAGTCACACAAATACATTCATGGAAGAAAACAGTATGGAAACACACTCACACCTGAATGCATCTAAAAATGGTGAAAAAGAAGTAAAGTCTGTAGCCTAGTTAACCAATGTGAATTTATTATCTTACTATTGTTACTAGATGTCACCAATGGGGGAAGCTGAACGAAGGATATACACAGATGTACTATTTTTGCAACTTCCTGTGGTTCTATAATTATTTCAAAATAACAAGTTCAAGAAATAACTCGACAATTTCTAACAAATGTAATTATTTCCTCATTTCCTCTACTTGTCTATTTGTCTCTCAGGCTTAAGGGCACCTGCTCTTTCAATCTAAGAAGCTCTGAATATTTGCAGAATTTTATTTGGGACAGCTATTTCAAGAGTCAGGGCTGTAACCCAGTAGCTTTTAACATTTAAAGTGATAATATGATTTATAACAATACTTTCTAAAAATACCTTTATCGCGATAATTTAGAGAGATACAATCTAGACTAAGATAATACATTATATAAAGTACACATGGCAACACAAAAAAGGGAGGTGACTATTTTAAATCAACTATCTACCTGTAAAGCTTGTTCTGACCTTGTTTCATTTATACACAGTTACACCTAGCTGCTCTCAATTTGTATACACACTTAATTCTGAGTTCTTGTCATAGATTACTTTGTATAGGCCTTTCCATATTTCTGTTTAGTCCTCACATTTGTCATGCCTGAGGCAATAAGGCCATCTGCTCCATTAACATACCCCAGTATACCAAGTCCTTTTTCATAATGAGGAGTTTGCAATGACCCCTTTTGGCTTCCCACTTCAGGCTTACCTTGGGTAGACCAATAGACTCCATTGCTCGTAACCACTGGACTGTATTATCTGTGTGTCGAAAATGGAGGCCGGATTTCTAATGCAAGGATGGGGAGAGAGGAGAAGAAGGGACCACGTGAAAAGTGAGTCATTTGTAACAACTTTATTTCATTAGCAGGATGTTTTCCAATTGTATTTCTCCTAAAATAGTTATTAAATCATAAAGTAACTGGAGACACAATAAAGAATACTAGGCTATCTCAGCAACACTGTTTATAGTAGACCATTCCAATTTCCACGATTCACATATTTGAGGTAACTCTGAACTAGAATCTCAAAGACCATTTAATGCCTAGCACATGCCTAAGGATGTTTTACGAGACACGTGTGCACAAGCATGCACGCACACATACACACACACGGTGTCAAGATTTTGCCAACCACGGCTGAAAAAACTAGCAACTTCAAGAAAAACGAGATTTTTAGAAGATTAAATGTCTTTTTTCCTGGTTTCTGGTTTCGGCAAAACATTTTTTCCAATCATAAATATGATTTCTGTAGAAAACCTGGAAAACACACAAAAATACAAAGATGAAAACAAAAACCATCCCACAATTCAGAGGTATATTGTAGTATCTCTTCCTCCTATAATTATTTAAAAATTTTTTAAAATGTTTATTTATTTCTGAGAGAGAGAGAGCGAGAGAGAGAGAGAGAGAACATGAGCAGGGGAGGGGCAGAGAGAGAGGAAGACACAGAATCTGAAACAGGCTCCGGGCTCTGAGCTGGCAGCACAGAGCCTAACGCGGGGCTTGAACTTGTGAACTGCGAGATCATGACCTGAGCCGAAGTCAGATGCCCAACCAACTGAGCCACCCAGGTGCCCCTCTTTCTCCTACAATTATTTAAAAACGTTTATTTATTTGCGAAAGGGAGAGACAGTATGGGCAGGGGAGGTGTAGAGACAGAAAGTAAGAGAGAGAATCCCAAGCAGGCTCCATGCTATCAGCCCAGAGCCTGATGCAGGCTCGATCTCACAAAACGTGAGATCATGACCTGAGCTGAAATTGAGAGTTGGACACTTAAATGACTGAGCCACCCAGGCACCTGTATTCCTCCTATAAGTTAATCCTAACCTTTGCCTTGTGTAAGAAGTAAACCTTCAGTGGAAATGATTTACAAGAACTTTTTCTACCCACACAATGAGAATAGGCTTTCTAGGTCTTCCGTTTTTCTTTACAATCTTCATCGGCCACCATTTTCTTTTTTTTTTCTGCCCAGTCTATAACTATGGTATCCTTGTCTGTATCCAATGAAGTTTTATCAGGTAATGAAATGTTGGGAGCTTTAACACTACCTTGTGTTTTTAATTAGTTAAACGAGTAGCATAATGTTATGCATTTTATTTTCCATTTTAATAACTGTAATTACAGCAAATTTCATCATGTAATATTCAACAGCCGATCATCACATTCACAAAGCCTGGCTCTTCCCATCTTCTGTGACTTTCTACAGTCAAATAATTTATATAACAGAAAGTATTTTTGTTGCTGTTAGACTTTACAAAGCCTAAGTGAAATTAACATTTGATAAATGTTTATGCCTTTTTAATAGTGGCCATATTGGACTCTGTGTGGCCAGAGATTGGACTCTGGTGTGCCAAGCACTGTATGAAATTATCTCTAATTTTCCATGAATCACAGAGTTCTACTCCTGAAGCCCAGACTATACTGTATGTCAACTAACTTGAGAATAAAAAAATAAAAAATAAAAAAAATCAAATTATCTCTGATTTTCAAAACACTCTGCAAGGCGATTATCATTTCCCAGTTTTTAGAGATGAGGAAACCTGGACCAAAAAGATGAACTAATTTGCCTAAGATCAAATTAAGTGTGTTGAAATGAGATTCAAGATGAAGTCTCTCTTAATCTGAAAATCTTCCTTTTACTAACATTCCCCAATGTTAGAGCATAGAAACTCATGATGGTGGGATTATTCTCTAGATGGAAAAAATCAGCACTTACTATGATATCACCAGAGGCAGGAGAGGCAAAGGGAGAGGGAAGAGGGGTGAGAGGGAAAGAGGGAGGAGGTCGGGGAGAGAGAGGGAGCCTAGAGGGTGAAGGGCCAGGTGGTAGAATCTGAGGGTGACTTAGCACAAACACCTTTTGCAGAACACAAACAACTGTCAGACACAGCCACTCTGACCATGGAGGGAGGAGATGGGAAAAATCCACAATCATCACATCAAGATAGAGAAGAGAGGGGCATCTGGGTGGCTCAGCTGGTTGGGCATCTGATTCTTGATTTCTGTTCAAGGTCATGATCCCAGGGTCATGGGAGCGAGTTCCGTGTTGGGCCCTGCATGAAACACGGAGCCTGCTTGAGATTCTATTTTCTCCCACTCTCCCCCACTCGCTTTCACCCTCTAACAACAACAAAAAAGACAGAGAAGAGCGCCCTAGGCACCACAAATTAACTCAATGTCCCACTATTCCAACTAAGATGGAACGACTGTTTTGATGGATGACAATGTAGTCTTCATTCCATCTTTTCACTTCCTACATAAAAATTACCAAAACACCAAACTGATCCTGCTTCCTGACAACACCTCAAAGGTAACTGGCCCTTGCTTCGCTAAATCTGTATTAGCATCACCAGTACAAGCCCAAATCTACACGAAGCCTCTACTTTATCCTCCTCATAGTCCCATAGGTACGCATTTTTTTTCCTTGCCACAAGTTAAATTAACCTAATTTTATTTGCCCCTTGTTTGAAACTTGGTTTCAGGGGGGAGGGGGTCTTCACCTGGTGGGCTTCAACAATCCAAACCATGGAAACAGACACCCCCATCCATTTAGTGGTCTTATTAGCTAGGTAACCTCAGGAAAGTTACAAATCTCTTTGAACCTTGGTTCCTCAGCCATAAGATGGGTATAGTATGCTTCTTTGAGCTGAGGAGATTAAATGAGAATATGCATAAAGCAGTTAGTTGTGAAGTACACCAAAAAGGCAATAAATATCAGTTTATTATAGTTATTATACGCTCTAAGACTAGACGCAAAGCTTTTGTTCACCTTAAGATCAGAAAAAGGTTTAGTGCTTCATGTAAGGGGCACTGAACGAAAGCGTGCTTATCTTGATCCTATTTCTGCAGTAAATAAAATGACAGATCTCAAATCCTTTATCCATTTTAAACATCTGAAAAAATGCTGACTTCAGAATCCTATGGGTACATATTTAAGAAGCAAAGTTCAGTGAGTAACATGCATTAACATCTTCAAGTTACTATATTTACTTCAGTTAGAACAAAAATGGTCTTCTACACACTTAGGCTCAAAATACTCTTTAAATAATTTTTTTTAATGTTTTAAATTTATTTTTCAGAGAGAGAGAGAGAGAGAAAGAGAGAGACAGAGTGTGAGCCAGGGAGAGGCACAGAGAAGAGAGAGACACAGAATCCCAAGCAAGCTCCAGGCTCTGAACGGTCCAGTGCAGAGCCCGACATGTGGCTTGAACCCACAACTGTGAGATCATGACCTGAGCTGAAGTCGGACACTTAACTGATTGAGCCACCCAGGCACCCCTAGGCTCAACATAATCTTAGTCCATTATAACCACTTTCACCTGTCGACTTTCTTTCACCAATTCTACATATTTCTATCAGACTAGGTGACAGGTCTATAGTCCTATTTAGGAAAGGGTTGTTAGTGTCCATCCACCTAATTTCTTCCAGATACTGGATCAGAAAGTAAATGCTGATTTTCTACTGCTGAGCTATTTCACCAGCAAATAAAGTTATTCTAGCTTAAATGGAATAGATGAGGAATTATTTAAGTCTTCTTTGGATGGTAACTTCTTACACAAGAGAATCAAAGCACTTTAGAACAAAGAGATTGCTTAAAAGCCAACAATTATTTTGATTTGCTTATTTTATGGAGAAGGAACTCTCTATCAGGCACTGTAACAAGTACTTTGCATGGATGATCACATTTTTTTCCTTACAGTATCTGTACAAAGGTTCAGACTATTATTTGTAATACCACTTTAAAGCTGAGGAAACCAAGGCTCACAGAGGCAGAGTTAGTGACGAAGCCAGTCTCTGAAGTACTCTGATTCTACGGCTTACTACTACTAACCACTGTATATGCATTTCCTACCTAAGGCTCACTTCAGTAGTCAACAACTATTATAAGTCTACAGCTATCAGTGTTGTATTTGAACAGATATTGTTTTCTGTCCTTGAACCTCATCAAGCTCAAGGAATGCCCATCTTTCTCCCCTCCTCTTTCTCTCGTCCATCCTAGCCACCGTGGGAACACCCACTGATCTTTAAAGCGCCCAACATGGAAGCCTTGGCCTCTTCACCGCCCTACCCCTTTAGAACTGGCGCTCTCTCCTTGGTCACATCCCACTGGCTGGCCACCCAGACATCCTCTCTTCGCTGCCCTCTACCCATTTCTACCACCTTTGCAGGTTGTTTTCCCTCTTGCATCCATTTAATTCTCGTCTGTGCAGGCCACTGTTACCAGTCACTTGGGCTGAATTATCCCCTCATCGGACTGCCTCACCCTCATCCTCCCATTTCTTCTCCACATGGCAGCAGACCCATCTTTTTTTTAATGTTTATTTTTGAGAGAGAGAGAGAGACAGACAGAGAGAAGGAGCAAGCAAGCAGGCAAGCAAGCAGGCGAGCAGGGGAGGGGCAGAGAGAGAGAGAGAGAGAGGGAGAGAGAGAATCCTAAAGCAGGCCCCAGCTCTGAGCTGTCAGCACAGAGCCGGACATGGGACTCGAACCCACGAATTGTGAGATCATAACCTGAGCCAAAGTCAGATGTTTAGTCAACTAAGCCACCCAGGCGCTGCCAGACTCATCTTTTTAAAGCCATGATGTCCCTGTTTAACATTTCAAAGGCTTCCTCTGTAGTAACTTAGGATGAAATCACAGATCTTCCAGCCTGGCTGCGTGATCTGTCTCTGCCTCCACCCTGGTGTCATTTTTCACCACTGTCCCTCACCGCAGCCTTTCAGCCACTCCATTTGTCTAAGTTCTTTTCTTCCTCGAGTCTCTCAAAAACAGGCTCCTTCATCTCTGGACTGTACTCCCCACTCCCCACTCCCCACCCTTAAAGCTGCACATGGATGATTTTCCTCTCATTTTTCCTGCCTTAGAGTAAACAGCTCTTCAGAGAAGCTCATCTTCTGTCTGTGGCTACCTGTCAACAACAGTGGCTTTAATTCCTTCCCTCCTATACTCATCACAACTCACAATTGTATACTCGCTTATAACTTGTCTCCTCAACCCTAAATGCTGTGAAATCATGTCTGCCTTGCTCACCACGCTGCCTCGTGTGCCCAGAACAGTTCCTGGTACAAGCAGGTATTGTAAGCACCGTATAGATAAATAAGTTCTACCCCGTATGTGTTTCTATCATAGTACTTTATCTTCTTTCCCTGTAACTTCATTAAAATGTGTTATATTGTTTGTCTGCCACTGGAGCAGTGGTTCTTAAAGCTAGGTAGTACATAAGCATCACCTGGGATAATTATTAAGCGTGTAGCTTCCTGGGTCCCTGGCCAAGAGACTCTGCCTGACTCAGTAGTCTCTGGTGGGCCCAGGAGTCCACATTTTTACACACAGGCATCAAGTGACCCTACAGGAAGTCTGAGCATCATACTTGACGGAAGAGTATCAGACTCCAACACCTCCAGTATCAAAGCACGGAAGGAATGGAGTCCTTAGGCTGATTTGAAACTACTTTCTCTTTTCTTTTTACTAAACAGGTCTTTCCCTTGCACCTACTATCCTACTATGGGCTACAGTCTACTCTGTTCACTGAGGACACTGCACGGACAACATACATGGTCCCTGCCTTCATGATAAAGGTCATCATTAAGGTACACCATGCTGCATCGAAGAGAGACAGTGTCAGGGGCCAGAGCACACACGGCATGGTCACATTACTGCGACCTGGAGTCAGAGGTAGGGGTGGCCAGGGAAAGGGCACTCATCATTAGAAGGTTTAACTCTACCACCTAGGTCACCTTTGTAACCTTAATGAGGGGCCAGGGTTGTACATAAGCTGGCGAACAAAGAGGATGGGATGGCAATGAGAGCTCTGATCGGCTCAACTCAGAGCCATCATTGCCCAAACTGAGGCCTTCAGAGTTCAGGGACAGAGCCTGTGCCGCGAGACACAGCGCCTAATGGGCAGATCATATTTTATGGCTGCAGTCTAAGCAGACGCTGCAGTGAGAGCCCACACTCACTGAACTCATGGTTTCCAGAAGGCTTATCAAAGGGGTGGGCCTGTGTTAGCCTGAGTTCCCTTGTGTCTCAGTCCCATGACTGGGTGCTCCTTGCCAAGGGCTTTAGTCCTACAGAACCCAAGAACAGGAAGTTAAGTCTCCTGTTCACAAATATCTGACTCCTTTCAATTTTGTAAAATGAAGGAAATGGCCTTAACATTTTATGATTATGTGGTAAATCACTATAAGTTTCTTTTCAAAGACATTAGGCATTCTCAGAGATTTAATAAAAGGGGGGAAAAGGTGGGGGGAGCACCTGGGTGACTCAGTTGGTTAAGCGTCTGACTTCAGCTCAGGTTATGTTCTCACGGTTCATAGATTCGAGCTCTGCATCAGACTCTGTGCTGATAGTGCAGAGCCTGCTTCGGACCCTTTGTCTCCCTCTCTTCCTGCCCCCTGCCCGGCTTGTGCTCTCTCTCTCAAAAATAAACAAACATTAAAAAAAAGAAACTAAAAAAGAAAAAGGAAAAAAAAAAGCCTCCTTTCTCCGGTGAATCAACAGAAGGGTAGTCTCCACTGGTCCTGTACTTTTTTCCCCACATCACAGCTGGCACCAACCTGCTCCCCGCGCCCCCCCCCCCGATGCTATTTCCCTTCTCTCTGCCCCTCTCCTAGTATCATCCCTTCTTCTGTGTATCTGTTTTCCAGGGCCCGATGGGCAGGAGTGGCAAACACAATACTTCCATCTCTCTTAAGGTTTTGTTCAGGAATGTCATCACCTGCCTGTGCTCCACAGGTATTTCATTTTGTAACAAGAGACTGGAAGTACTTCCCCTGTTCCAAAGAGAAGTGCTATTCATTCAAATAGTAGGCTCTCTGATGCCAGGAGGAAATAGCACCTGTATGAGTTGCCTTGAGAGGGTCCACAGTTAGGATGTGGACAAAGTTGTATTCAAAGGTGTATGGTGTGCCAAGAGGAGAAACGAATTAGCCCAGCCTCTGTTCTGAGGCTCCACGGAAGATCTTGCTGGTCTGATTCTCACCACTCCCAATGTCAAAACAAAATACCCACAATTCCCTTTCAGGACAGGCTAGAGCCAAGCCCAACCTACTACCCTTTAACTCTGTCATCAAATCTACACAACTGTTAGTAGAAATAGGCCTAGGGCTTGGTAATAATCCTTCTAGAAGCAATGAAGAAAAAGACGAATTGTGCTGCAAAATGTGGACAAACGTTAATTTATTTTGTTGTGTGGGGATACAAATATTTTTTTTCTGTTCTTTTTGGAACTAAAATAAGTCTTTTTCAAAATTAAAAAACAGTAACTTTGCCTGACTAAATCAATGATTCAGTAAAGTCTTGTGAAAGGCTAGCATAATAAGTTAAAGGCTGGGGTAAAACACATGGCTTGATAAAGTCAAAAGTACTTTAACAAACACAAACATTTTTTTTCCTAACATTATCCAAGGCAGAAACTTCTGCTCAGTTATCTTTTAGACTAGAATATGAAAACAAACGCAGAAGATTTCTCAATTCCTCTCTCTATGGTTAGCCCAAATAGTAACTCAAACATTTGCTCTGAATTAAATACACATATTTTATCTATCTATGTATGTATGTATCTGTCTATTATAATTTATTGCCAGGTTAGCTAACATACAGGGTATACAGTGTATTCTTGGCTTCAGGAGTGGATTCCCATGATTTATCACTTAAATACAACACCCAGTGCTCATCCCAAGGGCCCTCCTCAATGCCCATCACCCATTTTCCCTGCCCCCCAAGGCCCCCACACCCATCAGTCCTCAGTTTGTTCTCTGTATTTAAGAGTCTTTTATAGTTTGCCTCCTCTCTGTTCGCAACTATTTTTTCCCTAAATATACACTTTTAAAAAATAAATCTTGTTTCAATAACAACTGAAGGGTAGTGTGAATCATTCAATTAATGGGAAAGCATTCCATTTTCAACTAAGTGTTGTCCCTGCAATTTTAAGACAAGGAACTATTAAAGATACTAGAGAATCTGCAACTAAAAAAAAAAAAAAACAATATAAAGATGTAAATAGGGTTGACCCTTGAACAACACAGGTTCGAACTGTGTGGGTCCCACTTATATGCAGATTTTTTATCAATAAATATACAGTACTATAAACATATTTTCTCTTCCTTATGATTTTCTTGATAACATTTTCTTTTCTCTAGCTTATTTTATTATAAGAATACAGTATATAATACACATGACATACAAAATACATGTTCATCAATTTATCTTATTGGTAAAGGTTTCTAGTCAACAGGAGGCTATTAGTTAAGTTTTCGGAGAGTCAAAGGTAAACAGAAAAATTAAATGAGTACTGTTTTCTAAATCCCTTCTTAGACACTTTACAGAAACTCATTTAAATTTTCTGTAAGTAATGTCAATATAGAGTATAATGGTCTTTGATTAACAGAGTCAAAAGGTGAGGTTCTGTGAAGTTCAACAGCTCACTCTCTTTCAGGAAAAAGCATTTTAAGGCACATCTGATTATAATGCTCCACCTCTTCCAACAAATCCCGGAGTCGGAACTGATAATCAAACACAACTGAGCGAATAAGCAGACAAGCCAAGCAGATGGACATCTTCCCCTGTAAGATTAAAGAAGATCTCCCCAATCCCTCTTCAATTCCCATATTCCCTTTTTTCCCACAGAGGCAGGATTGTAGTTGGAAGGATGTAAATTAAGAGTGTCGGTTAAGGTTACTTTCTGAAAATAAATGACCATAAAATAAATGACACATACACACGTAAGTTATATTCGGATTTCTGACTGCATTGGGAGGGGTGTCCCTAACACCCTCTTTGGTCAGGGGTCAACTGTACAACAGATTAAGAAAATAAAGAATCGCACTTCAAAGAAGCTTTGGAAATCCTGGCCCAACGTGCACAAGAAATCACTTACTCCAGGAGAGAATACCACACACTTAAAAACTCCTTTTTGAAGACACATTTAATGGAGGAATCTTTTACGTTGGTGTTTGCTTTTTTCTCCTTCATTTCTTAATGGAAAATGTCAAACATAATGTTGATGAAACAGAGTTAATGAACTCCTATGTACCCATCATTCAACCTCAACAATAATGAACTTATGGCCAGTCTTGAATCTCTTTCCATCCTCCTCCTGATTACTGTGGAGCAAATCCTAAATATATCACACTATCTGTAAATATTTAGACATGTGTCTCTAAAATGTCATTTTTAAAATTAAGACTATTGTTTATTTTGCTTTTGTCTTCTCCCCCGTGTACACTCCCAAATTAGCCATGAAATAATTAAAATTGGTTGCCTACAAAAAAATTAGTCTTATTTTGTTTTAAGCATTAAATGGAACAGAATTCCTACTAGACTACTCAAAATTATTATTCATTGGATCACATTGGCCCTAACTCTTTGGGGCCACAAGTTCAAGCCCCAGCTGGGTACTTCACTCCTTGATGAGAACAAGGGAGCTAATAAACTGAGTTGGTGGCAGAAAAAAGAGGGTAGAGTGCCCTCACTTTTACATTTACTGGTGCTAATAAAAATGACCTCCATGAAGGAAGAATGGGGCGGGGAGTCTGGGAAGCCCCACACATCAGATGTGTCTCAGTCTCAGCCCAAAAATAGAAACGCTCTGCTTTGAAAACTGCTGCTGCCTCAGGAATCATTATTAACAGGCTTCAAACACCAAGGACATCCCCTCCCCCCATTCCACAAAATCCTTGTACAAACACTAAGAGTAAACGCAGGGAAAGGAAATTAAATACTGAACTTTCACTTTTAGATGGGAGCCAAAACCAATTAGATCTCAGTTACCTTATAACGTGTTTGTTCCACATCATAGATCTTTTTCTCTGATACCATTTTTGGGGCAAAGAACTTGGCTAACTTTGCAAGGTAAACTCCATTCCGGAGCCCTTCTTCCAGTTCAGTGGTTGGTGGCAATTCTTCAACTAAGCAGACTTCCATCCACCTAGAAGGATGAAAAAAAAAACAAAACAAAAAACAAAACCTTCAAGTGACTCCAGTTGGGTAAGTCTGTGTAGATGAAGAGACACAGCATCTCCATACGTCTGCTGGAGACATTAAAAATGGAGCACGATCTGAAACATCTTTAGCTGTCTGGGATGGGAAGAGAGAACTTTCTGGGTGGGCCAGGATTCAGAATACAGTATGAACAAGGGGGACTCAAAGCCCAGAGCCACCGAACTCAGTTCCATGCCAGGGCTTGTCAGCTTCACCTTTGTCTGAGTCTCTGCCAATTTTCTTCTGTGGCAAAGAGTAAAATGGCCAAACCATTTGTACGGGTGGAATTTGCTGACATGAAAGAAAATGTAATTCCAAGTTTATGAACCCAAAGTGGAGGAGATTTTTGTAGGGCTGATGCCTTGGGGAAAGCATAGCCCAAGGTCTGGTAAAATCTGCAGCTTGTCTCTGTCCAGAAATGACTACCAGAGAAGGTAAGAAGGTGTGGAAAGGGGCATCAAAAACTCAAAAAGTTTTCTTCGAATAATATACATTCCTTTTTCCAATACCAGGAAATTATTACAACTTTCTTACTTTTGCAGGAAAATGCAGTATTTACTGAATTATGAAAAAAAAATCTCAGAAAAAGATCAGATTAAATCTTAGGACATTGTGCCAGTACTGTAGAAAAGAGAGCACAGAGGTCATTACAGGCTCAAGGACACACAGTGGGAGGGGAGGCTGGGCCAGCTCACATTTCAGGCTGGTGTGTTGAGAATTTGCCAGACTTGTAAAGATAATGCTATTCCTATCTGTTCTCAAGTAACTATTAACCTACCGTAAGATCCAAGAAGTAGATGTGCAGGTGTTCAGCAAAGGAGCCCCCACCTTTGCCATCAATTCACAAACAATTAGTATGAGTACCGTACCTATACAGCCAGTCCCTGCCTAAAGATCATTAACACATCCACAGATGATCTTATCAACATTTGGCACAGGAGAACACTGTTCTGCAATATTAACAAATGATCCTGATCTAAGCAGTGAATGTTGTAAAATATCTCAACTGCTTGTTGGCAACATCTTTTAAAAGCTCCGAGAACCCCTAATAAGCAATGGACATTTACTGACCGCTTATTAAGCACTGTAAAACATAGAACATGAGAAAAATACCAACATAAAAATATAAACAAATATAAACATAAACATGCCTTTAAAGGGCATTGAGTATAATTGAAAAGGCAATGCAATTCCAAGGAAAAACCACAGAATCATCTAAGAAAGTTTATTATGCCCGATGCTACATGCTAGTGCTTAAGATTAAGGCTGGGAGGGGTGTCTGGGTGGCTCAGTCAGTTAGGCCTCTGACTCGTGGTTTCGGCTCAGGTCATGATCTCATGGTTCATGGGATCAAGCCCCTCCCCCAGCTCTGTGCTGACAGCACGGAGTCTGCTCGAGATTCTCTCTCTCCCTCTGCCCCTCCCCCACTGGTGCACATGCTTATGTTTGCACACGTGTGCACAGTCCCTCTCTCTCTCTCTAAAAATAAACAAACTTAAAAAAAATTAAGGCTGGGAATAAAGGAGGGTGATTAGTTCATCACTGGACTAGTCAGGGAGAGCGCTAAAAAGGTGATGGGACTTGGATTTGGCCTAGAAAAATGGAGTATTTGGAAAGGCAGAGAAGTGCTAGAAACCGGGGAGCAAGACAGGATAAACGCACAAAGGAAACATGGCTGAGTCATGGAGAAAACCCACACAAGACTTTGGGGTTCTGGGGCTCATGGAGAGAAAGGAAATGAAGCTGAATATACCAAGCCAGGCTCTGGAGCATCTAGCACAGGAGAAGTGTTGTTATCTGTGGCCAAAGGAAGCAGGGAGCTCCTGGCAGCTTCGCAGCTGAGGAGTGACACGCTGACAGTGGTAATTAGAGAAAATTCATCTTGTATGATGGATGCCCAGAGACAAAGCGCTCTGTCAGGCCTTTCCCATTGGGAGGAACTGAGGGACTGGATTAGATGGGAAGAGATGGGAAGGTGGAAAGCAGACATTTTGAGAAAGCAGTAACAGGACTTGGTGACAGTTTAGAAAAGGAGGTCAAAGGAAAGGAAAATATTACCAGGCAGGGCCTGGTGTGAAGAGAGCTCTCTGCATGGGGGACACAGCCCATGTCCACTGTGTGACCCAAAGTATGTCCCCTAAGCTCTAGGGGCCTGCTTTCTCCTCTGCTAAAGGGATAGGGAATTAGAAGGATGGGATGATGAGGTTCTTCTCACAACCTAAGATCCTAGGGAGACTGTGAAACTGAGAGAATAAGCAACTGGCAAAACAACATGAAGACCTTGACTTTCACATATCACATATGAGGGATATAAGGGATATGGGGTATATGTGAGCCTTGCTTCAAATCACGGAGGTAAGAGTACCACAAGGTTGAGAATTTTTTAAAAAATTAAGCAATAGATGATAATGTTGCTTTTTAAATAAAAATTTGGCCAAATTAAAAACCACAGTAGGCCAATTTTCTAATCTTTCTTTTTTTTAATTTATATTTTAGTTAGTTAACATACAGTGCAGCACTGGTTTCCAAAGTAGAATTCAGTGATTCATCACTTACATACAACACCCAGGGCTCATCACAACAAGTGCCCCTGTGAGGCCAATTTTCTAAGCTACATAAATTACAAATCAAGGTATTATGCTAATTCATATAAAAACACAATCTGTTTTTGAATAATTAGCTTGAAAATTTAAGAAATTGCATTTCACACAGTATATAATTGCTTTATCACCATTCTGGGATTGGAGTATATGTGTCAGGAGTGGGGGAGAGGTAAACTTACAACTGGTTGTGGAAGGGGTTAAATTGACAATAGGGAGCAAAGGGCAGGAAGCTAAAATAAAAAGTGAAATACGGTATTTTAGACTTGTGCTTGTTAAAAAAAAAAAAAGATAATCACACTTAAAAAAAATTTATCGTGCGAGAGAGAAAGAGCATAAGCAGGGGAGGGGCAGAGGGAGAGAGGGAGAGAGAGAATCCCAAGCAGGCTCCACGTGGTCAGTGCAGAGCCCAATGTCGGACTTGATTCCATGATCTATGTGATCTTGACCTGAGCCTAAACCAAGAGTTGGATGCTAAAGTGTCTGAGGCACACAGGCGCCGCCGCACTTATTTCTGTCTACACTCGAATATATGTGCAGTTGGCTTCAAATACTAAGGATACCAAAAAGTTGGGTTAGCTACAGCCTATTTAAAATGCAGCCACTGCTAATGCTTATCACATTATGAACTACTCAAAGCAAAAGCCATCTCTTCTTCCTGTTTATAGACAATCCCTTTGTGCCTGGCAATGTGTTTACACATAGTAGGTAGCCGACAAATTGTGATTTAATGACAGATTCTGAGTGCGTCAGAAAAACTTTTCCAAGCATCACAGCTGCATCATAAAATCTCCTAGGACACTGCCAAAGATTTTTGAAGCATTAGGCATCAATGGAGGTATCTCCTTTTTGCTGCCTTGAAAGTCAAATGATGCCATTATCAATGATAACTCATATTTAAAACACTGTTTTGTGCTAGAACCTGTATTTAATACTTCATGGGAATTATCACTTAATCCTCAAGATCACTTCATAAAGAGGTGCTATTAGGATCACCATCTTTATTTATTTATTTATTTATTTATTTATTCATTCATTCATTCATTCATTTTTAATGTTTATCTATTTTTGAGAGAGGGAGGGAGGGAGGGAGGGAGGGAGGGGCAGACAGAGAGAGAGACACACACAGAATCCGAAGCAGGATCCAGGTTCCAAGGTGTCAGCAGAGAGCCCATATGGGGCTCGAACGAATGAACTGTGAGATCATGACCTGAGCCGAAGTTGGAGGCTTAACCAACTGAGCCACCCAGGCACCCCAAGGATCACCATTTTTAGATGATAATCGGAGGCTCAGAAAAGCCCAATGCCACACAACTGGTAAGTGAAAGACCTCAAAAAGCTGCCAGGGCCTCTGCTCCTCTAATTCTAACTTTCAACTTCTCGTGACTCACCCAGGCCACTTCCAGAGCAGCACTAAGATTCCCATGGTTTGGAGACATACACGCTGCCGCCACTTTAGTGTAAGGTCAGAGTTGAGTCAATTTCCTGGAGATTCATTCATCCTCTTACGATTCCCTCTTGGTCACCTGTCTTGAAACGATGAATGGCAAAAGGCACAGGCTGCCTCTCGTGGTTGCCATTTCAAGCAGGGATTGGGTATGGGAAGCTGAGAGCCTCTCCAAATGGAGTTACTTCCTAGAGAACTCCCGGAAGCCTAGACAAGATCTCACAAAGTCTTCTAAAATATACTACTTGGAAACTCCTCTCAATTATTGGTGGACGATTAATAAAAATTGACTGACACCAAGACTATTCTCCTGAGACAGGTGGCAAACCCTGACAAAATAATCAGATAGACTGGCTAGTTAACCTTGTTCTGACTGTATTAAAATACCTCACAACGAAGCAGAAACTATAGTATGCAAACTTCTAAACTAGCATACGGTCATGTGGGCTGAATATCCTTTTGATCTACTTTTCAAAAGTGTAAGGAAAGAACTTGGAACAGCGATACCCAATGGTTCATTCCAGAAGTTAGGAGACAGCTAGGAGTGACTGCTGACCAGGGTCCACATTTCCCAGTCCCACACTATCTGTTTGGGGTCAAGTGGCTGGGTTGTGATCACAGAATATGAGAGGAAATGATGTGCATTGCCCCGAGGCTTGCCTCAGGAATGTCTCCCATAGATGAGTTCCACTGTCTCTTCTGCTGTCTGTGAGCAGGATACCACAACTCATGAAAGCAAAGTCAAAGAACTTCCCTCAGCCTGGCTCCCAAATAACTATGGTAAAGAAGTGCCTGTGCCCCCTCATTGTTGTCTTACATTACTGAGTGTTACAGGAGCGAGAACTGAACTTCAATTGTCAACTCAACTCAGTGGTTTATCTGTTAAAGAAGCCAGTGTTACTGAGCCAAACCAACAAAAATCCTAAGTGTGATTTTTACGGTCTGTTGTTATCAAACTTCCTACAACAAGCACAATGTAGAGACAATTGGCCTGATGTTCAGGAAATGTGTCTCTGTGAGCAGGAGCTGGATGTACTGGAACGGTCTTAGTCCACGAGCCTAAAATCAGAATGGAATTCAATATGACAGTATAATTACATAATATGATTTTGTTTTATTAGCCATTTTACTGAGAAATAATCCATACACCATACACACATCCATTTAAGATGTGCAGTGCAATGATTTTTAACTTATAGGGTTGTGAGATCATCATCATTATCAATTTGGGAACATTGTCATCACTCCAACAAGAAACTCGACAACCATTTACAGTCACTCCCCACTTACCCTGTTAATCCCAACCCACTAATGTACTTTCTCTTGATATGCCTATTGTGTACATTTCATATAAATGCAATTCTACAATAGGTGGCCTTTAGTGACTCGCTTCTTTCATGAGCATACTGTTTTCAAGGTTCATCTATGGTGTAGGATGTATTAATACTGCATTCTTCTTTATGGGTGAATAATATTCTGCAGTATGGCTATATCAGATTACATCAGTTTATTGACATCTGAGTGTTTCCCACTTTTTGGCTATTAAGGACAATGCTACTAACCTGTACAGTAACATAAGTGTACAAGTTTTTGCATGGATAGACGCTCTCGTTTCTCTTGGTTATACACCTAGAAGCGGAAATTCTGGGTACTAAGGGAACTTTGTGTTTAGTCTTTTGAGGAACTTCCAAATTGTTCTCCAGAGCAGCAGCAACATTTTATATTCCCACCAGTAGTTTAAGAAGATTCTAATTTCTCCACATTCTTGCCAATACTTAGCTGTCTTTTTGATTATAGCCATCCTAATAGATGCAAAGTGGCACCTCATTCTGGTTCTTTTCATTTCCCTGATGTCTAATGATAATGAAAATCTTATACACTTATCACCCATCTGTATATCTTCATTAGAGTAATGTCTATTCAAATCCACTGCCCATGTTTTACCTGGGTTAGCTTTTCATATATAAGAATTATATAAGAGTTCTTTATATATGATATACAAGTCCCTTATCAGATGAATGATTTGAGTGTCTCTCTTCATTTTGGATATGTGTTGTCTTTTTACTTT
This sequence comes from Panthera leo, assembly GCF_018350215.1. Classification (NCBI taxonomy): domain Eukaryota; kingdom Metazoa; phylum Chordata; class Mammalia; order Carnivora; family Felidae; genus Panthera; species Panthera leo. The sequence continues at coordinate 140,506,708 of NC_056679.1, read as the reverse complement.
CTTGATGTTGTCTTTTGAAGTACAAAAAGGTGTTTAATTTTGACGAAGTCTCATTCATCCATTCTTTTGCTGCCTGTACTTTTGATGGCATAGCTAAGAAACCATTGCCTAACTGAAAGTCACAAACACTTACCTATGTCTTCTTCTAAGAGCTTTATAGTTTTAACTTTCACATTTAGGCTTTTGATTCATTTTCAGTTATTTTTTTTTAGTAAATTTTGAGAGGTAAGGGTCCTCTCAAAGAATTCATTCTTTTGCGTGTAGATTTACAGTCCCAGCACCATTTGTTAAAAAGACTATGCTTTCCCCCATTAAATTGGCATCCTTATTAAAAATCAATTGACTGTCAATGTAAGAAGTTATTGGTAGACTCCTGATTCTGTTCTAATGACCTATGTATGGATGGTTTCCATATGGATAAGACATGAAGTATGCACACAATAAAATCAAGCTACAAAGACCTCCTGTCGTCAAGAGCCTGGAGCCTGTCTTTAAAATCAACCTAAAAACCCTCACAAATGAAAACCAGAATTGGCCTGTTGCCCTTGTACTGTTCTTCACGGGTCCTTCTACTGATTAGTCCTATTGAGCCACAACACCAGTATGTGAACGTCTCATCCCAAAGCAAAAGTCAAAGCCATTTCTTATGAGAATCTGAAGAGCCATTCTAGAACTTCATCTTCCTTTTCAGGACGAAGGCACTACTTTCTTATCCATGTGATTCTTCTCTTTTCTGTCTGTAGGGAAAGTTCAGATCACTCGCTAGGGACAGAGAAATTAGAAGTAAGAGGAAAAGGAATTTTCCTTTTTATCATTTGAGCAGCTTCTCAATTTTTTTTCTTTTTAGGTTAAGGCCAAAAAGAAAAATAACAAACGCCATTTTGTCTTGCAAGAGACCAAAAAAAAAAAAAAACCAAAAAAACAAAAAAACCTTATAAAAACCATGAGACAAATGGTCCATCCTACTGTGCTAACTTGTGCCTTGCAGAACATATGAAAGTTGTTTCTTCACCGAGGCATTTGCTATCTGAATTGTTATTCAGGAAATCACCAACTATAAATTTTGGTCTCTATCATCCAGCACTGTATGGAAGAAACGTCCCAAAAGGACAATTGCTGGCCACAAAAGAAAAACTGTGTGTTTTTTCCCTGCACAAACCTTATTTTAAGGCAGGGTCTAGTTGTATGAACTTTCAAGTATTACAAGTCAATTCATCTCCCTAAATGTTTTGAAAATCAGCTTATGAGATATTTAAAAAAAATAAAAGCAAAGACCAGATATTTTTTTTTTTAATTTTTTTCAACGTTTTTTATTTATTTTTGGGACAGAGAGAGACAGAGCATGAACGGGGAGGGGCAAAGAGAGAGGGAGGCACAGAATCGGAAACAGGCTCCAGGCTCCGAGCCATCAGCCCAGAGCCTGACGCGGGGCTCGAACTCACGGACTGCGAGATCATGACCTGGCTGAAGTCGGACGCTTAACCGACTACGCCACCCAGGCGCCCCTAAGACCAGATATTTTAATACATCTAGTGTAAGTGGTCCCTTTTGTGCCATTGGGAAGTCACATGTCAGGAGGACTGGATTAAACTTTCATGGTCAACCTTTCTCATTTGCTGGAAGCTGATGCAAAACGGTGACCCCAATTCTATTAGCCTTGTTAGCACAAGTGAACAGGGATGTAGGAAATCACACACTGTAAAACTGAGCCCCATCCTATGCTCATACAATGCTTATTTAGTTCACTATCAGAAAATGACATGGGGAATGTAAAAAAAAAAAAAAAGGCGTGAATTGTTTCCTTTAAAACACAGACATACAGTACCATGAGAACAATCCGTAGGTGACTCCACGTCTAGCAGGAATGGGGCAGACGTCCTTGGATGTATTTCTCACTCTCCTCTTGAGGAAGGAGAGGATACAGCAAAATCTACTCAGTCTGGCAAGCATTTCCCAAACTGTGTTCCACAGAACGCTGGCTCCATGAGATACTACCAGTGTCCTGGGAGGAACGGGGGCGGGGGGCAATTAAATTTTAAAAATGCTGCATTCTATATCCTCTCTGGAAGATTCCTAAGTGGCAGTAATAGTATGCCAAAAGCTCAGAGAATTCCTGAAGTAGGAAGCCAAGTTTAATTTCCTTTAACCTAATGTTCCCCACGGTTTGGGGCCACAAAACCCCTTTTCCCTCGAACACTTAGCAACATTTCATGTGATGAAGGAAACGGCAGGCAAGTGAGAGATGCGGTACAATTTGCTGACTAAAACTGTGGCATCGGGGGTTACACTTTCTGGGTGCAAATTCTAGTTGCAGCACAACATCACTGAGCTGTCTGGAAAACAAAGAGACTTAAAAGTGTCTGTCCTCTAGGGGGGAGGGGCTACCGTATGGAGTTAACGAGAATATGGGTACAACGTTCGGCACTGTGCCCAGCACTCAGTAAGCACCTAGCCAACATTAACCACAATTCTTAGCCTGTCCTCAAGTTTGACTATGGTCCATTTCCTTACCACACATAACCTTGAGAGGTTTAGTCCAATTCATACTTTTGAGAATCTACTACTGTTCCAAGGAGAGGATCAGGCAAAGCCCCTCAGTTTACAGAGCAGAGTCTCAGATTATCACTGGTGTCGGGATGCCAAGAGCTCAAAGTTGTTTAGTGAATTCAGCCGCACAGTCTCAGTACAGCTTCTAGGAGAGAGCTGGCACCTGGAAGTCACACCTAAGATTCTCTTCTCTTGAACCAGTTTTTTCAGAGAATCTTCATGGGTGAGTTATTTCTTAGAGAAGCATATTTAACGAATGTATTAATGGTGCTCTCCTTCCCCCTATGTTTCCCTTAGATGTGGGATAAGGAAGAAAGAGAAAGAAACATACAGGCCTGGGGCAGTGATGGAAATAAGGGAAGCCTGCAAACCTCGTAGCCCTGTTTCTAACAGGTTGGGTAAGTATTTGAAGATTTTGGAAAAAAAAAAAAAACTTACGCAAATTTTTTTCACAAAATACAGTTGCTCAGATACATGCTCTATGGATAATTCATCCTTACTCCAGGTACAAGACTTTACTATGCTTCTATTTAGGCTTGGCCCAGTTAGCCACCTACCTGGATGTATTATACTGGTAGTACCACATGCTTGCAGAGATGACTGGTGTGGCAGACACAGATACATGAACACAAAAAAGACATTTACATGTGCTAAAATTTCTAGGTAAGCAGACATCCCATAAAGCAAAGAGCCTATAAAATAAGAAAAAAATCTTTTAACCCAAAACATGCACTTGGTTTTAATGTGGGAATTAAATAAATACATATACTTGAGAAGAAGTGTTTGGAGCCTTGGAGCCTCTGGGATCCAGAGATCAGGGCGAGAATGAGGCGGGTTCACAGGTCACACCTCCTTAGAATCTTCCAATGTTTTCTGCCCTCTGCTGGTGTCTAATACATGTGCCTGCAGGTTCTCAGATATGCAACCTCCCCGGTATGTTCAAACAGTTAGAATCTACTAGCACAAACTTTCTCAAGAGCAATCTCCTGATAGGATGGTAAATATTATTGCACACCTGTTAAGTTCAGGGCATGGTGCTTCATAAAGTTTCATTTACTCTTCCCATAATCCAGTGGGTTATCATCTTTAAAAACATGAGGAGTCAGATACCAAGGAAGATGAAATATCATGTCGAAGATTGTATATAAGAGGGAAAAGCAAAATATGAATCCAAAGATCACTCGGCAGTGTGTACATTCACCACCACACTGTATGGCTCTTGAAAGAATAGCTGAAGAAACTTAAAATACAATCCAGATGTTTTACTTTGTGAATATAGTTTAATAAACACAGCTATGGTCCAAGATTTTTGTCCAACACCAAAACTGGAAATAGCCTCCATGTCTAATAAAATCATGTTGTGGCCATTGTTTACAGTGTTATATAGCCACTAAAGATACTTTCAAAAAATATCTAAGAAAACTGGGGTGCCTGGGTGGCTCAGTCAAACGTCCAACTCTTCATTTCAGCTCAAGTCATGGTCCCAAGGGTCGAGGGATTGAGCCCCACGTCAGACTGCGCTGAGCATGGAGCCCGCTTAAGATTTTCTTTCTCTCTCCCTCCCCCCCTCTCTCTCTCTTCCCCTCTATGCCTCCCCTACTCGTAGACACCCTCTGTCAAAAATACTTAAGATAATGGAAAAATACTGGTGGTAAATTTCAGAGAAAAGGACAGGAGGCAAAATTATAAAATTGATAATCCTATTTCTAAAATTACATATATATAAATAAATGCACACAGACCAGAAAAAACATACAGCCAATATTAACAGTGGTTTTCCTTGTGTAATTACATAACTGGTGGACTTTTTATCTTTTCACGTATCATTGTCATAAGCATGTCTTATTTCATAAATAGAAAATAATGGAAAACTGCGCATTCTCAAGTTTCTGTCTCTTCTGCATATATAAAGACAAGAACTGGTTTGCTGATTACACCAAACACTTGAGCCAACATCAAGTCTTGTAGTAGAAACATTGAAATACTGATAAAAGCCGGGTGGAATAGGAGTACAGGGAAAAATGGTAGTTTGTGATTTTAATCTAGTTTGCGATGGAGGACAGAAGCAGGAGAAAACTAAAAGAAAACACTCTAAGCTTTTTTTTTTTCTTTTTTTAACAAGCATATTGATTGAGACACCTAACTAGTACGATTCCCTATGAAGGAAAACATTGAGTGCAGGTATCTTTTCATGTGCTTCTAACCATATCAACCATCTGGTTTTAAGGCTTGGAAAGTGAAGGAAGAATTATCATTAATAAACATAATAAATGAAATATTAAAAAATCAGAAGCACAGCTTGGATTAGCCTTACTGCTTAACACGAGAGGAAATAGAGAAAGAAGAAATTGTTATGCAAAAGGGCAGAACTTGAAGATTTGGAAAATTCTCTGCCTACCAACATTGCAAAAAATGAGAAAGCATGTTCTGGAGGAACAAGGGGTATGGCTGGATAATCACTGCCTGAGAGTCCCTCTCATTCATCTCACAGTCAGGAAGGCGTAGAGATGGGGCTACAACAGCAGAGACAATGCCCACTTAGACTCAGACAAGTGTCTTGTCTCTATGAGGCAAGTGTTTTGTTTTCTATGAGGAGAAAGGTTGTCAGACCTCTGGGATTCTACGGCCCAGACAGCAAAATTATCTGGCTGTGAACAAGAAAAGGGAAGAATGAGCCTGAAGGTGATTCAGAGACTGACAAGGCTGCCTTCCTACCCCAGGTCCGGCCTCTGTCTCCCCCTTGGTTTTACTGGGCCATGCTGCTACCCCAGGGGGCCTGGAAGGCAGGGCCACCTCCTTGATGGCCAGGACAGAGTGCCAAGAGGATGGCTCATGAGCCTTAAAATCTAATGTAACTTGCCCTGCTTGGTTTTGACTTGCTTGGGATCCGTGGCCCCTTTCTTCTTTTTACTTTCTCCCTTTCAGAATGGGAATACCTGAGCCTGTCCCCCACTATAATTTGGAAACATGTAACTTGCCTGGTCTCACAGGTTCGTGGCTGGAAAGGAATTTTCGCCTCAGGATGAATCTTACCTCTAGTCTCACCCACACTTGATTTAGGTGTTCAGGTGAGATCTGAGAGTGAGAGTTGGTGCTCCAGTGAGTTAAGATTTTGGGGCTGCTGCATTTTGTATTACAGAAGACTATGAATTTGGGGGTCTAGAGGGTGCAGTCTTATGGACAGAAGGGTGTCCCCTCCAAATTCCCGTGTTGATATCCTAACGCTTAGTGGTTCATAATGCAACTATATTTGGAGAAAGAGAAGATTAAGTTAAAGTGAGGCCATCAGGGTGGGCCCTAATTCAGAATGACTCGTGTCCCTATGAGGGAAGAGCACAGATACATCCCGGGGCAATGTACGCGCAGAAGGAAGAAAATGTGAGAAGATGGTCATCTGTAACGAAAGAGAGATGCCTCAGGAGAAACCAAACATGCTGACAAGCTGATCTTGAACTTCTGGCCTCCAGAAATTCGAGAAAACCAATTTGTGTTGAGTCCCTCATTCTAAGATATTTTGTTATGGTAGCCCAAGCAAGGACACTAGCTAACCAACCCTCCCCCCGACCATTTATCCCCTACAACCCCTCCCCCCCACCACTTATCCCCTACAACCCCTTACCCAATTCCATTTCTCTTCACTGCATTTATTGCTACCCTGCAGATTACCTCATATTTATTTGTTTGACTGACACTTACTTAAAGCACCGTCAGCGCAAGCTCCCGTGTCGAAGAAGGCATACAGCATGACAGGAAAGCACAAACTCAAGAGCCATGCTGAGGCTGAACCCAAACTCTGCCACTCACCTGTCCCGTAGCTGTGTTAAGTTGCTTAACCTGGGTCTCAGTTTCCTAATTTCCAACATGGGGATAATAGTAATACTGATGCCGAAAACGGTCAGCGAATAGAAGAAAAGCATGACACCAGCGTCCTGCAGGCGGTAGGCACCTTCCGTGGTCGCTCTGGTAGCTGTCGTTGCTCCCTGCAAGCTCCCAGGCCCACCCTCGGCACAATGGCCAACATAATCCACCGAATGCATCTGTCCTCCAGCTCTATTTGTTTAGCTGTCCCCTGCCATCCATACACTCATGGGGCAGCAATTATGCCCGCCTCTTACCAAGGTCAAACATGCCTTTTCCTCTCGTCAGTCTGTGGCTTCCCCTTCGTTAACCCAGCCCATCCCAGCCACCTGCTCCACCAAACACACACACTGCTGCCTTACTCCAGCTAAAGACTTAAGAGGTATTTAGTAGACGCTATACAAATGTTCACACGTAGGCATGGAAGCCAGGCTTCCCCTCTGACGGGCCTCCCAGGACACCGATAATGCCGTTCCCAAACAACTACAGCACATGGGTGAGCTCAGCACCGAGCAGGTACTCGGCACTGATACGAATGTATTCTCACACTAACCTCATGAGATGGCTAATTATTTCCCTCTGAAAGAGAGGGAATGAGGCTCAGAGTTAAGTATGAACTTCTCACGGTCCCACAGCCAGTAAACAGACTTCAATGCAAGCTCAACGTCGCCTCCGCAGCTCATGGGTCCCACCACACTCGACTCTGCTCTGACAGCTCATTTACGATGAATATGGGGTGAACAGGGCTCATGCTAACTTCCTAGGGATCATCACTTCTGAAGCATAAACTCACAGTGAAGCCTTCTCTAAAACTCAAATAAGCCAGTTCAGATCTTCACAGACTGTTTTCCCAAAGCGAGGCATACCTGTGCTTTAACAGAGGGTGAAGAGAACGTATTCTTTGGGACTGGCTGAAGAGGCTTTCACTTTCTGAGGTGTCTGTGGGGTGCAGCGGATCACTGGACTTTGGGTTCCCCCAAATCTGGCTTATGAGCTTGGTTCTACAACTCATTAGCTGTGGTTACCTTTGCAGGCAGCCATCAACCTGGATCCAGACTTGCCCTTTCAGAAATTTGGGCACAACGCCGGCAACCTTACAAAGATGTCATGAGAATTAAAGCAAATACCGTATGTGGAGTCACCTAGGGAAAGAAAGGGCCTGCCATGCAACAGGTGTTCAAGAAACAACTGCTCACCAAAGAAGAAAAGGGAGATAGGCAGGTGAGCATTAGTTTCAAGTGTAAGATTCCAAAGGAGCCATCAGATACCACATATTCTCCAAGGAGGGTCTTTGCTATGCATGCAAGGAGTCTGGCCACACTGGCCTGTACATCTAAGATCCAAAGTCCTCTGGAGGGAGGCTGCAGGGGCAGAGGATACCTTGCAGGAAAACCAGCAAATCCAAGTGCGTAGAAAACTGAACTAAAACACTGGGCTCTGTTCACCTGGCTTCTGAGAACTTGCTACAGGGTGAGATAAGGCTGTAAGGTTCTCCTTCAGTGCAAAACACCTTCCATTTTGCAAGGTAGCCATGAGCTGGGGTGCAGAGAAAAAGCAAAGAACTTCAAGTACTAGACAGGAGCAGTTTCCTGGCAAATCAACACTCATTTGAAGCTTCCGCATAAATTGTGGCCTAACAACTGAAGGCTTGATGAAGCAGATTCTCCTTCCTGGGTTTGCCTGCATTGTGCATGTGACCTAACCACAAAATAATCACTGTTCTTGCACTTTTTAACATTTCTTTGCCTCAAAGTAGCTGGAAAACGAAAGCAGCAAGGTTAATAAGCTCATTTTGAACTTGGCTAATTTGCCACAACCGCTCTCTTCCCTCGATTCTTTTTACAACCCTTTTCTACTTTCTAACCAAATATTCGGTATGGAATTGTTAAACAGACATGCTAGAACACCAAGAAAATGCCATAGTTAAAGCCAGGCCCTCTTTCAAACCTTCGGAAACGTTACTGTCCAAAACTGCAGCCAGTGTGGATTTTCTTTCTTCTCTTCCATCCTTAAACTACAGGTACTGGCCCTTCTGTGCAAAGTTAACCCTCTCCTGGAGACGGGAAAACAGGCAAAGATTCGAAGACCAATTCTTCTAGAGTCTTAAAGGTCCAAAAAAAAGTAGCTGTTGGCAGGTAGTACTGCACAGCGGAGAAGACACTAATGAGAAGTTTAAGGGCAAGACGTGTCATTTCAGTACCATACCAAGAGTCCCTACCCCCTCCAGCTACATCCTTTGCCCAGTCATTACTGATTTCCCCCACCCCCACTACCAGCTGTACCAAGGAAGTGACAAACGGGGACTCACTAGATGCCATCAATCATTGTCACTAAGAGGAGAATGAAAAGAATCCAACAAATGTTCTTGCAAATGCCTCCCACGGTCCACTCCCACGCCACCCCCTCTTCGCGGATACACATCTTTATGAGCAGCCAGTCACTTTTTAACAGCCCTTCAGTTGGGATATGTGAGGAGCAGACAGAAGCATCCCCATCACCATTCTTCGTCATACGCACGTCCATGTTTATGGTTCCCAGCTCACATGCTCCGCAGCCAGACTGGAGCAGGGCTGTGCACCCACTGGCTGCTGGTGACCCAGACGCTGTAGAGCAGAAAGGCTCATGACGGAACATGGTGCTGAATGTGCAGGAGGGTTGGCGGCAGGGAAAGGGTGCGCGACACAGGTAGCAGATGGCGCTCTCCACAACTCCTTCTCAACAGAGAGCCTGCGGTTCCTTATTTCTCCGCTGACCATCGTGACACTGATAAATCAATTCCCATGGCAACAGCTCTAAGTATACCACTAAAAATAAAAGAAGTGGGCTTTAAATGGAAGACAGACACTTGCACGCATTCTGGGAATACAGCGAGAAGCAGAATGTGGCAAGTTGCATCATAAACCACAGGACAATTTTCCTCTTTGACTCCATAATCCCCTACTGCACATCTATCCTGGCAAGATGATGGAACGAAAATGACAAAAACAAAAGACCAAGTGTGTGTGCAAGGATGTTAATTACAGTGATATGAAACATAACTTAAAAGTTGCTTCACAGCAGAGACTTCGAAATTATAAATACAGATGAAATATGAGGCAGCTATTAACATTTGTGATGATAACTTAGAAAAATGGAGGAATAATGATGTAGTAAAGTGAATAAAACAAGAACACAAACTTATGTTTTTCTGGTTTTAACTATGCTAGGTATAGCCTCCTATTAAAATGTTAGAAAAGTTGATATACTAGGTTGGTGGAATTGTAAGGTCTCTTAAATTTGTTTTGAGGTGTTTATGATAAAAATTAAGGTCAAAGAAAAACTGGGGTAAAAAGTCACCTCAATTACTTCAACTGTTTCCAAAATCTCAGCTCTGCCACACAAGGGTAGATAGCAACTAACTAGATGTACACCTAAGAATGGAGCTTTCAGAACCTGGTAGGAAAAGACTCTAACTAAAAATAACTAAAAGCTAAAACTAAGATGGCCTCACCTTTGCCTAAATTAAAAATACTGTTGATCCTGGAATAGCGTGGGGGTCAGGGGCAATGACCCCCACCACCACAATTGAAAATCTGCATGTAAGTTTTGACTTCCAAAAACTTAGCTACTAATAGCCTACTGTCGACTAGAAACCTTACCAATAACAGTCTATTAACACATATTCTATATGTCATATAGGTTATAAGGTTATATATCATGTTCTTAGAATAAAGTAAGGCAGAGAAAAAATGTTAAGAAAATCGTAAGGAAGAGGAAATCCATTTACAGTCCTCTATTTATCGTATAACCCCCGTGTTGTTCAAGGGTCTATTGTATTTTTAAGTTCAATTCTGTGCTGTTCAAGCGTCAACTATACCTACACACCACATGCGATACAAGAATATATACAGCTCTAAATGACATATTTTACACATGTCCCAACAGTTGCCTGTGGGAGGGAGGAGACAAGGGCTAAAAAGAACTTGAAGGGAGCCCAATATAAAAATGTGGCCACCATCATGTGACCTGTGAGACTGTGTGCCGCTCTGGGGAGCGTGACTAGCTGAACCTCTTCTCCTAACATTTCCTCTCTGGGACAGGTACCATGGTCCCAAACACTAGTTGCTTTATTTACATAACGGCCATTCCATTCAGCCCTGCATTCTAGTTTTCCTTCTGTTTACAACAGGGTTAAAAGACTGCAGGAAATCATCATTACTGAAAAATACATAATCACGTTTCCAATTGTGTACACAAGTATGTTACACAATTGCCTAACCGTTTTAGAGCCAGATGTGAGTGTATGTAGAGTTTATTTATATACATCTGACATTAGGACTATATGTAACTATTCAAAAATGACAAAAGAAACTAGCAACAGTGGCTACCTCTGTGGAGGGGAACTGGGCAAAAGGAAGACGTAATTCTCACTGGTGTACTCTCTTTTCTGACCTTTTAAATTTTGCACCATGCGCATTTATGACCAGATATATTTCAAAGCACTTAATCCACCCACCCGGCATACGAAATATTACAAAACAGGCTTGAGAAGTAAAACGTTCCAATTATACCAGAAGCGGCAACAATCCAACCCAGTCTTCTCTAAGCTCCCGCCTTGGTTTCCCTTGGCTAGATACCATTCCTCCCAGGTCCTTTTTACCCGGCTCAACCAGAATCAGCTCACCAGGTGGCAGCATTTGCTGCTGTACTTGGCTGTAGATCTTTGATTTTATATGTAAGTTAATTATTAATTAGAGCCACCTAGATTATCTTCCCAGGACCAAAGGCAGCTGGGGACTGCATCCTCTATTAAATATCTCCACCCTTGAGTCTTTATGTCTTGGCAATGAGAAATACAGACGCCCCTGTGATTTGATGGCAGGAGCCCCAGGGGGCTTCAGAAGCCTTGTGTCTTAAGGAAGCCATGTTAAGAAGTTTTTCAATTCGGGTCCTTTTCATAGGACTCCATTTCTTTACTGTGTGCCAGCTCTTGAGTCACAACAGCAGCTACCTGGGGTGGAATGGTCATCGAGAGTGGGGAGACAGGGCCAGCAGGCCAGCAATGTCTGGCCCCACTACAAAGTGGTGCCTGTGGGACCTGCCCCTATGGCATGTTCCAGAACTGGGCACCTTAATTGCCAAATACAGTGAAATCTAAGAAAGCCTTTGACATGCACAAGAATTTCCAGACAGATAATTAAGGACCGTTTCACTTGTCTAACAATTTCATCATTGTTCTGTATTAAAAGAGACATCAGAAATCGAGAGAACTTTTTCCCGTGGCAAACCCTTAAAGGAGGAGGGCAACACAAGTCCACCACACAAATAAAAAGGAATCTTGTCCCACCCACCATGGGGAAAAAGTGACAGGCAAGTGGAGTTTTTAGCGGGGTGCTCCACGGAGCCAGAAAACAAACTTCTAGGCAGTGACAAAATAAAACTTAAACTACACTGCAGAGCATTATATCTAGTTAGGAAAAAGAGGGCCGACAGGCAAAGAGTGATAGACACAAAAAGAAATTGGCTGGAAAGCAGGAGACAAACATACTGCTGAAATACACACTATGGTTTCCCCTCTGACAGGAAGCACAAATCGGGGCCAATGCAGCGAGTGACATGGAGCTTTCCAGCTCGGCTGCCTGGACAAATGACCAGGAGAGCTTCAGAGGAGAGATCTGGAGAGTGGAGGCTGGGAGGAGAGCCCCCCTCAAGCACGGGAACACCTCCTCACTTGCTCCTTCCACCGCTACCGTCATGTTCACTTAATGCTTCACCTTCAGGGAAGTCATTCGCGACCACACAGAGAGAGCTAGGTTGCAAACCACTGGAAGAGTCACGCGAAGGTTTTAGGGAACAGGAGCTGGTTATAAGAGAACACTATCACACGCTGGTGTTCTTAGGTTTCAGGAAATGTGGCTTGATGAACGGTACAGCCAGCTCTGGGCAATAACAAATCATGCTGGAGGGTGTTCTGGGCCGGCTCAGGTTTCACAATGCTTCCATTTCAGGGCTGCAAGGCAGCCTCACCTAACACCTTCCAGCACCGATCATCTGGAAGACACGGGATCTGAAGCTGACCAGTTACCATCTTGACCGTCTAAATATCTACAGACATTACTAAGTGTATTTCCAGACCACAGACATCAACTGTGTGTGTATCTCAAGCCACAATTCTAGCACATACATAGAATATTAAATGGATAGGCACACACTCACAAATAGAAAGCATATGCGAACAGCAGCTTTCTCAGTGTGATCACTGGTAGACAACAACAAGCAGGGACTCAGAATTAGGTGGTGACACCGTGATACATCACTAAGCCAGCCCATGACAGAGCTACAAGAGTACATGTGCCTTATGTACACACAGAAACAGGATTTCAAATTATTCCAGCTAAGAAGCAGCACTCAGATTGGAAGAAACTTTTAACTAGTTGGGACCAATCTGTTGGCCAGACTTGTCCCCAAGGGCTTGAGGCCTACAACGATGGATACACGATTTCAGAATTTATTGGAAAGTGTCAGTGGAGGTATTAAATAATTAGGTGGAGCAGAAGTATTAGTCGCTTCTAGTCACTTACCTTATGGAATAAATCTAGACTAGGGTTAGCCTCAGAAAATCCATTCTAGCCAGGCTTGCAAACAGATGCCTGCAGGGGTGAGGCAGGTATTAGCAAGGGGCAGACCTGGCTGGAAGAGGGCTCTGTGCTACTCAGTCCTTCACTGTCTTGTCAGAACATGAACCACTGGGGTTCTGCCTTCAAGATTTCTTTGCAAGTGAGAGATCCAAGTTTTTGCAAGCTTTTTTGATTTTTAAAAGCTCAGAACTAATTAAAAAATAGGTAAACACACTGTACGTTGAATGAAACACATCTTAAACTTTTATAACATTACAAAGGGAAGTGAAAATATGTCCCATGAGTATGTTTTCAAATAGGCAAAAGTTGGCCATACATTTCTAAGGTTAACAGAAGCTCTGTCTGAGCACAGTCTTGAAAAGTAGAGTTAAAAAAAGGCAAGACGCTATATTTACATATTTTGTTTATGATAAAAACACATTAGAAGCTGCACGAAAGTAAAATAGGGACACTGAGGAAATGCAAATCAAAGCCACAATAATGTGTCACCTCAGTGATCTATTACCCAGTAGGAGGATGGCTATGTTAAAAAACACACAGAAAATAACAAATGTTAGTAAAGATGTAGATGAATTGAAGCCCTCAAGTACTATTGGTGGGAGTCTAAAATGGTGTAGTCACTTGGAAAACAGTTGGGTGGCTCCTCTATGAAGCTGAACAGAACTATGCATGACTCAACAATGTCACATTTGGGTACATACCCCCCAAAATTGAAAACAGAGACTCAAACAGGTACCTGTATGCCCATGTTCATTATATCCATACGATGGGTTATTTGGCCTTAATAAAATCCTGATATATACCACAAACCAGACGAACCTTGAAGACATCACGCTAAGTGAAATAGGCCAGACCTCAAAGGACAAATACCACATGATTCTACTTATGGGAGGCCCCCAGAATGGCCAAATTCATGGAGACAGAAAGGAGAATTGTGGTTGCCAGGACTGGGGAAAGTAGTAGTATTAGGTTAGGATTTAATGGGGATAACAGGCCCAGGGATTCCCCACCTCCTCCGCAGTGCGCACGCGGGTGAGCGCGCGCGCGCGCACACACACACACACACACACACACACACACACACACACACACACACACCACCCCTTACACCTTACAGCCTGGCTATAAGGAAGTGCGGTGACCATAGGAATCTCGTTGCTCTACAGGAATCTTCCACAGGGCCACTGTGTATGGGTGTACAGGTGGCACACTGTGCACAGAATCCTGGCCCAGGGACCAGCCTGTGCTCCACTGGCCAGGCTCTGTGGCTTAAAGGGGGTGGGGGGGTGTCTTTTCCTTCTTACAAAGGCACTTTAGGCTAATGGTGGCCCTGATCTTCCCTCCTTCGAACCGGTCTTCCCTTCTGCCTGCCTGTTTCCTTTCATGATAACGTCTCTTCTCAGTGACCCCCTGTTCCAACTGCAATTTCCCTTCCTGTTCCTTTCCAATCAGCTCTTGGCTTCTACTAACTGTGCTTCTCTCTCCTTTAGTCTCTGCCATCCTCTCCATTGCACCGCCTCTTACCCTGTTCAGGCCCTGTGACCTCTGGTCTGGCCTTTGACCTCTGACTAGGGTGCCATACCTTGAGCAACCCCTCCCCAGAGGAAACGGTTTACCTGCTGCTGCCAGATTAATTTTCCCCTTACAGGGATCACTTCACTCACATACCTGCAGGGGCTTCCCTTTTCTCTCTTCTATGTGTTGAGTAAATGAGCAATCCAGTAGCTTGCTCACACCTAATTGTCACGTCTATTATTTAAAGTGAGACTGTCAGCCTATTTTGATTTTCTTTTTCTTAGTTGACTGTGAAGAAGTAACAGTGATTCAAACAATCTTTCCAGTAGAATACACTTTTATGTTTCCAAGTTGCTGGCAAGGAGTCCATAGATGGAAATGGAAGAAATTTTAGAGAAGCTTTAACCTCCTATCCCTGTAACTAACTAAAATGATGTGTCTCGAACAAACTGAGGGTTGATGGGGGGGTGGGAGGGAGGGGAGGGTGGGGGATGGGTATTGAGGAGGGCACCTTTTGGGATGAGCACTGGGTGTTGTATGGAAACCAATTTGCCAATAAATTTCATATATTGGAAAAAAAAATAATAAAATGATGTCTCTCTCAGTTCTGGGGGTCGCAAAGTCCAAAATCAGGGTACCAGCATAGCCCAGTAAGGGCCTTCTTCTTTATTCAGAGCTGGCAACTTCCCGTTTTGTCTTCACATGGCAAAAAGGACTGGGGAGCTCTGTGGAATCTGTTTTAGAAAAACCACTGATCCCATTCTTGAGCGCTCCACTCACATGAACTAATTGTCTCCCAAACCCATCTCCTAATACTATCACAATGGGCACTGGGATTTCAACCTAAGAATTTTGGAAGGACACAAACATTCAGACCATAGCAAACAAAGTCCATGGAGACCTCTGTGGTACCCTTCCTCACACTTGAGCTTAGCCAAAAGGCCGAGAAGTAGTCCATGGTACCCTTCCTAAAGTTACTTTTATTTTAAGCCTACAACTCAAGTCCTACACTAGTGCCACTAAGTTTCAGCCTGGTTCTGCAGTGCAAGATGAATGGGAAAAATACTCCCAGCACTAGATGGCAGGTATATAAAGAAAGGGAATGTTACTAACATGAAGAAGCTATAATTGAATGGGACTTTTTTCTTGTTCTTAAACTTATGGCCAGGGCCCAAGTTGAGGACAATGAGGCTAAGTAGCCTACTTAGAAAGCCATGAATGTGTAGGAATAGACAGCGCCCCCTAGTGCTTACCCAGTGGTCACAGGACCAGTCTGACCAGCAGACCATAGCCCTCCCCCGCCCCCCACCCAGATTCCAAGAAAAGGGAGAACAGTTGATGTTGCCTTTGTGTGGAGGCCAAGTTTCTAGCACTGGTTACTACCTGCTTCCTCAACAAGTCAGGAAAATGGGAGGGGTTCCAAGCCAATCTGTAAGACAAACTCAAGTACCCACAAGAAGGGGAGACAGGCATTCTATCCCTCGTCTGCTGCGTGCTGAGCTACAGAACCCCTAGGCCCACCCTGGCTGGCAGTGCAGCGGAAAGGGGCATGTCAGGGAGTTGGGATGGCGGGGGGTGGGGGGGGATACCCATAAATACAGACACTGGCATCCATTTGTGAGCTAGAGATTTGGAAGGTGGGAAGCCCACCGAGGAGCTCCATGGAAGCAGAGCTTAGAGGGATCCAGGTGTAGTACTTGGGGAAAGAAGGTGAGCAAACTCCTTTACATTCTAGTTCACGACAGCCCCTGGGCAGAGTGGAAGGGTAGTTTGCAGAGCTCCTTTTCAAGGAGTGTTCAAGTTAGTGGGGTGGGATTCCTGAGGCTGCCAGGCAGCCCCTGAGCCCGTCAACAAAACACAACTCTGAGGAGGAGTTGGGAGCAGGAACGGGACATGAACACCCAGCAATGCCAAAGTGAGACACAGAGCCTCCTGAACAGGTCCTGGGCCAAAGAGCTTGACACGAAGCTGAGCACGGCCCTGGGGGAGCCACACACAGTATCCGTGCAGAGACCCCTGGCATCAGAATGAACCAGATGGAAGTACTTTCTCACCCCTGACTGACCTGCTGAGTTAAATAACTGCTTGACCCTTGCTCCCTGTTTCCTGTCACCCTGGGAGGAGCAGAGCTCAGAACAGAGTAGGAGAGGTCCAGAGCTTGAACTGGATATGAGATTAGGGAGTTTTAGCAAGACTAAGGAATTACAGAATATCATCAGTGTGTATCGTGCAGGGACTGGAAATGCGATTTGAAAGAGCACAGTTGTAAGCAGTGCCTAGAGGGAAGTGAGGTTATTTCAGGCTGTTACACTGAACAAATCGTGAGAGGCTCCTCACGAAACCAGCCATACTGAAAGTGGGTATAAATACACACAAATGATCAACTCTTCCTAAATTGGGTGCAGCTGAAAAACAGTACAATAGGATTGCACTCTAGCTTGAGGCATGCCAAGGCCCACTAGAGGCCACCCCTGGTCACTCTCTAAGGAGCAGGCTCCAGGTGCCAGCCCCGATGCCCTGGAGAAAGAAAGGGCATGTGACCAGACTCACACACGTCTGCACTCGAACCTCTCCCCCTCTCCTAGGTGTTGTACTGGTGAATTAATGTGTATGCCTTCCCCACTCTGTAGCAGGCAATATGCCAGTCCGTTCACCTAAGAGCTCTGCCACATTGCTGTGGCACCCCACATTATAGAACCCACTTATCTGAGTGTTCCATCGATGCTCCAAATGCTGAGACCGGAATTCCGACTAACTCTGACTCTAAGCCAAATCCATGCTGGCTCTGACCCACGACACCAAAGAGCAGAGGGGAAAAATGAGCTCAAGAGAGACCTACAAATGTCCCAAGTGATTTTAGAATTGCCAGATGCTAAGGGCGCCTGGGTGGCTCAGTTGGTTAAGCATCCGACTTCGGCTTAGGCCATGATCTTGCAGTTCGTGAATTTGAGCCCCGCATCAGGCTCTGTGCTGAGGGCTCAGAGCCTGGAGCTGCTGTGGATTCCGTGTCTCCTTCTCTTTCTGCACACCCCCCTGTTCCTCTCTCTCAAAAACAAACATACGATAAAAAAAAAAGAGTTGACAGCTGCCCATCAGTAGTTGAAATGCAGATGATTTTCTTTACATTTTCAAATATATAAAACCTGGTGTTTCGATATGTTGTTATAAATAACAAAACTAAGTCACTCTGTCTACCCCTTCCCTGGTCTCACCAAGGAACACCACCAGTACTGGATAATTGCAGTCTGACCTTTAGCAGACAGACAAAGGCACTATTGAGAAAAAAACACACAAACAACAAGAAACGAGTTCTGAACAGAATGCACCAGAATCAAACTTGCCAAGCTGTCTGTACTGTGGAATTTTGCAGTGTTTAATGTCAACTGTCCAGAACTGGCCTTCTGGGTCTCTCTGAAAGAATACTTAAATACCACTATTGCTACCCAGCTCTGTAGGTAGCACTGTAGATAATCAAGAGTTCCTGGAAACCACTATAGAGCAGACTACTCAGGAAAGGCCTTTATTAACCTTTTAAAAGCATTAACCAGAGAACTTATCTTAACCAAATTATCTCAGTAGCCCCTCTCCTGGCTGGTTGAATCACTATGCAAATATCAGGACTCTGAGTCATTGAAAATTGCTGAAAGGGATTTGGTTTAGTAAGCACCAAGATCTTTTCCCTAGAAATGTAAGCTATGCTTTAAAAGGTGCTCTCACACTTTGCCCTCAAGATATCTCTGGTACAGAGCTCACCAAGACAACTTATTACCAAAGAAAAACACAGCATCCCATTCCAGAAAATCCCCAACTGCCCAATTCCAGAGCCACTATGCTTCTATGATACTACTAGTAGGTAAAAATATGTGTATACATTATGCGTTCTATTTTCAGAGTGAGAGAACTTGACATTTTTGACACTTCCTATGAAAAGGCCAACAAGTCCTTCAAACCATTTTCTAGAGACACCGAACGAAAGGAGAATGGTCCTAACATTTCAAATTGAAATAAAAAGTGGTGTCTTACCAATTCTTCCTAAAAAAAAAATTTCTTTGACAAGAAACTTTCTGCCCCAACCAGTATTTCCTAAACTATTCAAGAATATGTTCTCAGAAAGTCAGTTCAGTGGGTATGTATTGGTAAGGAATAGTTCTAAGGAACAGATTTAAATAGCATTTCCCTTTCTTAGCGAGGTTTTCATCAACCACAGCCACTATAACAAGAAATAATAGAGATTATCTCCTAATTTCTACCATCATCCTTAGCTAGCCCAGTCACAATATTTATTTTTAATTTGGCTTTCAACCTCTACAATTTATCTATCACCACTAGTAAGGTTAAGAAGGGCTCTGGGGCACCATCGTGGCTCAGTGGGTTGAGAATCCAACTCAAGTCATTCTATCACACAGACCCAGTATCAGTTATAGGGCAGTTCTATGGGCCCCGCATGTGGTTTAACGCCCTGTCACCAGCTTGAAATTCTCAACTTTTGAACAAGGGGTCTCACAATTCCATTCTGCAGTGGGCCCTGCAAGTTTTGTGACTGGTTACTCTATATCATACTTGTACTTAAAGAGGTTTTATTTCACTTTAAAAAACACAGACATCACGGGGCGCCTGGGTGGCTCAGTCGGTTAAGCGTCTGACTTCAACTCAGGTCACGATCTCGCGGTCCGTGAGTTGGAGCCCCGCGTCGGGCTCTGGGCTGATGGCTCAGAGCCTGGAGCCTGCTTCAGATTCTGTGTCTCCCTCTCTCTCTCTGCCCCTCCCCCATTCATGCTCTGTCTCTGTCTCAAAAATAAATAAACGTTAAAAAAAAATTAAAAAAAAAAACAAAAAAAAAACCCCCAAAAAACACAGACATCGGTCAAATACTCAAGAATCCTTCACTTGGATCACTGAGAAGTTTTCTCAACTGTTTTCCCTGGGTCCACTCCTGTCCAACGCTGACTTGCCTTCACACAGCCCAAGTTCTTCTGTAGCACGAACCCAATCTTCTCACACTGCTTAAAACCCTTCAGTGGCATCCACTGGCTTCAGTATCAAGCCCACCAGAGACTTTAGGTGGCCACAAGGCTCTGAGCTCTGGCCCCTGACTGCTGCTTGGCCTCTGTCCACTTTCAGCTTCTAGAAAGTACCATGCTCCATGCCTATCTCACACAGCCTTTTGCATGCACTGTCTTCTCTGCCCAAGGGATAAATACTTCAATCTATGTGCAAGGGTTTTAGATAAAATAAGGCAAAAATCCTAGACTCAAATCAACAATCACTTCTGGCTTTTATATCATAGAAGAAACACAAGAGGGGTTTTACAAATGCCTAGATTTCTTAGTAAATAGGTTTTTCACTTATGCTATGCTTTGGACTACTTTTCCAATGGCAAGGATGATGAGTCTCCATCTAACTATGAAACCTGGGACAATGAAGGGAAGATGTAGGGAAGGTCAATTTTAAAGTTTTCCAGCTCAGATTTACTGAGCCATCTGCATGATCTTTCTTGACCTCTTAGACACAGTGTTCCCAAACAAACTGGAAGGGTTTTGGAAAAATAAACTGAAAAGTACTAATGCGACCTCACCAAGGAAGACACAGAGATGGCCAATCAGCGTAAGAAAAGATGTTCCATATCTAGGTCATCAAGGAAATGCAAATTAAAACAAGGAGGTGTCAATACACATCTACTAGAATGGCCAAAATGGAGAACAGTGCCAACACCAAATGTGGGTGAGGATGTACGACAACAGGAACTCTCATTCTCTGCTAGTGGGAATGAAAATGGGGCAGTCCCTTTGGGGAACAGGTTGTCAGTTTCTTATGAAACTAAACCTACTCTTATCATACAATCAGCACTTGTACCCTTTGTTATGTAACCAAAGGGTGCTGAAAACTTGTGTCCACACAAAAATCTATGCTCAGATATTTATGACAGCTTCATTCCTTACTGCCCAAACTTGGAAGCAATCAAGATGTCCTTCAGTAGGTGGATGGATAAACACTGTGGCACATCAAGATTATGGGATGCTACTCAGGTAAAAAGACTTGAACTTTTAAGCCATGGAAAGACATGGAGGAACCTTAAATGTTTATTATGAAGTGAAAGAAGCCAATGTGAAAAGGCTACCTGCTGTATATTTCCAAGTGTATGACATTGTGGCAAAGGCAAGGCTATGGACACAGCAAAAAGACCGGTGGTTGCCAGGTGAGGGAGTGGCAGGAACAGGTGGAGCACAGAGAATTTTTAAGGCAGTGAACCTACTCTCTGTGGTATTCTGATAGGAGTACTCTGTATTCCCAATGATAAATATGTGATTATGTATTTGTTCAAACCCATGGAACCTCCAACACCAAGCATGAACCATAATGTAAACTGTGGACTTTGGGTGATTACAATGTGTCAAAGTAGATTCATAAATTGTAACTAATGTAGCAGTCTGGTGGGGTTGGAGGAAGTTGTGCAGTGTGTGGAAGTTGGAGTCCTGTGGGAAGTCTCTGTGCCCTCTGCTCAATCAGCTGTGAACCTTAAAATGCTCTAGAAAAAAAAAAGAGGTTTTAATCTAAAAAAAAAAAAAAAGGTATTACTGGGGAGGAATTAAGGGCTCAGTTCAAGAGGACCCCGTGTACATTCTTTGAAGAAACTTAACTATTAGAGCTGAAAAAATATCCATTGAGAAACTGTTTAATAATGGCTTTTCCTGCTTAGAAAGAAAGGTACCATTATGGATAAGTTGCCCGCAACTGTTTTCTCATGAGCTATACATGCCCAGATGCTCAAAGGTTTTAGTCTGCCTCTATTTTAATGCTCTGACAGTATACCTACCAGTCCACTGGTCTACTATGGGTCTTCAAAGTCCATTGCTAGGAGAGTTTTTCCAAAAGAGAAATATCTTCTGGACTGAGAGGTCTCCTCACCTTGGCCTTTAGGATGTTTAAAAAAGATCTGACATTCTCCCCCACCCCATCCTCTTTAACTAGCTCTTGAATACCACAGATCAAGCCACTGGCTTTTCTTTTCACAAGAGCATTCAGAGAGCTGGCTCTCCGTATGGGAAAAAATTAAGAGAGCTGTCCACAAAAACATTCCAGGTAAATGAAGCCTCTAAATATCAAAAATCTTCAACTATGAAAACATTTGAAGACTATATAGGGGAGTAGGTCTCTAACCATGGAGAAGGAAGGTCTTCTTAAGCCAGACACCAGAAAAAATCACAGAAAGGAAAATTATTTACCGTATCTTGGATGTCGTCCAATTTCCCAAAGTTAAAAGACAAGGCCAGGATTAGGGAAAGTATTTACCATATAACCAAGGATTAGTATTCAGACAATACAAAGAACGATAAACCAACAAAGAAGACATTTTTTAAACTGAGCTAAGGATATTAAGAGGCAATTCACAGTGGGCGTCTGGGTGCCTCAGGTGGTTAAGCTTCTGACTCTTGGTTTTGGCTCAGGTCATGAACTCATAGGTTTGTGAGTTTCAGCCCCCGCTTCAGGCTCTGTGCTGGTGGTGTGGAGCCTGTTTGGGATTCTCTCTCTCTCTCTTTCTGTCTCTCCTGCATGATCTCTCTCAAAATAAAGAACTAAACTTAGAAAAAAAGAGGCGATTCACAGGAAAAGAAACTTTATAAAACTGATCTTTAAATTTTTTTGCCAAAGTGTTGGCAAGTGTGTGACATGTACCTGAGACCCTACGGGCGAATAATTCGACATTCTTCTATCACACACACCCTGTACAATCCAACTATTCTGGTTGTCTCCAGCTGAAGAGAAAAAACCTGCACTTATCCATGTAATGAGGATGCTACATTAGAAGTTTTTACTGTAACACAAGATACTAGTAGTAATATCAAATATCAATGTGAGTTATAAAAGAGTTCACCCTGGAAAATGTGCCAGAGGGAGATAATGAAGAACCAGACTTGACTCTCTCCCCCATGGTGAACTTCAAGACAAAGATGTGAAGGAGGATTTCTTTGGAAAGATCTTCTGTCAGACCCCTTCTGGAAAGATCTTCTGAGAGCCCCCTCTCCCCATTAAACAAAGAGTGGGACTATCACCTCTTGCCTCTTAGGAGGGTTTTTGGTGAGGCCAACTGGGTTGCCGCACAGGAGTTCTCCACGGTTAAGGAAGCACAGAGAGCTGGTGCCTGATTTCAACCCTGGGAATCTAGAACATGAGAGGCAGTGTGGCTGGCTGCCTTGATGACTAGGGGCTGAAGGAACATGGCAGCTACACTGGGGCTGGCTTATCCCTCTCAGTCTGTTGAAGCCAAGACTATGAGATGTTTCCATGGGCCAATAGTGGTCCGCAGGCAAGAATGAGCCACTCCAGGGCTTGTCTTAGGTCTAGACCTCTACGGCTGTCTGAGGGGCAACATGACCTCATGAGGCAGAATTGGAGGTGGACCACTAGGCTCTCAGGGGCTAAGACAGTGTAAGAGATGAGGGCCTTGAAGAGCATCCAATAATGCTCTCTCAGGCCTGGAGAAGAGGCCAACTTACCACACCATCAGTCACACGAAGGGTTTTCTGTCCCCTCTGCTATCCTTTCACCTCCAACCTCAAGAAAGTATGGTGAAAAGAAAGATACTGACCTGTGCTTCATAAGATGTATTACGTTTTTAAAAAGGCAATTTTCATTATAATCCCTATGGTATGATTCAGTTTATATGAATAAACATACCTCGTGAACATTTACATATATACAGAAAATGGTTTAGCAAGACAAATTCATCCTCATTATCTTAAAAGGTCAGAAACACATTTATGCATTTCTGGAATAATTAAATGCATTAAACAACAACACTATTCTCATAAATGAAATCCATCTGTCTTTATCCACTAACTGTGGATTAGCCAAAGTTCTAACCATGAGGACACCCACACCTTTGGGCTGTTTTGTAAAGCTCTGCCTGCCATTTTTCGGTTTTCTCTACAACATGCGCCCATTTGAGTGAATTGTGTGTCGGGGGCTTGGATATCAACAGTGGACCTCAAACTCTCATTCTTCTCAAAGTAGACAAGATTTACAGCTGAAGTTCCATTTTCTTAATGTTAAGAACTTTTTTTGCAGTTTCCTGCCAGCCAGAGAAGGAAGAAACAGGACTCTATCAAAAGAAAACCAAGATGTACATCCGGAAAGAAACCGCCACATGGTTAATAAATGAAGAACCACTGAGTATTGGGTAAAAAACAAAATGAGAAGAGCTTGAAATTTTTAAGGTCAAGAGCCCTCCCACTTATGTGCATATACGTGTGTATGTGGGTATGGGTACATATGCACACACATTTGGGTACACATACAATTGGTTTTGAAGCAGGAGAAACCTAATACTAAACCACAGCCTGTGAATCCAGAGACAAAGACAGTACTTTGGTTATAGACCAAATACCTCAGGAAAGTGTTAATCAGTGTGAAGAAATCGGCCAAGAAAATCATGGGTTTTGAAAACGTATAGTGTAAAAGCTATCAGTTGCTAATAAAAGAGTAAAGTTCCCTTTTGCACGACGACAAGCGTATAGCAGCCCGCATGTGGTATGGGTTCGTCCCTAACATCTGATTTCTATGTTATAACCAGGAACTGATAAATTACAGCCTGTAGGCCAAGGGTATTTTTTGTATCTCAAATGGTTGAAACAATTTTTTAAAAAATAGCATTTCTTGACCCGTAATTGATAGGAGTACCACATGTGAGCATCCATAAATAAAGTTTTGGAACTCTGCCACATGCATTTGTTTCTGTATTGTCTACACCGCGTCCACACGACAAGGCAAGTTGAGTAGCTCCAACAGAGAGACACTGTGGCTTTCAAAAATATCTGATCCTTTACAGAAAAGCTGAGCTGACCCTTGTTCCAGACCAAGTGAACCCTTACTCCCATTTGCAAACAACACTACTACTGACTGTTGCAAAAATCGACCATTCAGCCTCTTGTGCACATTCGGTGCTCATCAGTGGCTCAGAGATGGTAAACCCTCATCGGCCCACTGAGTAGTGTTTATTTCAACCAGCCTTCCTGTGCTCACGCCACTTCTAAACACCCCCTTGATGCTGTCGAGGGGACAAAGAAAGTCCTCATAAACATACAGCTCTAAGCTTCTAAAAATACTCAGGGTTAAAAGAACAATAAGTGTATTCCGGAAATTAATCCCCCGCAGCTTCTACCAGTATAAAAATACTCATTATGATTCATATTAAACTATACTTTTAAAATAACCATTTTATGCCTATACACATTTTCTGTATATACTCTGAATTTCCATGTAAAAAAATATTCAGGAAAAGGAGTTGGAAGGTCATTTATTCATAAATAGCTTATGTGTATCACTGGCCCAATCAGCCTCAGGAAAAAACAAACTAACCAGACATCATACGTCTCTTCCAACTTCTCACCTCCCCTCAGCTTTACACAGCACTCCCACCTGCCCCTTCTAGACTGTCTCTCCCTTGTACCCACAGTCACACATGCTCTCAGCTAGTTCACGGTTGCCGTTCATCTGATCCACAAACTTCATCCCATCACATCCCTGGTGTGACCTTGGGCAATTTTGTTCCAAAGCCTTTTAATTGTACTTTTGTTCCTAAGTCACCTTCCCTTTCTTCCCCCAACAAATGCAATCCATCTTTCTTTCCTTCCTTCCTTCCTTCCTTCCTTCCTTCCTTCCTTCCTCCCTCCCTCCCTCCCCTCACTCATTCATTTATTCATTCATTCATCCATTAACCATAAACTTTATTTATTTTGAGAGAGAGAGAGAGAGAGCATGTGTGAGCAGGAGAGGGACAGAATCCCAAGCAGACTCCACACTGTCAGCACACAGCCCGATGAGAGACTCGATCCCACGAACAGGGAGATCGTGACTGGGCTGAAATCGAGAATCAGATACTTAACTGACTGAGTCACCCAGGTACCCCCAACCCAGCCTTTAGAATGCCAGTGACCGGGTTTTACTCCCACCTGCATAGATCAGCCCTTCAATTCCTAAAAGCCGAGCCACCGATGAGGAAGATATGAAACTTAAGAGCAAGAACTTGGCACTATATTCAGGGAGTCTAGAGAGCATATGCTAGGGTTTTGGAGAGGCTTCAAAGCAATATTCCTGGCCACCCAGGGCCCCAGGGCAACCTTCTGGCAACCTTGCCTCCAGGAAAAGCAAGCAGTGATCAGCTACCACAGATATTCCTGTTGCCCAGAACTTAGACTTCTCATTGTGAGTAAACTGGCAATCACTAACCTGAGCTTGGTTTTAAGAAGTTCCTTCAGCTGATCCTGCATCAACTCTGAGTATATTGGGGAAAACTTAATGCTGGTGATCACATCAAGGCTCCACATCCTCTTGTGAAACATCTAACTGGTAGCATTTTTTGCCAACCCCCTCTAAGTATTTATTGAACACTTACTGTGTCCTGATGATTTGTTAGCAACTGTTACATGTAAAATCAGTAGAGCAGAGTCCACTCTACTGAGAAACTTTGACTTGCTGGGGAAACAAGTCAACCAACTTATGTGAAATAACAAAAGGCCAATATACAGCCAAATCGACAAAATAATCAAAATGTGTGGGAGAGACCATGGGAGAGGGGGTGCAAGGATGCTGGGGAGGCAGTGCGGGCCAAGATTCAATGGCTCCAGGATGGAAGAACAAACCAGAGTGGAGTCCGGGACAATGTATGGAATGTGGCAGAGAGAAAAACCCGTGAGAGAAAGAATAAAAAGGAACAAGCAGTATCTGACCATGACCAACCCACCCTCCCGAGGCCAAGGATCCATGCTGGGGATCAGAGAACAAATAAGGTAAAAAGGCATGACCCGAGGGCCTGATGGCCAGAGAAGTTGAGGCTTGATAGGGGTACAAAGGAAGATTATTAAACAAGAGGATGACAATCATAAAAGTAACAAGGGGAAGTATAAAATCTTCCTTCTAATTGGACATGTTGGATCAGAAGAAAGAAAATGATGACACAAGGAGGTAAGTCAGCAAGTTAATACAGGCTAAGGCACGAATTTAGGTACGTTGAATTTAGATTAACAGAAGAGTAAAAACTTGCAAAGAGCCAAGACATAAGCTCTGGTAAATACAGATAAAAGGTTTCTTTCCTTCCTTGTCCTCAGTGCTTACCAGCCATATGCAGTCAGGAAATTGTTTAGTTAACAATAAATCATCACAGTGATGGGCAAAGCACTAGAACCTCTTCAAGTCCTATTTTTACCTTGAGATTAATAGGACAATTACGGTCTTCACCTTTGGTGATTTAATAAATTATGGTATGTTGAAAATTAGTAATCTCTACACAGCGTGTTTGGTAATTCTCCACAAATTGCAACACCTTGTTTTACTAATCATATACCATGTATCGATTTGCTCTGTTTGCTCTTTGTACCCCACTCCTGCATTCAGCAATGTCCAACCATGTCTGTCCAGGCGAAGTCTGCCATGGGCATCAAGCGTTGTCCGAAGTGCTAGGCCGATAGAGGGTCCCTGGCATGGCCTGGGAAGGCCGTCGGGCCCCCAGCAGCGCTCTCCTGACTCAAACAGCCGTTGGAAGACAGGAAGTGCCTCTGAGACACACAAGCATACACCTTCTCGAAGCTGTTTAGACACTGTCTCCATCTGTTCCCCTAACGGCTTCCTTCTGCCGAGGCGCAGCTCTCCCATCTTATCTGGCTTGGGTTACTGCCAGTTTGTTTTCATAAAGATCACTATCTCGGCCAGACACTGGGAAATAAGTGAGACGACAAATCTGGTTTTGATGAAAAGGAGACATTAAATGGGGTGTTAGTATTACCCAAGGGACAAGGAAACTCTGAAACTCCACTGCCTCACAGAGCGCACACCCCCGCGGAAGGGACGGATCAAACACTACAGTATCCTGCCTTTAAAAGTCATCAGAGAAAAAAGGATTGCCCGGCACCGTGCACAGACCTACTCGTGTAGCCGGTCAGAGAAAGAACACATCCTCGTGCCTCAGAGGTATGTTTGCTTAAGAAAATATTCGTACAAAACCAGGGTCTCCACCCTTCTGAGCTTCCCCTTAAGTAATAAAACCAGACCCATCTCACATACTAAACCAGAATCTAATAGCGTAACCAGACTTTTGGGGGCTCTGTAGGTAGAGTGTGTGTGATCTAAGAAGGGAGGAGATCTGCCCCTTCTGGAAGCACCCAAGACATGTTCATATGCTGCAGCCAATCACACATCAGGGAGCCTACTGGACAAATGGAAAAACGCATGCCCAAATAGGCTAGGTGGTAATGTCACTTCTAGTTCCTGCTGAAACCCTTAAAATGAGCAAAAAGCTATTTCTTTGCAAGTAAAGACTTTGGATCACAAGGCAAGGAGGGAATTTCCTAATACATTCCTTCCCCCAAATTGTGTAATGCTTCCTCTCCTTCACATTATACCATAACCTCACCCTTTATGCCCCTTAAGGGTCAACCACCATTAAGAGAATCTAAGGGTAAAAGGAGGTTTCTTCTCTCAGTATAATCTGGTTTGGGTTTCTCCCCTTAGTAGCCCCGAATTGTCAGCAGGAGTGTTATTTCATTATTTAACTACTAAAAGAAAGCCAGTCGGAGGAACCAACAACTAACATGCCTCCAGTTATTATCTCAACCCAAGGGGTTAGGCGATGCACGCTGTTCATAAGCTTTCTAACAACTTCACAACGTAGGTATCAGAGAAGGAAAAAGACTGCATGTAGGTAAGTTGACTTGGCCAAGGTCAAACAGCCAGTAATGGTCAAATTAATATTCAAGCCAAATTCTTGTCAGCAGGGGGATCTTAATCTGAGACCCACAGGCTCCTGGTCTGGGGACACCGACAGGGAAATAATTACATTTTATTTTTCATTAATCTCTCCTTAAAATTTAGCATTTTCCTGTAATGATGGATATGAGCAACCAACCACCGCAGGCACTGGCAGTACCTGACTTTGTCGGCAACAGACATAAACTTCCGTATCACTCTACAACTGCTGATTTCAAAGTAGTGTGTAAGCTCATCACTACTATACATTTTAACAGTGATTAGATGTACCACTAGAGCACATTATTTTGTACACTAATAAAGATGCACACACTACCCCAACAAATTTGTTTTCTTCAATATTTTGGTTACTGTTTTTCAATGTAATTGGCTTCCTCTCTAGTCCTTTTTGCCTTAGTTTATGCATTTAAAACAATTCTGAGGGAAGGTCCACAATTCTGAGGGAAGGGCCAGCCGGCTAGAAGAGCTACTGGCAAACACGAAGTCTAAGAACCACTGCTCTAACCCCTGAGCCTCTATCGCTGTCGTTTTCCCACCTAGCCTACCTCATACTCTTTTCCTCCCTGCCTCTCTCTTTCCCCAGACTATCTTAAAATGGTTCCCTGCACAGACTTAAAAAAAAAAAAAAAATCATTGAAGATTCAACCACTAAATCAACTAAATGTACCGTCTGCTATTAAGTAGTATTTTTATTTGTAAGTTTGCGTGGCTCCAGATTTTCAGTCCCAAATTAGCTTTAAGTATGATGGTCCAAGACCGGACTTCTAATTTTGCTGACATGGAGAAGGACACGGGCAATGTCATTTATCAGAAATCCTAGAAGTGCCTAACAACTGCTGCCAGCATGAAATAACTTCCATCAGCGAACAATGGCACAATCGGTTAAAACAAAAAGCAGGATTCTAGAACAACAGTAAACTAATCCAGAGATGGCTACTCAACTGTAGCCAAGATTCTTCAAGTATCAGGTAACATCTTTCTTATGTTTGAGAATGCCAAGACGCAGCTCTCCCCCACGTCCAGACTTAATGGTAGTCTCCTGGGAGTGTACTTAAATAACACACCAGACTCATACATAATGTACAGGCGTGGGTTTCCTCAACGATAATAAGACAGAGGAAAAGAGAGCTCCCTCACTGAATACATTGGCACAAGGCATGCATTTGGGCTAAGGGCACAGAGCAATTGTAGAGTGTCAGCATCCTGATGTTACCATAAATGTATAGAAGATTAGTAGGAAAGAAAAACATATTTCAGATCACCAATAGTGGGTCTTCCATTACCAAATTTTCCCTAAAGCTTCAACAAAGCCATTAATGTTAACTTCCTTTTCAAAAGAATCTTCCACTGACTACACACAAGAATGTGAACGCCGAGGTTATAAGGCTGAAGAATTTCTTTAATATAAAAATATTTCTCAGTTGATTCAACTGGGCCGTGATATCATTTCTTCCTCTGGCTTATTCAACCCTATGTTCCCCGATCCTTAACAATGAAATTCCTTGTGGTTCCATCTTCAAAGCAAAGTGAGAAATTGTGGCCTACATTATGCTCAGACACATGACTTGAATGGTCAACACTGCCTTCAGTTCTGTTTTTCCATAATCCTCGAGTTTTAGTTTGTGCGTCATTGAATCAGTGTTAGCTGATTCTCAAACACAGGGCGCCTTTGAAGAGCGGGAGTAACGGAAACCCTGGCAGGGTCTCTAGGTTTGTTATTAATGGATTGTCAAAGGGCTTTATCGTGCTACACCCATCAGCCCAGTCTTCATGAGTTTTAAAAAGTCCAACGTTTAGGATACACAGCGTAGATAATAAAACCATGCACACAGAAGTCAGGTATAGGTTGGGAGAGAGACTTTTGGATCAAGGACTTTGTTTCACTCCATTCCACATGCCATTTGATTCCCTACATGATCAAGACCAGGATTAATTCGGCTGAACTCCAAGGTAAGCTTGAGAGCAGGCTATCCAATGCCTTTCAGGGGAACCCCTTCCTATAGCAAATGATCCCCCATGGCTTTTATCCATCTCAGAGCAGCTGTCCCAGATTTACAGATTCCTAAAGAGATCAGGTTGTATGCAGGTTTTACTTGAGTTTCAGATTTCTTAAATCTATATGTAAAAGATCATTGGCCAAGCGCACTTGAGAGCTATCTAATGTTATGTATCAAAAGGCAGGTAAGTAAAGCCCACAGTGTGTCTGAGGCCCAGTTTATGTGTAACCACTCAATCAGGATAAATAAAACTAGTCTCTAAAATCCCAATTCTTTGCCCCACATTTGTCTCCTAATCATCTCAATTTAAGCCAATGAAAACAAATGTGGTCATTCATTAAGAGTTCTTCACTACTTGCTAGATGAAAATTTTTCTCTTCAACGCACTTTGTAAGAGTAGGCTCCAAAATGGACTCTACCATTTTATTCAGGGCTAGACGAAGGCTGAGCTATTATTACAGAAGTAATAGGACAGAAAGTATTAGAAACTCCTCCACTTACTATACTTGCGACAAGCTTCACCTTCATCTCCTATTCGGCTGAGCCTTGTCTAATTGACATCTACAGGCAAAACTGAGCGTGTGTATTTTAGAAAGATGTGAAAATTCTCTATTTCAATTTAGGTAGCACAAATTTGATAAGGCAAGATCTCTAATGAACAGAACATAGAGCACGGTTCAAACAGCTCTTCTTTTGAATATTAACAGTGAAAGGAAATTTTTCAGTTCACTAATTACATTTCCTCTGCTTTTGATATCAGGGTGTTATGCAGTTCTTAGGAAGGCATTCACTTTATAATAGGGATGGATGGTGGTGAGGGAATAAAACAAGGCATCGCTTAGTTGGAAGTAAAGAGAAACAAAATCTCAAGGCCAGAGAGCGACTTAAAAGAACATCTATTCCAAAAACTCCTGTTTCCTGACCAAATCAAGACTCAAGTAAATTCAATGACTCATTCAAGGTGATTGCACTGAGTGTCTAAGGCATACAAGAACACCTATTTTCTTGGTTAATGATTTATCTTTCCACTCTATCATACTATCTATGACACACAGAAGTCAACCTTTAAGTCAAGGTAAGCATGCTAGAATGAATCACCTAGGCGTCTTGCAAATTCCTTTTGAAAACTGCTAAATTCTTCTCCCTGCATCCAAGTTAAGTCTGCTTTCAACCTACAAAATTTAGCATGAAATTCTGTGACTAAATCAGAGAAATACGTTCAAACATCTTACACCTCCCACAGGCAAGAGCACCTGAGACCCAGTCTTCAGATAATAAGCTGTTACATTTCTAGGCATCTATCCCATCCTGTTTTGACAAAAGGAGAGGCAGAAAGCAACATGACACAGCTTTCTTTCCCCCCCCCCCCCCCATTTCCAATAGACTGGGCTCTAGCGTGGAGGAGTTCCTGTTCCCTTTCAATACCCAAATGCTGGAGAATGTCACTTATGAGCAAGACTTTATCATAAACCAGATCTTGGGGAGATTCAGTTAGCTCTATTTTTTTTTTAATATCAGTTCTTTATAGTGACTCAAACAGATAAACTGAAGGAATGAATCTCAAAGTGGTCCCCAAACTAGCAGCCTTCACAATTCCTGGAAATTGTGAGAAATATAAATTTTAGGGCCCATCCCAGACCTTCTGAGTCACAAACTGTGGTAGTGGGACACAACAGCGTTTTTGTTTTTGTTTCTGTTTTTTAAACACACTCTCCAGGTGATTCTGAAACAAGGTAATGTCGGAGGAAAAAAATGAACTTGAACATTCCAAATGCTACAATGACTTGTGTTGATGTACTGGTAAGCCTGGCACACAGATATGCATACAAGGATCTCTCTAGTTCCTAATGCTTTCTCTACAGGGGCCCAGAAACTTACACAAAGCATCAAGCTTATCCAAGTTAGATCACTTTCTGGCAACTATCTACGGCAGACGCTGCCTAAAAATGACTCATTTTCCAAAAGTATGGAGGAGTTTTATGAAGACAGAATTTATGACTCAGTTTTCTATTGTTTAAGTGGACAACTAGTTCTGTCCATTACAAATTAGATTTTGCCTGCTTTTTCCCCAAGACAGAAACTGTAACTTAAAGAGAAGAGAAATAGGAAATAGTGATGTCAGGACGGTCTCTACTCCGTTGTAACTTATAACAAGCTGGTATGAAAAATAAAATTGGTATATATATGGTCACTGCCCTATCAAGGGGCGATTTTCTATCATTAAGGGCCTGGGTCCAGCACTAAATGAGGTAACAATCTAGAATGATCAAGTTTCCTGTATTCCTACTCCAGTAAAAGAAAATGCATCAAATTAAAAAAAATTTTTTTTTGTTAGAAAAAAGGTAAAAAAATCCAATTCCAAATCCAAAACCCATTTCCACTTTAAAAATAAAGAACTAAGGGGCACCTGGGTGGCTTAGTTGGTTAAGCGTCCAATGTCGGCTCAGGTCATGATCTCACAGCTCAAGGGTTCAAGCCCCGCATCGGGCTCTGTGCTCACAGCTCAGAGCCTAGAGCCTGGAGCCTGTTTTGGATTCTGTGTCTCCCTCTCTCTCTTGCACTCTGTCTCTCTCTCTCAAAAGCAAACAAACATTAAAAAAAAAAATAAAGAACTACAAAAAACTGATGAAAGAACTGAAAGATTAGACAAATGGAGAAACCTATAATGTTCATGAAACAGAAGACTTAATTGAGTTAAGATGTCAATTCTCAGACTGATCTACAGATTTAGCACAATTCCTATAAAAATCCCATCAGAATTTCTTTGGAAGTATAGACAAGCCAATAATAAACTTTATATGGCCAAGGGATTTAAAGTGCTCCACCACTTTTGGGCAAAAGAAGCCAGGAGACTCACGCTACTAACTTTAAGACTTACTGGAGTATTTGCAAAAGGACAGAAACCTACATCAAGGCACTGAATACAGTCCACAAATAAAAAGCACACAAATATGATCACCTGATTTTTGATGAAAGTAAAAAAGCAATTCAACAGGAAAAGGGTAGTCTTTTCAACAAATGGTGCTGTTACAATTGAAAATCCATACTCAAAAAATGAAACTCAACTTACACTCTGCATCTTATACTAAAATTACACTAAAATTATACTAAGATTAACTCAAAATGTACCACAGACCTAAATGCAAGACACAAAACTATAAAACTATTAGGAAAAAAACCATGAAGAAAATCTTTGCGGCCTTGGTTTGTTCTAAGAGTTTTGTTTTTTGTTTTTTTTTAATTTTTTTTGTTAATGTTTATTTATTTTTGAGACAGAGAGACAGAGCATGAAAGGGGGAGGGTCAGAGAGAGGGAGACACAGAATCCGAAACAGGCTCCAGGCTCTGAGCTGTGAGCACAGAGCCCGATGCGGGGCTCGAACTCACGGACCGCGAGATCATGACCTGAGCCGAAGTCGGCCGCTTAACCGACTGAGCCACCCAGGCGCCCCTGTTCTAAGAGTTTTGAGACACGACATCAAAAGCATAAACCATGAAAGAAAAAAAAATCATAAACCGGACTCCATCAAAATTAAGGACATGTGCTCAATTAAAGACCCTGTGAAAGAGAGTGCAAAGAAAAAAAAAAAGGCTAATCATACGTCCAACAAAGAACGGATAAGAAAACATAAAAGTCCCATACTTCAACAAGAAGAAGTCTACTTTAAAAATGGGCTCAAGATTCGAGTGGAGAACTTTACCAAATAACCCTATGACAGAAATGGCCAATTACGAAAATGTAAAATAATAAACTACACCAATATATTACAACACACCTATTAGAATAGGAAAGAAAGAAAGAAAGAAAGAAAGAAAGAAAGAAAGAAAGAAAGAAGACAAACCACGAAGAACTGACAGTATCTGGTACCGAGGAAGATGCAGAACAACTAGAATTTTCATTGCGGGCAGGAATGCAAAATGGCACAGCCCTTCCCGGAAAATTATTTGGCAATTTCTTATTAACTAT
Organism: Panthera leo; assembly: GCF_018350215.1. NCBI lineage: Eukaryota > Metazoa > Chordata > Mammalia > Carnivora > Felidae > Panthera > Panthera leo. The sequence goes on along the minus strand of NC_056679.1, from coordinate 140,472,450 downwards.
GCACTTTCTCTATGACCCAGCAATCTCACTTCTAGATAAACCCAACATTAACACAAAACTCTGTACATGAACTTACAGCAGCTCTACCATCATTACTGACAACCCAAAACATCCCCAGTGCCCTCCAAACAGACTGCAGTGCCTTCCTATGATGGAGAACCTCTCATGGACATACAAAGGAATAAAACATTGTTAGACACAACAACATGGATGAATCTCAAATGTGGTGCAGTGAGTAAAAGAAGCCAGTACCCGAAGGTTACTCCTTTATGCTTACATTCATATGATACCCTGGAAAAAACCCAAAACTATAGATCAGTGGTTGCCAAGGTTTAGGAGGAGGGAGAAGGTATGATTACAAAGGAGATACTTGGGGTGATAAAACTGTTCTGTATCCTTATTGTGGTGGTGGTTACACAAATATATGCCATCGTTAAAACGTGTAGAACGCTATACCAAAAAAGTAAAATTTAATGAGTATTAATTTAAAATATAGTAAAAATGCATTTCTTGGGATGGTAAACTCATGGTCCTATGTCTTCTGGTGTGTGAGTAGATCTTAGTTTTACAACGCTACGTTTCTGACAGGAAATTTCCTGGCTTGTAAGTTTTAAACATGTGTAAACCAAAAACTTGAAACTCAATCATTTTAATTTTCTAAAATTAACACTAGACCCAAATGCCACTTTTCCCCCCAAAATGGCATTTTTGAGGAACTAAATTCAAACATAAAATGTTAAAGCTCCCTCAGAGAACTTTTTTTATTATTCCCTTAAAAAGTGAGAATCAAGTGAAAATATTCTAAGTGAATTATTTATTTTCTGTGGTTCCACTGATTCCATCAATAGTTTCTGGCAGACAGCTCATAAACTCAAGGAGACTTGAGACTATTGAGACTCAAGACTAATATGAGACTATTAAGATGATACTTAATAGTAACTGGGCAGAGGTTATCAGGCAGAACCACCATCGGTGAATAATGTATGTCAAAGTTGAAATCCCAAACTCTCCCTATTTATATCCCTTCTTCCACTTATGCACACTGCCATTTCAGTGAGGTCCTACTACAAACTAGATGCTGTAGACAGGTTTTCATTTAACCCTTACAACAGCTCATGTTCCAGTTTAGGAAGCCATTCAGTGATCACACAATTCAGTAGGTGGTAGATCTAATTTATATCTGTTGCTATCCAAATCTCTAATTCCCAACTCCCCCAGTGGGGGTGGAGGAGAACAACCTCTGCTTTAAGTTTTCTTTTCTATACGCCTAATATTTAAAATCGCACAAAAATAACAGGTTGAAATGAAAAACCCAGTAGATATATTACTGTTATTTGCATTTGCATGTATGTGTATCTTCTACTTATGAAGAGTTGACGTCAGTTAAGAGGAACAAAATTTGGAATAACAGTAAGCAGGTTCAAAAGTAGTAAGTGTGTACTCATCTCCCTGAAATTATTTCACATGGATGAATCATATTTGTGTAGGCATCCAGCGATAAATAAAGCCAAAAAAAATTCTGGAATAAGGGTGTATGAAATCCCTAATGATTTCCTTTATCCTTTAAGCATTAACTTGCATCAGGGAGAAAAAAACTTATTTTTATCTTTCTTGGGAGATTAGGAAGATCAACAAAATTATTACTGACCGCCATTACATGGCATCTGGCTACCATTTTCTTCACTAGCTGTCTTACTTACCAACAGTTCACTCTATTATCAACTGCTTAGGAATACCACATTTACAGAGAAGGGGATCACTATCTTGCCTTCCATGTGTGTGTGTTTTTTAAAAACAAGCATTTACAAATGGAAGAATCTTCACCAATTCTTAAACTATGATGTTTTCTGGGACTACCAATCAAATTTCAAGGTAAGATGGCAACTCTTCTTGAGAAAGCAACTGGACAACCAAAAGTGACCACCTACAGATCATCTGCAAAAGAAACTCATCCATAAATGTTCTAAGATCTAATTCACAGATGTCAAACAGTCATTTGACATCTTCCAAGCCTACCTTCTGCTCTATTTCACTTTATTATTTAAGTTCATTTATTTATTTTTGAGTGATAGCAAGGAGGGGAGGAGGGAGAGGGGGAGAGAGAATCCCAAGCAGGCTCTGTGCTGTCAGTGGAGAGCCCGACATGGGGCTCAAACTCACCAACTATGAGGTCATGATCTGAGCCAAAATTGAGAGTCAGATGCTTAACTGACTGAGCCACCCTGGCACCCCTCTGCTCACTCACTCACTCACTCACTCATTCACTCTATCTATCTATCTATCTATCTATCTATCTATCTATCTATCTATCTATCTATAATAGGTATTTAAAATACACATGTTTTATTCTTGAGAGAGAAACAGAGACAGAATAAGAGTAGGGGAGGGGCAGAGAGAGAGGCACACACAGAATGTGAAGCAGGCTCCAGGCTCTGAACTGTTAACACAGAGCCCCTCATGGGGCTTGAACTCATGAACCACAAGATCATGACCCTGGGCTGAAGTCAATGCTCAACGAATTGAGCCACCCAGGTACTACCCCCACCCCCGGCTCTGCTCTATTTTAAAGCACTAAGAACACATTGGATAACTTTCCATCTCACCCAACTTTTCCCTTCCTGCACCCCAACATCTCTTCTACAATTCTTACTGTATTTTGTGCTTTTCTGACCAATTACTATTTCTATCATCTTGCCAAATTAAGAAATAACTTTTAATTCAACAAATAATCCAATACTGACTTGCAATTTGATGATAGATATCAAATTTGATAGACAAACATCAAGAGTTTTGTCATAGCTTTTTAATTTTTTTTTTTCCAACGTTTTTTATTTATTTTTGGGACAGAGAGAGACAGAGCATGAACGGGGGAGGGGCAGAGAGAGAGGGAGACACAGAATCAGAAACAGGCTCCAGGCTCCGAGCCATCAGCCCAGAGCCCGACGTGGGGCTCGAACTCACGGACCGCGAGATCGTGACCTGGCTGAAGTCGGACGCTTAACCGACTGCGCCACCCAGGCGCCCCAATAGCTTTTTAATTTTTATAAAGAAACAAATACAGAAGTTGAAAATGTATGTAGCACCTGAAACCATAATAGGATGCTAATCTTCCCTCAAAACAAACACAGAATAAAACAACCTAATATTTCGGTGACTTTTTTGACACCAAATTGCATTATTGACTGAAACTGAGGTTATGGTCAACTGAACTCATAAGTCCATTTCCTATGTATTATTAAACTTCAGCTCCTTTTTAAAAGATTATTCCCTTTATTCCTCAATGAGAACATATCTCCAAATTCACTTCTGTTCTGACTTTCCTGCTGGTATCTCTCTTGACCTTTATTTTTAAAGAAACAAAACAAAACAAAAAAAAAAAAAAGAGAGAGAGAGAGAGAGAGAGAGATAGAGAGAGAGAGAGACTATTTTTCTAAAACCACAGCACATTCAGTATTTGGAGTCCTGCCACTTTAACATCTGGACATCTCTCAAGCTGAAATTCATCTTGGTGAAATGTGCTTTGCTAAAACGGTTTTGAAAGCAAATAAGAAACAAATTTGGTTCTATAGATGCATGCTCCTTTCTTCTTTCCAGCCAATTATTTTTCTTCAAGCTGAACTTTTAAGTGTTGGAGGCAATAGCTGAGCTACTACGTATTTCTATCTCACCCCACCTTCTACTTGAGATAAAAAAAAAAAAGATCTAGAAAATATATACCCCTTTCCACCCCATTGAAAATTTTACACTGGAATTAAGCCACAAAGGTAAAAAGACTTTTTTAAAAGAATTACTTGAGAAACAGTCACAAGAATCCTTGAAGAATGTAAAGTTATCAAAACAACAGCATCTTTAAATATCATTTTCAATCTTCTAACTGGAGAGATAGCAAAGGCACCCATTTACTAGGCAACAAAAATTTCTTTTGGAAAGACATGTGGATAGATATTTGCTTCAAGATGTACTGGTTAAAACCATTAATGTCAATCCAAACTCTTTTTTTGTTTTAATTTTTTTAAAGTTTATTTATTTATTTTGACAGAGAGAGAAAGAACGCAGCAGAGGGGCAGGGAGAGAGGGAGAGAACCTCAAGCAGGCTCCGCAAACTCAACACAGAGCCCGATGCAGGGCTCGAACTCACGAACTGTGAGATCATGACCTGAGCTGAAATCAAGAGTTGGTCACTCAACCAACTGAGCCAGCCAGGCACCCCAATCTAAACTGTTTAAGTTTTTTTTAATGTTCATTTATTATTTTTGAGAGAGAGAGAGAGAGAGAGAGAGAGAGACAGAGACAGAGACAGAGACAGAGACAGACAGAGTACAAGCAGGGGAGGGGCAGAAAGAGGGACACACAGTATCGGAAGCGGGCTCCAGGCTCTGAGCTGTTAGCATAGAGCCCAACTCAGGGCTTGAACTCACTGATCTTGAGATCATGACCTGAGCTGAAGTTGGACATTTAACCAATTGAGCCACCCAGGTGTCTCTAAACTATTAAGACACAATAGGACAAAGTAGAGGGTACACACTCCCACATAAATGCGCCAGTGATCAAATACCAATAAATTACGATACTCTACTGTCAGACAACCCACCTCCTGTTCTATGTATCATACTGCCTATAACACAGGGCAATGGATTTCTCTTTCATTGCACCAAACCACAAAGCTGTAAGGAGACTGGGAACATACATAAATACAGCTGAATGCAATCTTTCTAGTGCCTACTGTATTCAAAGCAATACTTTGATTCAAAAACAATTGGTCGGGGGGAAAGCACTGTCTTTACCATCAAATCACAGAGTCCAACTGCCTGGGGAGAAATGGGCAGGTACAACACAATGTTTAACCTAAGACCACTAGACTAAATGCCAACAAAAAGCTATGGACGAGATACTGACGGTGATCACTTCTGATTTCAAGAAACAATTGGCTTCTAATGAGATTTCATGGAGTACAGGCTGCCTGATGCAGACAGAGAAACTTTGAGGTGGGCAAGGAAACAAAGGTTTTTGGCTCAGGGAGGGATATGAGCAGGGCTACATTTCAGGAAGATGTATATGATGGCAGCATGCAGGACAGGCTCGAGAGTGGACAGATCAAATGTAAGCAGAGACCATAATGGCAGCTGGAAAGACAGACAAAGTGTATATAGAAAAGCTCACCCACAGACCTGGTAGAAGACCAGGAGTGGGATTAAGGACAGTAGAATTTTACATGTAATTGCTGTTTTAGGACACGGGGTCAGTACCTTAAAAAGCATGGAGGAAATCCTGACACTGGAGGGAAAGATTTGAGTTTGTTTTTTTTTTTTTAAGTATTTTTTGGAGCAGTTTTAGGTTTACAAAAAATTAAGGGGGAAGGACAAATATGCCTTCCACCCTCACCTCCCACTTTCTCCTATTATTATTATTATTATTATTATTATTATTATTATTTAAGTAGGCCTGACGCCCAGTGCAGAGCCCAGTGCGGGGCTTGAACTCATGACCCTGAGATCAAGACCTGAGCTGAGATCAAGAGTTGGACACTTAATGGACTGAGCCACCCAGGCATCCCCCAGTTTCTCTTATTCTTAACATCTTGCATTAGGGTGGTACATTTGTCTCAACTGATAAATACAGAGACCCTATTAATTAAAGTTCCTAATTTACATCAGGGCTCACTCTTGATGTCACATATTCTGATACACGGGTTTTGACAAACGCATAATGACATATCCACTATTAACAGTACCATACACAATAGTTTCAGTGCCCTAATGATCTTGGTTCCAACGATTCATTCTTCTCTCCCTCCCTCCCTCCTAAGCCCCTGCTAACTAACCACTGATCCTTTTACTCTTCCCACAGCTTTCCCTTCTCTGGAATGTCATACAGTGGGAATATATATAGTCTTTTAAGGCTTGGCTTTTTTAGATGCCAACTGGTGCAAAAGTTTCCACTTACTCTTGTGCTAGGTCAGATCAATACTTCTGGGGCTTATTTGAAAGATGGGAAGTTAATGAACTTCAGTATCACAAATTTATAAGGAATTCCTAGAATTCCCACATGAAACATACCCACAAGCGAATTCAATTGTTTTAATATGCTAAATCGTACCAAAGTTCCAGACCATCATCCTTATTAAGAGTGGTGCTTTGATGGCAGACAGATCTTGGTCAAGCACAGAACTTTCCCTTCCTGCTTCGACCCTGAGCAAGCTGAACTCTAAAAACTCAGGGGTTTTAAAAAATGTATTTCAGGAATAATACCATGTCCCTCAAAGGAGTGCTGCAAGGACTGGGATAATACATCTATTACATTTAACACAGTGCCTGGCACAGAGGAAGCACTCAATAAATAGGAACTACTAATTTTTTCATGGTCTGTAAATCTTCTACCAATGAAGGAACATTAAAATTAGCTAAGGCCATGAGAGTTCAAAGGTAACATTTTATAAAACTAATACATGTAGTAAATAGTTATTAAGAGGCAAAACCCTGCAAACATTAGAAGGAACTTTTTTTTTTAAGTAGGATTCATGCTCAGCACAGAGCCCAATGTGGGGATAAATCTCATGACCCTGAGATCAAGACCTTAGCTGAAATCAAGAGTCGATGCTTAACTGACAGAGCCACCCAGGTGCCCCCAGAAAGAACTTTTTTTTTAAATAAAAATTATGACTTACAGACTTTGAGACTAAAAATCTGTGAATATCCACATCCTCAGTTCAGGCTATAGCATCTGAGAAGCTCTCCGGTCTCACTGTAGCTCTAAATAGCCTTTTCTCTGCCTAATTTAACAAATGCTATCATACTTTAGATTTTGGTTTCTTTAGAGACTGAGCCCAAGAAGCCTAAGTGATCTCTTAAAGGTCATCAGTAAAGGAAGCAATTAGAAGATTTTGACTTCATGGAATACAAAGTTAGGTACTAAAGCAGAAAGGTTAGCATGCATCAACTGGGCATGGAGGAGGGATTCAGAACATGAAGCCCTGGGGGTGCCTAGGGGTTTTAAAGTTTTCCTTCCAATGATACAAAACCCTTGGACAAAGCCTGAGTTCTCTTCTTTGAGTCTTTCACTATCTGTGTTTGGATAGCTCAGTAATTCTCTTGGGGTGAAGATTCAGAACCCTCTCCTTTACTGGCATATTCTATCTTTTGGCTAATGGTCAAGTACTGCTAAAATTAGTCTTCGAAAACTTGGTCTTTCTGACAATACGAATCAGACTTAGAAGAATCCAGCTCCAAAGCATCCTGGAGATATCTGAAATGTATTATGTTCTTGCCCTAATGATTTCTGTAACAAGACCATATACCAATCATCTGTATACATTCATTTAAGGTAGATACCTTATTGCAGTTACCAATACGACACCAGAGAATTTTTACCAATGCTTTCATTTAATCTTCAATCCAGAAACCTAAGATAATATTTTGGGTTTTTTTGTCTAATACAGAGTTATTTTATTTTATTTTTTTATATGAAATTTATTGTCAAATTGGTTTCCATACAACACCTAGTGCTCATCCCAAAAGGTGCCTTCCTAAGATTATACTTTATACAATGCAGAAAATAAACTCTCTACATACCATTTGCCATAATTTTAAAAATATGAAAACCTGTTAGTTCTTGGGTACTGTTTCGTGGGAAGAAGTTGACTATTCATTCAGCATTGTCTGAATGCATTGTCTATTCATTCAGCTTGTCATGGGCAAGCACTGTGGATACATTTACATGCACTATAGTAAAATTAGCCCATCTCTGTGCTTGGAACTCCCAAGTCTGGACCATAAAGGCAGTCAGGTAAGGGACAAGCAATTTCTTCTTCTCCTCCTTCTTTTCCTTCTTTTTCTTTTTTAAATATTTTATTATCATTTTTAAAAAGTAGTCTACACCCAGCATGGGGCTCAAACTCACAACCCAGAGATCAAGAGTCATGTGCTCTACCAACTGAGCCATCCGGGTATCCCACGGATAAGGAATTTCAGCATAAGGTGACAAATACTATAACAGAGGTAGTCTATAAGGTACAGTTGTGTCTTGCTCTTTTCAGCATCATAATCAAACGTTTTCTTGCATGATTATACTGTCTTCCTAATCACTGATTGCTAAGTCTGCCTAATGCTCCACTGACTTGCTAGATTAAATACCATCAACATGTGTCATTTCCAATTCTTCACTACAATCAGTGATGCTAGGACAGCTATGTGATATTTACTGTATCTGAGACTGCTATATGGGGCAGGATTTAAAAAGAAATACTAGTTTTATATACGTGTATATATATCATATATAGTTGAAAAATACGTGTGTGTCTGTGTACATACATACACACATCACCAGACTTTACCAAAAGTGTACCCCACAAGTGCAAAGGGATCAGGATACCTAAAACAGAGGGGGCAGATGAGGGCTTTACACATGTGTGTGTGTTTGCTTTGTTTCATTAAATTAACCGGTAAAAAAAAACACATCTAAGTGGTTTTAGGACATTTTGTAGAAGTGAGCTTGTTGGAAGTTTATTAGTTTTACCTTTTTGGGAATTGGCCTGGGTCTTTGGCCAGATAACTTTTAAGGGCTTAGTTTTTTCTTATGAATTTGTAAGCGTCTCACTGTATTCAGTTCTAGGACTTGGCCTTGAGCTTTTGGAGGTGCTCTGGAAACCACCTGTGGATCACCAGGTCATGAAGGCGTCCCTTTCTTCATTGCCTGCCCTGCTTCCATCTTAAACCGGTGCTAAACAGGCCCTTGTGCCCTTTGCCATTCTTCCTTTATTCCTTTTCCAATTCACTCTGGACCCTTCTCTCTTGCAAAAAAAAAAAAAAAAAAAAAAAAAAGACACACCCATTTTATTTTCATAGTATCTTACACATATATTCTGGCCTAATTTTCCTTCATTTCCCTCCTCACCCCTCTTTACCTAAGGATGTTCTTCTCCAATAAGCATCAGGACCCTTCCTCTAGAAAGAACAATCTACTCCTTCCCCCAGTCCCTTTTATAGGCAAACCTCACCCCCACGATATGATGATGCATAGTATTAGAAGTGAACAAAAGTCAGTACTCATTCTGCATCAAGCCTTCTCAAACAATGGTCTCTCAGCTTTCTCAGTCATATACTCCTATAGAACAAGTATTATAAGCACACATATGTTTACTTGCAAATTATATACACATACTATAGCTTAGCAGAATGGTTGAGAGCAGAGTTTTGGTACCAGACTCCCTGGGTTTGACAGGCTACCACTTATCAGCTTCACTAGCAAGTTACTAAACCTCTGTCTGCCTATTTCCCTGTCTGTCAAATAGGGATAAAAACAGCCCTTCATAAGGTTTTTATGAGGATTAACTAATATACCTCAAGAGCTCACAACAGTGGCTGACATAGAGCGAGAGAAATGTTTGGTATTGCTGCTGTGTACTAACACTGTCCCCATTAAACAAATAGTTCTTAGGGGAGCCTGGGTGGCTCAGTCATTTGGGTGTCCGACTTCAGCTCAGGTCATGATCTCACAGTTGGTGGGTTCGAACCCCGCGTCGGGCTCTGTGCTGACAGCTCAGGGCCTGGACCATGCTTCAAATTCTGTGTCTCCTCCTCTCTCTGCCCCTCCCACGCTCATGCTCTGTCTCGCTTGGTCTCTCAATAATAAATCAACATTAAAAAAATTTTTTTTAATTAAAAAAAATAGTTCTTAGAGTAGTCTTAGGTTGACAGCAAAATTGAGAAGGTACAGAGCCTTCTCATTTACCACCTGCCCCTACACAGGTACAGCCTCTCCCATTTTCAACATTTTCCTACAGTAACTGTACATTTGTTATAATCAATGACTCAACGTTGACACATCATTATCACCTGAAGTCTATAGTTTACCCTAGGGTTCACTCTTGGTATTGTATATTCCATGTATTTGGACAAATGTAACCACCACTATAGTATTATATACAGTATTTTCATGTCCTTAAAAATCTTCTTTGTTCTTTCTATTCATCTCTCCTTCCCTGTTCTCACCCTTGGCAGCCAGAGAGTGATCTTTTTACTCTTTTATTGTTAAAAAGATGATTTTTATTCCATTGTATTGCTTGGTTCTTTTGTCCAAGATCAGTTAACTATACTTACGTGGGTCTATTTCTGGGCTCTCTATTCCTTTCCATTGATGTACTGTCTACTCTTTTACCACTCTCACACTGTCTTGATCACTAGAGCTTTCCAGTAAGTTTCAAGTCAGGTACTGTCCTCCAATTATTCTCCTTCAGTATTGTGTTGGCTATTCTGGGGCTTTTGCTTCTCAGTGTTAATTTTAAAATTAGGTTTCAATATCCACAAAATAACTTGTGGAATTTTGATTGAAATTGCATTGAATCTATAGAGTAAGTTGGAACAGATGACCTTGGTAAAATTAAGTCTTCTTACAGGGAGTATCTCTCTTCATGTAGTGCTTCTTAGATTTTGTTCATCAGAGGGCTATGGCTTTCCTCATATACTTCTTGTACATATTGTTATATTTATACTTAAGTATTTCATTTGGGGGGTGCTAATGTCAATGGTGTTGTGTTTTTAATTTCCAATTCCACTCATTCATTGATAGTGTACAGAAAAAAGTCACTGAATTTTGTGTTTTAACTTTGTATACTTCTTTCTTGCTGTAATTATTAGCTCCAAAATATTATCTACATTTTTGTCTAAAAAATAACATTTGAAGAGGCAATAAATAAAAAAATAGATGTCCCACTATTTTTTTTTTTCCACTTTCCACTCTGAAGACCATTATTTTTGTCTCCTGTAGGGTCCATCTGGCTTAACTCTTGGGTCAAATCCAAATAGGGTAGATAGATGTGTACTTGATGGTCGGTATTTTTTCCACTAACTTCAAGTGTGAGATAAATACATGTCACTGCTTTCTGTGGAAAGATAGTAACATTTATGAATTGTCCACTAAGTGCTAGAAGTTTTCCTATGTTAGGAACAAGACATTTACTCGCAGTGAACTAACTGTACTTAGATAAATGGGGTGTGGGGAGAGTAGAGTGAGAAAGTGATAAAGAAAATCAACTAGTACTACCTCTTGCCCAAATACTAGGTCTCTTAGGTTACTTTTTGTATGGTGTTTGAGCCAAGAATGGACGGAGGCCTCAGAGGTATCCAGTAGCTAAAACTTGCGTTGCTTTGGTGAATTATATGTATTTCATGATTTTACACTAGTTATCTGCCCTTTCCTGCCCGGCTGCTGGTAGGGCAAACAGGCCACGAAACGCTGAAGGTGTCTATTCCTAAAATTCCAAGCCTCATACAGAAAGTACTCAATGTTTAAAGAAGGCTCTGCACACTTATACAGTCAAGACTTCATTACATAACTAATGACAGTTCCTGTTGAAAGTGTGGTGGTTACTGAGGAGAGGGGTACTGGTGGGGAGATATTTACAAGCTACAGGAATAAAAGTGGGTCCCAGCACAGTGTGAGGAACATCATGGATGATAAACAGATATCTCTTGAGTGGATAAATGGGGTCTAAAAAGATAAGAACTAAAATGGTAGAGGAGAAAGAAGCTGAAACAGGTTTGATTAAAAGCTACAAGCCTGGAGATCAGGAATAGATCGGTGTGGCTCTGGAGGCCAGACCATCTCAGGAAGCAGCGGATGGTAGACTTGGAATGTCACTCAGAGGTTTGGCAGCAAAACCCATAGTCCCCCAAGCTTATTACTTATGAGGATTTTTTTTAAAGAAACTACCTTAAGGAAATTAGCACCTGTAAAATGCAAATCTCTTCAAACTCTTCCTCAATTTCCCTTATGAGAAGAATCCTTGCTCCTTTCTCCTTTTATCATCCCTAACTTACTAATTAAATCTAACAGCAGCAAGTGTTTCTTCTTTGAGAAAGCTGGTGATGGGAGAAGAGCCTAGACTTGGGCAACTCCCCAGCCCTGAGGTGACTCCCTGCTCTGTTTTGTTGCTTCCAGAGTAGCCTTAGCAAGCTCTTTAGGCAATCTGAACATGATTTTGAGGCCCAAGTAGATGACGTATGTGAAGTGCTAGACTGAGCCGGGCTTCATTCATTCATTCACTAAACGAGGATTTGCCAAGCGTTTACCTAGTGCCAGACCCTGCGCTAGGCAGCAAGCATATGCTGTGAACAAGGGCACAGTCCTTATTCTTCTGGGACTAAATCTCTTCTGAGAGAGCCACACAGGCCTTAAGAGCTTATCCACGATGAATGGCCATCTAAGTATCAAGGGAAGGTTCCTCTAAGGACATGGTCCTTCATATGAAATCAGTAGGATGGTGTGCAGTAGCCAGTAAGAGGGTACTTACGTGAGGGCTCTAATGTGGGAAGGGTCCATCTGAGGGACAGATGAAGACCAGTATGGCCAGGGGAGGTGGTGCTAGGGATGAGTGAAGGAGGCAAGGACCAAATCACTAGGCAGAGCCATATGAAGAACAGAGATTTAAGAGTCAGGAATGATAGAATGTAGGCACTAGTGAACATAAAGGGGAAGGGGGAGATGCTGGTGTAGATTCCTGGGCTGTAAAGTTGAGTGGATTGTGGTGCTTTTCGTGGGAAGAGGACATGGAGGAAAGCCCAATCTTTTGTTGGGGGAAGGGTTATGGTGGGAGGGGGGTATTAGAAAGTCTTGAGTTTGGATCTGAATGCTTGTTTGAGATAGCACACACAAGTGGAGAATGTTGAGTTTGCAGTGACACAGACAGACCTGGGGCTCAGAGAGGTGGCCTGGGCTAGAGATGGACACTTACAAGTCATCTCCCACAGGGAAAACCCCACCTTCGTCCACCTACCTCACAAAATACAGACAGAGGAGAGGAGGGAGCCTAGGATGGAGTCTTGATGAACTTCAGCATTTAAAGTTGATTAGAGCAGCAGACACAGAAGGCAGAGTGGCAGTGGAACAGTAGCAACAACAAAAATTAGGAAGACAAAAAAGACCTTATGAGCAGGTAACTTGAGCTATGTGGAGATATGGTAACTAGTTCCCTTGCCCTTGCTCCCTTTGAAGGTATTGACCTAAAGATTTTGCCTGTTCCCCCAACCCTAGGATAGGAGTTATGAGAAGTCAGGGGCACAAGGCTGATGAAAATCAAGGGCGAGGAGGAATAGGGGGGAGGAATGTGTTCGAAGCCCTGACGCCTGAATGTATCCTGACAATGTTTTAGGGAGGCACACTCCTCTGTCGGCACAGGATGCTTTAAAAGTCAAGGCCACTGCCAAAGACCCTGCCAGCTCTGATGGTTCACAGATTCAGCAGCTTTAGTAGGGCATGTGGAAAGAACCCACCAATGAGATCAAGTCTTGTGAGACGCAAGATTCCACACAGACATCTCGAAACAGCACCAGCCAAGAGAATACCTGCCTCTCATCCAAAACTACTGGTCCAGCTCGAAAGAACAACAATCTGTGAGACTTCCTTGTTTACCAGGACTCCACACCAACACAGGGGCATGCCACCAAAAGTCATTGTGTACCACAGTAAAATTAAAAATTTTTAAACGAATTAAAAATTTAAATGAATTACTAAAAAATTACAAAGTCGATCTGAACTGCATTGAATGACATTTTAGGAGTAACCTCTCTTAAGAGCATGTTCCAAAGTTCTCCAACTTTTTGGAAGAATTATATCATACTTCAGACATTAAGTCAAAACATGTTAAACTCTTTTTATGTTGCAATATTCCCAGTAGGTTTCAAAAAAAACCCCTATTTACTTTTTATTTTTTTTAATATAATTTATTGTCAAGTTAGCTAACATACAGTGTATACAGTGTGCTCTTGGTTTTGGGGGTAGATTCCCATGATTCATCACTTATATACAAGACCCAGGGCTCATCCCAACCAATGTCCTCCTCAATGCAAAAACCTATTTTAATGCAAGCATGATTAAATGAACTCAAACTGATTATAGCATTACTGAAGTTGGACACCTACAGTGTAAGAATTCAAACATAAATGTGTTTGTCTAATGGTGACCACCTTACTCCACTCCTTTTATTGTCCTCAGCAAGCGGTGGTAGCTGTTGGCATTTAACGGCCATTTGAAAAAATCCCAATAGGGTTTTGCTATTCACTGGTCCCAGGCAGTAAATTCCCATACCTCAAAAAGACACGGTATTGAGGATGAAGGTGAGGCTTGAAGAAATGAACGCCTGGGCAAGTGGAACCACGGCTGCCTCACTAAACTTAACGAGAGCTGTAGCACATCACGCAAGAGCTAAAAGTTATTTATGGGAGAGAGGCTTTCCTACCTCAACAGACACAGTCTTTTATTCATTCTATTTCTATACACATCTTAGAGGTCACAGAATACAGCCAAGGATGCCACAGTGACTATACCTATAGAATATAATAAGCAACTGTAACTGGGCCAAATTGAGTCTCCAACCTTCTACATGCAGCAGCGTGTGACTTTCTTTTTTTTTTTTTTTTTTTTTTTTTTAAATTTTTTTTAACGTTTATTTATTTTTGGGACAGAGAGAGACAGAGCATGAACAGGGGAGGGGCAGAGAGAGAGGGAGACACAGAATCCGAAACAGGCTCCAGGCTCTGAGCCATCAGCCCAGAGCCCGACGCGGGGCTCGAACTCACAGACTGCGAGATCGTGACCTGAGCTGAAGTCGGACGCTCAACTGACTGAGCCACCCAGGCGCCCCAACGTGTGACTTTCAAGTCAAACTGAGCTCGACATTGTTGCCGCGCGGCAACCATAGCAACCATTTCATTCTTTAGACTCCACAGGGCAATGTCTCCATGGGCAAAGAGAGGAGGAGGGCCGCTCTCCCAGGTGGCACCGTAATTATAGATGCACAGATGTAGAAAACACAGCAGGAGGGCAACTTAGAACATACAAGCCCAGACTTTGGTCCACTACAATATGGGGGTGGAGCGGGAGAGAGGGGGAGGACCAGACAACCCAACACAAGGGGCCCTCCAAATAAAAGCAGACCTTCTGCATGTGATACTGTTTAGGTTATCAAGAAATTATCCTTTCCCCACATTTCTTGTTGAAGTTTGCCTCCATTTGGGTTTCTGTGGCACCAGCACCATCTAAAAACTAGAGCCTAGTCATGTGTGTAATTCTTGCTTAGAATTAGGCAGAAATACATTTAATGGCCAATTCCTTCAATGTGCATTGCACTTCCAATATGTAGTCCATCAGGCAGCTGGTGGGAATAGAAGTGACAAGGAACTTGGGCTCCATTCTCAGATCTGTTGCTTGTTAGATCATGTGGCAATTTACTTAAATATTCTGAAAGTCTGTTCTCCCATTAGTTAAATGAGGAACTACTGCAGCTCATAAGGTAGTGTAAAATTAAACATTTAGACAGAATGCCTGGCATATATTAGGTTACCAGCAATAATTATCATTGAGATAAGGATAGTCCATGAGCCTTCTTTAAGCTCCAAAGACAAAAAAAAAAAACAAAAAAAAAAAAACCAGCCTAAAATGATCACATTATAGGTAAACGCAGATGATAAAGAAAAAGAACACAACATGAAATATATAAATCCAACTTGATCTTTAAAAACGAAATAAATGAAGTCAGGCACACAGGTTCATAGGAACTGGCAATGTTCTGGATGTTCAACTGAGTGATAGGTACCCACATATTTAGTGAGCCTTAAGCTGTGCATGTATGTTCTACAGACTTCTATTGGCATGACATGTTTCACACACAAAAGTATCTCAAGTTAAAAAAAACCCAGGGAATAAAGGCATCATGACATCATGATGTCTTATTATTTTTCTGTAAGGTAAAGTTTGAAATGAACATTTATGCATTTCTGTTTTTTTTTTTTAATTTTTCTAATGTTTTTTTAATTTTGAGAGAGAGAGACAGAGAGCAAGTGGGGAGGGGCAGAGAGAGAAGGAGACAGAATCTAAAGCAGGCTCCAGGCCCTGAGCTGTCAGCACAGAGCCCGACATGGGGCTTCAACTCACAAACTGTGAGATCATGACCTGAGCCGAAGTCAGGCGCTCAACTGACTGAGCCACCCAGGCGCCCCTCATTTCTGTATTTTCTAAGGTTTCTATATTAAGAAAAAAGAGTTTGTTATGACAATGCTGCACTGCAACAAGTGTTTCCAGGATTTTTCTTTTAAATAAAGTAAATTAACATTTGATGTTTTACTAAGAGCGTATGCTCTCCAGAACAAATTTGTGTAGCAGCTCTTCTTATTCCTATTTTACGTGTAACTTGGAAAGTTTAAGCAACTTGTCCCAGAGTTTATGTTAGGTTAGAAAGCAGATTAGTTTTTTGAATACTTTCAAGCTGTCTTACCTTGAAATTGTCACCTTTCATTAAATGCTGGTGGGCACATGTGTATGTATATGGTGCCATGCTTTAAAAAACCTGCAGAGATAACTTGCTATGGGACGCAAAATTTAAAAGAGCTCAGAGAAGTTCATTTGCTGCACCACATCTCGGAACTCATGCAGGAAAGCAGAGGAATCTCTCCTCTTAAAGGAGCTGTTTTATTTTTGAATGAGTAAAAGAAGATCCAGATACAGGGCAACAACGCTTTTAAAGTGGTTAAAAAAGACATCTGCTCAGAAGTCCAGGAGTAGAGCTTCTCTCTGATTCACAGACAGAGGGGCAGGACTGAGGGCCCAGATGCTGGAGTTCCAGAAGCAACCTTCCCTGGCATACACATAAAAGACACAGACTTCATTAGAGCAGGATATTTGCTCCTAGTACCTGAGATGGTGGGTTTTCTTTTCTATATTTATGCTTTTAAATTTAAATCCTGGTTAGTTAACATATAGTGTGATAGTAATTTCAGGAATAGAATTTAGTGATTCATCACTTACATATAACACCCAGTGCTCATAGCAACAAATGCCCTTCTTAATGCCCATTGCCCGTTTAGCCCATCCCCCCACCCAACACCCCGCCCACAACCCTCAGTTTGTTCTCTGTATCTAAGAGTCTCTTCTGTTTTGCCACCCTCCCTGTTTTTACATTATTTTTGCTTCCCTTATGTTCAACTGTTTTGTATCTTAAATTCTACACATGAGTGAAATCACAGGATATTTGTCTTTCTCTGACCGACCTTAGTACCCGAGATGGATTTTGACAGTGGGTAAGAAGAGATGGCTTCTTGTGTTAACACAGTAATGACAGTGCTATCTGTACGAGTGACAAATTAGAATCCAAATCCCTGGCAGGAGGTCAGAATTCAGAATTTTTTTGGATGCCACACGAAGTAAAACCCATCATACCTCCCTACTCCTTTTTCTCCTTTAAATGAATCGCTAATATATGAATAGCAAATCTGAAAGTTTGCCCAAAAGCCACACCTTCCACTTTTTCCACTATCCTCTGCTCATCTTCTTGCCTTCAGAGCATCTCACCCCACATCATGGCAACTCTCCTGTAGGGGAGTGTGATCCAGGACCCCAGAAATCAGGCCACATCCAGGGTAACCTTCAGGAATTCACCAGCATTCTCTCTTTCACTGACTGTGGGTTATGGGCCTGGAATTTCAGATACCTATATCCCATGGGCTTGGGAGCCCAACCAACACCTGAATTGTGGGAATAAGAGCAGAATCAATTCTATCAATGGGTGCCATAAACTGAGTGCCCACCACGTTTAGGAACTATGCTTTCATTGTCCTTTCACCCTAACAACCCTATGAGAAGGCAGTCTCTCCACATCACACATGAGAAAACTGAGGCTTTGAGGATTAGTGACAGTCCAAGGTCACAGAACTGGGACAGAGAAGAGGTGGGATTCAAACGGACCCCCGCCCTTCACCACAGTTCATTCATAAAAGGTATCTGAGGTTTGGGACAAGGTGGCCTTGACTCTATTTCTGTGTGACATGATCCTGGAAGATCAAATCCTTGAGGCTTAGTTTCCTCACCTATAAAATGGAGATAATACCAACTGTCTCAAGTCCCCAACATGGATGCATTCATTCAACCAAGAAAAGATATGAAACCAAGAAAAGATATTCTGAAAAGGTTAGCACTACACAAATATATTGCAGTAAGAATGGAAACGTGTAGCGATTTGTTACCTAATCCAGCGTTCTGATAAACAAGTGGCCGAAGAGAAAATGCTGAGCATCTCTCTGTTCTGAATTCTAAGACGTATGCCATGCATAATCAGAATACGTCCAGCAAGGACTAACAGTCTCTTTGATATGAGAGTTGGGAGGCTTGATGTTTCCTCATGCAGGAGTTCTACACTGTAAGATGGTGCAGGACTTAACAGTGCCTTGCCAAGTTTGGTCAGTCAGCCATACACTTAGGCTCTCCTAAATACATGTTATGAAATATTCCAGAGTCCGGTCACCAAGACTCCAACCTGCAGCCACTGGAAGTACCATAATGGGGCAGCTGGCACATCTGTTCACAGCCCGAAAGAAGTTCTGATGTTCATCAGGGCCCCTTTTCCCTTGGTTGTGCATATGATCAGTCACCTGTCCTCATCTTCTGGATTACAAATGTACCTCCAAAAACATTACATTCTGTATTTCAGTATACTTATCTCAAACAGCAACCACATTCGGGCCTTCGTGAGACCCATGCAATTCTTAGCATTATTCATCAACATTTTCATATACAGAGGAGAGTTGACTAATCAGAACTCTGAGCCAGTGCAAGGAGGGGGAGCCCAGCAGAGAACACAAAATGCCACACTTCTCATCTGAGAATGCCAAGTTCAAAGCAAAACAAATGCCTTTTTTCAATCTAGAGAACAAATGAAGGTTTAACGCTTAACAATGAATCTGGGTGAGACAAGGCAAAGTTTATTTTCGCTGAAATGAGTACTTATAAAGAGTGCCGAAATAATAAAAGAAAGTCCGGCATTATAGAAAAGAAAAACCATCTTTGAAGTAATACTTCAATTACCCATTACTTACAAAGTAACAAGTCTTGAGATCCCCAAAGGCTGAGTGGGAAGATAACCAGGGTTTTCAAGGAAGAGAGCAGTGCCCTCAACCTCTAAATCACAGATGACAGCACTATTGGCCCTTAACAGTTAACCCAGACAAACACAGGGTGGTTTCATCTTGCTTTCCAATCAATGTTATTAAAAATGTAAGCCAGAATTTTCCTCAACCAAATCACTTTCTAAAATAGTGCACTCGCTTCTGTGTATGGAACACATGTCAATATCATTTGTAGCAAAGCAACCCTCCACATGATCCCCCCTTTAGGGTATTTACCTGTTTGCGTGATTACCTTCTCTTAAGTGCCAGTGGGACTTGTGATTTTCTTCTAACCAATATGGCAAAGGTAACAGACTGGCATCCCCATAATTACACTGACTTAGGTAAGACTCTGTCTTGCTGTTACAAGCATCTGTGCTTGTCTTTCTCTTCCCACTTCCTGGGTCGGAATAAGCAAGCTGCCATGAATCCTGCATCCAACCCCAGGAAACTGAATGCTGCTAACAACCAATGAACAAGGAAGTAGATGCCTCCACAGGAGAATCCACCTCACTCACCACCTTTTCTTTCTTTCTTTTTTTTTTTTTTAAAGTAGGTTTCATGCCCAGCGCAGGTCCCAACGCAGGGCTTGAACTCACCACCGTGAGATCAAGTCCTGAGCTGAGATCAAGAGTCGGATGCTTAACTGACTGAGCCACCCAGGTGCCCTGCCCCACTCACCATCTTGATGGCAGCCTCCGGTAGAGGATTCAGTTAAGCCGTGGCCAGACTCCTGACCCACAGAAACCATTAGATGATAAATGTCTGCACTTCAAGCTGTTAAGTTTAGGTAATAGAAAATTAATACACCATCACAATAGTCATCCTTTGTAAAGGGAGTAATCACTTCCTAATACACGGTTTTCAAGTTTGGATCTCTTAAAGGAAATGCTATACTCCTCCCGCAAGGCTGCTCCCCCTAAGAAGAGCCACCTGTTCACTGAGTCACACTCTGTGCTAAGTGTCCCCCACACGCTACTCGAACTGCTTCCCGAGACAGTCCTAAGAGGACAGAGATGGTTAATACACCCACTTCATAAATGGGGAAATTGTAGGTCCAATACCTAAGGTCCCACAGCTACAACCAGGATCCCAACCCAGGACTATGTACCTGAGAAGTCCTTGCTCCTTCTCCAATTCCACGCAGCTTCTGTTTGTTTCTGTTTTAGTAACATATTTAATAGTAATTAAAGTAAACATTAAGGGCTTTTTACTACTTTTCTTTGTGTAACCACTGGGGAAGGACCCTTAAAGAAAAGTCATCATTAATACATTATAGTGATGGGTAATCTGTTAAGTACCTAAGATCACTCTCACTTCCATAGACTGTGCTTTGTATTATCAAATAACTTTCCTGATCATGGAAGTGATATTGCCCTACTATAAAAACAGGAAATTTGGAAAGTATCAAGAAGAACTGTAATTTTTGATCCAGTAATACATATAATTAACATTAAGAAAATACAGGGGCGCCTGGGTGGCTCAGTCGGTTGAGCATCCGGCTTCGGCTCAGGTCATGATCTCACAGTCTGTGAGTTCGAGCCCCGTGTCGGGCTCTGTGCTGACAGCACGGAGCCTGGAGCCTACTTTGGATTCTGTGTCTCCCTCTCTCTCTGCCCCTCCCCTGCTCATGCTCTGCCTCTCTCTGTCTCAAAAATAAATAAAAACATTAAAAAAAAAAAAAGAAAATATATACATTTTTCTGAATACAACATATACTATAGATATGGTTTTCTGCGATTCTAGTTCAGTTACACAATATTAGACTTCACAAACTTGATTTTTAATGACCAAATACCCATCATTTGTGTTTATCTCATTTAATTAGTCACTTATTCCTCATCATGCAGGCTGCTTATAATTTCTCTTTTGTAAATGTGGCAATAAGCATTCTTGTGAAAGAATGTGCTGAGTCACAAAAATATTTGTTGCCAAACCATCCTCCCAGTAGATTATATATTACTTTTTAAATTTTTTTTCATGTTTATTTATTTTTGAGACAGAGAGAGACAGAATGCAAGTGGGGGAGGGAAAGAGACAGAGAGAGTGAAACAGAGGACCTGAAGCAGTCTCCAGGCTCCGAGCTGTCAGCCCAGACCCCAATGCAGGGCTCGAACTCAAGAACCTTGAGATCATGACCTGGGCCGAAGTCAGACACTTAACTGACTGAGCCACTCAGGCACCCCAAGATTATAGATTATTTACACTCCCATGTAAGAGGTATGAATACCTGTTTCCCATCACTCTAACAGCAGCGATCAGGTTTTAATCCTTGTCAATTTGATAGGCAAAATGGGAAGCTTTCATAATGCCTTTCTTTAATGAGTTTGAATATGTTTCATAAGCTTACTTTTTAAAAACATTAATTATGAATTAATGTAGGCAAAAAAGCTCTAAATGAATGTTCTTATTTACTTATTTAAAAGAGACTATGTATTAAGGAGATTAATCTTTGTCTTACATGTTGCAATTTACCCTCAACTCTATCTTTTCCTAGTTGACACTCAGAATTTTTTAATGAAAATATTCTTTAAAAGTAACCTAATAAATATTAAGGTACACAACTAAACTCTACGGTAAGGACCCTTTGTAGTCTGACTTGAGCCAAAATAGAAGATTACAGCATTTGTCCTTCGGTGATGTTCAAATTTTCAGTTACCAGTCACCTCTTCCATATACAAGGCCACTGTCTTATCACAAAATTTAACGGAAAATTCCCAAATGTCATATACTGTACTAAGTGCTAAAGACACAGATGAAGGTAATAGGCTCAACCCTCAAGCTCCTCACAATCAACCCCAAGAGACAGACTGTATGAGCTCTAAGTGCCATGTCTGAGGTACTTGGCAAGTCTGGGCAAACTTTTCCTCTCCTGATGTTAAGGAATTATATAAGCTTTAAGAAACTTAAAGGGTGCACCTGGGTGGCTCAGTCAATCAAACATCGGACTCTTGAGATTTTGCCTTAAGTCACGATCTCAGGGTCAGGAGATGGAGCTCTGCACTGACAGTGTAAAGCCTACTTGGGATTCTCTCTCTCCCTCCCTCTCTGCCCCTCCCCCACTCTTTCTCTCAAAATAAATAAATAAACTTAAAGAAACAGACTGAATAAAACTTTAAAATTCAGTCTTCATCTACGGAGATGCTAAAGGAAACCCACTTCACCCTCAGAAAGCTACATTCATGGGGACTCATGACCACAGTCCTCAAAAGAGTGGTCTCCAGAAATTCCACAGGCACAGGCAGCTATGTCCAAGCCACGTGTGGCCACCATTCTGTTCCTCACAACGGCTGACGTAGTGCTGCTGATCTTCGGCGGCCACAGGTCTGTCCCGCCAGCTGCTGCATTCAGCTATGCTCTAATGACCAATGCAAAGGGACCTACGTTAATGGCAGAAGCAAAAAGAACAGGGGATGTGCTGCTTCTCGGGGAGGTGGCTTATGTGGGACATTCCAAACGCCCTTCACATTCCCCAATGCTGCTCCTGCCTGCCAGTCTCTGGGAGTCCAGCAAATCCTCCACTCAGCCCTGCAGGATTCCAGGGAACCTGAGCAATTCTGTCTGTTCACCCATAGCCCGACACATCAAATGGATCCACCTGTTCTCCTTACAGACTTAGGCCCCTGGACACAGCTCACTACTAAACCATCAAAACAACTTCCTCCAGACCTCATACAAAACCATGAACGCCCAGAACAAGCCACTCATGCCCTAGGCTGGTGCCTAGGAGTCTAGGTCAGAGTGGTGTGGTGTAACAACTATTATTTTAATTATGGCTTCCACCCCTAGGACTTTCTTTAGATTTTTCCTAATTGCCCTTCCATGAAATTTTAATACCATAGCTATATTGTATATTTGTTTATGTACTGTGTGTACATATGTCCTTTATACATAAATTGGGGTTTTTTTTTTTTTTGGCCTCTCAAGAACCAATGTTTGCCCATCTTGCACATAATAAACCCATTGAGAAATGAGTAATGCAATAAAAAGGTGTAGAAACAGCTCTTCAGAAAAAGGAACTTTCTCATTTGGAGGGTGGGAAAAACCCACTCACACAGTATTCCTGGAATTTTTCCATCTGAGACTCTAAAGAGCCCCCAACTCACCTTTGCAAGTTACTTGTAAGATGGCAGGCTATGTAATTTGAAGTTATCCAAAGGCCTGCACATCTCCACGATCTCTACGATCATTTCCTAAATTTCTTGCAACAACTTTGTTTTTGATGGAGGAGCAGAGGGAGGTGAGAGCGTATGAGTGTTCTAATATGCGTGTGCACAGAAGAAAAGCAGGTGAGGTGACAAAAATCAGTACAAAAATACCCGCCCCAAACTGTGGTCCTTTTATGCGATTATTCTTTCTCTGCCTATTTCTCCGCCGTATTTTCTCTTTTGTTTCGTGTGTGTGTGTGTGTGTGTGTGTGTGTGTGTAGCGCCAGAATTAAGAGGTAACAGAATGGTAAAGGTCACACCTAATTTGGGGTTAACAGATATTCCTCAAGACAGTTATGATGCAGAGCTCATTGTTAAGCATTACTGAAATGCATCCAGGAAATGTATGCTCCAGAAGCAGAGGACCTTATCTTCCAGTATTGCCAGGTTTTTATAGTAAAGTCCATTTCAGCCTTGCAGAGCACAAATCCTCTATGATATAATATGATCGGACCCTTCTGCCAAGTAACTGTCTTTTATGTGAAAAGTGGACTTCAAATTTTGTTCTCTAATTGTTGTACACATTTCATAAAACTTTGCTCTCAAAATCTCAGAGGAAACGGGTCATTTGAAGAAAAAAAATTGGGTAAAATATACAGAGAATTTAGATCCTGGTAGGATCAACTATTGTTTCCTGTGACCAAAACCCATTTAATATGGGGTGGGGAAGTGTAGTTAACTAGGCCTTATGAGTAATAGCAGGAAAATCACAATGCATTCGAACATTCACTAACTTCTACTTTGTACCAGGCACTATTGTGAGCATTTGTAATGTACCAGTTAACACAACAGGTGAAGATTCCTGCCTTTAAACAGCATACGTATGGGTGGGGCAATGTGGAGAGGTCTGATGGCGAACAATACTAGTAAGAGTAATGGTAGTAATAAAAGATGTATTGGGTTTGAAATCAATTCAAGTCACAAACATTAACAGGCAGAGTAGGGTCAGAGGTATGGGGAGGGCCAAGGCAGGGGTGTGAGGACAAGTTACAATTTTCAATAGGATGGTCGGGAGATATCTGAGCAGACTTCAAGGAGGTGAGATTTGACGTGGAGACATGCAGGGGTGAGGCCTCAAGGGAGAGCATTCAAGGGGGATCTTAGCAACACCAAGTAGGCAAGGGTGGCCAGAGTGGAGTGGGCAATGAAGAGTTGAGACCAGAGCACTAATGGATAGGGGGCCTTGTGGACCACTGGGAGGACCTTGGCTCATACCCTGAGATGGGAGCCACTGTGGAGTTTGGGGAAGAGAAGTCACATGATTGGACTTGTGAGTGAAAAGGCTAGCCCTGGCAGTGTGCTGGGAACACAGTATGGTAGGTGGGGGGACAAGCAAAGAGCCAGGGAAACCAGTTAAAGAGACCAAACTCCTGGCAGAAGCTACTAGCGAACAGAGGGTATAATTCATTTCATCGTGAACAAAGGCCAAATCTACTATTTGCTATCTTAGCATCCTGCAACCTGGCTGCAACGTCTGTTAACTACCACCCTATCACCACCCAAGCATTTTCCTGTAGGCGGCAATTTTCTCGCAATCAGCGTGACAACTGAGGTGATTTTGTTTTCAAATCCTTTTCTTGCAAAGGGACCCCACTTTCCTTACCTTTGAATCCCGATTGCCTGACACACAGGACTCAGTTCGGCTGAATCAAGAGGGCGCTTATTTTGTTGTTCCTGCCTAGATTATTTTAAGAACCTCTTTCTCTGTCCACAGTCACCCTCCCCTCTCATCACCAAAACTGTCTGCTTCCTGCACTTTGCAACCCGAAATCCTTCAAACGTATCTCTGCACGCCAAGGTAACACCCAAACATCTTAGCCTAGTAGACGAGGCTCTCCAGAACTGGCTTCTAGCATACCTTGGCATCTTCCCTGCTACTACTGATTCTGGAACAGGAAATCCGGGCTCTAACCTTTTGCCCAAATACCTTGTCCCTGCGTAGAGCTAATCTTTTCCTTGTGCTCCTCCCCCCTCTGCCCAACAGCTTAAAGAAATCCCATTCATCCCAAGGCAATATCCCAGTGCTACCCTTTCACTCAGTTTGTGACCTCTGCCACCAGTGTGATTGCTCTCCACCCTCTGGGGACAGGAGGCATGAGCCACTCCCAGGCTCACACTAAGGAGAGAGTAAGCCTGAACACACCCCACAGGTTCTTGCTGCCCTGGCCCACTTTACAGCCCGCCGACTTACCAACTCAGCAACTTTCCCCCAGTACATGCCGTACCTCCCAAGCCCGTGAAAGAACTATTGGGGCCAAAGGCATCTCAGAATTCTCTGAATCCTTTTTCACAGTCTCAACAGATTTACACAGTTGGTCGGTATTCATTGGTAATCTGCTCTTGCGAAGTTATTACTAAGGTAATGAACAGGCTGTCTCTCACTGCAGACGTTGCTGTGTGTGTGTGTGTGTGGTGAGGGGTGGCCACAGGAGTGGGGCAGGACGGCTGGTGAATAAGCCAACAAGGACTGCCCAGTGCAAGAAGGGTAAGAAAAGTGTATCAGGGGTTAAGAAGAGGCAAAGAAGAATCACTATGTGTGCAGAGCTGTGGGAGGCCAAGAAGTGAAAACCAAGGTCAACTTCTGGAAGCTAAGGCCCAACTCAGATGTCCTCAGGGACATGTCAGACCTACTGATCCAAGAAGGAAGGGGACAGATATTTGAAGCAGAGGGGACAGCGTGTTGGAAGGCACACACACTTGGCAGAGAACCACAAGGAGCTCACTGTGAAGGAAGGAGGCAGTGCGAGAGCAGGAAAAGGATGGAACAATCAACGGGAATCATATTTACCAATGACGGAGGCTCAAGGGCATGTCAGGACACAAGGAGCAAAATGTCTCATGTCTTACCTTACATAAAGGTAAGACACCTTGTGAGACACCAAATGCTTATCTTCTCAAATAGACGAAAGGCGCTATAAGCCTGTAACGCTGTTACCAACTCTATTCCAGCACAACTCACAGAACATCTATTAAATTGTTTCAATTTTTTTCACAAAGGAAGTAGGAGAAAAAAAATCCATTTTCCCAGCCTCTCCCATTATACCCCATATAACTAGAATTATCAAGATTTGGCAAAACAGTAAAAGACACACATCCATTGCCGGCCATTCGGAAAAGCAGCAGGCAACAACATGGGTCTCCTGGTGTCTATACAAATAGGACATAAAACTCACCAAGGACAATGTATGAGAAAGAAAGCAAACTGTGGAAGCAGAGGAAGTGAGGCCATTTTAAAAGCACATACTACTCACATCACACTCACTGCTACTAGATAGACATGTGATAATGCCATTAAAATTGTGATGAACGCTAGGTCTTAAAATCATACAAGATAAAAATCTCAAATGCTACTACAGTCCTTTTACTGAACTTTCCTTTCAGGGGTGCTAAGGAATATACCTTTTTTTTTTAAAATTTTTTCTTATTTATTTTTTAAATTTATATCCAAGTTAGTTAGCATATAGTGCAACAAAGATTTCGGGAGTAGATTCCTTAATGCCTTTTCCGCATTTAGCCCATTCCCCCTCCCACAACCCCTAAGCTCACATATTTAAAGCAAAATGCTCAAGGCTGTTCAGCCCTTTGGTCCTGAAGCCTTCCGAATGTAATTCGTGCATCTTAAATGTATTCTGCCACGCAAATTCAATACCATTTTAAAAATGAAATGGCCATGTTTCAAAGTCACAAGAGGAATAAAGTGGTATTCAAAAGGAAGATTTTGAAAGGACCTAAAACATACAGAACGCCTGTTGGCTATTATAACAATAACAACAAAATTGCTTTCATCTTATAGGCTCTATTATACTTTAGGCCATATTTTTGTATGTGAGTGGTACTGTGAGGTCTTATTCAGTTATTACTGAATCTTTCATTCTCTCCATGTATACCTCGCCCCTTACAAATCCCAATGCTCTCTAAAAGCACTCCAAACGCAGGACATTCAATCCTACTGCATTTTATTTTTACATTTAAAAGACTATTTGATAAATGCTTTAACATAGCTCACAGGTGAGTAAAGGAATAGTTGAAAAGAAAATTGGCCTTCAGGGTAATGGCAGCTTCTTAATTCAGGAATTAAGTCCAAAGTTATCTCTCCTCCCCCAAACTGCTAACAATCCCATAATGGTAAAATTTCTGAGAATATTTTTTTATTGCTGTTAGATATAAAAACCTCTATAGTGGACCAGAGTTGCCTAAATCAGTCATCTACAGTCTTGTTATGTGTTTCAAAAAGAGATATAAGGGGCACCTGGGTGGCTTAGTTGGTTAAGCGTTGGACTCTTGATTTTAGCTCAGGTCATGATCTCAGTGTTCCTGAGTTCCTACCCCACATCAGGGTCTGGGCTGCCAGGGCAGAGTCTGCTTGGGATTCTCTTCTCCCTCTACCTCTCTGCCCCTCCCCCGGTCTCTAAATAAACAAATAAACTTTAAAAAAAAAAAAAGAGAGAGAGAGATGCAGAGAAAGGATTTTTCTTTAATACTTGCAACATAAAATCTCTTTTCTTCCGAGGATTTCTGCAAGAATGAGAATGGGTACAAGGCAATTTACGTTTCAGTGAACAATACTGCTTAAAGCGAAGTGTTATTCCCAACTAGCACACTTAAGTTTGAGGCATATATTTGAACTAGGATGGGAAATTGCCAACGGAGCTCTCTCCACACATATGGGAAGAGCTAAGAAATCTCCCTGCAGCCAGGTTAACAAAGTCTGATTTTGAAGTGACTCATCTTGAAGGTGGGTGGTGACGTGCGGAGTGTGTGGATGTGAGGAGTTTATGAGGACTGTGTGTGTGAATGGGAGTGGGGGTGATAAGAAAGGGGAGTCAGAAATAATCCTCATGAAGATAATAGCTTAATGCAACCTCTAATGGGCTCAACCCTTTCTTTTCAGAATACTTAACGGGCAAAGATGCTTTCCTACAAAAAGTTACTTCATGACGTGACGAGTGGCAGAAAACAGAAGAGCGACGTCTACAAGTCAAAAACCATGTGGTTGAAACCAGGGAACACAGAAACAGGAGCCACTTCCTGCAAGGACTGTGGGTTCTGTTTGGAACGAAGGAGACTTTCTGCTCCCACCAGGTGTACCTTCTCCAGAACATCCTATCGACAGGTCCAACTGGTAAAATGAGGGGTTTTTGTTTGTTTGTTTGTTTGTTTGCAAGTTGGCCCCTACAAGGGGGTAGGGGGAAGCGAAGTTCTGTCAGGCCAAGCTGAAGAAGTATTTAGGACACAGTTGAAGAGCTAGGATGGGAGCTTGACCTCACATCTGGAGGTCTTTTTCAGTCTTTTGTCCATTTTTTTCCAGTCATGGGACCCTTAAAAGATTACAGAACCTCTTACCACTGGTTTCCTGACTGAAGTGGGGAGCAATCCCTACATCACAGGACTGCTATGGAACTGGCTGTAACAACAGACATAAAAACCTAGCTGGTGCCTGGCCTTTCAAGGTATGTGGTATTTATTAGCTTTATCTGTCCGTTTCCAAACCCACACACAAGGAGAAGGTGGAAGCAAAGACTTTTTGCCTCTGATTTTGAAGCTAACAGATGGATAACCTGCCTAAGACAGGCTGTGGATTAGTCTGGCGTTACAGGCAAAGGGCAAACATACGACCCTTTCCTCTGAGGCCACATGTACCTTGTACCTTTATGCTTCCCTTACTGAAACACAACCTTATCACACTGTTCGCGAAGATGACTTCTACCAACAGGATAGATTCTAGAAAGATGAATTATTGAATCTCAGTTTCTCTTCCCCTTCCTTACAATGGGATATGTTCAGGCCAGAAGAATTTTATTTCAGAAAGCTGACCTTTAGTTATTTAGAACCAAAAATCTTTTGTAGGGCAATTATTAAGTTAAATTCTACCCTCCGACTTTAGACCAAAGTTAAAATATAGGTGTTTACTGTAGATTGCTTTGTTCCCTGAGTTTATTAATTAGTAATATTTAAAGAGCATAGTCTATAGAAGAATAAAGGTTTGACCTTAACTGTGATTAATAGACACAAGAAACAAGTGTCATGAATAATGTGATGCTGAATACTACACTAATTACTCACTAACAAGAATTTCTCATTCCTCTCACCTCACATTTATAATAATTTAAGTGGCAATTAGCAAGTAATAAACACTGGACACCCAGTCCCCAAGGAAACTGTGTGCAAACTGCTAAAACAGCTTCTATATCCACTATTACTTCTAGTCCCACAACCATCCGATGACGTGCGAATTATTCCTTCATTAGGAGAACACTGAGAAGAGGTTCGTAATCATTCAAGGTCACATGGCTAGATAAGGGTAACCCACAGACGGGAGGTCAGGCTTGTGCCTTGTTGCAACTCCACAGAGCCCGGAACTCCTTTCTAGCTTGGGCCTAATATAGCTTCTTCCCCCATCCCAACTCAGGACTTCTCAGGATGGGTCCATCATTTTGAATTTTGAAAGCACTGGACACCTGTGTTTTCTAAATCACTGTTTCAGTTCAGCTTTGGGCTTTCTGTTCTTGAGGGGAGGTGTTACCCACCCCCCCTTCACCAGGACAGACAGGAGAACACAATGTCTAGCAAACATGCCCTGTGACCTCAGTCCACGCGCTTCCCATTCTGCGCCCACATACATGGCGAACAATCCTGAAATGACAGCTAGAAGCCAAGAAATTTAATTCCTTAAAAAAAAAAAAGGAGGGAACTATGAGTACCTAAGCTTATTGTGACCACATCACTCAAGTTCCCTGTGTAGATGGCTGCCTTTCTTGTTTTCCTTATAGGATACTTAGGATTGCAGTTGTGGCCCACCCAGATTGTCCAGGAAACTCTCCCATGTCAAGATCCTTAATCACATCTGTGGAGACTTTCTTTCTGAATAAGTTAACATTTATAAGTTCCAGGATTTTGGACCTAGTATCTTTAGTGACCCACATTTTCCCCAAATTCTTCCTTTACCTTCCCAATACCTCTAGGGGCAAATTTTATGCTTACTTTATAGATCAGCCACCAAGCAAAGGTGAACACTCAGGGATAGCAGAAGACAACTCTTATGTCTGTACATCCAGCTGACTGCTATTTCAATCAACCTATTTGATATCAGGAGGCTGGATTGGTAATACTTTAAAAGAGAACAAAATTGGGCATATAAACGAATGGTGGGGAAGTGATCTCTCTTTTAAGAACATAAAATAATTCAAGAATCAGTTGTATTACCTCGCAAGGTTCTCTTAGGAATAAATGAACCATAAGGCTTCTTACAACCCCCAATTATTACAAATAGCAAGACTTTGTCTTTCCTTTATAAGGAAGCCAGCTGTAAGGAAGACTAACTATGCATGTCAGTGGGTTACTAATGAGTATCTTACAGGCTAGCAGATATCCTCTGTACTTAAACCTTACAATTATTGACTTTTAAACCACCAACTAGTAGTTTGATTTCAGAAACACATACTTTTCAATGAAAGCTTACTATTCTTGTTCGTCTTCTGACTAGTTTAGGTCTCCCTGCCACATGCGAACTTAGCACCCTCAACCTTCCCATCAATGAAATAACCTGGTCAATTGTTTATTGCAAGAGCCACAAGTGTGGGCCACCTGTGTTGTTTACAGCAAAGCCCCAACATCCGGCCCGGGGCAAGGTGGCACAGCCAGGTTGAGGCAGTACTCTAGATTTTAGATGAGCATGATGCTACTCAGAATAATGACCACACTTCGTAGCCAAAATAGCTTCTGTATGTCCAGCCATCACAGGTACATACTACTATATCTGCATAATGTCCATTATTCTAAAAATGTCCTCCTCACCTGATCCATTTTAAGCTGCTTCTTGATCTCTTGGCTTACCTTAACAAAATTACAGAGAAGGAGATCAGGATTTTTGCCCAATTTCCCTTTGGCTGGTCTGCAATCTCCTATCAAGTACTGCTTAAGAACATGAGATTATTTTGACACGACAGAAAGAAAAGACCTCGCCTTCCACTCTCCAACCCCATCACAGGAAGGTGCACCCAGCTGCCCTAGAACTCCACGTGCCCCCTCCCCCACCCCCCTCCACCATGGCTGGGGTTGCGATGGCCAAGTGGGAGGACAGAAACTGCCACATGAAGGAGCCTAACCCTTGTACTCCTTCAGCAGCCAGTTTACAACATCCTCAATTTCAGATTTACATACCCGTATCTAAGCCAACAACCACCTCAATAAAGGATATTAAAAAGCAATACTTTTGTCTTAGAGTGATACAAACTCTCAGCCTTCAAGCTGACAATACTAAATACCAATGCACACACACACACATCACACGGAGTAAAAATAGCACTACTGTGTTCACAGAGCCGAGAACTGCATTTGGCATGGAGTAAGCACTCAGTTAAGATAAATGCTAGTAACTAAAAAAATTAAACATCTTATATTCCAGCGAGTTTAGAGGTTAAATGATTACCAACCTGACAGGTAGAAAATTGTGCTTGGGACAGGTATGAGAAGGAAAAGTAATCAAGAGTGGCAACAGGGGCAAAATAGTGTATTATTCTGGAGAAAGTTTAAATTCAGTCATCTTTTATACAACATTCAAATCTGTTACCACCTTCCTTTAAATGGTTGTCACTTTTGAGCGTGTGATATCACTCAATCTAAGAGAAGGTCTGTTTTTTTTTTTAATCGAATTGTAATACTCTTTTGTGCTGCCAAGACCAATAATACATCAAAATTCCAGATAGTTGGCAAAGGATCCAGGAAAATATTTAGGAAACTTCTCCCTAATTAATTGATAGGTGTTCAGTAATACTTAGTCAAAGACAAACAGAAGCATCTAATATGCTCATAGTTGTGCCAGAGGGGCTGAAACTGATGAAATTTGTATTTCAGGGGGAAATATGACTTGATTTCAACGTAAAGCAGTATATTAATGGAAGACTGAATTATAACTAAAATTAGAAGCTAATCTTCTATGGATAAAATCATACTGGGGGGAAGAGGGAAACAAATTGGGCAAAATTTTAAATCACTGTCTTGCAGATCAATCTAAACTGATACTATTCTTGTACAGGTTGTAACCAATTAAGATTTATTTTTTTCAGGAGTGTCTGGGTGGCTCAGTCGGTTAAGCGTCTGACTCTTGGTTTTGGCTCAGGTCAAGATCTCGCGGTTTCGTGTGTTGAAGCCCCATGTCAGGCTCTACGCTGGCAACACGGAGCCTATTTGGGATTCTCTCTCCCTCTTTCTCTGCCCTTCTCCCACTTGCACTGTCTCTGTCTCTCTCAAAATAAATAAACTTAAATATTTTATTTTTTTCAAAAGATGGCTAGAGCAAGGAAACTCCAACATGTGGAATAAAAGATGCTCAAGTCATTAGTAACAAAAATGATGGCTAAAATTTCCATGAAAAGCTATTCAAGCCACCAGTCTTTTAGTCCTTTTCAACTTTTTCCATGAAGATTCAGCTTATGTTTATACCAAAGCTATTCTTCCTCCACATTTTAAATGCAGTCAAGCATATTGGTCTTTGCACTAGCATGCTTTCTCAATTTCTCCAAAGTTACCATAGCGACTCTAGATAATTTGGCCTTGGTAGGATTTTTTTTACAAGGAGAAAAAGGTGACTCTAAACATCAAGGACTAAGTGTTCAACAAAAACATTATACTACCAAATATTAAAACCAGTAAAAGTATGTTTCCTGCGGAAGTCACTGAAAATCTGTGAGAAACTCAAAATTAAGACTCAAGGTTAAAATGTACTTGAAATATGTCAAGTATCTAAAACACAGAAAAGATCAACTCCCACTCCCTTCCTGAAGCAAAAGAGACCAGGCTGTGCCTGATAGCATCCACCTGTTTTCTCACTGGAGCCTCGCCCAGGGCACAAAGCACATGAAGCACCAGTTAGGGAGGATCAGGAGACACTATATGCCCAGCCTGCTCTTATGCCCAGCTTGGACCTTTTTCCTACGACCACATGGATTTTTGACTCCCAATGGGTGCCTGTATTACACAGAAAGTCATTTCTATAAAAATGCCAAACAGTAGGACTTTAAGAACACCCACGCAAATGCAAAACAAGGTAGTTTTCACTAAAACAAAACGAAACAAGGAAAACTCAGATTTGTTTATTCCCTACTGCAGTTAAAAGGTAGCAAAGAAAAATTCTTTCCTTACCACACGTCCATCAGAACCTACCACTAATGTAACAGTATTCCAAAGCTATTGCAAACAGTGTTTTGCTGTACATGTCTGCGTGTTAATCAATCTTGACATATCAAAAGATTCAGAACATTCCACACAAAGATAGTTACAGAGGAAGCATGATCATCCAGAGAACTGGATTCTGCTCTGAGCTCTGAAAATCAGTTGTCTTGCTTCTGCCCATTAGCAACCCTAACCTTGCAATGCTAAAAGGAAAGCAGAGATGGAGAAAACACTTTAAAGAATTAAAAACACTTGATAAGCCTGATGCATTGAGCCACTGCTTCACAAGGTGGAGAGGAGAACTCACTCCATATTCTGATGTCTACCAGCGAGACTGGGGAACACCCCCGAAAGAAATGAGAATGCAGCACTCAGGTTTGGGAAGGGGAACATCTAGAAGATGGACAGAAGCCAGTTGGCATTCTAGACACCCTCCCCATCTGACAGGGTTTCTAGAGCCACCTGTCACAACCTGCCCCTCCCACATCTGTAATGACAGCTGGACTAGATTATTCCTATAAACCAAAGATGATGTTGGCACTTGGGCGAAGCACCCCCATAAGCCTTTATAGCACATAAAATTACATGCTGTATTTTGGGTTCTTTGAAGTTTCAGTCTGCTCTTTCTTTTGGGCTTAACTTAAATTTAGGTTTTAAATCAGGGCCCATCCAATGGAACATCTGGGGCCCACGCTGGAAGTCACTTTAGCGACCACACCTTTTAAAAGAACCTGCTGGAAAACATATCCTGCAGAGCAATAGAAGAAACTATCATCAATGATAGTCTCTACCCTCAAAAAACTTGCACTCCTCATATCCCAAAGTCAGACAGACCTCTCCCTGATACTCACACTGCAGCCCCCTACTAATTTAATAATTGTAGCAGGTTTCACAGAAGGAAGGAAAAGCTTTGATTTTTGCCCATTCTGTGGCAACTCCTCGCAGGCCTTGGAGCAGCTAAGGAGTTGTCTATCAGGAGTCCTCCATCCAAACTCTCAGCTGTGCCTGACTGGTTGGGTGGGGGCAGGGGTGGAGAGAAGAGGCGTCGGGTCGAGCCTAAGGGGACACAAGTAAGAATGGAACTTGGGGAGAACAAGTGTACCCTCAACTTGTAAGGTAGCAGGGTTGCTGAGGTGAGCCCAAATGAGCTTGATTTCAGGTTTATTTCAGAAAATGTGCTGTCCTGTAGTGCTGTCTGCACCTGCCTCAAAGAAATCCAATTTGCCTGCTGCCCAAGTCACCTCTAACAGCCAGGGACTGACTTCCAGGCCTGCTCAAGGTGAGAGGTCAAAGGGTGGTTTTTAACCACCCTATTTTTCTGCCTACAAGAGATGGTGACCTATTCAGTAAGAGTTACATTGACAAGCTGGATTTTCTATGCCAACATTGGTCAAAGTTTTTCCTCAATGGATGCTCTACCATGGAAAGGTATCATTAATCCATGTGTGTGTTTCCCGGTTTAAAAAGCAATTTCCTAGTCTCCTCATGCTATGAAAGAGGGGCCTGTATCTGGTACTGAATATACTGTTTACAGAAAGAAGATTCCCCTTCTGGGTTGTTCAGACGTGCGCATTCTTCCCTGTGTAAACCTACTCCACCTGTATTTCTGCTATACAGGAAGTAAATGTGCAAACAGAATAAAAAGCAGCTGAAGGCACACATTCTTTGACTCTAATTAAGGTGGGATGCCTGATTCGCAGCTGTTCCGACTACTTTAAATGTTTTTCTAATCAACAGTGGAGTTTAAGAGGCATTTTATCTCATGTTTCAACTTTTTATAATATACACCAGTGTACTACTCAACTCTCAGCCTGCTTATCACAAGGTAACATTAAGGAGGGAGGTGTGAAAGGTATTCGTGGACATGTCTAATAACTAAGAAGGCTGAGACACTGACATTGTGCTTTGCTCAAGGTCACTCAAATAGTAACACAGCCAGAACTAGGGAAAAGAAATCAACTATAGTTCATTCGCTAAGAACAACAAAATCAGCATGTCGCCTCTGCACCTGACTTTCAGTCAAGGCCAAATCAGAACATTGAATCTGCTAATTTTATTTAGATAATGCTTCCCTGATAACAAAGAAGCTGTATTTTCTATTGTTTCTGCAGCTTTACACAAGGGACTGTCCTATGAATAAAATTTAGAGAATGTCTGCCTAGGTAGAAAAAGCATCCTTGGCCTTGATAAAACAGTAGACACTTTTGTATTTAGTCCCGGGTATTAAAATGTCGATATTGGGCCAACTTCCTTCCCATGTCTGTACTATCCACCTCCTCTCTTTCCATCATCACCTTTGTAAAAATCAAGCATTGTAGATAAGTCTTAATTTAACTCCATTATGCCTCAAAATAAGATGGCCAATTTTGTCATAGTCCATCATTAATTAGACCTTTATTAAGGAAGAGAAAAAGGTAAAAGCGACGTGGATTTGACGACATGGGTTTGGCTGCTGGTCGGTAGGTGACTTCCTGATCTCCACCTTATCAGCGTCCATTTTGGTTGCTGAACTGCATGAGTGAAGCGAGAAACCATCAGAGGCAGAGGATGAACTGGCTGTAATCCCCAGCCCTCCAACACCACCTCTTCTGCAAAGATGCAGGGGTATCATCCACGCACCCCTGAACACAGTGAAGTAGAAAAGGGGAATGCACTGCCTATCACTTACTATTTCCTGAAGAATCTTGGCAAGTTCATTTCTGTTCTAAATGTGAATGTGGGCTGGAAATTAAGAGAGAAGAAAAACTCAAGTTCACCTCACTGGTGAATTCTCCATTTCTCTTCTCTTAAAGGTTTACTTTGCTTCCAATGTACACAACACACATCTATCTCTGTACCTTTTCTCATGTTTGCTTGGCATGGTCAGAGGTTCCTGAGAGGCCCCCGCATAGACTAAAGCATCAAGCATGTAGGGCCTGTGCTGACCTATGTGGGCACCCCTAGTCCCTTGGCTATTAAACACTTCAAGTGCAGCTAATCTGAATTGAGTTGTGCTGGAGGAGAAAAGACAGTATCACATCTCAATAGTTTTATACAATGATTATACATTGAAAGGATATTTTAAAGGACATACTTGAGTAAATAGAATTTATTAAAATTACCTGCCCTTGTTTCTGTTGATTTGTTCATGTGGCTACTAGAAACCAGGTCACTCCTGCCTGACCCCCTCCCTCCATCCCCAACCGAGCCTACTTTCCCTTTGTTCTGTCTATATCCAGCCTGGGAGGCATATCAGGAACAAGAAAATAATATGCCATCTACCGTTTTTGTGTGTTTCTCAAAAGACACACACATACACATACACACACACACACAGGTCTATATCACATAAATGAATTTATTTTTGTCTGACTTAGCCACTGGACTTCTGTGCATCTGCATTTATCATTTAAGTCTGCTGAACCTTTGCTAATCCATCCTTAAATATATCTTATTGATATATGTTAGACCGTAGGCAGTTCTGATCCACAAAAAGCCTATTTCAACTTATTGTGCAAAATGCATCATTAGGGGTGGGCAGTTCTATTTACATAGAGGTCCTTTAGAATTCCTATCCCATTAGGCCATAGACACAGAGCAGCCACCAAAGTGCCCCACTAAAATGGAAAGATGGGGCACCTGGGTGGCTCAGTCAGTTAAGGGTCTGACTTCAGATCAGGTCATGATCTTGGGGTTTGTGAGTTTGAGCCCTCCGCCAGTGTGGAGCCTGCTTGGGATTCTCTTTCTCTCCCTCTCTGCCCCTCCCCCACTTGCATTCTCTCAAAATAAATAAACTTTTAAAAAATTAAAAAAAAATAGAAAAGTGAACAGCACCCAGTCCTACACTATCCAAAACTGTGAGAGGCATGACACGGGTACCACTGAATATCGTGGGTAACAGAATATATATGGAATGTGAGTACTACCATTTTGGGACCACCATTTCCACAATAAAATGTCAAAGCAGTTGGCTGATCTGTGTTCCCCAAAGTGACCCACACAATTCAGAAGTGAAAATCACCCATGATCAGCAAGAACTATTGAATGGAGAGAACTGGTGCCCCTCACAGGGTCCCTCTAGGCCATACTGGACAAGAAACTGCAGGCAGGACTTCGGAGATCACTGCACTTGCTCAGCCAAACCAACCCACTTGTGTTCTGTGCCAGGCTGTGTGTGAGTCACTGGAGGTACTGAGAGAAGACGGTCTACCTTGAGGAGCTCCTTGATAGCTAGGAAAGGCCAACGTGTACTAAGAATTATCATAAACTGTAGTAAGTGCAGTGGGAAAAGGACAAAGAGGGAATGATTAACCACAGAAAGTCATCATAAGGGTAAGACAATTGCGGCCCTTTGTGTGAGGTACACACACAAGGAGGTACAGTTCGGTCCTGTAGGTGGTGTAGAGCCAGTAAAGATTTTAAGTACGAAAGCCTTGATTAAACATGACTTTCCGGCTTCTTCCTGATCATACAATAAGCTCTAATTATGATCAACAAAAGCAAATGAATATTCTTCATCCACAGGATGCCCAGGGAACAGCGCCTAGTATTGCCACAGAGGCTTAAGATAGCAGATGCATGCCTGTTCAGCAGCAGGCTGAACCCTGCATCCGTCATGAATCAATGGGTCACGACCAGCATTTTCAGAGAAAATGAATCAGGACAGAGCAGTAAATGTCAGGGCGTGTTGTAGGTATTAAAGGTGAAGTGTTGCTTTGTGAATCTTTGCTGTTTAGTTAGACACACACGCACACATCATCACACGGCTAGCTGGGGGCATGATATAAGCCTGTTTTACTCTGGGTCACAAGATTTTAAAGTTACTCGCTTCAAGTGTATGTCACAGTAATGAATTAGTAATGAATTAGTAACGTAAGATCTCTAATGAGCCTGCCCATTGTCAAATCAATCTAACCTTGCTTTTGCAGTGGTTTTAGTCTCCTACGAAGGTCTGAAACAAGGGCTGACCCTTAAGCACACTTTTGGATACATTCATCTGTCTCAATGAGTCCTACTGAGCAGTCCTCCCATACATACCCTGAATCTACTAATTCCTTCTTTTTTTTTTTTTACGTTTATTTATTTTTGACAGAGAGAGAGAGAGAGAGAGAGAGAGAGAACATGAGTGGGGGAGGGGCAGAGAGAGAGGGAGACACAGAATCCGAAGCAGGCTCCAGGCTCCAAACTGTCAGCACAGAGCCTAACGTGGAGCTTGAACTCACAAACTGAGAGATCATGACCTGGGCCGAAGTTGGGACGCTTGATCCACTGAGGTACCCAGACGCCCCCCTACTAATTCCTTCTGATGTGCCTCTGGAACTCTTGACCTGTTTTAAACATGTAATACTCTTATATTCTCAACTTTTTGTTTACACTTTCCCCACCTGCTTGTCTTAATGGCATTCTGACTTTTCCTTTGTGATACTACTTCCCACAAACCAGGGCTGCTTGCTTCCCAAATTTCCTTAACTCACAGAACCAGGGAAGAAAGGGTTATTTATCACCATTACAGCTGAAATGACTTTTGCCCAGGCCAGGCCCTAACAGCTCTATTCCAAGACCTCTGCCTCCACCTTATGTCTGTTTCACTTCCTAACCTCATCACTCATCTCCTGACCTCCAAGATATTTTATTGCCAAAATCACTGTGTTCCTCCCATGCTCATCTCTGCTGGGTGGCTTCAAGAAGGTGGGGGCCCTTGGGAAAACCCAAAGCACAGCTGGAAGACTCCCTCCTTCATCGAAAGGTTTCTCCTCCATTCCACTTGAGCTACACAAAGGCCCCATCTTGGACCTGAACTAATCCAGAAATACTTCACCTTTAATATCTAGGCTTCCAAATCTCGAGCTTTTCATTTACCCACTTCTCCACTTGTCATTCCTACAAGTCTTCCCCTTCATCCACATCATAATAGGCAGTTCCTTGACTTTCCCTGTACCTCACTTCATCCAGGCTTCATGAGCTTCCTTACCAAGATGGGACCTCAAGGCCATCCAATGTCAACAATGCTCACCCAGCTGTTCCTGTTCCTTTGACTTTCTCAGAGCCAACATGCCAATCCCTGAACCCAGCTGCCCCACTCATGTCCTCTCATTTTGTTGGCAAAATTCACATGAACATGCTGACTGGCCCCATGAGAAAAACTCAAGAGCCAACTAAAGTTCTAAAAACTGCCCAGGCTTTGTACCCAACCCTGGCTGCTGTACTATCACTTTTTCTACAGAAGCTGTTTTCATTCCTCCATCATTCTCACGACAGCACAGGACACCCTCAATACTCTTCCTCTCCCACTCTGGTCACACAGCAAGGGGTATCTGTGTTCATCTTAGCTGGGATGGGAAAGCCAGAGCTGGTGAGATACATGCCGGTCTCTTCTCTCTGGAGAGAGTGATTCTCAAACTTCAGTGAGCATAAACATTTACCTGAGCCATTTGTTAAAATGCGGACGCCAGAGCTCCACTTCCTAGAGATGGACTTTTAGGGTCTGGAGTGAACCTGAGAAGACTGTATTTGCA
Source organism: Panthera leo (assembly GCF_018350215.1). Classification (NCBI taxonomy): domain Eukaryota; kingdom Metazoa; phylum Chordata; class Mammalia; order Carnivora; family Felidae; genus Panthera; species Panthera leo. The sequence goes on along the minus strand of NC_056679.1, from coordinate 140,432,652 downwards.
CAAGTGCCCCTGTGATCCCGATGCAGTAGGTAACTGAATCTGAGCATCACTGTCCAAAGTCACTTTCTCACTTAGATGATGTAGCTGCCTCAGCTTTTGCCCTGTGAAATCCTTGAGCAAGGAACTTCTGGATTATATATTATTTGAAAAGAAAAAAAGTCAAGGACCATCTGAGCCAATCGAGACTAAATGAGGAGAGTATGGAAATAACTAGAACTCAATTCATGAATCCCTGTTCTAGCACCTAAACAGGTTCAAGCTTCACAGGAAAAATATAAGATAAATGACAAAAAAGTATGCTATGAATTCAGTACATAGCTAAGAGAGAACTTGAACTGAATTTATTAAACAGCCTAAATTAAATATATTTATTATTGTGTATTTTCACCATTGAGCCTTCTACTAATGCTTTTTCTAATCAACAGGACTTGGAAACGTGGGACAAAAGAGCAGTTGTCAAACAGCCAGGAGACTTTATCCTAATCCCAAATCTCCCAGTAACTCCATCATGGGTTGGTGAATTGATGAAATTCTCTGACACTCAATGTCCCCATATACATATGGAGATTTGCACTCGGCTAGAGGATAACAAAACTGTTCAGACCAAAAAAAGCAATGGCAGACCATTCTACATTCTACAAATGGAAGATATGGAAAAAATCACTGTAGAACTTTCTACAATTGCTTTCCCCCACCAGCCCTCCTTAGAATTCCCCTAAGGCCTCAAATAATGACACTGTTTTATGAATTATAAGCATCACAGCATGAGGCAGCATCTGGTGGGGAGGTTCCTACAGGAAGGAAGAGACCTCAGCGGTATTTGCTATTTGTACCCTTTTGATGTTTCAACCACAAGGCACAGCATTCTTTCAAGCCAGTTTTAGTTGTGGCAGAACCCAAAAGGCAATTGATAGATTGAATGTAGAATCCAGACCCAACCAAGAACAAAGATGCACCAAAAGGAAATAAAGTCTACATCACTGAAAAGTGCAAATTCCTACTAAAACTTCAAGAAGGCTACTAGAAAACAGACAGACAAGAGACAAGAAAGGGAGGGTGAATACAAGGTAAATTCTTCCCAGAACTACTATACGTACTAGTTAAAAGAAAACAGAAACATGGGCACCTGGGTGGCTCAGTCAGTTGAGTGTCTGACTCTTGCTTTTGGCTTAGGTCACATCCCAGGGTTGTGGGATGGAGCACTGTGTCAGGCTCTGGGCTATGCTCAGAGCTTGCTTATGATTCTCTCTCTCTCCCTCCCTCCCTCCCTCTCTTTCTCTCTCTCTCTCCCCCTCCCTCCCTCTGCCCATTTCCCACTCACTCTCACACTCTAAAAAAATAAATAAATCTTGGGGCGCCTGGGTGGCTCAGTCAGTTGAGGGTCCGACTTCAGCTCAGGTCATGATCTCGTGGTTTGTGGGTTTGAGCCCTGCGTCGGGCTCTGTACTGACAGCTCAGAGCCTGAAGCCTGCTTCGGATTCTGTGTCTCCCTCTCTCTCTGCCCCTCCCCACTCACACTCTATCTCTCTCTGTCTCTCAAAAATAAATAAATGTAAAAAATAATTTTTTAATAAATAAATAAATCTTTAAAAGAAAGCAAAAGAAAACAGAAACAAGCAAGCAAACAACAGACAAGATTGAAAAAAAAAAGGGAAAGAAAATCAAGAAAGACAATGGATGGTCATATTGTGCTAATTCCACCAAAGCTCAGGTAGTAAAAACTGATCGAGACCTAGAACAAAGCTAGTCTATCTAGAACCTAAAGGCCAGGACCACCAATGAGAGTTGCTGGAGGGGAGGTGGGTGGGGTGATGGGCTAAATGGGTGATGGGAATTAAGGAGAGCACTTGCTGGGATGAGCACTGGGTATCATATGCAAGGGATGAATCACTAAATTCTACTCTTGAAACCAATGCTACATTATATGTTAACTAACTTGAATTTAAATTAAAAAAAATAATGACATGACTAAAGTACATTAAGAAATAAGGAAAAGATGGGAATGCAAGCTGGTGCAGCCACTCTGGAAAACAGTATGGAGGTTCCTCAAAAAAACTAAAAATAGAACTACCCTACGACCCAGCAACTGCACTACTAGGCATTTATCCACAGGATAAAAGGGGCACAAGCACCCCCATGTTTATAGCTGTACTATCAACAATAGCCAAAGTATGGAAAGAGCCCAAATGTCCACTGAAGGATGAATGGATAAAGAAGATGTGGTATATATATACAATGGAGTATTACTCAGCAGTCAAAAAGAATGAAATCTTGCCATTTGCAACTACTAGGATGGAACTGGAGGGTATTATGCTAAGTGAAATTAGTCAGAGAAAGACAAACATCATATGACTTCACACATATGAGGACTTTAAGAGACAAAACAGATGAACATAAGGGAAGGGACACAAAAATAATATAAAAACAGGGGACAAAGCATAAGAGACTCATAAATATGGAGAACAAACTGAGGGTTATGGGAAGGGTTGTGGGAGGGGGGATGGGCTAAATGGGTAAGGGGCACTAAGGAATCTACTCCTGAAATCATTGTTGCAGTATATGCTAACTAATTTGGATGTAAATTTTAAAAAATTAAAAAAAAAAAAAAAAAAAAGAAAAGCAAGTAACACAAGGAAAAAAAAAAGAAGGAAAAGAGACTGTGTTAGTTTTTAAGCAATTGGCTATGAAATCAGAAGAAGCTGGGTTGGAATAGTATTTATCTGTCTGTTGGCTGTGACCTTGGAAAAATTCCTTAGGTTTTTCCAGGACTTGTTTTTGCCATCTATAAGATGGGAATAACCCTGTGTAAGTTGAATGCCTTGGGCACTGTGTGGGTCTGGTGAGTAGACACTCACTTGGTAACCCTTGGAGTAAAGTATGTTTGAGATCATGGAAAATTCCTAACCTCTCCCAGCTCTCCAACTTCAAAGAGCTTGAAAGACTAATATAAACTTTGGGATCAAATATCAGTTGCTCAATTTCTCTTTGGCTAGAGAGGATTAATATTGATTATTTGTATTTAAAAATGCCGGCACGCTAAAAAGGTAAGCTTTGATTTGTGGGCTCACACCTGACTGGCATCTGCCCAATACATCCCCAAGGCTAGGACACAAAATATGTGAAACTAAAGAAGTCTCTCAACTATGTGTTCCAACCCCAGGCTTGCCTGATGGAGACCATACAACGTGTGTGTCTGAGTCAGGTTAGTGATGGCTGGATCCTCCCCAATGCATCTGACTTCCCAACCTCCTCTGTCCCTCAAATATAGTTCCCTGTCAAACTGTATGGCTTCTCCCTTTATGTCCTTAACAACTGTCCCTTCTACTGCAGCTCCACAGCACCATCCCCGGTTACCACACAGCTGGACCTCAGCATCAACATCTCCTCTGAGGACCTAGCTGCAAGCAGCATGCCCTGGAAGGCTGGGCTGCCTGCCATGGAGACACCCCGTCAAGAGCACCTCTTGGGGTGCCTGGGTGGCTCAGTTGTTTTTAGCCTGTGCTCAGGTCATGATCCAAGAGTCATGGGATCGAGTCCTGTGCTGGGCTCTGTGCTAAGCGTGAAGACTGCTGAAGATTGTTTCTCTTTCTCTCTCTCTCCCCCCACCCCCCACCTGTTATGTACTCTTTCTGTTTAAAAAAAACAAAAACAAAAACAAAAAACCACATCTCATCTTATCCTCTCGTCTGTGGTTATCCCCTGATGGCTAACCCTGATGACTAGTTCTCCTCGGAGGTTACTCTGTCTCCCTACTGTGGATACGTACCTTAGGGGGACAAGCCCCAGGATGTCAAAAAGGTCCTCGACCTGTGGCATATGGCTCTCAAAGCAAGCTGACTGGTAAGCAAATCCAAACAGGGCACTCCTGGAAGGCAGGCCCTCCCCTTACCTAGGAGCCAGACCCTGAAAAGGGTCCCTGCTCTCGACTCAGCTGTGCCCCTTGCCCCACCAGCCTGTCAGCCACTGCATGGAGCAACCCCACACTTTCTTGTTCCCTGGGACACAGAGGGGTGATCAGAGCCAGGGAGAGAACAAGGAGGAAGGGGGAAATGCAGAATCACCATAGAAAAATAAAAACTATTTATGTTTTGAAAATGCAATTAAGAATTCCTTAATATTTGATTAACATTTTGTAGAGAGCAACAACATGTCCCTTAATGGGTTGATGACCAAGGAAGATATTTCCTTCCAGATTCCTAGTTTCTATTAGCATCGTTTATGAGCAAGCCATAGGCAGCATCTTTAGGAAAACAGACAGTGAGGTCCAAGCCTGTAGAAGAAATCCAATGGATTCTCTAAAGCACTCCCCAGTCATAAGATTCTTTTTCTTGAAGAAATCACAAATATTCGGGGTTAAGCAAACCCATATTCATGGTCCTCACTTGCTTAAACATTGGAAGCATTTCTCCTTTCAAGTATAATTCTCTACCTCTCTACTAGGTAAGGCCAGAACTTGATCTAATCAATGAGCTGTCTTTTTGGTGTCTGAGTTGTAAGCACTGACACAAAAGGAATCACACCGTGTTTTTGTTTCTTTTCCAGGACACATATGAAACTGCCTCAGAGTCACGAATACAAAGAACAGCTTGGCTCACATAAAGAGCTCTTTGAAGATAATATTTCTAAACAAGCCCATCACCAAGGGAAGGCTTTTTTGCTCTGTTTACTTTCCGAGGTAGGACAGAAAAAGTAAGCATGCCAGAAGATTTGTAGCGTTTTCCCCTTCCTTAAAAAAGAAATATAATATATCAGGAACTTCCTTGGGAAACATACAACAGCAGCCCCATTCATAACTATTTGCTCAACTATAATTTGCAAATTCCCTCTCCTTCTCTTGCCAACATGCCCCCTCCCATTCCCTGCTCTTCCTAATAGCTCTAGTCTGATTTCCCTTCCCCGATCCAGACTTTCCCAAAGAGAACTCTCCATCTTAGATTTTTTTCACAGTTGCCCTACAAAACTAAAGAAATGAAGTTCTTAAAAGGGAATTATTTTCATTATTCAAAGATATTTTGCAGAAGTTAATATGAAATCTACTCAGCAGAAGAAATTCTTTTTTAGGAAATTAACTCCTTTAATTTAAAGGGTGGGATTTCTGGCATCAGAGAGAAACTTTCAAAGCCCATAGGAGTAGCAGACTTGTCTGAACGGTCCCATTGCAGCAAAATCCCTACAGCAAAGAAATGATCAAGACAGTCTCCCCGGCCCACCTGAAAAGAAAACTTAAAAGTCCATTTAGTATTATTTAAAATGGCAGAGGAATGAAAAGCTTAGTCCCAAATAGTTCACAATTCAAGACTATAGGGGCACCTGGTAGCTCATTCAGTGAAACGTCTGACAGCATAGAACCTGCTTGGGTTTCTCTCTCCTCTCTCTCTGCCCTTCCCTTGCGCACATGCACACACACAGTCTCTCCCTCTCAAATAAATAAATTTCAAAAAAAAATCTTTTTAAACTATCCAGGCATAAATAAACTTAATACCATAATCATTTACACCAAGACACCATCCAATTTCTGATCTGGTCTCTGACATTAATAAAGAGGATCCTGCCCCCTTTTCTGGGGTCAATTGCAAAAAAGGTCAATTGCAATATATATATATATATATATATATATATATTGTGTGTATGTGTATGTGTATATATATACACATATATATGTGTATATATGTGTATACACATGTGTATATATATACACATATATATGTGTATATATGTGTATACACATGTGTATATATGTGTGTGTGTATATATATATATATATATATACACACATACACATACACACACACACCCTGTAGAAGGCAGCTTGTAATCACCCTGGTGATTCCTGCCTTCTAGAATTCATGCCCTTCTAGAATCTTCTCCCCTTGAAACACATGCTGGATTTACTAACTTGATTCTAATGACTGGAATACAGCAAACTACGGGACAGCACTTCTGAGAATGGGTTACAAAAGGGATCTGGCTTCCAACTTACTGGCCCTTTCTTGTTTGCTCACTGAGGAAAGCCAGCTACCATATTGGGAGCTGCCCACAGAGAGGCCCATATGTCAAGGAGCTGAGGGAAGCCTGTGGCCAACAGCAACGAGGGAATGGGGTCCTCAGTCCAAACGTCCGTCAGGAACTGAATCCTGCCAACACCATGACCGAGCTTGGAAGATCTGTTCTGCTTGGACCCTAGGAGGACTGAAGCTTTATGACAGACTGAATGCCACAGGACTCAGTTAAACTAGAATCAGATTCCTGACTTTGAAAAGCTGTGAGATAAATGTTCTTTGTTTTAAGCTGCTAAGTTTTAGAGTAATTAATTACACGGTCACGGATAACTAGTACACATAGTTATGTGTACTCCCAACAGAATTGTGATTGGCTCTTTGTGACGTCATGTAAACCTGTTAGCCTGTGGATAAACACAGGGTCAAGAGCCACTTTATTTTTTTTTAATTTTATTTTTTTAACATTTATTTATTTTTGAGACAGAGAGAGACAGAGCATGAACACGGGAAGGGCAGAGAGAGAGGGAGACACAGAATCTGAAACAGGTTCCAGGCTCTGAGCTGTCAGCACAGAGCCCGATGCGGGGCTCGAACTCACGGACCATGAGATCATGACCTGAGCCGAAGCTGGACGCCCAACCGACTGAGCCACCCAGGCGCCCCAAGAACCACTTTATAAAGCAACTATCTTTTTTGGTCTTAAAAACATGCCTTTCATATTTTCCCTGGTCATTAATATTAGTATTTTGAGACTTAATAAGTCCATATGCCCAGATGTCATAATTTTATCAGCTATGAGCAATAATTTCAGCCACAAGTCGTCTTAATAATATAGGTTATCTCTTCCTCTCTTCATTCATTCAGTCATTTATTCATTCACTGAAAAATACTCTATGCCCTTCTCTGGGTCACTTCTACTTCCCTGTGGTATCAAACTGTCTCGGATTCCCAGCTTCATAACCCACTGGGTCACATAAATGGCAGGAAGAACTTGTACCATCTAACTACAATATAGAATTTTCCATTGAGACAAAGACTAAATTTTACTTTAGGCTGGCAGTCCTGGCACACCATGTAGAATCTTGTCCACCACAAATCTAATTCACATCCTACTTGTTACCTCCAGGCAAACTAAAACACACAGAAAACAGTACAACGAATCGTCATTAGTGAACAAATGATAGTAGGCCAATACCAGCATTAAGTAATTCGTTCAACTATGTGACAGATATGATGTCATAATAGGGGTAGTTGACCTAGATGGGCCATGCCAAAGAAGGACTCCCTGAAAAAGGGAGTTAAAATCTAAAGACAGTAGAGCCTGAATAGATACACAGGAGAAGGGAATAGCACATGCAGAGGTCCTATGGAAAAGGGGTCAATGTGGCTGGAAAAAGAGCAGTAAGGAAGGGGGCACAATATGAAACTGGAGCAGCTGTAAGAACCGGACCATACAAAGCTTATGAGCCCTTGTAAGAGTCTGGTCTTTATTCTATGAGAATTGCGATAATACTGAGTGGTTTTCAACGGGGTTGGCCAGAACAGTTGAGAGTTTTGAAGAAATTCATTTGACTATGATACAGATGATAAAGGATTAAATGGGCAAGAGGATTGAGGAAACCAGTCAGAGAGCACTGCAGTAATCTAGCAAGAGAAGTCAGAAGGCTTCAGGAGGTTCGTGGCGGGATAGAGGTGAACATAGAAGAGATATTTAGGAGAATGATGAGCTGGAAACAGGGAGATACTCACGCACACACATACAGAGAGATCAAAAGAGCAAATGTAAGTGAAGGACAGAATTTTAAACTCATGAGTAAAAGCATTAACTGAACAGTTTCTTTGAGCACATTATTAGTTGCCTGATCTCCATCCCCCAAAGTGACCCTACCGCACCAGTTAAAGCATGGTGGGTGCTCAAGAAACTATAAAATCAACAGTGTTTAGAACACATGTATCTTAGGCATACGTTCTACGCTCATTTTATCTACTGAATACCGCTTAATCTTATTTAACAGGTTTACTAAGCACTTCTCCAAGTTAGTCTGGTCAAAGGAACTTTTCTTTGTAACGGCTTTAATAAGGTACAGCTTATATACCATACATTTACCCTTTTAAAGTCCGCAATTGAGTGATTTTCAGTACAGAGTTATGCAACCATCGCCACAATCAATTTTAGAACACTTTTGTTCCTACAGTAACTATACAATAATCAGTCACTCTCCATCCCCTCTATTCTCCCAGGCCTAGGCAACCAATGGTCTACCATCTGTCTCCATGGACTGGCCTTTTCTGGACACTTCATATATATGGAATTATATAATAAGTGGCTTTTTGTGTCTGCCTTCCTTCACTCAGTATATTTTCAGCGTCCGCTCAGGTTGAAGTCTGTATCAGTATATTAATTCACTTTTTTGAAAGGTTTTCTTTTTAGTAATCTCTTCACCCAACGTGGGACTCCAACTTACAACCCCAAGATTAAGAGTTGCACACTCAGCCAACTGAGCCAGAACATTAGTTATAATTGATTAGCCTACACGAACCTACATTTGCTATAACTGATGAACCTATCATCATCATCCAAATTCCACAGTTTACATAATGGTTCACTGTTGGTTTTGGACAAATGTATAATGACATTTATCACTGTGGTGTCATACAGAGTATTTTCACTACACTAAAAACTCTCTGTGCTCTGTCTATTCATCCTCCTTTCCCAACTGCTGATATTTTTACTGTCTCCATAGTTTTGCCTTTGCTAGAAAGTCATAGTTGGAATCGTATAGGATGTAGCCTTTTCAGATTGGCTTTTCTTTGCTGTATACATTTAAGGTTCCTGTACGTCTTTTCATGGCTTGATAGCTTTTTTTTTTTTTAGCAAAGAATAATATTCCACTGTCTGGATATGCCACAGTGTATTTATTCATTCACCTACTGAAGGACGTCACGGTCACATCCAACTTTGCCTATTATTAAAAAAAGTCTTTTGACATCCATACACAAGTTTTTGAGTGGACCTAAGACTTCACTCCCTCCGTTAAATAATAAGAGCACAACTGCTGGATAGCATGATAAGAGTATGCTTGGTTTTTTAACAAACTGCAAGTGACTATACCACTTTGCATTTCCATGAGCAATGAGAGTTCCAGTTGCTCCAAACCCTCACAGCATTTGGTGTTGCCAGTGTTTCATATTTTGACCATTCTGATAATTGTACAGTGGTATTTTATTTTGCACTTCCTTGATGACACATGACGTGGAGCATCTTTTCCTATATTTATTTGCCATCTGTGTATCTTCTTCAGAGATGTGTCTGTTAAGGTTTTTAGCCTATTCTTTAACCTAGTTGTTTTCTTATTGTTGAAGTTTTAAGAGTTTTTTTTTTTTAATTTTTTTATTATTTATTTTTGAGACAGAGAGAGACAGAGCATGAATGGGGGAGGGGCAGAGAGAGAGGGAGACACAGAATCAGAAGCAGGCTCCAGGCTCTGAGCCATCAGCCCAGAGCCTGACGCGGGGCTCGAACTCACGAACCATGAGATCGTGACCTGAGCTGAAGTCGGACGCTCAACCAACTGAGCCACCCAGGCGCCCCAAGAGTTTTTAAATATCTTATATAACAGTTCTGTATGAGACAGGTCTTTTACCTAGTATATTTTATACCAGCCTGTGGACTGTCTTCTCATCCTCTTGACACTTCCTTTTGTGAAGCAGAAAGTTTTAATTTTAATGAAATCCAGCTTACTCACTTTTTTTCTTTCATGCCATTGGTGCTCTATCTTAAAAGTCACTGCTATACTGAATTTCATCTAAGTTTTCTCCTTTGTTATCTTTTTTTTTAATGTTTATTTGAAGAGACAGAGAGAGAGAAAGGCAGAAAGAGAGTGACAGAGAATCCCAAGCAGCCTTTGCACTGTCAGCACAGAGCCTGATGTGGGATTTGATCCCACTGATTGGGAGATCACGACCTAAGCCGAAATCAAGAGTCTGACACTTAAATGACTGAACCACCCAAGCAAACCCTCATTTGTTATCTTTTAAAAGTTTCACAGTTTTTCTTTTTATAGGTAGGTGTGATCCATTTGAGGTATTTTTTTGTGAAGGGTACAATGGTATACTTTGTGATGAGTACAATGTGTAAGGTCTAGATTCACTTTTTACATGTCCAGTTTCAGCACCATTTGGTGAAAAGGCCATCTTTGCTCCATTGTATTGGTTTGCTCCTTTGTTAAAGGTTAATTGACTATACTTTTAGGGTGTATTTCTGGGTTCTCTATTCTCTTTCACTGATCTATGTGCCTAAAGTTTCACCAATGCCACTCTCTTGATCACTGCAACTTTGTATTAAATTTGAAGTCTGGTAGTGTCAGTCCTCCAACTTTGTTCTCCTTCAATATTGTGTTGGCAATTCTAGGTCTTTTTCTTTTTTTTAAACATTTTTTAATGCTTATTTATGAGAGAGAGAGAGAGAGAGAGGAAGGGAGGAAGGGAGAGAGAGAGAATGAACCCAAGTGGGGAAGGGACAGAGCAAGAGAGGGGCACAGAATCTGAAGCAGGCTCCAGGCTCTGAACTGTCAGCACAGAGCCCAATGCAGGGCTCAAACTCATGAGCCATGAGATTATGACCTGAGCCGAAGTCAGATGCTTAACCAACTGAGCCACCCAGGTGCCCCTAGGTCTTTGGTTTCTCAGTATAAACTTTAGAATCAGGTTGTCAATATGCAAAAAGTAACTTGAGATTTTCACTGACACTGCATTGAATCTATAGATCAAGTTGGGAAGAAGTGACATTTTAGCAATACTATCTTCCTATCCATGAATATGGAATATCTATCCACTTATTTAGTTCTTTCTTCTAGTTCATCAAAGTTTTACAGTTTTCCTCATATAGATTTTGTGCATATTTTATCAAATTTATACCTAAATAATTCATTTGAGTGCTAATGTAAATGGAACTGTGTTCTTAATGTCAAATTCCACTTGTTCATTGCTGACATATAGGAAAGCAATAGACTTTTACATATAATCTTGTATCTTGCTATAATTGCTTATTAGTTCCAATTTTTAAAAAAATTCTTACTGAGTTTTCAAATAGTCAATCATGTCATCTATGAATAAACCCAGTTTTGTTTCTTCCTTTTCAATCTATATTTTCTTTTTTTTTATTATATTAACTAGAACTTCCAGTTCAAAGTTGAAAAAGGAGTGGTGAGCAGGAAGGTCTTTGCCTTGTATCTTAATGGGAAAGCTTGGAATTTCTCACCATTAAATATGATGTTTGCTTTTAGCATGTTTTTTGTTCACTGTCTTTCTCAAACTGAGGGTGTTCCCCCTTGATTCCTAGTTAACTAAGAATTTTTTTCTTGAGTAAGTTTGGATTTTGTTAAGTGCCTTTTCTGCACTGATACAGTGACATATCATGTAATTTTTCTTACTTAGCCTGTTGATGTGATAGATCACATTAAATGATTTTCAAATATGAAACAAGCTTTGCATACCTGGGATAAATCTCACTTGGTTGTGATTTATACAGTACTTTTTATACACTGTTGAATGTGATTTGCTAATATTTTTTATAGATGAATAGTATTTCATGGTAGGGATGTATCGCATTTCATTTACTCATCAGTAGATGGACATTTAGGTTGTTTCCACTTTTTGCTCCCATGAGTAATACTTCAATGACCATTTGTGTGCAGGTTTTCTGCACGCACACAGGTTTTCAGGTTTCTTTGGTATATATCTGGTAGTGGAATTGTTGGGTCATATGGTAATTCCATATTTAATTTTTTTAAGTAGCTGCCAGAATGTTTTACATTTTTTGAAATTTTATTTTACAAAGTGTGTGCAAGTGGGGGAGAGGGGCAGAGGGAGAGAGAGCATCTTAAACGGGCTCCATGCTCAGTGCACAACCCGATATGGGGCTTGATCCCATGACCCTAGCATCATAACATGAGCCAAAATTAAGAGTAGACACTCAACAAACTGAACCACCTAGGCGACCCCAGAATGTTATAAAAAGTAGCTGCACCATTTTGTAATTCAACAAGCACCTTCCCTCATCCTTGCAAACACTTGATATTGTTGGTCTTTTCGATTCTAACTATTCCAGTGTGAGGTAGTATCTCACTGTGGTTTTGCTTTGCATTTCCCTAACAACTGATGTTAAACCCCCTGTCCTGTTCTGGTGCATGTGTATCTTATTTGGTGAAATGTCACCATTACTTACCCCCAAATCACATGTATTTATACCTGTTTTCTTTTAGGAGTTTTGTAGTTGTGGTTCTCACATTTCGATTAGATTATGCATGGGATAGGGATCCATGTTCATTTTTATGCTTGACTATTTCCAGTTGCCCAAGATTATTTGTTGAAAGATGTTTTTCCCATTAAAATGTCTTGATCGATTTTTGAATTACACTAAACTTGCAATCCCGGGATAAATCCCACTTAGTGGTATATGATACTTTATTTATGTTGCTGGACTTAGTTTGCTAGTATTTTGTTGAGGATTTTTTTATTTGTACTCATAAGGCATGTAGGTCTATCATTTTTTTGAGGTATCTTTGTCTGGTTTTGGTATCAAAGAAAAAATGGGTCTTAGTAGAATGGGTTGCGAAGTGTTCCCTCCTCTTACATGTTTTTTGAAAAGCAGGCAATTTTTTTGCTTACTAACTTTACCTTTTTACTTGTTCTAAGTCTATTCTGATTGTTAATTTATTTTTGAGTCAGTTTTGATAGTTTATGTCTTTCTAGGTATCTGTCCATTTCATTTAGGTTATCTTACATATATTTGTTGGCATAGTAGTACATCACCCTTTTTATTTCTGTTAGTAGTGATATCTCCTCTGAATGATGTAGCTTTTAAATGGTTTATTATTAATTATCACAAATCTTGAAATTAATAAAGCCAAAGTTAAAGATGTAACAGACTATTACAATTTTGAGTTTTCAAAAATTCTGAATTAAAAGAATATACAAACACATCCTTCCAGTTCTTACCTCTGGAACCAAAAAGAGGCACAACAACAGAACCTACACATTTTTAGTTTAAGTACACCGAATCAGTTCTGAGCTGAACTAGAGACAGATCCTGGCTAAGCTTACACATTCTAAGTTTACCAGTTAGAAGAAACTCAGTATTTTAAGTCAACCACACTCACATGAACACCTGCACATGCATGCACTATAATAAACCCAATATGACAAATTCCTAAGGCATTAGCATTGTAAAAGAATCATGTACCAAACCCTTTGAATTTTTTGGACAGAGACTAATTCACCCTTTCATTTATTTCTTGAGTTTAGGACCATCAGAATTCTGTGTACTATGCTTTCTGAAATCATAGCTCACATATTAATATGTATCTATTAACGGCCACATTTTTACAGACTCCACTTCCAAAAATCAGGTTCCCTAAAAGTCACCAAAAATGTTCAGATGTTAATAAGATTCATAAATACATATTACATCTAATCTATTCTTGTAAAATAAACTAATAAAGTCACCTTAGAGGGAAAGTTGTATATTTCATAGTCTTTTCTTTCAATGAAACTATTCTTAGGAAACTTTCTTCAAAAAACCTGGGCTAATTGTTACTCTGACTTCTCTAAAACAAAATTCAACTACAAAGGTTTGAAAACACTGTGACAAGCTGTCAAGCTGTATTGATACATTCGATACATTCAGGAGAAAACTATGCTTATCACCATACACCTAACTGGCACTATTAAGTTTACAGAACACTTTTGCCTTTTATATTTTAGGTGATTTTTAGAGCAGGGGCAGGGGTGGGAATCAGGTAGGGCAGGTGGCACTAACATCCTTTTTATTTTTTTTTTAATTCACGCATTTTTTAAAGTAGTATTTAAATCTAGCTGTACATTAGAAACTCCTAGATTTTTTTTTTTTTTTTTTTTTTTTTGAGAGAGACAGAATGCAAGTGGGAGAAGGGCAGAGAGTGAGGGAGAGAGACAGAATCCCAAGCAGGCTCCACACCGTCAGTGAAGAGCCCACTGTGGGGCTTGAACTCCTGAACCACGAGATCATGACCTGAACTGATGTCGGACACTTAACCGACTGAGTCACCCCGACGCCCCTAATTTACGCATTTTATGACACAAGAAAAACTCATTACTGTGCTAACATGTTTATCATCCCATTACAGAGGAGACAAAACCGAAGTTCCCACAGGTTAAACAATGTGGCCAAGGTCACACAGCTCCTAAGTGGTAATGCTGGGACCAGGAAATCCACTCCGCTGACCTCTCCCCAGTATGACACTGCTTCTCATTTAGAAAAAGTAAGAGGCAAAAATTTAGAACTCAACATGTGTGTAAGGAGAAAGTTTCTCATTACTCTTCCTAAACTTTTTCTTTGAAAGCATGTTTATTTGGAATATTTATGAGCCACTCTCTGTATCGAACTTTATTATCAACAACTTGACTAAAAGCATGTTTTTAATAATCTTAGGCTGATATTGAGTCTTCAGTGACCTGCCACCTGTCAACTTCACATATTTTAGAATCTTTAAAAGTATTCTTCAGAGCTTAGAGCTACGAGACACTGTTAAATTATTAAACAACCCTGAGAAATCCCCTTTCAAGTGATTCTGAGGCCAAATTAGTTCATGTGTCACCGAATTCTCTTCCACACAGCACTTGATAAAAAGCCTCATTCCTCCAGCTCAATAGATAGCTATTTAACAGTGATTAGAGATCATTAACACCAATGACCATTACCCCAATGTTTATTTCTATATACTTAACAAAGCTAGAACATACCATCTGTCCAAGGAATGATACTGTTACTCAATCACAGCACAAAGCACTAAATCAGAATCTAACTCATGGCATATGGACATTGGAGTATTCACCCAGCACAGGACAAAGTTCTTGTGGTTCCCCGATAGAGAGGCCTAAGGGCAAATGAGTTTATCTTCACTTTCTCCTCAGAGAACCCAATGTTTAAATGGAGACTGCAGTCATAAACTTACTCTCTAGCTTAGTGACCGATGGACTTCAGTTCAAAATGATACTGTCCTATACAGTATTTATAATTACTGGGGTTTGGGGTGACAAAAATATCTGAGGAAGCTCTGGGAAAAAGGAAGTTCAAGTACACTCATCATGATGAGCACTGAGTAATGTATAGAACTGCTCAATCACTATACTGCACACCTGAAACTAACTGTATGTTAACAAAACTGGAATTAAAATTAAAAACTTAAAAAAAAAGAAGTTGATTTAAGTCTTTGCTGTGCCCTCACTTCCAAATCAGTGAGATGAGGAATTTGAAATAATCTGCAACTGGCCCAGAGATTTCCTGGGAGAACGTAAGCAAGAAAAAGAAATAGTTGCCTCCCTCCTAGGGCCTTGACCCTGGCTGTGGCAGCAACTTTTTCTCAATTCCGCCTGACCATTTACAAAAAGACAGGTGGTTCTTCTCCACTTACACTGATACCAATAAGACTGCAAATGAGTTGTTAAAAGTATGTATCCCAGGGGCACCTGGGTGGCTCAGTTGGTTGAGCGTCCGCCTTTGGCTCAGGTCATGATCTCACGGTTCCTGAGTTCAAGCCCTACATCGGACCCTCTGCTGTCGGCACAGAGCCCATGTCAGATCCTCTGTTTCCTTTCTCTCTGCCCCCCCTCTCTCTCCAAAATAAGTAATAAAACATTTTTTAAAAAGTATAGTATCCCAAAGTTTATCCAGGAGAAGGTACACAGATAGACTGCATTGGGATCTTACCTTTTGGCTTCCTCTAGATGGCACAGATATTCATAAGCAATGTTCTGCCTCCTCCTCTCATCCATCTCCTCTGCAGAGAGCCTTTCATCATCCACAATAGCTAGAAATAGAGGAAAGCATCACATTACTTATAAGGGTAGTGTTCATCAAATAAACACTTGAGACAAAAACCCGAAAAAATACAGGCAATTCAACACTGAACACTAAGAGACAGAGATATTTAAACATCAGAAAAATAGAAAGATTTGCCTTTGGATTTTACAATATGTCAATGATAGCAAAAATTTAAAAATGCAATACTGAAGTACAGGTTAAAATTACTAAAAAGGATGAGAACAGCCATCATATATCATAGACTTGGTGCCAGAGAATTTTGATGGCCTCAAATCCATTAAAGCATGGTCCACTCCCAACAACTTTCCTTAACAAGCTTGTAGTATTGGTCCAGTGGCTCAGCTTGGACCTTCGTGGAAATTCTGAATTTTAACAAATAATCTACAAGGACCAGTGTTTACCCACTTCTAAAGGGAATTAAAGCTTCTCATCCAATGCAAACCCTAGGTTACAGATGCCAAAGTCTCTAAGATTCGTGCTTCACCTGTATCTTGGCCTTTATGAGGCTAACCTTCGTGGTCAAAAGGTATCCAGAAGAACAAAACAGACATCAATTGAGCAGTTTTTAAGCCCCACACTCTTTATTCCAATACAAATATACTTTACAAACTTCCACAATTCAGCTTTACTTTTCTGCAGAGAATACGGCCTCCCCATTTCCTGAGTGTACTTCGCCTGCCCACTGTCTCAACAGTACTCAAGAGCCTCACGGGTCACATCTGCCAACTCTTGGCTGTTCATTTACATGACAAAGAACTCAATTCTGATAGCTATAAAGTAAATTTGGTTTCTAGTTTGTTACATTATTCATCTAATGAACACGTTGGGGGGGGGGGGCAGGGATGTATGGTCATATGGGGCAGGAATATGAATTTTTTTTTGTTCCCTAGCCACCAGCTCCAATCAGCCAATTCATAAATGAGACCCCTGGTTCCAAGCAGAAGCATTAAGGTGACCCATCCATCCCTCAGAAAGGCCAATCCCATGCCGTACTGAGGAAGAGTCCAAAATATCATCTTAGCAGACAAGAGGAATTAAGATAAAATTTTGTAATCTTACTGGATCAAGTAATATGCTAAATATTTTCCCGGCAAAAATAATACCTCAAAGAACTCAAAAATGACTAAACTTATATCAATATAAAACATGACAGAATACCATAAACACATAAATATATGCTTGATGCTTATTGAGCATTTACTTTGTTTCAAGTCCTTAGGCAATGTTTTCTATGAACTGCCTCATTTACAGATGTAAATGACACGATGAGGCAGGTAATGTGTCCCACTTTACAGTTGAGCAAATGGGCTGTGAAGCCATTTGCCCACGTGAAAAGTAGAAACATTAGGGCTAGACATGTGTGGATGGGAGGATGGGGGTGGGGGGAAGAAATACGGAAGAACTTAGAGAAACGTGTCTGTTTATAGAGGAGGAAGAAAAGGAACCTGAAGAAGGAGGGGAGATGTGGAAAGGCACCAGGACAGGCTTGGAGAGAACCACACTAGGGCAAAAGAAGCAGGAGCCTCCACACATTCCATCACCTTCTTCCTGTCCTCCCTTTCTACCACTCCCCATGTCTCAGTGTGGTTTCATTGCTTGAAACAGACCAATGGTACCAGTGAGGGTCAACAAAGATGTGTGTTCATCAAAATCATCTTCTTTTTCTTAATAAACTCAATCAGATCTAAACTTTAGAAGAGAACTTTCAAATTTAGGAAAAGTACCAAAGCTCTGGAACAACCCTCCCCTGCACCTCTACCCCAAGACTGCAGGCCTTCAACGTGTCTCCCCTAGACTCTTCTGACAGCCCTCCGACAGCCTCCCAGCCACCACCCCTCCCCCACTCATCGTCCTCACCACCACCAGAAGCACCTTTCAAACACAGTCCTGCTCATTTCGCTCTCCTTCTCCAAACCTTTGATGGATCCCCATGTGCTACAGAACAAAGGTCTAGAAGACCTTCCCACCTTCTCCAACGTGAAACCTGAATTCCATCCACTCCTTCCAGGCAGTGCTGTGTGCCAGGACCACAACACCACATTCTAGGTTGGAGTGCTTCTGCTCTCCACCTTCCCTCTGCCCTGGAAAGCCATTCTCCCACCTCCGTGTCTTACATCTTCTCAAGCAAAATTCTGTAGATCTGCAAGTCAGGATCCATCTACCTTCCTCAGCACTTTGGTTCACCTTTTTATTACATCACTCATCACAGAAGCTCAGTCACGTCTCCCCCTACGAAATGGGAATTCCTTGCAGGAAAAGACTCTTAACTCATCTGCATGTCCCCATTACATTTATCATGGTTCCTTGCATGCAGAGAACAAACATTTCTGAAAAAATGCCTTTGTTAAGTGAGCTGACCCTCACCCCATAATGAATACACTTCTCAAATTATGATTTTCGTATCCCAAGTTTTCCTAGAAGGTACCTGGCATGCCCACATATCGTCACCTAATCTTCCACCTCCAGGGCTCCTAACACGTCATCCCCCGGACACCTCGTGATTGCCAATCTCTCATTTTAACTTCAGTCTAAAGACGGTTTTCCATTCCTGACAGAGCATTTTCATCTCATAGTACGTTCAGATACATTAAAGCTTGAAAACAATATAAAACTCCTAGTATGAATCCGCATGATGATGCTACCTTCCCAACTTTTAAGTATGAGTGCAGGGGTCACATTCAAAAGGAGACATTCTTACTGCCACCTTCCTTTTTGGCTATGAATTCCTTCCACCTCAACAAACCGACCCAGGAGGAAAGAGAAGCCTTAGCAGTACTTGGTCCCGAGGTCTCAACCCCCCAACTCCTTCCACAAGCCATGCAAGAATCCACCAGTCCAGGAGAGCTGCAGAGAGGCTCTTAAACTGTGACATCACCCCCATCCAAAGGGAAGACTTAACGTTTGAATTAACACACACACATATATGCCACAAAGCGTTAAAGTGCAATCCCAAAGTATTGGCCCCAGCTGATAGAATTCTGCCTATCTTGATGGCTCAACTCCATCATCACTTCCTTCCCAAAGTCCCCTGTTTGTAGCCACTCAAAATGTGCTCTCTCCTGGCACCTCCTATATCGTTTCATTTCATAGGCAACTCCTACAAGACACAGTTATGTTCTCACCATGCCCAGCTCACTACCCTGCACAGGCTACGTGCTCCATAGAATATATGCTACACAATCTCTCATCAGGAATGATTAACACAAGGACTCTAAAATATCTATGTGGGTAGTTTTATTTGCCTACTTACCCCGAATACAAGAAGGGTATGGTCACCGATGGAGCAAGTCCAGTAACATTTCACACACCTCGCTTACCTAATGTTCAATTTATAGATTCTATGGATCAGGCATGAGCCAAACCACCAGGGATAGGGCAGTGAACAAAACAAAACATGTTTGCCCTCGTGGGGCTTCCTTTAACACATCCCTTCCTTCCCTTCTGATCTGGCCCACCGGGTCACACATCTGGCCACTGCCCTTTCAACCACATCCACTTCAGCCTCACCTTCTTTCCTTCGTGACGTATGGTCAAAGCACATGTTATGGTTATGAGCATAAAAATGTCTTAATCACAGCAAAAGTAGATCCTTCTGGACCACAAAGGTTGTCTGCAACTATCTCTGCATTATTTAACATTTACTAAGTAGCAACTTCTGATAAGAACCACAGGCATGGATAATAACACTGCCATTTAAAGAGTCATCATGGAACTGATTAACTAATTCACTTAAGCATGACTTTACCACCCATAAATCACTCTTCCATGTTATTCTGTGGTTCTCCTAATCACTCTGAGAAGTAGGCACTGCCTCCTTCTAGGAAACAGCGGTCATGTAAGGGAAAGGGATGGCATGTAGTTACTTGCTGGGTCAATGGCTGAGCCATGGCTGGAAACCAGTTCCCTGAACACAGCAGCCCCTACCCTTGCCCAGTGCCGTGCTGCTGCTAGATCTGAGTGAGCCAGGACAGGACAGGTTCTGGTCACTGCCAAACCCAAGAGCAGACCATTTATGTGCCTTCAGAATTGCTTTCACCTTAAAACAGCTTGACTAACTGCAATTTCCTCTGAAGTTCATCTTTACTTGCTGCCTTGAACCCTAAGAGACACAAAGATATTGCAAAGAACTTCCAGAAATATTAGCAGCTCACAAAATTCCTCTTGTAACATTAGCAGATGCTGGCTCCAAGATGGCATTTTAAAGCACTAACATTCTACAGCAATCACATTATAGGGCTTATTCAGAGATCTAAGGAGCACAGTAAGTGTTGGTAGAGAAGGTGCTGAAGTAGAACTCTAAGTCATGGAAGGAAACTTGAGTTCATTTTCCAAAGAATACCCACAAAATCTAATGTAAAAATAGCCCAGAGACCTGCTTCATTAAGGAGTTTGCCTGGTCGCTTGTTAATTTCAGCTGCCCTATTTGCTCCCTTCACACATAGACACAACAAAGCCACCATCTCCTTGGTATTAAAATCCATTCACTTGTTCAACAGATATTTGAGTGGCTGCTTTGTGTCAGTCTGTTGTACAGACTGGATATAAAGTGACAATTATGATACACAAAGTCCCTCAAAAAGCTTTTACTAGAGTTAAACAATTTTAAGTTTGACATAACTGCGGGATGCTTAGATAGGTGTGTGTCGGGGGGTGGGGGGGGGGTGCCTTGGTGGCTCAGTGGGTTAAGTATCTGACTCTTGGTTTGGGCCCAGGTCATGATCTCACAGTTCAGGAGATCAAGCCCCACATCAGGCTCCCTGCTGACAGTGTGAAGCCTGCTTGGGATTGTCTCTCCCTCTCTCTCTGTCCCTCCCCTAGCCTCTCAAAAATAAATAAATAAACTTAAAAGAAAAGATAGGTAGGGATATACTCCCTCCAGTGGAGAGCGGGTCTGCAAGAATCACAAAAATCAGAGTGCCTGTGTGGCTTGGTTGGTTAAACGTCCGACTTCGGCTCAGGTTATGGTCTAGCAGTCCGTGAGTTTGAAGCCCGCATTAGGCTTTGTGCTGACAGCTTGGAGCCTGGAGCCTGCTTCGGATTCTGTGTCTCCCTCTCTCTCTGCTGTCCCCCATTTATGCTGTCTCTTTCCAAAAATAATTTTGGAATTTTATGAAATGGTATTATTTAAAACATGTCCCTTTAAGGGGAAACAGGTTAAAAATATGGCATGAAGCACTAATTCATAGAAACATGCTAGACTTTAGCATTTTATATACAATTATTCTGGGTGACTCAAAATTTCTGAAAGGAACCCTGAGAATCTTAAGTCCTAAATGTGTAATTCAACTCAAATGTCTACTGACCCACCTTTTAAGATTTGGGTCCAGTTTTTAGCTGGGAGAGTAGAGCCAAATGGTTATCTCCCCATTCTCAGAACTTAAAGAATGCTTCCAAGAGATGTATACACCAAGTAAGGAACTAGAGATAAGAGAATTGATTCCAAGACCCTAAAATGGGCAGGGGACAGGGGTTGGGATACCAAGATGAGAGAACCCCAGGTCCAAAGTTCCCAATAAAGTGAAACACTCAATAAACTTGACCCATGATATATTCTGGCTTCATACCGGGATGCTTCCTGAAGTATTTCACAGCTAGCTGATCTTAAGCTTCTAAGGATCACATGATCCAACTTCCCTAATCTTAATCTTCTTTTGAAAAACAGGCAAACCTAAGGTTGAAGCTATTAGTAACTTGAAGCATACTCTGAGGTCAAGAATCTTCAATAATGGTACAGAGCACCATGCCACGAGTTAAAAACAGTGGAAGTTTTATCAAGTCACTAAAATTATGAGACACTGAGTGCAGGGGTTCATAACTCATCCATCCCTACCAAGTGCCAGGTAAATAGTACATGCTCAATAAAAGCTGCTGAAGTGATGTGCTCAGCTTTGTGCTCGCGAGCAGAAAGGCTGTGTCCTTTCCAGGTTTAGTCCTACTAAGTCCAGTGCCCTGGTGGTAACACAGCCCTACTGTCCAGATCCTAAGGGAAGGTGAGCTCCAATGCCCGTCCTCCACACTTTTCCTAGAACTTCTCCCCTATCACACATTTCTAAGAACTCCCAAGTTACATATCAATGTACAACTTCAGAGGATATTCATGTTAGACAAGGTTGTGAGGGACTGAGGTCTCTTCCGTTAATAAGGGACTGTGGTCATGTCCTTTAATAAGCCAAAGCCCTAAATCTTCCAGCTAATCATTGGAAGAAGAATTTCCTATGTGAGGAAAGAGTAACCACTTGAAACAACACAGGTTACTTACACGAGTTAGTCTCTAACCAGACACTAATCTCATTTTTCCAGTGAGGTTATTAATGCTCAGGAGACTTAGGGAACTTCTTTGCCACAATTACTCAGGAAAAAGAAAAAAACAGTTCAGGCTTTGTGAAAATGGTTAATCCTTTTCTGCAAATATGCTTTAAATGTACACAGCTTTAAGCCCTGCATATGAAAGAGGGTTCTTTGATCTCACTTTGATACAAAAAGTTGCAAACGTGTTTCCCACAAAAATGTTATCATCCTTGAGCATTTAAAATGCCATTTGTTTCTATCAAACCTGAATCTCTAAACCCCGGACACCTTTTCAGAACAGAACCTCATTTCTAACTCTCACACAGAGAGTAAAATTAATTTCGGTCCACTGTACAAATCCAAAGAATGTCTCACTTTTTAAAAAAAATATATATATAATCTACAAATTCAAAGCAGGACATAAAGATTGTTAAGGTCCACCGTGCAGATTGGGATGGGTGGGATCTATCTAGGACTTTGCTCCATTCAGGGGAAGAATTAAAGGCAAGGATTCCTAGATTGGGGATTTATTAATCAATTACTGTTACAAAAAAATATTTGAGGGACAAAAACCACTTCTTTTGCTACCAAGTAGGCACGAGGAAAATTCCATTTGCTCATTGTCTGCTCCTACACACTTCAGCAACAGATCTCAGTAAGGAAGAAAGGGTTGTCAAGTTTCCAAGGCCAATTTAAAATTTTTAGCTCCAACAGTTAAAATTACAGAAGGAATTGTAAAACCTTTAGTTTGGATGAGATTCTACTATTTGAAAAGAGGAGAAAGGAATTCAACTCCTACTTGTCTATGAACTTTTCATGCTTAAGATGGTCAGTGCAAATGTTTCCTATTATGTAGAACTAGTCCTAAAATTATTCTCCCTGTTCTCTATAGATAATGAACATTTAGGGAGGCAGGTATTTACCTTAACTTTAATGACCCCAATGCGAACAATGATATTTTATTATTGTTAAACAGATGTAGCAGGTTATATAATGACAGCTCCCTGGGCTTGCTCTCAGGGAGTACCAAGTCACTGCTAACACCTTGTCCTTATTCTCTCAAAAACTACCTCAAACAAACCAGAGTATCAGAGATTTCTACAAAGCTGTTTGAGCTTTAGAAGACAATAGGATACTGAGTCTTGGTCTATTTTTTCTTTTACTATTAGGAGAAAATAAATCACAAATACTTCAAGGCTAAGTGCAGGAAAACAAAACAACCTCTTGGTTTTGAATAGGTGTTTTTCCTGCACATTCCATACGCATGCATTATTTCTTGCATTTCTCTAATCGGCATAAACTGTGATACATACATGAAAAGTAGTGGAGGGAAGGGACTAAGACTTAATAAGCACTTTCTACGTGCCAGATATGTTACATATACTATCTCAGTCCCTGCTTCCCCCTTTGTGATAGGAATTTGGATGTGTACTTTTCCAGTGGGAAATAAACTCAGGGAGGTTAGGTAATTCAAAGATCATGAAGACAGGTAAACGGCAGAACTGGGATTCCAAACAACGCTGATTCCAAAGTTTTCAACTACACTCTTCTTTCTTGAGTGGTCTTTCAACTCACTTGAGTTGAACCACTCTTGAGTGGTCTTTCAACTACCCTCAAGCGTCACTGCCTCCCTGCAACCATTTGATGACTGGCCCAGCAGCCATTAGGCTTTTCTGAGGGTGTTTTTAATGGTATTACTGATATCTTACTAGTCAGCAAATAGATTTATGTGACTTTCTTTTCTTTCTACTGTAAGCCATATAAATTAGTGCTATTTTGAATGAGCAAAGAAAGTAAAATCAGAGGCTTATTTGTTAGAGATGCAGTAATGTCAAAGATAGTCCAATGAAGGGAAGAATATTAAGATACTATTCAGCATTGCCAAATTAGACTTATCAGAACGTAAGGGCAATAACAAGAGCAAAACAAAAACAAACACGTCAGTGACGCTGCTTATGTAACACACAAGCAAAGTCATATGATCAATAAATGCTGGGAACACACCGGAGAAAATCAAACATTTTTATCTCAGGCACCCTCCTTTATTCTACTCCTCTGTCCCCGCAAAAGGCGAGTTTCTGACTACACTGACAAAGACACCTGATGAAAAGGTGTGAGTGAGTGGAAAGGGAAGTGGCTGTGGGGTAAAATATGCCTGTAATACTGTCACATTCAGTCATGGATCAGTTAACTAGATACTCAGTTTCACCATCTGTAGCATGGGAATAATGCTACCTGCCCCATGAAGCTCCTTTATGAATACTTTTAAAAAATCACATATACTTTAAATTATTTTATAGTTAGGGGTGCCTGGATGGCTCAGTTGGTTAAGCACAGGACTTCAGGTCAGGTCATGATCTCACAGTTCACGAGTACGAGCCCCGTGTGGGGCTCTGTGCTGACAGCTTGGAGCCTGAAGCTTGCTTCACATTCTGTGTCTCCCTCTGTCTCCGCCCACCCCCCCCCCCCCCCCCCCGCTCACACTCCATCTCTCTCTCTCTCAAAAATAAACATTAAGAAAATATTTTACAGTTAAACTATAATATAACCAATTATTAAAGAAGTTATAAAATATAAAGTTTATGGATATGCATAATAAAGACAACAGATAATCATTTAGTTTTTCAAGGATAATTGATTATACTCAATTTTCTCCTCACTCTGGCTTTAGTGCATATCTCTGATATAACTTGCAAACTGAATGTATCTGAAGTTACATAAATTGAAAAAAAGCAAAATTTGAATTCTTCTTATGTATACACACACTGGATGTATATATTCAGTATATATGTATATACGTATATATCCAGTATATATATGTACATAAATACATATGTATATATGTATACATATATATATAGTGGGTATATATTTGTAATTTAAATAATATAAGGTTATGTTATTATATGAACTATAATTAAGGGGGGGGGAGGGAAAATGCCTACAAGGAAATACCAAATGTTAAAGCACTTGTTCTTAAAAGGAGTGAGCTGGGGTTTTTTCATTAACTTTTTTGATTCACAGACATTTTCCAGATACTCCATACCACTGATGTGTACTGTTTTAGTAATGGAAGATTAAATTTGTTTTAAATTTTTTTTTAACGTTTATTTATTTTTGAGACAGAGAGAGACAGAGCATGAACGGGGGAGGGCTAGAGAGAGGGAGACACAGAATCTGAAACAGGCTCCAGGCTCTGAGCTGTCAGCACAGAGCCCGACGCAGGGTTCGAACTCACGGACCACGAGATCATGACCTGAGCCGAAGTCGGCCGCTCAACCGACTGAGCCACCCAGGCACCCCAGATTAAATGTGTTTTAATGTTCAGTTGCAGAAAAATAAGAAAATGAGGAACAAGCCTTAATGCCAATTCTGCTGGGAAGCATGCCTTCCATGCACTAATTGCTCCATTGCTCCATAACTTTTAGAGAAGGATCCGCCGACACTGAAAATGGGCAACAAATATTAATAGGCTTAACGAGGAAAAAAGATCACACAAGTTCCAAGATGGCAGACAGGAAGACGACTAATGCCAGGATCTTCTGTCTGAAGGCTCCACCTGCCTAAACGATTGGGTGTGACAAGCTATCTGAGGCAACAGACAGGGTAAGCCCAGAGTGAAATAGAATGAATGGAAGGGGACCTAATCTGAAGAATGAAAAGGCGGCTCCAACATGCCTGTGTGACATGAAACCTCCTGAGTCTGAATTACAGACAAGACAGAAAAAGGCAGTGATGTTTTCCAAGGGCAGAATTTGGCAACAGAATGAACAGGATGAAGAAAAGCATGGTACGGGGGAAGAAAAAGGAAGCCAAGGAGTAGCCAACTCCTTTTGCGACTTCAGATGGTGGAGGTGGAAATGGCTCAGCACCAGTAAGTCATGCTAATATGCCAATTCACATAAAGGCAAGTTTGTACAATTAAAGAGAAAAAAAAAAAGTGGAAGCATCCCACTGTTCTAGCAATATACTAAGGAGCCAACTTTCAATCTGAACGTATATTTAGAAGTTTAATATAACAGACTCAATTAGAAGGCTATGATGTAGAACAGAAGGGCACTATTAATGCAAGCATATGCTGTTTGTTAGTGAGTGTGAATTAACACATGATTCAGGACAGTCAATTTTCTAGCTATGCCAAAAACTCAGCTCTCAAATGGATCATACCGTGCAAACGGAGATATTCTGACAATACAGTCACGGATCGAGAATACATTTCAACCTGATTTTTGGGCTAACACAATTTAGGCTAGTTATCGTAACCAAGAAGTTTCTCTGTTTATAAGAAGGACATGAAAATCACCACCAGTCCACACATTTCAGGTCTGCATGAAATCAGACCCATGAGAAATCATGTGACACCACCCACGGGGCCAGTATCAGGCAGCAGGACTTGAACCAATTAAATCAGGCTCTTCTGTCTCATAGCAGTCCTGTACATTTATAAAGTGTTACCATGAAAATTATCTCATACCATTCAAAGAGCCCCATCAGAGAGATGGACAAGTAAAAATTACTTCCACTTGACTAAGACTAAAATGGTTTAAGTGCTTTGCTCCAGGTCTCAGAGCTAGATTACAGAGCTGGTTTGTTCTTATAAACCAACACTTGGCTTATGTTTAGTTTTCAGCAAACTTTTGGAGGTACCCTATTATAGGAAAGAAAAAGTATTTTTATTCTTTTATGTCAACAGTACAGGGAGCAGTAGGAGGAAACAGAATGGCTGAGGTGGGAAGGGAGTGGAGTTGGCAAGAGTGGGTGAGGCCAACGTCAACTCTGCAGGCTGAAGAGAATGTATACAAACCATGATTTTGTAAACTTCTTGAGAAGTGTATAAAATACCCTGGGAACGGCTCTCTTGTGGGAAAGAATTTACCCCACTTGGGCAACAAAGCTGAAAATATTTTGGTTTTGGCTTGTTGCGTGCTTTTTGTTCGAACACGCAGTACGAGGTCCCAAGTTTAGAAAAGTGGATGTTCTTGTAAGCGCAACGAACGACACTGAGATTTTCACATATTATGCTCCCTTAGTCCAAAACTCAAAAGCTTTATACAACAGTCAGGACAGCAAGCGCATGAAACAGAATTCATGCTCTTCTGCTTCAGACTTAAATTAATAACTGGTCTCCCTCTGGCATTTCTTTCTTGGCTGGGGAACGGACCATGGTACCGTACGTAAATTGCACCACATGTCCACCGCACATGAGAGGAGACAGCCAAAGTGTGTGTCAGCCACCAAGCTCCTGAGAGGATCTGAATACAATTTCAGAATTAAGTCATCGTTTCTACTTCAGACACGAGAGCCCTATTAGCGTTTGTGCAGCACAAGTGTCCGTGATTATGAAGCCAAGTGAAGCTGGAAACTTACTATTGGTCCACTAGGTGCAAAATGCTGACAGAAAATTATGAAGATGCAGAGTGCTAAAATGCCTTCCAAATGCCTTGTAATTAAAACCAATAAATACAACAACAGAATGTGTTTCTTTTGGTATGTGGCAGTCTCTTACCGATGGCTAAATACTTACAGTGCACGTCAAGGGTAGAGAGAAGGGATGGAATAGGGTGGAAGAAAGGATTCAGTGCCCCTAATAGCTTAAAATCTAACAGAACACGTATTTAATGTGGGAGAAAAGTTAGAAAGCTCCTTTGGAAAAAGGACAAATTAATTATAAGACAAAGAACAGAAAAGCCAAGGGGAAGAGAAAAGATTATTCAATAATGGGATTATTCAGGGCCACTGTTCTCCATGACATGTGTTTGAAGTCAGGTTGTAAGAGGGGGAGAGAGGGTTGGGTGGGGAAACACAGCTAGAGAGGTAAATCACGAACAGGTAAACTGCATGGGCACTTCAAGATGCAGTCTTATGCATTATCTTTGGCCCCACTCCTTAGCCCTCAGAGTTTCCAATCAGCCCCTCACCATCCTTCCAAGGGTCTCTGAATTTCTTAAGAGGAACAGGGAGGCTCCCCAGGACTCTTGACAGCTGCTTCTAACCAGTGTAGGTGAAACGAGTACAAGTGTCTGATGACAGCGAGAAGATCACATGATAGCTCACAATCAAAGCGCAGGGCAGACTTCCATTCCATTGATAAAAGCTCTCTCAACAAAGCTAACCCGGCACATCTAATAACGCACATAATTGCAACAGAATCATACATAGTTCACTGGGCATCAGTTGTTAAAGCAGTGACATAAATCAGTGTAATTACTATTAAATACTCAAGCCAAGCTCCATAGTTTGCCAGTTCACCAGTATTCGGTCAAGAACGATTTGCTTTCCTTTGGAACGTGTTCAGCGTTGCATCCCAGGAGGCGGGGATGGAGATTAAGGAGCAAGTCCTAGATCGGCTCTTCAAAATCCATGCTTCCCACGCCCTCTCCTAGTCCACCGTCCACTGCCAACTTGATGCCTCCACTAGTCAGAGAGCCTCAAGCAGCACATTCAATGGTTTTCTGCCCTCTGAGGTGGATTCCTCTGCCATGGTCCCAGGCAGCTCCAGACCCTCTCCCATGCCAGCCTTCCTTTCCTGTTGAGATCACGCTGGAAAGAATGAGAGCTGTCTAGAAGCAGGACAAAGAGAAGAGGTCCAGAAAGAAAATGAAGACGTCTGTGAATTGCAGCATGTAGAAGCTCTCCTACGGGATTAAGTTGGCAGAGGAACCAAGAGGGAGCCAGTAGAAGCAGCTGGGGAGGCTTTGGCTCCTTCACATCCACCCTTCCGTGCCCCCCACCCCCCAGGACTCCCAGGGCAGTTTCTCGTGGCTCTAATATTATTGCATTTAACCTACAGTGATTCTATGACACTGGTATTATTTACAGTTTACAGATGTGCCAACAGAGACTTGGGACAACTGAATCATTCGCTCAAGATCACGGCTGACATGCGGGGAACGCGGTCTAGCGGCAGTCGGTGTTAACCAGCACAGTGCCTTCAGGAGATGCAAACCTGCCTTTCTAAGCCCTCTCTTGACCTCCATATACTCCTGTGTATTAATGCCTTTTATCATAAAAAAAAAAATATCCCTAAATGCAGAAGAGACTAAACACATGGAAAGAACTGGGGTGAAGAGAAGAATGCAGGGGCAGGGCTCCAAGGCCAATAAGGACAAGTTATCTAATTTCAGTGTCACTCTTTTAGAAATCATCCACTGTGCATTCCACTCCCCTATTTGTGGTTGAGTATTTGAATAGGAGTCCCCACCTCCAAATTTAGTATAGCTGGCATTGAAAGCAGACGTGTCTTGTGTACCCTGCTGGCTGCCTGGGTCTGCACCCCGCCGGCACCGGGTTTCACAGCGCAGAGGTCTCAGGCGCTGACCCAGCTCAGCTCACACTCGGCTGCACATGCGCAGGCAAATCTAGGCAGAGAAGCAGCTGGGAGGTGTGGTTCCCGGGGAACATCTCATTGGAGGCAGCGGATCTACTCATCCCATCAGCCCTCCAGCGTCTGCCCCTGCCCTGCATCAGTACCCCTCCTGGTGATCCACAGGGCTCACCGGAACTGCACATGGAATGGGAGGACGGTCTTAGTGCACGGCTACCTGCAGCATCCACTCACATTGTGGGTCCAAGAGGAACCAGAACTTCTCATCCCATCTGTTTTTCCACATCTTTTTTCAGAGCTGAACTGGTTTCATGTTGGATCCTTCTGTTCTTCATTCAAGTTATTAAAAACTCTTGGAAGGTAGATGTACTCCAATTTGGTAGATACAACTGAGCAAGCTCATTCTCTACACACTCCAGCACACGAACCAAAAAGCTCTTTGGTTCTAAGTTCTTGGCGTGAGCATACCTGTTATGAATCGCCTTTATCCTTAAAAGTAGAGTACAGTGGGAGTTCTGGTGGTGGGGGCAGGAAATACAGAATTAAGGTTTGGGTACAAGTTTTGATGGTAAACATTTTAATTAGTATCTCATTAACCAAAACATTTCCCCAAACTTCTCTAGTTAAAATATCTTTTCTAAATTTTTTATGTTTATTTTCGAGACAGAAAGAGAGAGAGGGTGGGGAGGGACAGAGAGAGACAGGAAGACACAGAATCTGAAGCAGGCTCCAGGCTCTGAGCTGTCAGTACAGAGCCTGATGCAGTGCTTGAACCCACGAACCGTGAGATCATGACCTGAGTTGAAGTCAGACGCTTAACTGAATGAGGCACCCAGGTGCCCCTCAAGTCAAAATATCTTGCTCACCCCTCTCTCTTTGAAAAGGCTAAAGCTACAACTTAACCAACACTGATTATTAGACTGGTGTTTGTTAAATAAATACCCCCAATGTTTTTATACATAAAAAAGCTTACTTTTTAAAAAACGTTTATTTATTTTTGAGAGACAGAGAGAGACAGAACGTGAGCAGGGGGAGGGGCAAGAGAGAGGGAGACAAAGACTCTGAAGCAGGCTCCAGGCTCCGAGCTGTCAGCACAGAGCCACATGCAGGGCTCGAACTCACCAGCTGTGAGACCATGACCTGAGCCGAAGCTGGCCGCCCAACCGACTGAGCCACCCAGGCGTCCCTACATAAAAAAAGCTTATTTAAAAAAAGAAATAGGATGTGGAGAATTTAGAACCCATGCACACTGCTGGTAGAAATGCAAAATGGTACAATCCCTGTAGAAAATGGTGTTTCCTCAAAAAATTAAACACAGAATTACCAGGTGATCCAATAATGCCACTTCTGGGTATACAACCAAAACAAGTGAAAGCATGGAGTTGAACAGGTACTGACATACCCACGTTCAAGGACGCATTACTCAAAATAGCTGAAAGGTGGAAGTGACCCAAGTGTCCACCAACAGAGAAATGGATAAACAAAATATGATCTATACATACAATGGAATACAAGTTGGCCTTCCAAAGGAAGGAAATTCTGACACCTGTTACAACATGGATGATCACTGAGGACATTATGCTAAGTGAAATGAGCTGTTCCAGAGAAAGATAAATACCACACAATCTCTTATGAAGCACTTAGGATATTCAAAAGCATAAACATCAAGTAGAAGGGTGGTTGCCAGAGGCTGCTGGGAGGGGGGAATGAGGAGTTGGTATTTAATGGGTACAGAGTGCCAGCTTGGGAAGACGCAATATTCTAGAGAGGGATGGTGAATATACTTAATACCACAGAACTGTATGCTTAAAATGGTTAATATGAGAATTATGTGTATTTTACCACGATTTAAAAAATGTTTACATAGCACTTTGTATAATGCCAGGCGTGGTTCTAACATCTTCGCAGATACTAACTCATTTAATCTTCACCATAAAACTGTGAGTTATGTTCTATTATTATTGTCATCTGAAGCATGATCCTTGCCCACAGTCCAGAGGGGGCAAGTGGCAGAGCCGAAAAACACAGGCTAGCATCCCAGCCCCAGTGCCCCACCCTTGACCACTCTGCTACTTGTCAGAAAGGCAGACAGCTGGGCCTGGGGGGGGGGGGGGGCTTGCCAACCAATTCCCATAGGAACAGTAACAGATCCAATGGCTTATGCACCACTGGGGGAGTCCTATAGACACCTGCCGGCTCCAGCCTCACGGGGATGAATTTAGGAATATCCAGAGGGCTCACGACATAGAGATGGATCTTGAATCAAATTTGGCCTTTTTCACCAATTCTGTAGAACCAAAGAGTTTCAAATGAGAAACGGCATCTCTCTGGTCTAATTTCCTTTCAAAACAAGAACTACTGCTTAACTATACAAGAGAAGATAGGTTTGCTCCTATACTTACACGTGTCCTTGTATTGCCAACAAGCACATAGGAATCCATGGTTAAAAAGAACCCAATCCCTGCAAGACACAGGATGAAGGTGGAAGGTGTGAGAGGAACCACAGTGAGCACCTCTCTGGGTTTTCCTCACCTGCTAAATGGGAATACTTTTACATCTACCTTCTCTTTAACAGTATTAATGATTTGAGATTAGCTTAAGGGATGAAAAATATTTTTCAAAAAGTTAAATGATACTCTCATAATGCCATCCACCTGGAGGCTGTTAAAAAAATAAAGATCTAAATAAAATACTCTAATAAGTGAAGAATGATCACAGCCAGGCCTTTGTTTCTGGCGTTCTCATAGGTTTCTCACACCTTGTTACTCATCCATCAAAAATGTAACAAGGCATTCAATATAGGGTATTTCACCTCTGCTCAGAGAAAATGCCTTTCTCTTTTTGTCAGCAATCCTGCTTACCTCTCCCAAGGTCTCAATGGGACAGGAGTAAAGCGGACCAGACAGCCCTTGGCAAACCTAACAGCAAAAGTGAACCTTTCTGGCCTACGGCTGCATTTTCCGTGCCTCTTTTCTTGTAGGCTATTTTATGTTGTGTGTATTTCTTAAGAACAAAGACATCCTACCGCATGAGCTCAGCACAATTATCCAAATCAGGAAATTTAATATTGATACAATGCTATTAGCTAACCCACAGTCAAGTCTCACCACTTATCCCAGTAATGAACGTTCTTTACGGCTTTCTGTCCCACGCCATTTCATTGCCATGTCTAACCTCTTTTAATCTTGAATTGTCAGCCTTTATATTTGTTGCTCTTATGTTTTTGAGGATTACAGACCATTTTATAGTATGTCTACCAGCTTAGACTTGTCTGATGTTTCCTTAGGATTTGATTCAGAATATGTAGTTTTTGCACTTACCACACAAAACTCAAGTTGTGTGATTTCACAGACTCAAATCAGGAGGCAGGGGATGTTGGTTTATTTCCACATGGATGATGTTAACTTTAATCACTTTGTTAAGGAGAGGTATACCAGATTTCTCCACTATGCTTATACTTCCCCCCCCCCCCCCCCCCCGCAACAAGTAAGTCCTTTGTGGGGAGATACCTTGAGACTATATAAATAACCTTTTCTTTATAAAAGTTTCATCCACCACTATCAGCATCTATTAAAGATTTCCTAACTCCACTATTCCTTCTACCATTGGAAGGCTGTCTACTAAAAGGAAGAGCCTACCTTTTCCCATTTTTATCAGTTTGTGGATTTTGTACTCAATGCCCTACCTGTTTGTGAAAAAGTGACAGAAAGAAAAATGCACCAAAGTAAGTTTGGTATGAAAAAAAGAAGTGTTAAGGATTAAAGTTTTATACAAGTATCTCATAAAACTACTCTACACTTTGCCCAATAGATGTGCTAAAACTGCAGGAATTAAGTCTACAGCTGAACGCCTGCTCTATGACAAACCCTGGGTGTATCTGAGACATGAAATGCCATGTCCCGTAACATCTGCCATTTGTTAATTTACCAGGCTTTGTGCCAGTGGCCTGACATGTAATTACTGATCTTCTCCACAACCCTACTAGACAGAGAACCCTAATTTACAGAGAAGAACATGGCTCAGACAGCTAAGGACTTGCCCAAAGCCCCAGTGCCAGGCAGACCAGTTTAAGGTTCTAGAACCCATGCTCTTCCATACACAGCTCTGACCGTTTGTATATATACAAGGGGATAATGTTGAACTTTACAGTTTGTGCACCTACCATAACCTTTGTTTCCACCTGTTTTATGTGTTACAGCTATTATATTGAAATGAGGTTCTATAAAGAGGATTTAAAACTCTCAAAATGATTAACTTGAATGTGTTTTCTCATTATTAACTGTGGCATTCCCACGGTACAGCCTGTTCCAGAGAAAATCTTCAACCAGGACATGGTTTATTTAAGCTCTCAATGAATCTCCTCAGATTGAGGCAGAAACAATTTTGTCTTTATTCCTGTATCATACTGTTAGATGAATGTGAACTTAGGAGAAAAAAAAAAAGGAGGTGGGAGTGGGGGCCTCTGGCTGAGTAGTGACTCAGGTAAGTGAGACAGGTTTACACACACTCAATGTTTAATCTCTTCATCCCAAGTGAAGGAGGCATGAGTGGCCAGATGTGCTCTCAGACCTGGCCTGTGGCTCTAAAAATGAAGTCAGTGTACTCTGAGTGAAAAAGGACTCACCTTCCTTCCCCTCCCCATTCCATACACCCAGCACGCACAGTCTTCTTATGCATTACTAGAGCTATCCCGTGGGATAAGTCAACCCATAGGCCTGTATTAGGATCAAGACTTTAACTGTTATAACCTAATTTTACTGCAATACCGTTTTCATTAAAGGAAATGAGATCAGGCAATTGGAAGTTAAGAAAGAGTTCTTATAATAAATCATACCATAAGTTTTTATTTTCATTGGAAGGGTGGGAAGAAGAGAATTACAACATCCCCTAAAGAAAATTTGAGAGGTAGAGTAGATATATTATCAACAAGGGTCTTATAGCCCAATCCCTTTTTATAGCTCCCTTAACCTTCCCCACTGGTTTTAAACAACTTTGTGTTAATGTCTGAGATGGAGGGGCTCTGAGCCCATGGATAAGAATTTCACTACCTCATCTGTGAGTGACCCAGCTTTGGGTCCCAGTTTTTTTGGCCAGTCCCTCTCTTTTTTTTTCCCATGGCCATTCTCTAGCCAGGGGCAGAGTTTTTCAACTCCTCATACTGTGGGTAGAACAGCTCTTTCTGATTTCTAGAGTCAACGCAGGGAGCACTGGGTGCCATTTCCCTATTCCTCCTGAGGCCTGAACTTCACTCTCCATGCGCCATCCTTCTCCCATTCCTAGTCCACATTCAGGCTTTGAATGCCCTCTTTATTTATGGCAGACGGGGATTTCTCATGCATAACTTCTAAAAGCAAAATTCCTTTGATTTTGATATCTATTATATGTCTGATGCAAGAGGGATGCTGGTCATGCAAGAGGTCCCCCAAGTTAACTGGAAGGTAGGGAAGTAAGAAATATTAACAACACTTTGCAAACTCCAAACGGAGGCACAGGAGGTAGTGACTGAATGACAAAGGTACCTGGCTCATTAACATCAGACTCAATAAAAACCACCCCAAACGTGGGGCTGAATCCTAAGTACTAGCTTTGTAAAAACAAACAGAAACAAACAAACCAACACCCCCCCCCCACACCAACCCCCACCCCCACCCCCACAGCATGCTCCCTTTCCCAACCAGGCTCCTAATCTCTTCTTTCTCCTTTGGTTCCTTTTCTCCATGCCAGGATTTGGATACAACCTCTTCAAAAGTAGGAACTACAGGGAGTTAATTTCCCTATCTTTCCAAGAAGAAACTCACTAAAGTTTGATGGACAAGGTCTATGAAGGAATGTGATTACGCAAAGGACAGAAGGATCAATGGAATCCAGACTGAAGATGATGATCAGAGATAAACAAAAAACTCAACATGCTAGCCACTACTTAGCATTTATATAGTGGTACTAGACATTCTCCTAAACCCTTTCATAATTACTTTAATCCTCCCCAAAACTGTAAGGTAGGTACTATTATTTTCACTTATCAAATAAGGAAACCAAGGCACAGAGCCCCGTGACACTCAGTAGGTATGTGTGGAGCCTGGATGGCACCAGTGCAGCATGGCTCAATGACCCAGCTTTTTTTTTTTTTTTTTTGTAATAATTATTTTTGAGAGAGAGAGGAAGAGAGTGAGTGGGGGAGGGGCAGAGGGAGAGGGAGACACAGAATCTGAAGCAGGCTCCAGGTTCTGAAATGTCAGAGCCTGATGCAGGGCTCGAACCCACAGATCAGGAGATCATGACCTCAGCCAAAGTGAGATGCTTAACTGATGAGCCACCCAGGGGCCCCTCAATGGCCCAGCCCTTAACCATTAAGTTATGTTGCCTCAAAGAGCAGTCTGGTTATAAGGCAATAATTGGCAGTGAGAGGAGGAGACTCAGGTAACATGATAAAATTCTGGTATTTCTAAGTCAAGAGATCACACATAGAAATAAAATATGTTATCTTCCAAAATAACTGGCCAAGAAGCTCTATGTTCATTCCAACTTGGGTGCATTACTGAGCACATTTTTAGATGCTTCTTTTGGAATGCCCTTCAACTTAATTATGCATTTCTTTTAAATGTCCTGAAACTTGGTCCTTAAAGATAGGATCAGATGTTTGCCAACAACCACTAGTCAACTTGAGCCAAGCCTAGAAAATTAAGTGGCAAATTGAACATTTTATTACTTTAGATTTTTTCCCCTTCCCGATAAAATAATCCTGATGGCAATTCCCAAAGAAAGTAACAAAAAACTCTGAACTACAGAGGTTGAATTGAAGTACATCACTAACTTAAAAATGCAGGAGATAGTTTGTTGTTTAGCAACCTAACAATGTTCACATGCAACAGGTGGCCAACTTCCCTCAGGTTTCTCTTCAATTTCAAGATGATAGTAAGAATCTCTAAGTCACTACAGGCAAATAGTAAAACACTGAGTTTAAGAATCAGGCTTTGACACAAAATAGACTAGATTCTAACCCCAGTTCTGTTATTCACTGATATCTAAGCCTCAACTTTTTCATTTGGGATATTGTCTAGCTATTCAGGGTACAGGCAGGAAAGAAATGGTACTCAAACAGGGTAAAGAAAAGAGTTTAATGAAAGCATGATTTACAAAAGTATGAAAAAGGTAAGGGAAACTAGCAAGGATTTGAGGTCCCCAGGAGCCAGCCACAGTGGAGCGCTATCACCCTCCCTAGGTCTGAAGGGACAAGAGGACAAAATGGTTGCATCAAGAACTTAATTGCAGCAACAGCAGAAGAGGGCCATCTAACAGGAGTTGTGTCTTTCGGCAGAGGAACTCA
This sequence comes from Panthera leo, assembly GCF_018350215.1. Taxonomy (NCBI): domain Eukaryota; kingdom Metazoa; phylum Chordata; class Mammalia; order Carnivora; family Felidae; genus Panthera; species Panthera leo. Next base: position 140,395,855 of record NC_056679.1, on the reverse strand, counting down.
GCACTACCTCTAACCAACAGCCTGGGGAAGGTGGAAGCAAGGAAAACATACATGGTGACTTATCTCCCAAACGCCAGAGGGCAAGGGAGCCTATAGACTATCCATAATGGCCTGCCTGCTAGGGAACAGAGTATGATGGATTGGAAGCAGCAAATTACCCAGCTCCATGTTCTAAGCCAATCCTCTCACAACCCCTTAGTTTATGTCTCTGTCTGTCCTGCTCAACGGTAAATGCCCTAAGGACAGGAGACATCTGCCAAGCGAGGACACAGCTGACTCACTGGCACAGGTTAAGTCCCTCTTACCAGCTCTCGATATGATATTACTTTAAATAATATCATTGTTTGAAAAATAAAATGTGATTGGATTGTGTGCAAGACAAGAAATAAGTAGAGGGCTTACACCTTTAAAATACAGATCGAAATCTACATTTGTGCTTATGCCCTGTTGTATTAGTTTGAGAACTATTCGATGCTAAAAAAAAAAAAAAAAAAAAAAAAAAAAAACCGAGCAAAAACAACAAAAAACGAACAAAAAATATCAACGACAAACCCAACCCCAGAATACTGCCTTAGAAATAAACCCGTTTAAATCTTATTAAAGCTGTACATCTTTTCTAATGCTACTGAATTTCCCCAATTTGATTATATGAATATAGTTAATTTCATTTAAGAGAGAATGCAAGATTACATGATTCCACTCAACACGAGTATGTCTGTCTACTCTTAACTTCTACTAAAGGCATTATGGAAAGGTCACTTGGAATCACCATGCATTTCAGGAACTGTGCTGCCAGTGAGCAGACTTTCTGGTGAAGAGGAGAGAATGCAAACCTAATCAACAAAGAGATTTTCTTAAATCTGGCTGGCAATGACAATGTACTGCAGACCAGTTCTTTCTCGTGCAATACCACACCTACTGCATCTGTACCTATCATAAAACACAAGGAAGGCAAGATAGAACAGCAGGCCCAGGAAGCAACCAATTCCCTCTCCTGACTTACATGTTTACCAAGTCAACTTTACTACATTTGGAAGGTTAAAAATCTCACATAGCAAATCATAACAGCAATACAGGAGTACTAAAATCACTATCAAATTTTTTAATTTCACACAGTATTATTCACACAGTTTTCATTTTCTAATGTATACATAATATGCAAAGAGAAGACAACATTATTTCCTATGAACCAAGAGCCAGGACTTAGACAAACTGGTCCAGACACAATCCATATCAAAAGGAGACACTCAAGAGTCAAGTCTAAGTGGTTGTACCCAATTAAAGTTTCTTTATTCTGAAATGTCCTTTTCAGATTTTAACAAAACTCCACCCCAGCTTATTAAATGCTGGAATCAGAGAGGCAGGCACCACAAAGGCAGGCCATAACATTTCTACAATAATAGATAGTTTTCTAGAACAGGCCCCAAAGGATTGAAAAGTTTGGGTTGTGAACACTGACATACCTGGGAATATCAAAACCCCAAGAAATAGGTTCCGTTTCCCAGCTATTCCCTAGGACTTTCTAAATTTGCAGAGTTAACTAACTGCCAACAAAGGGTAGGAAAAAGAAAAACCAGGAATTCAACTGTGCAAATTCAGGCAAGTCACTATCAATCTCCAATAAGAACAACTTTGATCATGAACAGCTCACAACCATGAGGTGATACTGGGGAAAAAAGTTTGACATGGGGCCAAGACACTCTGAGACTAGCAAAACAAAGTAGGACAGGGTGGGAGAGCGCAGCTTTGTGTGGGGGGAAGAAAGCACCGCCACTGTGACTGAGACCTGCTCATGAACCAGTATGACTATGACAGGGGACAGTGGTAATTGGCTGGTTTTAATGGACTCAGCATGTAACGCTAGGTTAGAAACTAGAATAACTCAACATCAAACATGAAAAGTATGCCTGTCACCCCAAACTTTATGCCACTATTTTTAGGTTCATGATATGAACAGGTAAGTAATAAAACACTTAAATTCCACATTGTGCTCAGAAGAATGCTCTTCTTCTGCAGACTTCTAATAAAAAAATCCCTCGCATGTTTGGGGCGCCTGGGTGGCTCAGTCAGTTAAACATGTGACTTCGGCTCAGGGTCACATGGTCTTCTGATCTTCATGGGTTCAAGCTCCATGTTGGGCTCTGTGCTGACAGCTCAGAGCCTGGAGCCTGCTTCGGATTCTGTGTCTCCCTCTCTCTCTCTGCACCCCTCCCCCTCTCACAATTTGTCTCTCTCTCAAAAGTAAATATAAAAATTTTTTTTAAAAAATCCATTGCATGTTGAATCAAAACACACAGTATGGTTTGTTAGTTTTCACCACTAAACAGAAGTCGATCCACATAATTGGTTTTATACATACTACTGACTATAAAAGTTCAATAGCATAGAACTATAGAGAGTAACAAGTGAGTTCTCTCTCCTTCATACCTAAGACCCACCCACATCATATTCTTATCTTCATTAGAAATTTTCCTAAAATTTTCACATATGTGTATAGACTACAGTAAAATATTAACGAATCATTGGATACATGTTTTTCTGTAAATACTATTTCCGCTTAATAAATGGGTATATTTCCATGTCACTCCATATAGAGCTACATCATTCTTTTCAAAGACTGCAGGATATTGCCAATACACAGATTTCATAAATTATTTAAACCACTCCTTAAACGCTAAACTCTTAGGCTGGCTTCAATTTTTCTATTCAATTATTTTCATTGTTTTTGAAAACTGAAGTTTAGCTGATATACAAGGGTACATTTGAAATTATTGTCAAATGTCAAATGTACCACACAGTGATTTGACAACTCTATACATCACACTGTGCTCACTACAAGTGTTAGCTGCCATATGTCACTATATTATGCTATTACAATACCACTGACTATGTACCCTGTGCTGTACCTTTCATCCCTGTGATTTACTCATTCCAGAATTAGAAGTCTGTACCTCCCACTTCCCTTCACCCATTTTGCCCATCCCCTTCCTGGCTAGCGATCACCAGTTTGTTCTCTGTATTTATGAATCGGTTTCTGCCTTTTTTTCTTCAGATTCTACATATAAGTGAAATCACTTGATATTTGTCTCTCAAAGACTTCTTTGACTTAGTGTAATAGTGTCTAGTTCTTTCCATCCATGTTGTTACATATGATCTTATTCTTTTTCATGGCTAACAATATATGTATATATATACACATATATGTATAATGTGTGTATATACTATTTCTTTGTCCATTCATCTATCAGTAGACATGGAATGCTTCCATATCTTGGCTATTGTAAATAGCAACAAACATAGGGGTGCATATGTATTTTCCAACTAGTGTTTTCATTTTCTTTGGGTATAGTCAATTTACTGAGTCGTATGGTATTTCTACTTTTAATTTTTTGAGGAACCTCCATACTGTTTTCCACAGTGACTGCACCAATTTACATTCCCAAGTGCATGAGGGTTCCTTATTCACGACATCCTGGCCAACACGTGCTACGTTTTGCTATTGGCCATCCTGACTGGTGTCCAGTGTTAGCTCATTGTGGTTTAGATTTGCATTTCCTTGATGGTTAGTGATGCTGAGCATCTATTTATTTGTCTTTCAGCCATCTGTAGATCTTCTTTGGAGAAATGTCTATTCAAGTCCTCTATTTTTAAATTGGATTTTTTGGTGTTGAGTTGTATAAATTCTTTACATATTTTGGATATTAACCCCTTACCAGATAGATCATTTGCAATTATCTTCTTTCATTCAGGAAGTTGTCCTTTCAGTTTGTTGATGGTTTTGTTTGCTGGTGCAAAAGTTTTTTATTTTGGTGTAGTCCAAAATACACTATTTGGTGTAGTTTATTTTTGCTTTTATTTCTCTTGCCTGAGGACACAAATCTAGAAAAGTATTGTCAAGGTTCATGTCAAAATTACTGCCTGTTTGCTCTTCTAGGATTTTTATGGTTTCAAATCTCACATTAAGTTTATGTTTATGTGTAAGACAGTGGTCCAGTTTCAGTCTTTGCCATGTAGCTGTCCAATCTTCCTAGCACCATTTATTGAAAAGACTAGCATTTCTCTATTTTATTTTCTCCCCTCCTTTGCCCTAGATTAATTGACCACATAAACGTGGATTTCTGGGATATCTATTCTGTTCCATTGATTTATGTATTTTTGTGCCAGTACGATACCATTTTGATTACTATAGTTTTGTAATGTATCTTGAAATCTTTTGTAGTCCATACAAGTTTTAGTATTCTATCTTCTGGTTCTGTGGAAAATGCTATTGGTATTTTGATACGGATTACATTGAATCTGCAAACTGCCTTGGGTAGAATGGACGTTTTAATAATATTAATTCTTCCAATCCATGAGGATGGTATATCTTCCATGTGTATGCCTTCAATTTCTTTAATCAATATTTTATAGTTTTCCAAGTATAGATCTTTCCAACTTTCTTCCTAGATATTTTAATCTTCTTTCCCCCGGCTGCTCCAATATTTTGTTCACCCTCCAATATTTTGTTCTTTTTTGTGCAATTGTAAATGTGGTTTTGTTTTCGTTTCTTTCTGCTACTTTGTTATTAATATAAAATTAGTACAGAAACTCAAGAGATTTCTGCATATTAATTTTGCATCCTGCAACTTAACTGAATTTATTTATTCTAATAGTGTTTTGGTGGTCTTTAGGGTTTTCTGTGTACAGGACCACGTCATCAGCGAATAGTGACAGTTTTGCCTCTTCCTTACCTATTTGGGTGCCCTTTTCCTTGTCTGATTGCTGCACCTAGGACTTCCCATACTATAATAAATGTGCTTATAGTTAATTTCATTGCTTCTTTACAACATACACATCTTTTATTTCTCTATTTACAATGAACCTATTCTTTTAAATTTTTTAATGTTTTATTTTTTATATGAGAGCGAGCATGTGCACGTGCATGAGCAGGGAAGGGGAAGAGAGACAGAGACAGAATCTGAAGCAGGTTCCAGGCTCCAAGCTATCAGCACAGAGCCTGATGTGGGGCTCAAACCCATGAACCATGAGATCATGACCTGAGCTGAGGTCGAATGCTGAACTGACTGAGCCACCCAGGCATCCCTACAATGAACCCATTCTTGATTTAGCTTTGCTAACTTCAAGCCAAGCTAATTTTTTATTTAATCAGTGCGCAGCACAGTGTGAACTAAATAGTGTTTTTTCTTTTTAAGTGGTTAAAAATGATTTGATTCCTTCCATTAAGAGGTAGAGTCTAGGTCCCATCTCCATGAATCCGGGCAGACTCACAATGGTTTTAACGAATAAAGGATTGCACAAGTGGTATTATCTGTCTTTTGAAGCCAGGTTATAAAATCCCACGTGGTTTCCCCTTGCTCTCATAAAACCTTCCCTCTTGGAAGCCAGCCACCATGCCACATGGAAAGTCGACCTGGTGCTGCTCTGGACAATAGGCCCAGCTGAGTTCAGTCTTCAAGTCATTTCAGCCACACCTCTAAGGCTTTTCCAGCTCATTAATTGGTCCAGCAAATGGAGAGAGACTGTGACTTGCCTGAAAACCCAAACCAGAGAATCTACAAGCTTAACATAGGGGTGGCTTTATTCCACTAAGTTTTGGGGGTAATGTGTCACACAGCACTATACAAATTAATCTTTGTACATAGGTGTATGTGCCTAACTCAATCAAGTGACATTTCTCTCATCCCCAATCTTCTTACTTCGACTGCTTCTTGCTGTAAAGACATATGGAAAGACGTTGAGGTCTAGACTAGTACCCCCTATTAGTCTTTAAACCACTTTAACTATCCTGTCCTTACTTACAAACTAAAGAGATCTACTTTCCCTCCTATAGGGATACTGTGAGAGAACTCAGAAATGTGCTAAAACCCTACACAAGCAATATAGTTGTGTGTGTGTGTGTGTGTGTGTGTGTGTGCGCGTGTGCATGTGTGCGTTCCTTTTCATTCAGCGGGAGCAAAGTTATTCAAATGCAAATCTCCCATGAACTTGGGGTTTAAGATTTAGTCAGGGTCTCTGGACTTCTGGAGAATGTAAGGACTCATTTGTTTCTGTTCTCCCACAAAGATTTTTATAGATTGACACTCTTTGAATAATTATGAATAAAACAAATTTACTTTAATACCTGCATCAGAGTGATAGGAATGTTAACTAATTTTAACATAGATTAAACAAAACAGATATGAAGGGGAAAAAAACTACAAAGAACTATGTCTAAATAAATGCTCACAATGATTGTACTTGGGTAATAAAATTAAAGATTATTTAAAATTTTTCTTTACATTCCAGGTTTTTTTGCTTGGATGACAATTTATTACTTCTATAATGTACAGTCTTTAAGTTAGTTGGTTTAATAATCAATGTAAAGACGCTGCTGTATTTATAGACTGATATCCAATCCCCACTCGTGGCACAAGAACAGTGGGTTGCCTGGGCTCCCACCTTCCTTGCATCACCAGTTGGATATATTTTACTGTCTTCCCACAGTTCCTAGTACCTTCTCCCACTCCATCCCTGGTACCAGCAGACCTGCAGAAACAAAGGTTTCAGGGCAACAAGAACAGCACCAACTGTTCCTCATATTGCCCAATACCCTGGGAGAGTGTCCCTTGCTAGGAGAGCAGGTGCCTGGTTGCTGCTCTCCCTGCAGAGCTCAGCAACTACCAAGTTATGCCAAAGCTATTTGGAGGCGCCGGTTCCCCTATGTGACTCGTTCTCGTTCTCTCTGCTCAAACTGAACCCAGGGAGCCAGCATATATCTCAGAGTCTAAAATGGTCTAATCTGCTGCCTTTCTGGAACTGGCCTACCCCTTTAGTGCCCAATCAGAGGGTGCAGCCATCTGTCTCAGGCTGTCCTGTTAAATTGCTCCTCACGGTGCCAGGTAATTGGCTACAAGCTTTGATCCTCCCGCTGCTTGACAGTCTGCAATGCTACAGACGGGCTCAGACAACCATGTCCGGTGCACGGAAAGGTCTGTGGGTAGTCCCGCAAATGGCAGATTGCCCAAAGCTTTATGCTGCCCCACTCAGAGTGTTCGATCATCTTCCTGGACCTATTTGCCAACTTTTCTTCAACTGTCAAGAGTTGGTCCTTCTTAGACACTCACTACTTGAAGTGTGGCCTATGAACCAACAGCATGGGCATCACTTGGAAACTCGTCTGACATGTGCAATCTCAGGCCCAGCCCACATCTCCTATATCTGCAGTATAACTGGGTCCTCAGAGGATGCATGAATGCATTAACATGTGACATGTGCTGTATGTGAGAACCCTTTTTTATAAAAGTCAACATTTGGAGCGCCTGGCTGGCTCAGTTGGTTAGGCGTGTGACTTCGGCTCATGTTACGACCTCGTGGTCTGTGAGTTCGAGCCCCGCGTCGGGCTCTGTGCTGACAGCTCAGAGCCTGGAGTCTGCTTCGGATTCTGTGTCTCCCTCTCTCTCCCTCTGCCCCTCCCCAATTCGTTCTCATTCTTTCTTTCATGCTCTCTCTCTCAAAACTAAACATTAAAAAAAAATTTTTTTTTAAGTAAACGTTAACATTTTGGTCAGTAAAAAACCTGTTGTACTAGGCGTGATAGAAATACCGCAAAAAGAGTTTTAAGAGGTGGGAAAAAGCCTAATCCCATTCCCAGCAGAAAGACTTTATTATTCATGCACTCTTGAAAGGGGAGGGGGGGAAGAGATCAGCTCACTTTATTTCAGAGCCAAATCCCAGATCATGAAAGTGAGGCTATTTCATTTTAAATCGCCACCCACCATCACAAACACTAATTGGTCGGGTAACTGGTATTATAAAAGCTTAAGGTGGGAGCGTGGCCAGAAGCAAGCCCAGCAATACAGAAATACCCAGAAAACAATTTTGGTTCTTTACCTACAGCAGCTTCTCGAGTGGGGACATTTGGCAATGTGTGGAAACATTTTGGGTTGTCATAACGTGGTGGGGAGGGGTACTGCTGGCACATGGTGTGTCAGGGATGCCACTAAACATCCCACAATGAACAGTCCCTTCCTCCCCTCCCCACCCAAGAAGTGCCCAGTCCAAAATGGCAGCAGTGTTGAGGCTGAGAAAGCCTGACCTACAGAATTAACTATGGTGTCATTTTCTCTTCCCTCTCAGCATCCCCAACACCTACTGCTCACCCCACCAGGAAACCTACCCTCCAGTCAAAGGCCTGCACTCCCTTCGCTCAGAGAGAAACATGCCACTGAGTGTGGGACAGCCAGGGACAGAGGATCTGGGGCCCTGCCCTTTCAGCAGGAAGGGTTCCTGCTTTGTGGCCCCCTCATCTCTCATGCAGCGCAGGCCTTAGGTTACCTATTATAAAATCACGGCTCAGAGAGCTACAAGAGGCCTCGTGACCCTCTCATCCAGCTCCCTCGGTATATTAAACAGGCTGCATCCCAGCCGATGCAGCCTGGAGACCAGCTCCTTTATAACACAGGGGAAAGGGAGACGGGACTCACATGGAATGCAGAGAAAAGGAACAATGGCACAAACCCGAGAGCGAGAGCGTTTGAAGTGTCCAAGCAACTGCTGAATGGCTGTGCTCTATTTTTAGTTCAACTTCCCTGAAAAGGCACCCTGCCTCCCCTTTTCTCAAATGCCCGGCACACTCTCCAACTGTTTTGGCTTCTCCTCTCCTCGCAAGGTTGCTGTCTAGGAAAGGAGGTTCAATTTCACAGGACCGAGGAAGGTCCATCCTAAGGAGCAGAGGGACCCTACGTCTCAGTCTGCCACAGAAATGGCCCAGCTGACACTGCTGCGGACACTGTTGCCTTGGCATGATTAACAGAATCCCTCTTTGCCCACAAAGATGTCTAGGTTTGGACGATGAGTTACACTGTAACCTTTCTTCTGGGGCATGCTATTCCCAGGGAGAACAAAGCTCCAGGTCTGGCATGCTTCTGCAGGGCACAGTAAGCACCAGACCTGCAAGTGAAACTGATGTGCAATTATGTCTAATTTGGCGCTTGCTGGCAAGGTGCCAGCTGAGATTCTGCTCACTGAACATGACTGGATGCTGATGAAGGGAAACCCAAAACGGAGCAAAGGCATTCTAATCTTCTGACTTGAGGGTGTCAAGAAAGAGGTTACTGGCACAGACCATGGGAAAACCTATTCTCAACGTGATCCATGCAGTTACACAACAATTTCCAATTCAAATTCAGTCCATCCTCCGACTTCTAACACCAGCACACACGAAAGCCTCCTTCCTATTTCCATGTGACACGCATGCATGGACCCAGGAGGTCTGAATGGTTTTATGGTGTTCCCAGGCTCAGGGCGAAGGTAGCAGGAAGGCAAGGCAGTATGATTCCTTAGCAACTCTATCACACCAACAACCTCTAGCTGAGACTATACTCGCCCAAGTCCATCAAGTCCCAATGGGACAGAACTTGGTCTCTCATCATCAGAAGGAGTAATATGCAATCTAGTGTGAGGGTTTTTCTCCCTCTGTTTTTTTAATTTTTTTTAACGTTTGTTTATTGTTGAGAGAGAGAACAGAGTGTGAGTGGGGGAGGGGCAGAGAGAGAGGGAGACACAGAATCGGAAGCAGGCTCCAGGCTCTGAGATGTCAGCACACAGCCCGATGTCGGGCTCAAACCCACCAGCCAGGAGATCATGACCTGAGCCGAAGTCAGACGCTTCCCGCCTGAGCCACCCAGGCGCCCCTCTCCCTCTGTTTTTCATATGATTACAGGCCTCTCTAGGAAAGACTAAAGAACAGGACAGAGTTCTACCTAAACAACTGTTAACAATCTGAAGCATTTCCTTCCAGTCTTTTCCCCCACAGAATTTAAATTCTAATTTCCCCACGGTGTATCCTCACATTTCACTTGATTCTGTAAGCACTTCTCTGTGTCATTAGAAATCAATCAGTTTATTTTAAGTTGTGTCTGTGGTTCTCCAATGGCAACATTAACAGCTGTCTGCTCTTCAGACTTCAAAAGTTTATACACAACAGAAGGCAGTAAATAGAGAGGAAGGAGAAGAAAAACAAACGAACGAAAGCAATAAAATTTTAATGAATCCATCTCCCAAAATAGTCTTGGTCAACAGTGTTAGGAGTTTCAGATCTCTCAGTCACTTCTGCTGGCATCCGGGAAGCGGGCAGGCCTCCTGACTTCCCGGAGCTAGCACATGCTCCTCGCGGAGCAAAGATGGGCAGAAAGAACGAGGTGCACGTGGGCTTCGAGAGTCCCCGTCCCCATGCTCTCCCCAATCCCGCACAGTATTCCCATCTCCGGGCTCAGCTCACACCATCCCCTCTCGGGAACGCTTCCTTGCTCTTCGGAGCCCTCCATACATGCCAGGCCCTGTGTCAGGTGCTTTACGTTTGCTATCCCGTTTTGTCCTAATGATGCCATCCAACAGGAACACTCTGATTTCACAGGACAGAAAACCATAGCCGAGTGACAGTAAGCAGAGCCAGGTCTCCCTGACACTGTGCTATGTCCTCAGCCAGAGATCTGCCCTAAGCGCTTCTCTGTCGCAGGAATACTTATGTCTCCCTTCCTTCCTAGGAGTACTTGAGCAGGTCAGTCAGGATAGATTAGTAAAAACAAGTCGGAATATAAAGAGCCTGCTTCAGATTCTGTGTCTCCCTCTCACTCTGTCCTTCCCCCACTCACACTCTGTCTCTCTCTCTCTCTTAAAAATAAAATGAAACAAAAACAAAACAAAACCAGGAGCACCTGGGTAGCTCAGTCAGTTAAGCGTCCTACTCTTGGTCCCGGCTCAGGTCATGATCTGACAGTTTCATGGGTATGAGCCCCACATCACACCTGCACTGGCAGCACAGAGCCTACTTGGGATGCTCTCTCTTTCCCTCTCTCTCTCTGCCCCTCCCCACTCATGCTGTCTCTGTCTCTCTCAAAATAAATAAATAAACTTTTAAAAAAAGAAATAAACAAGAAATGGGGTAAAAAGAGCAGTACAAGACAAGGGCAAGGAAGGCAGAAAGAATATAAATAAACTGAAAACAAGGGGTAAGCCCTCCACAAATTGTACAGATGAGCCCCAAATTTGGCTCTGTGCTCACCGGGCCAAAGCAAAACACGCAAAGTGGATATTCGTAAACTTGAGTTATGGATATATGTCATCAAGTCCTGTTGCCATAGAAATTACGTTGGGAGCGATTTATGTCTCAGCCATGCAGCCTGATCAAATGACTTCTAAATGAGCTTATTTTCTGCCCGTTGGCTAAGCCTACAGGCCCTGCAAGGTACGCTTGATACACACTGCTCTAAAAAGGGCCACACACTACCCAGTTCTCTTATTCAGAATGAGCCAAATGTACTTTAAGTCACTGAGAGAAGGTTTAAATGATCAGCTCGAGGGGCTTGCTCTTCAACAGTGTTGCTCTTACTGCTTTCTCACTAGGTCAGTGCCCACCAGACATCACCTGCATTCTGATGCGGCCCAACCCTTTCTCTGCTACCTGCTCCTTCTGCACTCTGCTTGCAACCCCCTTCTTTCATCTCCTTGGTGAGGAGCAAGCACTTGACCTAATAGCAGGTACCAGCCAGTCCCCTAACTCACCTCCTCTCCGTGGCTGTACTTACCAACTGTTTATGAGCAGCCAAAGTTATTGTGCTAAAAATTTATGATGTCCACAATTTTCCCTTTTTCCAAAATTAATGGCTTTACTGAATTGAATAGTCCCCCCCCCCCCAAAATTCATGCATGCTCAGAACTTTGGAATGTGAATTTATTTTGAAATGGGGTCTTTGCAGATGCAATGAATTAAAATGAGGTCACACCAGATTAGCATTGGCCTTAACCCAACGAGTAGTGTTTTATAAGAAGAGCAAACAGACACCCAGGAAAATGCTACATCATCATGGAAGAAGAGATTGGAGGGATTCATTTAAAGCCAAGGAATTTAAAGATTGCCAACAACAAGGAGAAGCAGGAAGCGAAGAGGAAAGAAGGGAATCCTCTAGCAGAGACTTCAGAGGGATCATGGCCCAGTCAACAGGATGATTGGGTTTCTAGCCTCCAAAACTGTGAGAAAATAAATTCCTCTTTTCTCTAAAACTGCACCAGTACCTTGTTATTATCACCAGGTCTACTTGTTATTATCAGTATCATTAGAGGCTAAACTCACAGAAAAAGGCAGAAATCAATCCCTCCTTTCACAATTGTGTACACAAGATCTACCTCTTGGGGTCGTGTCCCCTCCTAGAAGACATGAAGCATTATGGGATATCTCTCCCCAGGCTGTACAAGGCAACCAAAGACAGGCCCAAGAGAAGGGTTCCATCAAGGTTTCCCACTAAAGTACACTGCCCATTTTCAACACTTACTAGGCTCTGCAGAACCAACATTTTCTCTTGTTAAATAATCCCTGGGACTTCACACGTTATATTTAGCACAAGCTCCAAACTAATCATTAACACACAGCAACGTGGTTATATGCAGTTAGACTGTTGATCTAAAAATTCTCAGCTCATTTTCAACCAGGAAATAGAATAACAACCAACATTCAAAAAGAGCAGGCTGCCAATCCCGAATCCACCTTACGCAGGGTACAATGAAGCCAAAATCTTCCGAACATGCTTTCTTAATCTCAGCCTCCACGGCTGGAGCTGTATATAAAAATACGAACACTCACCCGTATGACATGGTTTCCTCTTACCTTCAGTCCATGGTTCTACAGCCCAGGTTCTCACACGTTCCTGCCACTTTTTGCTTAGATTAAGAATCACCACTCTAGGAGCCTGAGGCTACCAGTCATAGACTGCCAAATAGAGATGTCAGGTCCAGGAAAATAGTAATAGCTGCTCATTTTACAAACGCCTGCTTTCCAAATAATACTTCCAAAGATAATCAGATCTAAGTAACATCTTTGAAACTGATGGGCAGTATTATATTCATAGCTTTAGTGAATGTGTGCTTTCTCTGTACCAGCCACCGAGTACTTCACACAGGTAATTCATTGTACTCTAATTATCCCCATTTTACAGGTGTATAACCTGAACCAGGGAAGCGAAGACTTTGCCCAAGGTCACACATTTAGTATTTGGAGGAGCTAAGGTAATGAAAATACTCTGTTTTAAAAAACCGAGAAGCCCCAAGAGGCAACCTGTTACCTGCTTTTACACTTTTTATAGAAACCAAGGGCAACTTGCTGTCCATGTACTAATACTATTTAAATCACCAGCCCCAAACTCAACTCCTGATTTAAAAAGTGATGTAGGGGCGCCTGGGTGGCGCAGTCGGTTAAGCGTCCGACTTCAGCCAGGTCACGATCTCGCGGTCCGTGAGTTCGAGCCCCACGTCAGGCTCTGGGTTGATGGCTCGGAGCCTGGAGCCTGTTTCCAATTCTGTGTGTCTCCCTCTCTCTCTGCCCCTCCCCCGTTCATGCTCTGTCTCTCTCTGTCCCAAAAATAAATAAAAAACGTTGAAAAAAAAAATTTTAAAAAGTGATGTATACCGTGAATGAAATAATACACTCTCTTATCCTGCATGCCACATGGCCTGTAAAAAAGTAAATCTTACCACAGTTAGATTTTACACTCTTGGTCTTTTATCTTCTATGAAGACAACATAGGTCCCCACACACCCGTGGGGAGGCAACGTCAACAGGAGCCTAGAGGCCGGCATTCTAATGGAGTTCTTCCTTGAACTCAAACATATTTCACCCTTCATAGGCTTCTTCAATTCACTTTACTGAGAACTGAGAGGAGGGTAGTAGTTCTTCCAAAAATTAAACATAGCATTGGGGTATGTGGGTGGCTTAGTCAGTTAAGCGTTGACTTTGATTCAAGTCATGATCTCACAGTTGGTGGGTTTGAGTCCCACATCAGGCTCTGTGCTGACAGCTCAGAGCCTGGGGTCTGCTTCAGATTCTGTGTGTGTGTGTGTGTCTCTCTCTCTCTCTCTCTCTGTCCCTCCCCGGCTAATGATGTCTGTCTCAAAAATAAACATTAAAAATTTTTTTTAATTAAACATAGCATTACCATATGATCCAGCAATCCTGCTTCTGAGTATATAGATTCAAAAGAAGTGAAAGCAGAGATACAAACACATACCATACACACCTACGTTCACAGCCATGTTATTCACGATAGCCAAAAGGCAGAGACAACCCAAGGGTCCATTGGTGGATGAATGGATAAACAAATATGGCGTGTGTATATACACATATATACATACACACACATACACAAACATGCACACACACATAGACACGTATATATGCATACGTACATACATGTATACACACACACACACACACCATGGAATATCATTCAGTGTTAAAAAGGAAGTTCTACAACTTGGATGAACCTTGAGGACATGAGAGTAAGTGAAGGAAGCCAGACACAAAAGGCCATGTATCACATGATTCCACTTGTAGGAAATATCTAGAGTAGTCAAAATCCTAGATAAAGTAGAAGGGTGGGTGCCAAGGACTGCTAAGAAGGGAGCATGGGAAGTTATTGTTCAGCGAGTACAAAGTTTCAGTTAAGAGGAAAAAGCTCTGGAGAAGAATTGTGGTTATGACTGCAGAACACTGTGAATGTACCTGATGCCACAGAACTATACTTAAAAATGACTAAAATGGGGGCACTTGGGTGGCTCAAGTTGGTTGAGCGTCTGACTTCGGCTCAGGTCATGATCTTGCAGTTCATGAGTTCGAGTCTCGTGCCCGGCTCTGTGCTGACAGCTTGCACCCTGGAGCCTGCTTTGGACTCTGTGTCTCCCTCTCTCTCTGCCCCTCCCCAGCTTGTGCTCTGTGTGTGTGTCTCTCTCTCTCAAAAATAAACGTTAAAAAAATGTTTTTAATGGCTAAAATGGTAAATATTGTGTATTTTATGACAAACACAAACACACAGAGTGAGAAGTTTTAATTAGGTGGATTTCAAACCTTGGCTGCCCAGTGAAATCTCCTATGGAGTTTTAAAATTCATCTATTCATCACCAGTAGCAGGAGGCTGGACATGGTGGCCTCCTGATGTGATGTGCTGGGAGGAAACCACATCACCCATAAGTCATTCATGCCAGGAAAGGGGCCTGGCCCCCTCGGGGGCTTCAGTGTCCTTGAACTGATAGGGAGGTGGTTCAGCCCGGGGAAGACCAAGGTGGGGGGTGGGCGTCATGTGAAAAACCTGACTGGACCGTGGACCCAAACGGTTATAAAGTGCGCTCGGGGAAAATTATTTCGGGTTGAATTTCAAATTGGATGGTGGACTTGAACACACGGTACGGTTGGTACCCAGGATGTGGAGGACAATGTCCTTGTTGGCACGCAACGGGTATTCACTGTCCTGTTCTCTTTGAGGCTTTGGGGGGGGGCGGTTCAAAATTTTTTATTTAAAAAATAGAAAAAATAAGAATACCTGTACCAGAGTTCTACACCCAAACAAATAGAGTATCTGGGGGATGGGATCCAGGGAATCAACATTTTCTTTGTAAAGCTCCGTGGAGATTCGACTAGGTTGCCAACTATGAATTCTAAAACAAGATGTGCTATTACGATAGCATCGTAGGAGTCAAAGCTGTGCTATTAACCTAGCAAGCTGGCCCACTGTTGACACCCAGCAGCCCTGAGAAATCTTCTCAAGCCCTAAATGACCCCAGCTGCCCCCCTTGCACCCCTCCTTTACTTAACAATAAATCACAACATGTCAATTTGGCAAAGAAAGAAGTTCTCTCCTCAGAATTGGGAGACAGAACTGCCTTCCTTAGCTTCATCCACCCGTTGCTGAACACACAGATTTTCCCTAACTCTTAAGGTAGTTTCCCTTTATGAAACATTCCCCCACGGCACAGGGCTCCAAAACAGTGTGTGTGTGTGTGTGTGTGTGTGTGTGTGTGTGTGTGTGTGTGTTTTAATTTTTATTTTATTTAATTTACATCCACGTTAGTTAGCACACAGTACAACAATGATTTCAGGAGTAGATTCCTTAACGCCCCTTACCCATTTAGCCCATCCCCCCTCCCACAACCCCTCCAGCAACCCTCTGTTCTCCATATTTAAGAGTCTCTTACGTTTTGTCCCCCTCCCTGTTTTTATATTATTTTTGCTTCCCTTCCCTTGTGTTCATCTGTTCTGTGTCTTAAAGTCCTCATATGAGTGAAGTGATATGATATTTGCAAGACATTACTCTTGAAAAGTCTTTTCAAGTTTAAAGATCTTACTACTCCTCTCTTGGGTCTGCATTATTTACACTTCCTAGGAAAAGAAATGTTCAGCCAGATAAGGAAGGATCTGGCCAAAGATTATGTATTAGTATTTAGAAAGTTCACATGTCACAGGTATTGTTACCCAAATTCAAAACGTTGCCTTTCAAACTAGAGAAAGAAGAAAAAAAAAATGTCATTGCAAATATGGGCCCAAAGACAGCCTATGTCACAAAACTCAAGTGGCACTGGCTTGGAGGCAGATAGAAGATTAAAGGATGACACTAACATGCCTAAGACTACACTAAAAAGTTCCTCAAGTGGCAAAATTAGTCCCAGACACGATCACACATACACACACTTGAGTCATTTTCAGAGCAAGATCCCATACCTCACACCCCTTTTGGGGTAAACATCAACTCATTTTTCAGATAGAGACAGGAGCTCAGGGAAGTCCTACTCCACATCACACAACAAGTAACACCTTAACCCCCAAGCTCTCAGATGGTCTACGCTACCCTCGTCTTCACAGCGCTTGACGCCTCTCATGGTTTCAGGCTTAGAGTATTTCCACCACAGCCACCGCAGGTTTTTAACATAATTCAGGGGACAGTGGCGACTTCCAAGGGGCCAATAAGCTTCTAGACTCCTATGTACTGGGATCTGTGTACTGTTCACAAATATTTTCCTCCCAATTGGAGTGACTAACATAGCGAATACAAACTCCAAGTGAAGGACATTCCAAAGCTGCTTATTTTTACCTAAGGCTCTGATCACACCTGACCCCTGAAGGCAGTGGTCTGCAGACTCCGTGTGAATTACACAGCATCCAGCACTTGTGGTCGAATCAAAGAACAATAGTTAGTGGTCTCCTCTTTTTAGGCTGTTTAGAGTTCTCTTGGTCAGTCAGGAAAATAATCCCTCTGTTGTTAATGGCAGCCATCTTTACCGTCACTGCAGACATGACTTCTTGAGTCATTACTGCTTTTTACCAATCAGTTCCCATATGTTAAAAACCTAAGGCACCTGGCTGGCTCAGTGGGAAGAGCATGGGACTCTTATCACTCTCAAAGTCCTGAGTTCGCACCTCACTTTGGGTGCAGAAATGACTAAAACAAACCAACAAACAAAAAACCTTAAATAGTTACTGCCCACCTGGGATTCTTTCCCTGTCTCCATTGCCAAGTTCACCTTGCTGATCTTTATGTTTTTCATCCAGCCTCTCAACGATCTCTATCCCAACTACAGTAGCCTAACAACCTTGCATCCTGGCCCTGTCATCACTTCAGCCTTTCTGTCGGTCTCTCCATCCGACTCGCCCTTACACACACACACCTGGAAAATTCGCTCTCCATTGAATGCTTCCATGCCAACAGACCTGCTTTTCAGACTTGTAATTTTCTCAAGGCAGGGTTTATATCCAACAAAAACTTTGCATCTTCATCGGGTAAGGGCACCTATTGGAACTGTTCAACTATAAAAGCATTTTCATAGAAAATTTGAAGAGGAAAAACATCTTTTTTAATTCACCCATTACCTCATTACCTAGATGGAACCACTGTTGACATGATGATTTACTTATGTGCCAGATACTGGGATATGGCAGTAACCAAAAAAAAAAAAAAAACAGTCCCTACCCTTAAGATGTTTCTTTTATTTTGTCCATGTTTGTCTTCAGAGTAATCAATGTAGTATAGTATTTTTTTAAACTCATTCGATTGTTATGAAAGGCCCTTGCCAGAGCCTACATTGAAGAGGAACATATAAGCACCATCCTCCAAACTACTGACTAATTCAAAAGAACAGCAGCAAATACCTTTTTGGAGAACAGAGGAAGAAATCTAAAGCTCTATCCAGAATTAGTGCCAAATGAAAGGACTTTGTCAACCTGGTTCCAGTGGACAGGTAACTATCTTTTCATTTATGTTTAATTTTTTTCCCTTTGGAAAATAAATCTCAGAATAAAAGCTAAAGCCTTTTGTATTAGCTCTGAAACGACCATTTCTCAGACAAACTTGTAAGAGTTCAGTAGGAGCAAAGCTCTGGGAAGCCACCTTCCTGGATCTTTTATGGGGTAGCACAGTTTTTCAGGGCAGGGGCTGAAAGGAGAACTCCTACCCTGTATGGCTGGCTTTATGACCAACACCTCCCAGCCCCCTTACCTCACCTGTGGGAAGCCTACTCAGTCAGCCGAGGGCAGACGTACCCAATGGCCAAGGAGGAGTCAATTAATTCTAGCTGGTCTCAACTGTCTCTTTTTGGGACAGTGAGGAGTAGAGGGGGGATAGAAAACATTTATATGAAACATGCTAGAATCAAAAGCCTGGTAGAAGAGGGGAGCAGAATGAAGAATAATCTGCAAGTGCCAAGGTGGCAAACAGCCTAGATTGTTGATTTCTCACAGCTCCAACACACATCCCAGGTTATACCTAGTGGTTGAGCTTCGCCGGACCCATGAATTGAAGCTTTACTAACTTTCTAGAGGCAGGAAGGCCTGAGGGGTGTCAGACAGATCCACCTCCTCACCTCCCTTCTGAACCCCCACAGCACTAGGCAGACCCTGCTAGCCACGTCAAACTCTACAATGTGATCCAGGCAAAAGGCTAACACTTATTTCAAGTGACTCCTTCCCATCAGGGTATGTTTCCATCATGAACACTTGGGCTTTCAAACCAGCAGCAGTAGCAACAATCAACTGGACCCGAAAAGAGACAACAGGATGCTTAGTAACTGCAGAGTTCCTCACTCAAGTGTGTGAGTGACAACTCCACAATCTTTTTTTAAGATGACAGAAAAGTACAGTGCAGGAAGCCAATCCCCATTCAACTTGATTTAGAAACAGGAACAACGTGCATTAGGATTTCTTACACATACACAAACAAGGATAATTTGATCTCCACCCGAAGTAAGATTCACTCAATTTCCATACAGATAACTAAAGCATGTTCTGGTGAGTATAAACTTTCAACAGAGTATGGGCCCATGATTTTTTTCAAGTTAACTCTACCCCAACATGGGGTTCGAACTAAGACATTAAGATCAAGAGTTGCATGGTTCTATCCACTGAGCCAGCCAGGCGCCCCTCGGCCCAGGAGGTGAAGTCCACTTTCTGTTAAGGGGAGAAAAGGGCAAAGAGGTGAGAAATGCAAGGGGCAGTAGTGACGAGGGGGAACCACCATCAGCCTCACCCCCTGCCCAACAGTCAAGGGCTGCCTCTACAGGGGCACATTCTGACCAGGTACGTTCCCATGTATTAAATCACTTAACCCTCTGAGCAGGAACTGTCCCACCTGCATGTTACAACTGTGGAAATTAAGGCATACAGAAATTAAAATAACTCGCCGAGGTTCCAGAGTATAAAAACAAATCTAAACATTAAACATTTGCCTGCCACTTGAAAGCTGCTCAAATTATCTTTAACAGATAAGAGAAACAAGTTCCTCCTTTAGAGAAACAGTACACTACAGACACTTGAAGCAAAACCAGTAATAGCAGCAAATATTTATTGAACGTTTTCTCAGTGCCATGGCACCAGGCTACCAGCTAGATAATGAACATAAACATATTTAAGTATTTGAAATATATGTTGCTTCTATCTCTTGCAAATCAAGTCCTTTTAGATGGAGAGGACTAAGGAAATAGGTTGACGTTAAGAGTGAAATCACATCTGCAAATAAAAATATGAGCATGAAGAAAGTTACCAGGAACTAATTGACCTTAATTTTTTTTTAATGATATAAAAAGGTCTTCCTTCAAAGATCTGATAGCAATGGATAGCAAAAGGAGAATAACTAGAAGTCATCTGTGGGGATCCCAAGCAAAAAATGCGATCATAGGAATATATACTCTTGTCTGCAATCAATAGCAAAATAAACAGATCTGTAGTTTCCCTGGGACCACTTCTGCCTAGCAAATGATATTTCGGCCAGCATGTTCAACTGTTCTAAAAACTGTAGGGGTTCCTGGGTGGCTCAGTCGGTTAAGCGTCTGACTTCTGCTCAGGTCATGATCTCGCGGTCTGTGGGGATGAGCCCCGCATTGGGCTCTGTGCTGACAGCTCGGAGCCTGGAGTCTGCTTCGGATTCTGTGTCTCCCTCTCTCTCTGACCCTCCCCCTCTCACACTCTTTCTCTATAAAAAAGTGAATAAACGTTAAAAAAAAAATTTTAAGAGATAAACATTGAAAAATTAAAAAAAAAACTGTGAATAATAAAAAATACTTCAAGTTGTTTTGAAGAGAAAGAGGAAGAGGACATCTTTCAAACCTTACTGTCCCGGAGCCCCCGTAAGTATCAGAGCCCGGAATTGCCAGCTTGGGGCCTCCCTTTTACACAGAAAGATTTGCCAGCTCCCTCAGCCTCCCCAGTGGCTCCTAAAAGCACTGCCTCCACCTAGAAATCCTTGCGAAGTGGACCTCACTCTCTCCTCAGTGGAGATTTTGGACTTGATATTCCCCATCACATCTGTTTCCTAGAAGAGAGGAAAGAAACCTTAAAGACAGACCCAAATAAATCCTCTAATATAAACACAAACTTAGAGAGAAACCAATGCCTGGATTTGAGTGTGGTGCAGGTGTGTGCTCAAATCAAACACAGGAGGAACAAGTAAAACCTTCAGTATTGTACCCATGTGTTTACACTTATTTCACAAAAACCTGCAGGGGCTGTGAGGGGGGTAATTGCCTATTAGGAACGTCGTTTCTTTCACCTTGGCCCTTGAGCAGTGCAACAGAATCACCTAGAAGGCTCTGCTGCAAGGGTGCTCGGCCGGCCCCCAGTGATGCTCTACTCCTGTTGCTTCTCCAGAAACTGCTCCCTGCAAACCACTGCACTGACAGGAGGAACAGCGGTCAGCTCCTTTCAGGCACATGGGCACACACGGCCCGATCCAGGATTATAACATTAAAGAGAGTCCACTTGGAATTTAGTTACATCTCTGAACCTACAAACCAACTGGAAACATGGGGTCAGCCATTTTCCATTAGCCATTTTTCTTTTTTGGGGTTTTTTATATGAAATTTATTGTCAAATTAGTTTCCATACAACACCCAGTGCTCATCCCAAAAGGTGCCCTCCTCAATACCCATCACCCACCCTCCATCAACCCTCAGTTTGTTCTCAGTCTTTAAGAGTCTCTTATGCTTTGGCTCTCTCCCACTCTAACCTCCTTTTTTTTTTTTTTCCCTTCCCCTCCCCCATGGGTTTCTGTTAAGTTTCTCAGGATCCACATAAGAGTGAAACCATATGGTATCTGTCTTTCTCTGTATGGCTTATTTCACTTAGCAGAACACTCTCCAGTTCCATCCATGTTGCTACAAAGGGCCATATTTCATTCTTTCTCATTGCCACGTAGTACTCCATTGTGTATATAAACCACAATTTCTTTATCCATTCATCAGTTGATGGACATTTAGGCTCTTTCCACAATTTGGCTATTGTTGAGAGTGCTCCATTAGCCATTTTTCAACCCAACTGGGATGCTGGTCATTTGAAGGCACTATATCTCTAGTGAAATTTGAAAAGTAACAACTGTCCCAAGTAATGGAGGAAATGAAGAAAAAAAAAAAGAAGTGAAAGGGGCACCTGGGGGCTCAGTCAGTTGAGCCTCTGGCTCCAGCTCAGGTCATGACCTCAGGGCTCCTGAGTTCAAGCCCTGCATTGTGCTCTCTGCTGTCAGCACAGGGCCTGCTTGGGATTCTTTCGCTGCCTCTCTCTCTGCCCCTCCTCTGCTCTGCCATTTGCGCACGTTCTCTCTCAAAAATAAACAAACGTTAAAAAAAAATAAGTGACAGAAACCCTGCTGTTGTCAAGATACTCTTCTCACCTCATCTCGGAGAATTTACCTTCGGCCACAGTTTAGAGTTAGTTGTGCACTTCCCGGGCCGCAGTCAGTCAGGGCCCCATAAGGTCCGTGTCTAGCTGCCTCTGGATTCATTGAATGCCTTCAGTCCCATACGCATCATCCTCATGCAGCATCCTCGGTCCTATCCTGAGCCAAAGCACCTGATAAATGTGCCCACCCGTAGGCATCCCCAAACCTAGAAGCATGGTGTGGGGATCTGCGAGCAGCAGACACAGGGGACCCAAATGCCCACGTGCACAAACGTCACCGGACCCCTGCAGCTTCCAGCACCAGGCACTCCAATCACCCCCAGCCTTCCCACAATTCTCCACTTCACTGGGCCACTCCCCTCTCCAAATTTACTGGGAAGTTAAAAAAAAAAAAAAGTGTACCCAAGCTACTTTTTTCAAGACAGCTCTAAGTGACCTTTGGTGCCCACAAAGAAAGGATTCCTTGATAAATCCCCTTCCAGCTACACCACCCTGCCCCAACATCTATCCTACAACCTAAGCTTCAACCCCACACAAACTACCCACACAACAAATACAGGGGGATGCCTTTCACTTTTACCTCCCACCTTCAAGGTCTTGTTCAAATTCACAATTCGTGAAGCTTGCCTGTTGCCCTATCCTAATCCACCCTGATGTCTTCCCTTCGACAGAACTAGTAAGTGCACAAACAGAAGTATAAACATCAGTCTTTATCTTCCAGTTTCTCACAGGCTGTGCCCATCTT
This sequence comes from Panthera leo, assembly GCF_018350215.1. Taxonomy (NCBI): domain Eukaryota; kingdom Metazoa; phylum Chordata; class Mammalia; order Carnivora; family Felidae; genus Panthera; species Panthera leo. The sequence goes on along the minus strand of NC_056679.1, from coordinate 140,373,152 downwards.
CGTCATTTTCCTTTCATCTGAACCTGCTGTACTTAGTAGGTGCCCTGTTAATGGAAATTACCACCACACGTTTCGTGCTGTGTCCCAGAAACCACATCAGCCACCATTACAGGAATATAAAACACCACCCTCCAAGGTACAGGAGAAAACCCTAAGGCTACTCAAGCAGTCAGTGCCCAAATAAGGATTCAAACCCACATCTACTCCACTGCAAACCTTTTGCCATTTCACAGACCCCATTCTTCAGCTTTTCAAGGGAGAAATAAACTATTAACGGTCAAGTGAACAAGTCTGGCTCACCTATCAGTCACCTCATCACAAACTTCTGCCTGATTTCTCATCAACCCCGGATTTTAAGGCATGGCCAGTATACATAATAAAAGTGCATTTTACAAATTATCCTATTTGGAATCACTGGAGCATATCTCTGTATTAGGGAAAAACTGTTCTTTCATTTTAGTGCCTCACAGTCAGATGGGAGGTCTCTACACATATATCAAATCCTTTGATGAAGTCTGGACGCGCTCTATAAAAAAGTTCAGGTATTCTTGTATGCTTTTCTTAAGGGTGGGGAGGAAACAAAATCCAGTTTAGACAATACCATGCATCTACTTTTTTTTTTTCATTTTCTTAAGGTTTATTTATTTTGAGAGAGAGAGAGAGAGAGAGAGAGAGAGAGAGAGATTGGGTATGAGCAGGGAAGGGGCAGAGAGACAGAGGGAGACACAGAATCCCAAGCAGGCTCCATGCCGCCAACACAGATCCCAGTGAGGGGCTCAAACTCACTAACTGTGGGATCATTACCTGATCTGAAATCAAGAGTAAGGCGTACACCGACTGAGCCGCTCAGTCGCCTCACCCTGCATCCACTTTTAGAAGAGCACACTAGCCAAACAGCTACAGGTTTAGTGACTTTGATAAAATCACGACACACTGGAAAGAAAAAGAGGTGGAACCCCTATGAGTAATTCAGAGAAGACAAACTGGCAATAGCCACTAAGCAAAGCCTTCAGGCCCTGGTAACACCAGCTGTCAAGTTGGGGTCACCATCCAGCTGTGTGGCCTTGAGACGTTATCTTGGATTTCAGCTCCTCTGTGAAATGGGGAGACCGCTGGCCCTCTCAAAGGTACTAATAAGCAGATGGTAACAAGTGCTCGTGAAAAGAACCAGCTCTTGCCAAGTGCACAAACCTGAATGCCCATGCTCAAGTGCCTGCCCTGTGGAACTATAGTGGACCAGCCAACAGAAGACGAGTGGACTCTGTTTCTCCACTGGTTACCACGAAGACTTGGTGCATCAGAACTGTTTGTATAGTAGACTTTTAAGTAAGTTGTTAAAAAGCTTGCCTAGCGGGAGGGTAAGGGGCAACGGCAAACCAATGGTTCCCTAGAGAAAAAAGGGGGTTAACTAACCCCCTAAATACTAAATTCTAAAACAACCTTGGTATTACAAGCTTAAACTCTCCCAAACAAGTCATTTTGGCTAACAACACGTGTAATTAAAATTAAAAGCATACTAAAACCACACTTTGGCTGTTGACCTTGAAGATCCTTTGGCAAAACTCAATCAAAACAAATAGCCCATGAAGGAATAACTTGACTTTTTGTCTTGTTACCCACCCTAGTATTCCAGCTACCAGGTGATTTAGAAATCTCACTGGTGAAACAAGAGCATTATCCAACAAATAAACAAAACGTTCACCGCATCAGCCAGAACAGCCCCACCCCCACCCCAGCACACTTGCGGCTGGCACACGCTTCTGCTAGGCTCCTGTTGCATTTTCTCAAAGAAACAGGGTAACACTGACAACTATTCGTTTCAGGACGTTTCTCATGAGATAAGTTAGCAGAGGATAGAAAACCACAGTTCTTGCCAAAAACACATTGATTACTACCCCTCCCCCCACACACACAGTAAGTACCTAAACGCTGACTGGTATCAGCTCTGAGATCATCAGGGCGCAGGGTCATCTTTTCCTATCAGTGATGTTCTTAACTCTCAAGTAACTGGAAGAAAACTTTTGACAGATCATGGTGGCAGTGTGTTTTGACAATTATTTTGGCTAATTCATTATCGTTCATTACGAGAGCACAAAAATTACTTGCAAATCATGCCTACCCATCAGTGTCACTTAAATTTGGTTTTGAGTGTAAAAAGATACCTTAGTTATCTTATACAACATTCTGGTTCTAAAGTAGTAAAGCTGGGGCACCTGGGTGGCTGAGTCAATTAAGCATCTGACTCTTGATTTCGTCTCAGGTCATGGTCTCACAGTTTGTGGGATTGAGCCCGGCATCAGGCTCTATGCTGACAGCACAAAGCCTGCTTGGGATTCTCTCTCTCCCTTTCTCTCTGCCCCTCCCCTGCATTCTCGCTCTCACTCTCGCTCTCACAAAATAAACAAACATTAAAAAATAAATTAGAAAACAATTTCCACCTTTCCCTTTTGCCACTTATTCCCTGCAGCACTACACGAATGAGCTGGTATTTCAGCTTTGTTCGGTATTAACAGGATACAAAATAACTTCATAGGTTGCAGGAGAAGGTGGCCAAAGTGGAAAAGCAGGGATTAAACAGAAAAATGATTTAATTTTAATTCCCAGCCCCCATGTGCCAATCAAAAAGACTTCAGCAATCTTTCATGTCCGAAATCCGAGACAAGTACCTTCATGGACACTCATTGAGAAACCCTTCAAGTGCAACTTACTATGTGGTATTTTATCCGCACTCAGCCTGGTGGAAAACAGCCCTGAGTTCAGTGAATTGACTTTGTACAAAAATTACTAAATTAAATGACATTTCAAGAGGAAGAGAGACGGCAGAACAAAAAAATACACCTAAAACAAGTTTAATACCAACTACTAAAAAGTTGTTCACAAAGTCCAGTCTCAAATACCTTTTACTCAGAATGTACAGTACTGGAAGTTAAATTACAACAATCGTATCAAATAAATTTATTATTTATTTTCAAGAGATAGAGCATAAGCAGGGGAGGGGCCGAGAGAGAGGGAGACACAGAATCTGAAGCAGGCTCCAGGCTCTGAGCTGTCAGCACAGAACCCCATGGGGACTTGAACTCCTGAACTGCATGATCACGACCTGAGCCATGCAGGTGCCCTATTCTGTTCATTTAATGTCAGGGGTAATACCTGTTCGGTATAGTTAGAGGTTTTGTTAAACTAAACCTGTATTCACCAAACTCAGAAACCAGAAGCAGCACAATTCTGTAATCAACACACCAAGGACAGTGCATTTTCCTTCATTCCTTTGCCAGCTTTCCTGTAAGGAGCTCACAGCACTGTTTGCAGTCTCATGTTAACAGAGCCCCAAAATCAGACCACCACCAGAAATGATGTATTCTAATACATCAGAGAGTCTCCTTTTGCATGAATAATGAGTGTTCCTTAACAATGACTAACACGGAGGTATATTCAACTAGATTTTTTCAAAGAAACTATGAGCGTACAACCATTCATGAGCCTAGCAGCAAAATAAAGAAATGTTCATGTTAATGACATACAGCCCATTTTACTGAAGTCTGAATATTTTAGGGTGACCATAAAGTCTAGAAACTATCTGGGGCACCTGGGTGGCTCAGTCGGTCCGACTTTGGCCCAAATCATGATCTCACAGTCCGTGGGTTCGAGCCCCGTGTCAGGCTCTGTGGTGACAGCTCGGAGCCTGGAGCCTGCTTCCAATTCTGTGTCTCCCTCTCTCTCTGACCCTCCCCCGTTCATGCTCTGTCTCAAAAATAAATAAACATTAAAAAAAAATTTTTTTTTAAGTCTAGAAACTATCAAACACTTTTAGTCAATGACAAACAACGCCAGCACTTTGTGAGCTGGGGGAAGGCAAATGGGAGTGTTTCCAACAGGTCGCACCCCACTCCATTACACCAGACTCATGCGAGAAATGGAACAATTATTTCCAAAGAAAGTGGCTGGGGTGCCTGGGTGGCTCAGGTCATGATCTCACGGTCCGTGAGCTCAAGCCCCGCATTGGGCTCTGTGCTGACAGCTGGGAGCCGGGAGCCTGGAGCCTGCTTCGGATTCTGTGTCTCCCTCTCTCTCTGCCCCTCCCCCACTCGTGCTAGGTCTCTGTCACTCTCAAAAATAAATCAACATTTAAAACAAAACAAAGTGGCAGTGTGGAGTGTTCTTCATGCTTGTGGGATCTGAACCTCCTTGGTTGCGTGTCTGACGTGGGCTAGGTCCACAGGTGTATTTGATGAAAATCAGGCACCATCACAGATCCATCTGTTTCTGCATGTGAAAACGTTACACTAACGCACTTCATTCACTCCAACTTTGCACGCACGTTGAACTCCTGAGAGATGACCCACCAAATACATCATGCTTTAAAATGTACATCCAAAGCCACTGGGGGGGGGGGGGGGGTGTCCATTTGCCTTGTTTCCAGAACGGGGTCGTCTTATAATTTGACACAGTGAAGCTACCATATGTTCCGAGAGCTTGTCACACAAATAAGAGGCTTTCACCAACCTGAGGGTGACACCACGCACACTGAATGACCACAGCATGGCTCGCGAATCCAAGGAGCTCTGTTGTCTGTGTGCTTTACTACAGTGTCATTAAGGCTGCAAAGAACCGGGTCCTGGCGCGCTGTTTAATGCATTTCCCGAGTCTGCAGCTGGCTCCTCAGGCTTCTTCCTCATTGCCATACACCAAACGGGTCACATGGCAAAACTAACTTCCTATCTCTAACTCTCCATTCCAAGACTAATGGGGAGAAAGAACTGACACACGTTAACTCCTCCCCTCCCACCCCGCCCTCCCAAGGGCACAAAACAACCCTGCAGCAGGTATCACCACCTTCACCCAAACCTGATTCCTCTACCCCCAAGGCCAGCCAGGGCAAAAGATTAACCAGTGGTCTTCGGCCATGGGTTCACTGACAGGGCCTGCGATGGACGCCAACTTTTTGTTTGTTTTAAAGGAAATACTTCCTGGCATGTTTAGCCAAGACTCTGAACTCTGTACATGAAGCCACGTGGTTGGTGCTAATCTGGCTCCATCTACTCACGATCCGCCAAAGCAACCTCTTTCCGATGGCAGCAGCCCCTGGCTGCGTAAATCGACACCATCTCGTTCAAGTCACACGGGCTCCGACCGGATCCTGGGGAGCCTAGCTCTGCGTCCTCTCCCCACGGCAGTCCTGGCAGGGTCATAGGGCAGCAGGGAACACAGGGGTTGGGCCCGGAGGTGCCCCTTTCAGCAGCACCAGAAAAGGATTCACACCAATGGGGCGCAAACTGGCTCTTTCAGCTCACGTGCAGCTCGAGGGAGCAAGGCAGGAGAAGAGCTGTTCCAGGAGAACCAACTTTGCCACTGGTAGAGTGCGTGGGCGCAGTACTCGCGGTGCCCACCTGTAGCCACGGCAAACTTTCCTTCAGAGTTGCAACAATTCAGTCCCTGACGCCACCCCCTGGTCCGAGCCGGCAGCGGCCCGGAGCTCCAAGGGCTCCTCACCTGATACCCCTAAACCCACAACCGGGCCCGTCCCAGAGCTCAGACTCAGCACTGCCTGCGCGCGCCCCGGCGGGGTTTTCCGGGCAGAAGACTAGGGTTGCCCCTGAGGATCTGAAAATTGCGGGGAGAGCGGGAAGACGCCGCTCACTACCTTCTGCAACTCCAGCTCCCAACTTTGGCAGCCACACAGCTGCTGCCCTCCGGCTCCCTCCGCTTCTCCAACGCGTTCCCCGGGGAGGGGTCTCCCCAAGGCCGCCGGAAGCCCCGCGCACCCGGCGTACTTACAGCCATAGCGGGGTCTCTGCAGGGACGGCAGGTCCTCGTGGGGCATCCTGCGCTGTTCCGGGGGCCCGCCAGGGGCGCGCCCCCCGCGGCTCCCCTCGCTAGCCAGGCTCGCCGGCTCCGCGCCCCGCCGGCGCGCTCGTATCCGGCCTCTCGCTGCCCTCCTCCGGTCGCCCCGAGATGGGCGACCCGCTCGCGCGGTGCTCCCTGGTCGGCGCTCGCTGCAGCCGCCGCGCGCTGACACCCGAGCAAAAGTGAACTCTCGTCGTTCGCTCCGTCCCGGCCGCCGCCGCGTCCCGGGCAGGTTTCCTTTCTCCTGCAGCCCGGCCCCGTTATTCTCCGCGGTGGGAGCGCGCGCCGCCGAGCAGCGACCCCTACCGCGTGCGGGGCGCAGCGCCCGGGCCGCGTGAGCCCGCCCCTTTGCTGGCCCGCGGGTGGAGGAAGGGGCTGAGCGGGACGCTGGGGCGGGATCCCCTGCAGCTGGGGCCCGCGGCCGCCCAGCCTGAATTTGCACTTCTGGGGTGTTCCGAGAGTGGAAGTGAGCCCGCGCGGAGAAGAGCAAGAGAAACCGCAGAAGATACAGGCAGCGCCGTTCGCCCGGGGTGTTGCCGAGTTACAGGACAAACAGCGCGGTTCTTTGCCTTCTGGGGGGGATTGCGCGAAGCCTTTTTCTTTTTTTTCTTTCTCTTGTTCGGGTTTTGTTTTGTTTTTTTTTTTTCCTTCGAAAGTTGCTTCTGCGACTCTTTGTCTACAAAATACAGGGTTCCCCTTTCAGGACAAGAAACTGAGTGTGTGTGTGTGTGTGTGTGTGTGTGTGTGTGTGTGTGTGTGTTGGAATAGCAAGATAAACACTACCCAAGTAACCACTCAAAACACGACTCTGAGTATCCTCCGCTCACTTTCGGCCGGCTCCCCCTCCGCCCCACACCCACCGTGCACAGAACTGCCGCCCAGCCCAGGTGGGGTCGCACACCACGAACATCTTTTCCGGCTAAGCTTTAAAGGAAATTAAACTGCTTGTGGCTTTTCTAAAAGGGGTTTTCTAATGCGGTCACCTGGAGCTGTTTTTCTCTTTGTGCCTCAGAGTGATAACATCTGGAGGAATGTGGGACCGTTCTATCCCTGTGCCCTCACCTGTTTGTCACATGTGGGATGCGGGGATGACCACGTGGCCGGCAAAATAAAATAATTGAGGTAGAGTGGTGAGATTATTTGGAGAGAAAGTGCGTAGTGACAATATTTTGAAGTATGCAGAGATGCAGACATTGGCCAGCTGTTTTCCATTTCATAGCGGTGATGCCTTCCCTTGAATCTCTGATTCTGGGGCCCCACCCTCATATTTTCCAGTTCAGTTGCTCTGGGCTATGGCCGGTGAATTTGCATTTCTAACAAGCTGCTGGGTGATGCTGACACTGCAGATCTGCAGGCCCTGCTTAGACTAGTTCTTTTTTATTTTTTCTTTTTAATTTTATTTTTAAAAGTGACCTTTTTTTAAAGTTTATTTATTTTGAGAGAGAGAGAGGTGAGACAGAGCGGGGGAGGGGCAGAGAGAGAGGGAGAGAATCCCCAGCAGGCTCCCCACCGTCAGCATGGAGAGCCTGATGTGGGGCTTGAACCCACAAACCTCCAGATCATGACCTGAGCCAAAATCAAGAGTCCCTCACCCAACCAACTGAGCCACCCAGGAGAGTAGTTCTGTAAGAAAAAAGGCACAAGGGATTTCAATTGGACTAAGGGAAATCTCGCTCAGGTGGGAGAACAAGAGGATTCTCTCCTCCTCCCCTATTTTTTTTTTTTTTTTCTTTTCTGGGAGCATTAGATTCTCACCTGGTTGGAATGGAATGAGTGGGGTTCTTCCTTAAAGAGCAGATGCCTCTAATAATAAGAACAATTCAAAGGTGAAACAGACACATTTTAAGTTATAGCACCCTGTCAGTGTTCACCCAGAGGGGAACATGTCTAGGAGAATTTTCTGTGCTTCAGGAGATGCTGAATTGGAGGATAATCTAAAGTTCATTCCATCTCTATGATTCCATGTTTGAAGTACTAACAATGAAACTCTTACTTGCATATATCAGTTTTCAGTGTGAATGGAAAATTCAGGCCCGAGTAAGTGTGTAGTCTATGTATTCAGAGATGAGGTGAAATCATAAGCTAGAATCGTTGATGAAGGTGATAGGATTTGAAAGACTGCCTTAGGGTGGACCTTGAAAAGTGGGTAAGAGATACACAATGTCCCCTCCAGGAAGACCAACAGGACAAAGGACAATGGGTGGGGCACGAGGGAGGTGAGGGTGGGAGCTTTGGAGGTGATATCAGATCATGGAGGACACTGACATCAGTGTGTGGATATTATCATAGGAGCTTTTGAGAGCTTTCAAAGTTATGGGCAAGGGAGACGTATGATGAAAGGGAGTTCAGGGAAAGTGAATCTTGTGGCGGATTATAGGATGGATTAGAGAGGGGTAACTTGGAGGCTGACACCTGATGAACAGGGCTGTGGCAGAAGTAGGAGGAGAGCTTCAATGACATTGACACCAGTAAGTGATAAAGGGGGAGTTTTAATACAAACAAGTTGGTGCCATCAATATTTACATAGATGTCACAGATTGTAGTAAGCAAATATCAGTTCATGGTAGAAAGTGAAGGTTGAAACATGCATAGGTGATCACCAGAGTCGTTCTAAGTTCATGTTCTAGCTGGTCAGCTCTTTTCTGAGGGCTCTGGGGAGGCTTCAAGCTCTGTCACAACTACTGTTTGTATAGACAACACTAAGAAGAAGCTGTAAAAGTAAATGCTCCTGATTTTTTTGCAAGTGCTGGAATTAATCTTTGGGATTTCCGTCTTCATTCACTGGGTAACAGTACTATCTCTGAGATCATTTCTCTGCACAGTCTCAGAAAAGAAACTTATTTGCAGAATTCTGGACTATTTTCTCTTAGAGTTTGACATTGGAGAGGGAGTCAAATAAATACAGGACAATGTGCCAGCGTACTTTGCCATCTGATTGTGCTTACGAGAATATCACAAACAAAAACTGAAGCCATCTAGTAAAAAATCTTTTTTTAATAAAGAGGAGTTTTTTCTTTACTGTGAAACAAAAGATGACATTGGAAAACTAGACAAAGTGAAACAATTTTAAAGCAACATTATTTTTAAAAGATGGTTTTCTAAGACTTACCTCTTTCCTTTCGATAAGTTGAAATGAACATGAAGGTGTTTGTAAAAAATGTAACTTTGTTTTTATAACAATAACAGGTTAATTATATCAAGAGCATCAGACAGGATAAAAAAGTATGTTTAAGTAAAACTCTTGGCATGGAACTCTAACATTCCATTTACCTTTGAAATAATTTGGTGATTTTCCAATATCATGTTATCAATCATTTTAACATATTTACCCGAATATTGACCAATGTGCTTTCAGAGCATCACCCAAAGAAGTGAAGCATGAAGCAATGACAACAAAGAAATTATTCAAAGCTTCTTCAAAGTCCTGGGTGCTCCTTAAGTTAAGATTTTCCAACTCATCCCCTGTCCTGAGCAGAAGCAGGAACCACACTTCTTTCAAAGAAGACTTCCATATCTAAAAAGGGAAATTGTTACAGTCCAACATCAGTTTAAAAAAAAAAAAGAATCAGAACAGAAATAAATGTCTCAGTTCTCAAAAACAAATGAAAAAGTAGTAGTGTCAGGGGGCAAAATAACTGTAGGATTGATGGCCTCTTAGCATCATTTTATGACAAGGACACCGAGCAGCACAGAGAGGTATGATTCCATGGCTATGGAGCAATAGAGGCTAACCTACATTCCAGGCCTCCAGAGAGTCTCCACCCATTGCTTTTTGTACTTTACATATTTTTGTTACATATATATATATATATATATATATATATATATATATACACACATTTTTTTCATTGAAGCCCTTTTTCATGCCACTAAAATCTGTATAATTTTGGACAACTTTCAACGATTTTGTTAATGTCAAATCAGTAAGCACTCTTGTTTTTTCTCTTTGCTTTCAAGTTAAAGTTCTAAACAAATCAAAGTTTGGAATGACTATCTAAACTTCAGTTTTAGCAAATAAGTAAATAAAACCACACACGATTCCATTATTATTTTCTCATTTCACAGTTCAAGAGAGTTAAAACTCCACTGATTCAGTAGATCCCAGGGCAGCCTGGAAATGAGCAAGAGGAAGAAGCAGCATTGATTCTAGGGGCCCCTCTTCCATTTTTATCCCCTTTTCCTTGCATTAATTTTCTCAGCTGCATTTATCATCGGACATTCCACATAGTAGATTCTTTGTTCATTATTTGTCTGAGAACGTGAGCTTCATGACAGGTAGAGCTTGATCTAATGCTCACTGTTGTGTGCCCGGGACTCTGCAGCAATGCCTGGAATGTAGTGGCTACTCAATTATTTTGATACAATCATGAATTTGCTAAATACCTGTGTGTACCAGGCAGCGTAAGAGAAATAGTTGTTACTTTCAATCCTGGAGCAACTCTGTGAAGAAACTGAGCCTTGGAGAGCCTCACAGTAGTGAATGGCAGGACTGGGTTTATCTGAGTCTACACGTGTTCCCCCAGCACAATTTTCTCTGACTCTTACTCCCCATCTGGAACACTTTGTCTTAATTGGTGGATGAGAGGCCAACAAACTTCTAGCTGACTTAGGACAGCTTGGATAGTTTGAAAAAAAGCTTCACTGTTTTTCAGGGGATAAAAATTAAAACAGCCACTAGGTTGGCAAAAATTAAAATGTTTAGCTAGTGTGGAATATTAGGAATGCTCATACAGTATTGACAGGAATGTACTTCGAGCAATCATGTAGAGGAACAACTTGGCCATCTCTAGCGAAGGCAAAGATGTACAATTCCTGAAGTTCAGTAATTCCCCATCTACTAAGATCCTCTAGAGAAGTGGTCACATTCAGGTACACATGTACAAGGATGTTCATTCCAGGAAAAACTGGAAACAACCTAAATATCCTTAAGTGGCAAATTGGATAAATACATTGTGATATATAAAAATATGACAGAATAAGAAAATACTATGTGATGCCATTCCTGAACAGTTATGAACATATAAAATAATATTACATGATATTGGGACATATGCATGTAGCAAATGCATAAAAAGACTCACAGGAAGAACATACCAATTTCAGAATGGTAATAACGACTGACAAACTAGGGAAGGTGATGGATGCTGAAAAGGTAGACAGGAACATCAAATTCTGTAAGATTTCATTTCCTTTCCAAAAAAATGAGGCAAATATGACGTTTCTTGTATCCAGGTGGTACATACATAAATATTTGTTATTTTATCCTCTATATCTTTCTCTGTGTTTGGAATGCTTTTCAAAATATTTTTTTAAAAGAAATATGTATTTTGTTAATGTAGTCAAAATAGAAACAGTGTCTTAGAATGTTGGTTTACCAGTGTTTAAAGTTGAGTTTCTTTTACTTTGCTTGATTAAGGCATATCTATACTATTTTGAAACAAAGCCTCATTGAGATAAACATATTGATAGAAGCAATCTGAATATGCAAACATACACATCTTTCTAACAAGATGCTTGTTTTCTGGTGACGGGGTTGTAGTTCCTACTCCAAAACTCAGCTGCTCTTTACCAGGCTGCAGAGACCCAGTCCCTGATGACTGCTTCTCCATTTGGGGATTGGTTAGTGACTCCTGGTCCTCCCATTAAGACTCAACAAGGGACACCTGATCACTTCACGAGTGAATGGAAGGATGGCCATATGATTGGTATATTGTCTAAGTAGATGTTGCCACATTTTATCACAAAGCACAGCTTAAACATTCTGGTGAGGCCCCCTTCATTTTAAAGCTTCTCCATCTTGCTCTGTTGTGTTTTGGGCTTAGAGCTAGCTACCTACTAACGGTCAGTCACTCAGCTTGCTAAGAGTTAACTTCACATCTGGATCTGGTCAGCCTGAGGCCCAGCGTAAAAGCCAATAGTGCACCAAGGAATACCACTGCAAGGAAGGCAGCTCTCGCCAGGGCCTGCCCTTTGCCATACTATAAATACAACGGCCACCTCAAACTCAACAGATAAAAAGATCATAATCAACCACTTCCACATCGACCCCCTCGCCCTCTACTAATGTGCCTTTCCTGTGTTTGCCATACTTTATTCACACAAACATTTTCAGTCACTTAGATTCAAAACCCCAATCTGGTTTGATTGCTCAGCGTCCAATCCCTCACTAAGACAGGTGGTTCCTTATAAATAGCCCTCTTCCAAGTTAATGTCTCTTCTTTCTTCTTTGCTCTCATCCTCACCGTGGCCAGTCAGGTTCAAGCTCTTACCTGGACTGTTCCAGTGGCTATTCCTGTGTTGGCTTTCTCCTTCTTGCACTTAAGTTTATTTTCCCCTCCAAATTCCTGTATCAAATATCTTTCTTTAGTAATATCTTCCTTTGAGCCTTTAGTAAATGCTACCTTAGTTGCTATTTATGTTTCTACTTCCTCTTAATTAAAACGAAATAAAATATTAGCACTTGGAGTACCCAGATTTCACCCTTACTACCAAACAGTAGTAGCCGCAAGAAGGTCCAGACAACATGGGAAAGTTATAGCTGTTGAAAACCTGCTGATCTTCCATGTGTAGAATTCCAAGCTACTGTTTTCTTCTTAGAGACTCTGGGAGTCTAAATATTGAGAGCTTTCGTGGAGTTGAAATTTGATCATTGTCTAGCATAGAGTAGGGGCTCAATCAAGATTGGAAAATCACGGTAGTGATCTCTTTGGGTGACATCAACAAATACAGTATGCTTACCACATATAAAGATTATCATTTGATCTCCACAGGTTGTAAGCCAAGTCAGTAAACTAGCTGACTTGTGAAGGCTTGTTGTCTCCATCAGCAGTGGCTGCTATAACAAAATACCATAGATTGGGTGGTTTAGACAACAGACACTTGTTACTCATTGTTCTGGAGGCTGAGGAATCTAGATCAAGGTGGCAACACACACACACACACACACACACACACACACACACACGCACGCACAAGTGGGGGAGCAGCAGAGAGTGAGAGAGAAAGAAAGAGAGGGGCTTGACCCAAAGCAGGGGCTCAACATGGGGGCTCCACACAGGGGCTTGTTCTCATGACCTGAGCCGAAATCAAAAGTTGGATGATTAACCTCAGTGAGCCACCCAGGCACCCCCAGATTTGGTTTCTGATGAGAGCCCACTTCCTGATTTGCAGATGGTCCTCTTTGAGACCTCACATGGCTCTTTCTTGGTGCATGCGTGGAGGGGGAGGGGAGGTTCCTGTCTCTTTTTAGAAGAGCATTAATCCTATCATGATAGCCTCTAATTTCCTCCCCCAAACCCTGCCTCCAAATGCTACCAAACTGGGTGGGATTAGAATTGGGTGTGTGGGGGTGGGGCAGCATATTCAGTCCATAGCAGCTTCTTTTCATTTTCTAAAATTTCTAAGCATGTTGGAGTGTCAGAGCTGTTAGTTTACCAGGACACATGTTCTATGTTTCTGTGAAAATGTACTATGAACACAAACCGCATATGCAGAGTAAGGGCGGTGTTGAAGCCTAAGGCAGAAACCTCCCACTGATCAGCCACAAGGTCGAGTGGGGGGGGGGGGGGGGTGGAGACACAACAGTCCCCAGAAAAAGCTGCTTAATGTTCTGTTATTTCAAGCCCTTAATGTTTATTGTTAGATTTGTTAAAAACTTCAGTCCTTCTTTCCACTCCAAGGGCTATGTGTTGTCTAGTTGTGTTTATTAAATTATTTTTAAATGAATTTAAATTGTTTTCATTCTGAGAGTGAATTCTGCAATCTCTTGAGAGAACTGAGAACATTCCAGGAGGTAGAATGAAACAAAATAGAAAAGAGTCAGGAATTTGTCTTTTGCAAACTGTACTATCAACTTTCAGTGTCCTTTAAAATGTGGTAAATCAAGTTTTTCTAAATGTCTGGAGTTTATATCTTCTCAGAAAAGCTGTTAACTAGAATAAACTTGAGGTTTGAAATAATACTCCATTGAAATTGTATGAGATGTTCTTTGAAAAAGAAAGCATTTAGCTGGAAATGCTATAGAGAAGATTCCTCTATTGGGTGGAGTCCTTTTCAATAAGCAACGGAACCTTTGATCAAAGTTTTGACATTCTGTCCCCAATTCACATGCAACTCCTTTTCAAGGTCACCAGAGATGTTCCTAGGATTCCAAACTCTCCATGGGCCAGAAGAGCTGAGCTCACTTTGATTTTATTTTTGGTTTTTACACTAATTTCTTTGTAAACAAGTTTACAAATAACTCTTTTAAATCTTAAATGATTTTTTTCATTGTTTATTTTCTTATTAATTTTTTTTTCTAGCTCCTCGATTTAAGCTAATGTGTCTCTGTGATAATATAATTTTCAATAGCATTCAGTTAACACTGGGTATCTTGTCTGTGTCAGGGTCTTTGTCAGTTTTATAGTTCTTGGTTTCAAAAATTAGGTTTTGGAATTCCACTCGTGTTTATTTCCCTTGATTAAGTTGCTCAGTCCCTTAAAAAAATCCCTTAGTGGGGCGCCTGGGTGGCTCAGTCGGTTAAGCGTCCGACTTCGGCTCAGGTCACGATCTCGCGGTCTGTGAGTTCGAGCCCCGCGTCGGGCTCTGTGCTGACCGCTCAGAGCCTGGAGCCTGTTTCAGAGTCTGTGTCTCCCTCTCTCTCTGACCCTCCCCCATTCATGCTCTGTCTCTCTCTGTCTCAAAAATAAATAAACGTTAAAAAAAATTAAAAAAAAAAATCCCTTAGTGTCCAAGGGCCACAAGGAAAAGAGGTCACACTTCCCTATTCTTCCTCCTCTGTAATCTTACCCCAGGCAGGCATTGCTTCTTCTTTAAGGATGCTTCTATCAGGCTTCTTTGATAAAAGAGTTCTATTTCAGGACTTCCAGTTTTTTTAAGGAAAAGGTAGGAGCTAATATATAAAATTACTATTTCTGGGTAATTTTCATTTCTTCCTCAAAGAGTTCTTGGGTCTCCATGTCTTAGAGCTGTTAACAAATCATCTGTTATTGTGGTTTCACTGCTTTCTAGTTTTATTCATTGCTTGTAAACCCAGCGTTTTGCATGTAGTAGGGACCCAATAGATATTCACCAAACCAAGGAATGATTAACTTCAATCGCAATTCTCTCCAAAATTAATTTCTTGGTACACCCTCAAACTGGGGTTCTGAAGTCAATTTCTTGTTTCTCCCTTGCCCTTTTGATGCCAACAAGCCCTGTTATGCAGAAGAAATTCAGTTAACACCACCTATCAGGTGAATGGCCAACCTTCAAGCAGAATCTGGTTGCAACAGAGAGCTAAACCTTGGCAGATGACCTACATGTAGAGTAACAAGTACTTGTATTGCAATACCTCCCCCACCTAGAAAACAACAGAGCAGCAACATGGCAGAATTATACATAACAATAGAATGAAATCCAGACAGAGGGGTAACTGTGACATTTCTGAGAAGGAAAAACACCTTGGAGTCCCTTACGTGCTTTTTTTTTTTTTTTAATGTTTATTTACTTTCGAGAGATGTAATGCAAGTAGGTTAGGGGCAGAGAGAGAGGGTGACACAGAATCCAAAGCAGGCTCCAGGCTCCAGGCTGTCAGCACAGAGCCTGACACGGGGCTTGAACTCACGAGCCGTGAGATCATGACCTGAGCCGAAGTCAGACGCTCAACTGACTGAGCCACCCAGGCACCCCTTCACTTAGGTGCTTTCAGTGCAAGGTTGTCCGTTCCAGCCAGCCACGCTGTTCAACTTCCCGAAAGAGGAAGAAAAACAAAGCAGATGAGATGATGGACGTGTCCTTCCCAGGAGCTGCCCATTGTGGATAAGACCACAGGGCGAGGAGGACTCCAGCAAGAGAAAAACCCTGCAGAAGCAGGGAGTCGTACTGGAGAGGCTCCAGCTCCAGGAACCACAATGAGGGGTAAAAGTTACACGAGCACATTCTAATCACTCCACTCCTGGTCTAGAGGCCAGGGCAAAAGAGAAGGGCCAGGGGAAACACAAGCTGCGTAAAGGTAGAAGAATGGCGAGTTATGCCTAAGAATAGAAAAAGAAACATCCTAGGAAGTCATGGGAGGCTTTGAACCAAGTGTAGCATCAACAAAACACTGTCTGGGGCAGAGTGTGATGCTTGTTTCCACTCAATGGCTTAGAAGAACACAGCTTCAATGAAATTCCCTGTGCCGTGTCCTTCCTTACTGGCAGCTACTAAATGATTAAGCAAGGCTGTAAGTGTTAGGCGAGAATCCAGAGGAGGTGAGCAAAATGATCACGTGGGGGAGAGAAAGAAGCCAGGAGGGGCCTGAGGAGAATAGGTTGGCTTCTTAGCACAGAAGCGGGAGAGCTAAGCTGGGACCAGGGTGAAACTGTGCCCTGGAGAAAGTATCTGAGAGAGGATCTCCAGCACCACTGAAGCCTGGTGAGGTGCCCTCTGCCCAGAGCTGGGACAGCTGGGGCTCAGCCTGCCTCCTGTTCCCTTCTCATTCTCACACACCATCTACTTCAGCAGTTGCTGGCCTTTTCTCTGGTTCAGTTCTTCTGCATATTCCATAATTTTTCTGATGCCTCCTTTATGAGGGATACTGAGCTATACGTGGAGGAGGGGAGAAGGGAATATAAACCATATCCCGTGCACTACGGCAACTTCAGGTCCATTTTGCTCCTAGCCTAATTTTTATGCAAATCTGTCATTTGAAAAGGCCAGCTGGGTTCAAATAAGATCTTCGGTAAGTATTAATGGTGGGATGGGAAGGTCATTCTATTCACCTAGGTGATAATGTGATAGTCTCAAAAACGTTGTTCACACGTTTAGTTTCACAAAAGAATGGTTCAAACGTTTAGTTTCACAAGAGAATGGTTCAAAACTAACTGAAGGAAGAAGGCAAAAGAATGGAATCCTAGAAATCAGAGCCCGTTAGTATCATCTAAGTATATTACCTGTATTTACTAAAACTCATGTCCTTTTTCACATTGAACGTCTACCCAGCTACAATTGTCTAGTTAAGGTAGCAAGGTGGTATTCAGAACAGAGAAATATGTCTTACTGTCCTAAAAGTTGCCTGTCCAGTCTTGCTACTTTTAAAAGTTGCAGAGAATCACACTCTGTGAGTTCAAATACTTCCTTTTATGCTGAGTAAATAAACTTGCTTCCAAGTTAGGATGAGCAGATAGTTCCAAACACTACCCACTTAATGGCATTCAGCATGAAAGTCCTGAATGTGATTTCTAAAATGAGTGATGAGGACATTCTGAACCTTTAAAACAGGGAGCACAAGTTCTTCATGTGCTTTTGGGTCCAAGGGATATTCATATGCACATTGTAGTCTCGATCTTTTGGTGTTTGTATTTGTATATCTTGCTACATCACTAGGTGAAACAACCAGGCTTTTTATTCATTTAAGTGTCCCTGGGGCATCCAGACTTCAGCCAGGGCACCAGGTAACCAGAGGTAGGGGGAGTGGGAAGAAGCTCAAAGAATTGAAACGTCATGCATTTCACACTCTCGCTGGAGGGCATTCCTGAGTTCACAGGGGGAAGTGTTCTAGGTAGAGGGCTATTAGAGACCCTTGGCCTCCAAAGGCCTTGGACCCGTTCCACTAGTTTATGGAGGAACAAACTGAGGCACACGTGTCTGGAAGATGATTAGTTATTCTTGGTTTTGTGTTTCCCCCCATAACAATAGGTTCTCTTAGTGAGCAAAAGAAGGGAATTAGATAGACCAAGAACCTTGCCCAAGGTCATTCAGGGCTTCACGGCTTTTTGTCCAAGTTCTAAATGTTGCTGGCTTGGGGATTCACCTGAACACTGCTGACTAATGACTAGGAGACAAAGGTCTCCTCTAGAAGTAAGTGCCACCTCGCCAAAGAAATAATCCTGGTGAAGCTTTACATGTTAGCTTTTTGCCTTTTTTTTTTTTTTTTTTCCGAGCTTGGAAGAGGAAGAAAAAGAAAAAGAATGGATTGAACTATTTTTTTCCCAGGGTCAAGATATGGATCTGAGGTGTAAAGAGGTGGACAGAATTACACTTGGCTCTTGGCTTAAATGGGTTTGATCGATTGTTAAGGGCCTCCTATTACATCATTTTATGTTCTGCTTTAGAGCTGGAAGGAACAGGGTCTCGGCTGCCCCTAGAGGCAGTATGACCCTGGGTGGTCTCCTCCTTCACTGTTTCCTAGAAGCCAAACCAGGCACACAAATGTTTTAATTAGTGTATACTGGGCGGGACTATGCAGTGTTTCTAAATACTAAATTAGTTGCCAATATGTAAAAACAAGCTGGTTGTGGTTTCTCCCTTCTCCTAAAACACAAAAACAAAAACACCAAAACCTGGCCACTGGGGCCCCCATTCTCAGGCCCGCAGCAAGGGCTGGGAGTGGTCAATGACTTCCCCTGCAAATGGGGCATGGACCCTTCTTCAGCCAGAGCCCTCAGGCCCTGCTACTCCTCTGGGCTAAGGGCCAGCTTGGTCCTGCCTCACAACCTTTTCCTCCCCTATTTTACTGGCACCCATGTCTATTGAGAAGCCGGTGCTGCGGATTTTTCTGACTCGCCTGTGCATTCAGACTTACCCCTGCTGAGTTCCTTCCTGCTTCTCAAAGCCCTGCTATCTTCTGGGAGGCATCCGCACACTGGACAGTCTTAGCGGCCAATCGGTGCACTGCTTGCATCGTGCGCTCTCAAGTGACACTTGTTCATCCTCACAGGGTTTTCTGGACCTGCCGGAAAGAACATGGTGGTGTGAAGTTTAGACCAGGTGCCAGGCTAGGTGGAGAGAGATATTCGTGCAGGTGATCTGTCTGTTGTGCCAGCCTTGGGGGGAAAGGGGGGGCGGAGCCATCCTTTCTTGAGAGTGTGACCCACTCAAGATTTGAGAAACGCGATTGGATGGTGGGGTGGTGGGGTGGTTACACGCCTCGCCAGTGCCATCTCAGGAAAGAGGAGAAGGGCCCCCCACCCACACCTGCCTCCAGAGGTCCCCTCCAAGGAACTTCTCTCAGGGCCTCCTTCTGGGGCCAGGCCAGCCTTAACCGGAAAGCAAGCAGTGAGGAGCCTGTCCGAATCGCCAGCGATGCCAGCAGAGCGCCGGGCCTCCTGGCAGACTACCAAGAACTGCTTAGGGAAACACATGGCTTCTCTTTTGCCCTGCAGGTACAGCTCCAAGGTCAAACAAGGCTGGAGGGCTGCCCAGGTGAGGAAGGACGGGCATGGGTTCCCACAGCCCAGAGAATAAAGGGGCATTTTCACTTACATTGCACCCCTGCCTTGTCCCCTCCTTCATGCCTGGCCCTGTGTAGGTTCTGTACTAGGGTCACCAGACTGGCAGCTGGTTTAGTTCCTATACCTTTTCCTTCTCCTTCCCCAAACACCTAGTTTTAGGAAGTATTTAACAAGTCTTGTGTTTAAACAAGAACATGGCTGGGGCCTGGGAACGCCAAGGAACAATAGGCAGGGAGCAATGACCTTTCTCATAGTCCCCTAGCCTTTGCTCACAGCCCAGAAGTTACTGTATGAATTTGGCAAAAATCACACTGCGATCTGTGGGAATGCAAGAGAAGCCAAGAGAGAGGAGAGAGAGGCACGAAGACCGAGGGGGCATGAATATGCAAATACAGTTCAGAAACAAGTTCTTAAAGCTAATGTGTCCCTGGCAAACATTTCTGATTTCCCTGGGTTTGCAGGAAAAGGAGGCTTAAAGAGCTGCACTGCGAGTTATATCATACATTATCAGGGTACACACATGGATTCACAGCGTGATTTAGATCCAGGAGAAAAAACATGATAGGAGAAGTGAGAGCATGAACTTTACTGCTTAAAAATAAAATTGATGGCTTGCGAAAGTACACAATTTTGATTCTATAGGGAAATTACTGGGTGTCATAAATGATTTGTAGGAAGTCAGAGCATATTTATTGAGCTGCTTGTAAGTGCGTAACCTCTGGTTTCAAGGAATTCGTGGTCTAACTGGTTTGAGAAGGCAAGGATTTTGGAAAGGATTAACAAGAATAAGAAAACAAACGTCAGCCAAACAGAAAGAACACTGTAGTAATAAGGACACTTCTTAGCAAAAACCAGTGTTCTCAGTTTTTAGGACAAAGAGAAAGATCTATCAGGGAAATTTTTGCTGAATTTGGCATTTATGATGTTTTACCATCTGCACAATGTCAACCCAGTGTTTGGCCAGACAAGAACTATGTCTTATGTCTAGCATTTAGAATACGTTGATACCTAGAGTAAGTGCGTGTGCTGGGTGGCTCAGTCAGTTGAGCATCTGACTCGTGATTTTGGCTCAGGTCATCATGATCTCATGGTTGGTGAGTTCGAGCCCCGCGTTGGGCTCTGTGCTGACAGTGTGGAGCCTGCTTGGGATTCTCTCTCTCCCTCCTCTCTCTGCCCCTACACGTCTCATGCGCTTTCTCTCTCAAAATAAATAAACTTAAGAAATTAAAAAAAAAAAAAGAAAGCAAACAGATCCCATTATTCTCAGGCATTCCCCTTAGGCATTCTTCCCAGCAGAAGCCAAGGATTATCAGAATCACCAGGTCTCCCCATAGCTGCCAGGTCATCACCCGTGGTGAGGCTCCTTCACCAGAGCAAAGCTGGAGTAACTGTGTGACTATGTGAATGTGGGCAAGTCCCTGTGTCCCTCGAGCCACTATGCCATCATCTGTCAAGCAATATCCATTTCACAGCATTATGGGAACATGAAAAAAGAAAACACGGGCAGGCAAAGCTCCTAACTAAATGCTAAAAGGAGTATAGTAAATGGAACATGCTTTTGTAGAATCCATTCTAATTCGCATGGAAGAAAAGTGCACATTTATCTGCCTCGAAAGACTTTTCTCATTTTTTTGAAAACCTTTATTTGTCCTTCCCTTTCCAATTAAAAAATTAAAAAAAAGTTTGTTCATGGATAAAGGGAATTTTCTGGGGAAACATCTAGCATGGCAAACCGGGAGAACCATTCCAGAAGGACTTACAGCCTCTCAGTGGGGGGCTCTTGCTTCCCAGAGCAGGCCAAGTGAAGCGACATCAAAGTCAGGGCAGACAGGGTAAACCCTGTGGTGACGGCTGGGCAGCTTTTCTCTGGCAGCCGCTCTGTGAGCCACAGCACCCTGCGAGCTACATCTCTCTCGCCTTCTGCTTGGCTGGAAGCAGGCCATGTGGGCGACTTGTTTCAGTGTATGAGCTTATCAGTGAAAAGATGTTTAAGTGGACAGGTTCGAAATGAGGCTGTATAAAGTCCAGGTAATTGGTCACGCACATCTCTCTCTCCTCTATGAGCTCCCCTCTCAAGCCCCCCTCACGCCAGCCTTTATTGACAGTCGGATTGCCACCTGAGTGTCCATTTCCTTGCTGTACACAGGATAATAATGATGGCAGCTCATAAGGCTGTGGTGAGGATTACACGAGATCACGTAAGGTCAACCCTTAGCAAGGCGGGTGGCACGCGGTAAGCACTCAGTAAGTGGGAGCAAATATTAGGGCTGATGAATGTGACAAAATCCTGCAAGGTAGATGTATGAGTTTGGGGTTCTCCAGAGAAACAAAACCAGTAGGATGCATCTATACATAGAGAAACTGATTTTAAGGAATTTGCTCATGTAATTAAGCCTGGCAAGTCAAAACTCTTCAGGGTGGGCCGGCAGCCTGGAGACCTGGGAAAGAGCTGATGTTGCAGGCTGTCTGCTGGCAGAATTCCTTCTTGCACAGGGGAGGTCAATCTTTTTGTCTCCCTTCAACTGACTGGACGAGGCCCACCCACATTACAGAGGTCAATCTGCTTTACTCAAGTCCACCAATTTAAATGTTAATCTCATCGCAAAACACACTCACAGAAACATTCAGAATAATATTTGACCAAATATCTGGGCACTGTAGCCCAGCCAAGTTCACACATAAAATTAACCATCACAGTAGACTTTACTAGCCCCATTCAAAAAAATTTTTTTAATGTTTATTTATTTTTGAGAGAGAGACAGAGTGAGTGGGAGAGGAACAGAGAGAGAGGGAGACACAGAATCTGAAGCAGGCTCCAGGCTCTGAGCTGTCAGCACAGAGCCCGATGCGAGGCTCAAACTCACGAACCGTGAGATCATGACCTGAGCTGAAGTCGGACGCTTACCGACCGAGCCACCCAGGTGCCCCCTACTAGTCCCATTTTAAAGATGAGAAGCCTAAGGGTCCAAGAGGTTAGGACCATGACACCCTGGGAGTAAGTTGAAAAGCTAGGATTCAAACCCCGGAGTAAACCAGGGCCCAGGACAGTACCTGGCTCACCACAGTCCTTCAGGATTTGCTGCATGTGTTTATGTCTCCAGAGTCCCATTTCTTACCCCTTACTCTGGATCCTGGAGAGATAGGACACAGAGAAAGATTATTTTTCTTGAGGAAGAGACAGGAGGGAAAAGCAAACATTGGGAGAACATTTGGCACACGCAGACTTCAGAGGAATGCAACCAAGTTGTGGAGGGAGATGAAGGAGTGTTGGGGACCTGAGCAGTGGCTCATAGAAGGGTCTTGGGGGGAAACATAGGAAGCGAGGTAAGGGGACAAGGACAGACCTGTGCCCCGATCTCAGGGCCTTTCTTCCAGGCTGCTCTAGACAAGGTGGCCAGAGACAGTCTCTGAGTAGATGAAATAGAGGTGTGAGACCTCGAACAAAAAAGAGACTGCCAAGAAGGGACAGCATCTCAGGCAGCAGCCACGGAGAACACACCAGCCATAGGCAGGTGTGGTTGGAGATGGCAAGACCCAGAGGAGACTGATTTTGGAGGCAGGGCAGCCTGTGCAGGACTTTGGACTTCCTTCCAAGCGAGATGGGAAGCCACAGGGGTTTCTCAGCCAGGAATGACATTATCTGGTGACCCCACTTCTGAGGGAGTGGAGAGGTCAGACTGTTTAGATTTCATTGCTCACTGAAGATCCAGGTTTATATTAGCTGCCCTTGAATCTGAAGACAAGCTCTTCACAATACTTGAAAAGTTACTCAATTTAAAATCTAAATATTAAATGAGGGAAACTCTCCTAACCCATTGGAACATTCTTCTGCTTTCTGCTTCCCCCTGGTTCCTGAAGGCCCATGATGGAGCAGAGGGCCTGAAGCTTCTGGGATTCCTTCGGTCCTTGACCTGGGTGGACCCACATGGGTCTGGGGCTGGGCACAGAGTGCAACAGTGGCAGAGAGGATCGCTGGCCTAGAGCAAATGACACAGGCAAAAGAAAGAAGTGGCTGGACCTTCTGCTGAGGAAGAAACATGGGGGCTAAAATCAGAACTGTCAATTTATTCAATTAAGTTAATTAGTTATTTTTTTACTTGAAATCCTGCAGTGTATTATTCCTAAGTTAAAGACTCAGCTCTGTATTGTAGGACACAGACCTTTGGTGATGTGATCCTGATCACCTGTCCAGACTCATTTCTCCCTCTCCCCAGAATCCTCTACCCTGCCACCACCTAGTCTAGTCAATCGTCTCTCACCTTTCCAGAATCAATTTGGATGTCACCTGCCCAGGAATTCTCCTCTGATCTCTCTTACCTTCTTAGACCCAAAGCTTATCCCTGGTAGATGTGTCCCATCACATCATAGTTGCTGACTTGTCCATATCCCTAACTAAAGCACAGCGCCTGCTCCTCGAGAATAGGGATGGTGTTGTAACTACCTGTGCTGATCCTTCACACCCTATCTGGCACTCGGTGGAAGCTCAATAAACACAGGTTGAATGAATAAGTGACCAAGCAAGGCCAGCGGGAGTGACCAGAAGCTGATAAGAAGGACTCTGGGGTTCAGAGTACACAATGCTTTCCTCCTTTAAGGGCCAGCCTGGCAGCAGACGTGGACTGAAGAACTAACACTTGCTGAACATATGTGCTGGGCTAGCCTCTGTGCTAGGTGCTTGCTGTTTATATCATTTTCTCTTAATTCTTGTAGTTATCCTGTAAGGTGTCTATGCACCTTCCTCTGTGTTCCAATTTAGTTCCGCATTTTCCTTGCACAGCTGCATTTCCATCCACAGCTCCCCTGGAATCTTTAGGGAGTTGCCTATGACTCCACAGGCAGAGCGAAAACTAGGAAAGAGCTTACAGGAAAAACAGATTTTCCTCCAGAGCTGGCACTCTCATGCTGGAAGTCTGGGTATCTTTGCTTAGCATCTACATGAACTCAGTTCTCTAATCTTGGAATTTGAGAGCTGAGAAGGACCTTAGAAATCATCTAGTCCAGTTCCCTCATTTGACACATGAAGGGGCCAGTGGCTTGCCCACGGCCACTCAGCTTGTGCAGAGGCAGGGTGGAATCACTCAATCTCCTGACTCTCCAGCTTCCCCACGCACA
This sequence comes from Panthera leo, assembly GCF_018350215.1. Lineage (NCBI taxonomy): Eukaryota > Metazoa > Chordata > Mammalia > Carnivora > Felidae > Panthera > Panthera leo. Next base: position 140,349,003 of record NC_056679.1, on the reverse strand, counting down.
CTTGGCCATTCTGGTACTTGATTTTGCTTATTGGAGTCTCTTAGTCAAAGAGCCCTCTTACAACTTCTAACTGCATATTGTTTTGTGAGAGAAAGAACTTCAACTTCCAGGGTGGCTAGATGTTACAACAGCGCGTCTGGATCTACTGGAACTAGGGAGTTCAGGGGAGCTTGGGAGCTCAGAGGAGATGGGGTCTTGATGGTGAGGGAAGCCCAGGGAGCAGCAAGTGGAACGCATTCCCAGCATGGCCTTCCTTTTACAGATGCCAAGGGGGAAAACCAGGGGTCTCAGACAGTTTCACTTAACATTTACTAGATACTAGGAACTGGAGGAACTGCCCTCAAGCCCTTACAATCCAGAAAGCAGATAGATGAGTACAGATATGACACGGCATGGAAACAGGCAGAGGAAGGCAAGAAGGATTTTTCCTTGGAGAGTTTCCTGGAGGAAGTGGCTCCAAGCTGGATTTGAGGGAGACACAGAAGAGGAAGCCAGCCATCTCAGACAGGAAGAAAGGTGAGGGCAGACTCTGAGGGACTGGGAGGGATGAGAGTGTAAATGAGAGCAGTGCTTCTCCAAGAGTCATACCTGGACCAGCAGCAGCAGCAGCAGCAGCTGGGAAAGAGTTAGAAACATCTGTCATTGGAGCCCACTCAGCCCTACTGACTCAGAACTGCTGGGGATGGGCCCCCACAATCTGAATTTAACAAGGCCTCCAGGTGATTCCCGCACCCCTTCAGGTTAAGGCCCACTGAACCAGATAGTTCTGACTTGGAAGTCCATGGCATCCTTGCTCCTGTGGAAAGGCTCTGGGACAGCAGGGACAGGCGCAGACAGAATGCGGTGTCTGTCCTCTGGTTCCCTCTGTAAATGCCCTTTGGGGTCCGGTCCTTCTTGGACTTTTTGGAGCATCAGATGCTGCACTACGTACCTTATGGAGGCATCTTCCTCTCTTCTCCGAGACACAGAGATCAGGACTCCCTGTGATTCTCAGTGCTGACAAAGCCAATACCAAGTGACATGACCATGTCTCCAGCAACCTCATCATTCTTACCACGCGAGAGCCCTGTGAGACTTCCTTCGTGGCCTTCTCACCTTCTCTGTGTCCTTAATGACACACACCTCACTCTCTCTTATGGACCTGTTCTGGCGCCTTGTTTGAAATGGACAGCCACTCCGATATTGTTCCAGCACTCCCTATGCACTTCTGCTCTGTTTCTGTCCGTCACATCAACCCATGTCTATCCTATGATTCCCTTTCTAGTTCGTCTCTTGTCAGTCCTCCTAACCTCCAATTGAAAGCACCGTTCACGAAGCCTGAAGCTTGTGTTGTTTTGTTTCACTGCTGTGTTCTCCGTGCCAGCACGGAGCCCTGTCATATGCAAGGTGCCCATGTCCAGTGGGTGAATGGTTTCTACCATGTCACTCTGCGTGTGTGGCTTCAGTTACAATGGGTTGAGCTGGGAATTGGCCTCTAACCTGACGGCAATTTCCCAATGGCTGGCCAATGGCTGAGGTCTGACGTGAGAACTTGGTCTCGGCGACAGGGTGAACGCATCAGACGCCACCGTTGGGGAGTCTGTAAGGTCTGGACAGGGAAAGTGATAGTACGATGGTGCTAAAGAGGGGCCACAGGGTAAAGGCAGCAGAAGCCTGATGAAGAGAAAAGGGTGGTACAGAGAATTAGTCAGCAGGGACAGAGGTGGTGCAAGTGGAGATAGAGAAAAGCTGAGTCAACATAACAGCGGAGAAACTCCAGTCTGATAATTCCAGAGAACGACTCTGGAAATGGGTGTTGAGATACTTGAGGGGCTCTACTATCCTGAATGGCGTCCTGGGGGGCCACGAAGCCCAGCTGTGTGGCTGGGTCCTTCTTCCTTCATTCTCTGCACATCCTAAAAACAGCTCACCATTGGCTGTCAAACCTGAGGGGTCTCTGGATCCTTCCAGGCACCTGGCAACACAGAGTCCAGTACCAGCACATCTCTTGCTGTGGCAGGGGCTCCCGGGGGCTGGGCTGGGCCAGCTCTCACTCCCATAGGAAAGGCTGAGGCACTGGGGCAAAAGTGCCAAGGGTGCGGCTGGGGCAGATGCCCTCAATCTATTCCAGGCAGCGGTGCTCAGCTGAGGTGTTCCTTTGAAAGCATAATAATACATACGGGAAGCTTGTGCAATTACACTTTAAATGCGTCCTTCCCCTTTATTACACGCAAGGAAAAGGTCAGGGAGAGGCCCTGTTATGAAGCCAAGTCAGCAAACAAAATCCCCTGTTTGATGTTCCAGTGTGGCCCTGCGGCGGCAACCCTGAGGCAAGGCCGGGGTGAGGCAGGGGGTCAGAGGGTGGAGGGCATGCACAGGGAGGAACACTACCTCTGCTCCTTACTTGTTTGTGACTTGACTGACCACAGAGCCTGGCCTCCTCTCTGCCTGACTGCCTGTCATTTTCTGTCCTGAGGCCCTTTTCAAGGATGTACCTGGAAATCTTCCCACGGGTCCTGATAGAAGACCAATCTTTCTCAATTGCTAATGCAACTCTAAAACATTTTATTTTGATTCTGCTCAACATTGAGATTGTGGGGGTTCGTACATTTTTCTTAAGTGAAAAACATTCTGTCCAGATAGCGTGATAACAAAAGCTCGTTCATTCCATGAATATTTATTAAGTTCCATTAAGTGTTAGGAGCTAGACCAGATATTGAGGAAGCAGCAGTGACAAGAAAGAAATGCCTGCTTTCACCGCTTTTGTCAACAGCAAAGACAGATACTAAGGAAATAATTCTAAACATGAGAAATAGTATGAAAACACTATAAGGTACCCTTGGAGCTTATAAAGGGAAAACTGGGAAAATATTTGCAAATCACATATCTGAGAAAGGGTTAATATCAAAAATATATAAAGAACATAAAGAACTCCTACAACTCAACAGTAAAGAACCCCCAAACAATCCAATTAAAAAATGGGCAAAGGATCTGAATAGATATTTTCCGGCTAAGGTATACAAATGATCAACAGATACATGAAAAGGTCCTCAATATTAATCATCAGGGAAATGCAAGCCCAAACCACAAAGAAATCCCCTCACACTTGTCAGAATTATCAGAAAGACAAGCAATACACCAAGTGTTGGCAAGGATGTGGAGAAAAGGAGAGTCTTGTGCACTGTTGGTGAGAATGTAAACTAGGGCCGCCATGGTGGAAAACAGTGTAAAGGGCCCTCCAAAAATTCAAAATAGAACTGACCATATGATCCAGCAATTCCATTTCTGAGTATTATCCAAAGAAAACAAAAAGACTCTCCCCCAAAGATACCTGCACCTCCATGTTCACTACAGCATTATTCACAATAGCCAAGATATGGAAACAACCTAAGTGTATCCACTGATGGATGAATGGATAAGAAAATGTGGTACACACAGACAGGTGCACGCACACATACATGCACACACACACACACACACACACCTGAAATATTATCCAGTCATAAAAAAGGAAACCTTGCCATTTGTAACAACATAGATGGATTTGAGGGCATTATACTAAGTGAAGTAAGTCAGAGAAAGACAAACGCTATGTAATTTCCCTTATAGGTAGATTCTAAAACAGATCAGAAACAAAAACAAAAACACCCTGTGAGCTCATGGATATAGAACACAGATTGGTGGTTGCCAGAGTGGGGAGTTGAGGGGGGGAAAAATGGATAAAGAAGGTCAAAAGGTACAAACTTCCAGTTGTAAAATAGTAAGTCATGAGGACGTAATATACAGCATGGTGATTACACTTAATAATACTGTAGTGCATATTTGAAAGTCGCTGAGAGAGTAAATCTTGAAAGTTCTCATCACCAGAAAAAAATGTTGTTATGTGTGGTGACAGATGGTAGCCAGAATTACTATGGTGATCATTTTGCACTATATACAAATAACGAATCATTATGTTGTACGCCTGAAACTCATATGTTATATGTCAATGATACCTCAAAAATAATAAAACATAAAAATTGCTACAGAAGTCTTTAAGCATTCATTTATTTTTATGTAGAAAGAAGGGAAACACCGTTTTCACTTACCCATAATGCAGAAGTGAGTGTCTCGATGGACATGGTGAAAAGTAACTTCAAGCACCTATTTTTAATTAAATATAATTAACTCCTACTTAGCAAACTGGTTTTCAGTCTTCTTGACAAACTTTTAGTTGCTTTAATTAGCATTAGACTCAGCTGAAAAATCACAGGACATTCCATCATCATTAGGAAGTCAAGCTCCTTCTATCCTCTTGCTCTGCCATCTTCCATGTGGCTTCTGCCTCATGGTCTGAAATGGCTGTTGGATATCCAGCCATCATGCCCACACTCTAGGCAGCCTGATCTTTCTAGACATTATACATGATACTTCTACTTACGTGCCCCTGGCTAGAACTTAGACACATGGCTCTTTCTGTCTACAAGGGTAGTTGGTTGGGAAACGTGGTATTTACTCTATGGCTGTGTATCTAGCTGAAAACAGGTCACCTGTTGCTAAAATAGAAAAAAACAGATACAGGGGCCACTAGAAGTGGCAGTTAATGTCCTCAGGGTTGGGATGATATAAATATTAAGGGGGAAATGCTTTTCAAAATTATGCTATCCTAACGATAATGACTTTCCTAAAAAGGTCAAGTGGCTCTCATTTATTACTCTAGGGCACAACATTGCTACTGTCAGAATGGAAAATAATTTCCCACAGAGAGGCAATACTCAGCTGGAGATGGAGAGGAATGGATTTTCAGAACAGAGTCAGGGCTCACGTCCAGCCTGGTTAGCGTCAGTGGCCAGAAGGAACGCAACCTCTGCGGCACTTCCCAGCACCAGCGGCTCAGGTCACCTGCTTCTTATCTCTTCGAATCAGCACAAATCATGAGTTCTGAAGCCTTGAAACTCAAGCTGTGGGGAATTTAAAGGAGCCTGCAGAGTTTAAAATCAAATGAGCATATGAAGATAATGAAACTCATTTGTGTCCTGCAGAAGACGGGTGGCTAATCCCTACTCAGTTTGCGGTGCACCAACCTCACATGGTGGGCTCGAGCTGTATGTTTCATACAGTGGAACTGATTCTATTGAAAATAAAAATGAGCGGGCACACAGTTTTTCCTTTGCTGTCCTGCCCGCTGCTCCCTTGCAGTGCATCCAATAAACTTCTACCTCCTTTGTTCTGCCTCGGGTGAATCCTTTCACAGCCTGTCCCTCTGGCCTCCACCCGATCCGGTCGCCCCACATTTGGTGGCCCTCATGGGGGAACCTCTGTCAGCCAGGGACTCCCCCGGATTCGCCAGGAATTTCTCAGGGTTTTCCCTCAGTGGTTCTCCTTGGGGAACTGAGGACCTCCGGCTGAGGGTATTCCTTGGGGAGAATTCGAAGGCCCGGGGGAACCAGCCAGATCACCCTCACCCTAGCAACCCAGGCACAGTTATAAAACAACGGAAAATTCCATATGTCCCTATACTTTCTCACTCCATCCTATGACTTGGTCCCTTACCAGTGCCTCATGGCAGACAGCTCTCCTTTGACCTTCCCTCGTAGTATTGTTCAATAAACTTCTATCTTCTTTTAAAAAAAAAGAAAAAGAAAACAGAAATGAGGCGTCAGAATTAAAATTATACCCTCGGTAGTTGTGAAAGTTGTGAAAGTTGTGAAAGTTGTGAACCCTACTTACGGGGCACCTGGGTGGCTCAGTCGGTTGAGTGTCCAACTTTGGCTCAGGTCATGATCTCACAGTTCATGATTTCGAGGCCGGCATCGGGCTGTGTGCTGACAGCCCAGAGCCTGGAGCCTGCTTCAGATTCTGTGTCCCACCCCCCTTCGCTGCCCCTCCCCCGCTCTCTCTCTCTCTCTCTCTCTCTCTCTTTCAAAAATAAATAAACACTAAAATAAATAAATGAATCCTACTTTTCCCCAGGTTAAACTTTTCTCCAGCCCCCAGGTTAAAACTGATTCATTCATTTGTTTGTTCCTTCACTACATCAAGCATTGCTTGGATGTGTCTTAGCATTTGGCAGGTATACAGAGATGACCTTGAAAAATTTAGGCAATTCTGGTAGATTTGCAGGAATCCATAGTTTCTAGTGACATGATAACGTTTCTTGGTTCTTTATTCAGTTGAGAAGACAGCGTGGCGGGAAAAAGCATTGATTTAGGAAACCTGAGTTCAAGTCAGCCCCCATGTAATCCTGGGCAAGTTTCGTAACCTTTTGGGGTCCTAGCTTCCTCCACTTAGGATTCATGGTTGAGTTAGATAAGGGGTCTCAAGTCAAATTCCTGCAGCAGCCAGGCAGGTAACAGAAATACGTGAAGTGGACTCAGCTTAAGAAAAATAGAGGCAGAGGTCTGTTTTGCTTTCCTCTTAACTCAGGTTTAAGAAAACAGCGTCATGAGCCTAATAAATGGTCACGAACACTCAGCTTCTAAACCAGAGAAGCCACAGGGAGCAGTGGAGACTGAGGTAACCTGGGGCCATGATTGCTTATCTCCAGTTAGGAATGTGGGTTGAGTGCTGCCGAATCTTTTGAGTTTTCAAGAGAACTGAGAAAATATGGATTTGTTTTCCTATGTGAAAGGTTCAGATTTTTCCATTATGGAGCAACCAAATTCAAAACTTAAAACAAAAACAAACAAACAAAAAAACCTTGTGCCAGTTCATCTAGCATTGAACCCATTTCAGCCAAAACAGGGTGTGTTTGTAGGGCTGCCCATCTATGATCTCTGGGTTACACTGTAGTCATTGGAGCACTAGTTCTCAAGTTGAGATTTCTGGATCCATTAAAAGCTTCAGCCAGGCAGGACCCATAGAAATCACATAGCAAATTTTGTGAGTGTACATGTTGGGGGTGAGAGTACTCATCAGTTTCATTAGAGTTAGGAACTCATGGCCAACAAACTTTTATTTATTTATTTATTTATTTATTTATTTAAAAACATTTTAAAGTATTTATTTATTTTTGAGAGAAAAAGGGGAAGAGAGGCAGAGAGAGAGAGGGAGACACAGAATCTGAAGCAGGCTCCAGGCTCTGAGCTGTCTGCACAGAGTCCAACGCCAGGCTCAAACTCACAGACCGTGAGATCATGACCTCAGTTGAAGTTGGACACCTAATGGACTGAGCCACCCAGGTGCCCCCTCATGACCAGCAAACTTTTAGATTCACCAATCAGCCTAGCACAGTTTTCCAGCTCTTACTCTTCAGAATGTCAAGATGGATGATGTAATCAGACACTTCGTCCATTCACTCCTTCATTCATTCAGTGATAGTTGTGGAACATATGCTATGTATGAGGCATCTTCTAGGCATTGGGGATATCGAAGCAAACAGAAGAGACGAAGTCTTTGTCCTTATGAAATGTCCCTTCTAGAGGAGGGACACAGATAACATCTATAAAAACAAAAAAGGCACATATTATGTCAGGCAATGACGAGGACCGTGCAAGGTAAGAGGAGAGAAGAGAGGCAGAGTGGGGCAGAGCGGCATTTTAGGTGGGGTGAGGGGCAAAGGCCTCTCCTTCAGAGACCTGGCTAAAGTAAGCAAGCCAGCCATGCGATTTTCTGGAAAGAGCATTTCAGAGCAGGGAGAAGTGAAGACAGGCCTGAGGCAGGTGCATAAAGTGGTCTGTTTATGGAGTACCAAGGTTAAGGTTAAATTAAGGCTATATAACCACTAGTGGGTTTAAAGGAAGGCTTTGGGATTTTTTTCCCTATAAAACAAGGAATTCCTTCACATTGTTTGCAACACTTTCATCTCTTTATGCTGATAATGCCCCGTTGAGAAACAGATCTAAGAAAAAAGGCACATGCCCACTATTGGCCGGTGCCATAAACTGGCTCCATCTTTCCTGAGAGCTGCTAGTAAATTTAACAAGAGCCATAAAACTGTTGACAAGGCAAAAGAGAAGAAAAAAAATAGGAGAAAAACTAAGTCTACCTTAGCTGGGTCTTGAATAATACACAAAAATCTCAAATAATCTCAGTTCTCAAAAATGAAAAAAAAAAAAAACAAGCAAAAATAAACAACGAAATTCAACATGCTTACATTCTATTAAGCTGTTAAAATGACACTTGGGAGCAATACTAATGAGGAAAAATGTATTATATGAAAAGTGCCAAATAGAAAAAACAAGATACAAACCTGTGTATTTATGCTGATTAAAATTGTGGAAAATATATTATTGCACATTACTGAACACAAAAAGAGAATTTGGAGGATTACCAAAAAAAAAAAAATCTATTGTCTGGCGAGATCTCTTTTTGGGCAGGATTGCTTACGTTCATAATGCACCTTTGTGTTTTTTTTTTTTCCTGCGGCTGGGTATTGTGAGCTGTGTGAGCTGTGTGTGTGTGTGTGTGTGTGTGTGTGTGTGTGTGTGTTGAAGCTGAGGTTTACCACCCGTGAGGCACCGTTCCCTCTACGACACTGCTAAAAGGGACAGGACTGTGCTGCAGGCACTGAGTTGGCTGTGCAACAATGAGAAGTATGTAAGCAGAGTCCACATGGTCCGGCTTGCTGCAGAACCGGGAGCTGCGGAACAGCAAGATGCTTTGCGTCACCGTGTTGGTATCTGCACTCTAGACGGATTCGGTTCTGGGACAGAAAACCAGTGACGGCTCTACCGGAGGCCAGCAGGAGTGCCAGCTGCCGCTTCAACGACAGCAGGGTGGAGGAGGGCAGCAAGTTCTCTTTGCTGCCACAGCTCTCACACCCTTCCTGCTACAGCCCCGCATCTAACTTGGTAGTTGTCTCCTTGTGGGGAGAGGGGGTTCCCGGCTTATAGGATTCCAAAGCAAAACACCGTCTAGACCAGACTGAGCTTTGAGATGTTTTCTTGTCCTTCAGGTCAACGGTCACCTCTTCAGGGAGGGCTTCCCTGGCCAATCGATCTAAAGTAGCTCCTACCCAGTGATGGAGGGTATACCATCCTGCTTTGTGTTTTGTGTATTAGTTCTGCAACCATTTCCATTTATTTGTTTACTTATTGTGTGTCTTCCCCCATTGTAATTTTTTTTAGTGTTTATTTATATTTGATAGAGAGAGAGAGAGAGAGAGGCAGAGCACAAGCAGGGGAGGGGCAAGATCGAGGGAGACACAGAATCTAAAGCAGGCTCCAGGCTCTGAGCTGTCAGCGCAGAGCCCGACGCGGGGCTCGAACTCACGAACTGTGAGATTGTGACCTCAGGCGAAGTTGGATGCTTAACCCACTGAGCCACCCAGGCTCCCCTGTCTTCCCCCATTGCAATGTAGGCTTCTTGAAAACAGAGAGGACCACATCTGTCTTATTTGTTATTGGTGCCTGCAATGATTTCTGGTGTGTAGTAGTTCCTTGGCATTTATTTATTTTTTTGACCAGATTAATAAACTTGCAACGATCAGCAATTCAGGGTCCCTGGACCTCTGCAGCTCATCTGGATGTCATTTCTTGAGTCAACTTGAATGAAAGATTTCACATTGCGACAATGCGACCACAAAACTTGGGTGCTGGGTTCATTAGAGTCTCAACAAGACTATGACATTGCCTTGGGCCTCAGGAAAAGGGTTGCCCTGGAGAAGGAGGGGGCACCTGTTTCACTTCCCCTGCTTGGAAAATCCCCTGTGTTTCCATATCCCCAGGCTTCCTTCTCCCTTTCCTTCTTTTTGCTTCTGGAGACTGAAGGCTAGCAGTCAGGTAAGCGACAGTACGCCAGCAGGAAATCTCTGCATCTTTTTCTCTAGCAGCTGTAGGGCCCTTAGAGAAGAACGGCATGCGTGGAGGGTGGAACGGGGGAAGGAGTCACCCAGGACATGCAGATTTGTGGTTGTTTGATTCTTGCATCATTTTAAACGAACAGCTCAGAGCAATGGCGGTGGCAGTGCCATTTATCAACATGAAGCTGATTTCCGCTGCCTGGGTGTGGATATGCTGTCTTACTCCTCCGTGTGAAAGAAAGTCTTCAAGTGACTCCTGGAGTTATTGCTCTGGAATGTCTGGTACACTGCTTCACAGTGTGTGACAATGAAAAAAATGTAGTGGCTGAAATGAGGGCTAGAAATCTGTCTCTGAGTTCTTGTTGAGAGCTAAGACCTGCAAGGACTTGGCTTTACTCGTTTCCTGACAACTTAAACTGAATGCCCGAAACGATGCATACCTTTGGTAATAACTGCTCACATTTATTGAAAGCTTGCTCTGTGTCTGGCCCTGTTTTGAGCATTGCAGTCTTGACTCAACAACTCAACAATCCTAAGAGGTACTTACTTTTTTCTTTCTTTCTTTTTTTCTTTTCTCTTTTTTCTTTCTAGTGTTTTTCTGTTCTTACTGATGAAACGCTGGGCACAGAGCGTTGAGCAACTTGCCTGAGTCATCCAGCTAGAAGCGACAGAGCCAGGAAATGGATTCAGAAAACCTGGCTCCAGCATCCACGCTCTTAACCATATAGGCTATACTATCTATATTTAGAAAGAGAGACACCTGTAGATTTGCTTTTATTATACAGAATCAAATTACACATGGATGGCCCCCTCTGGGTGAACTAGGCATCAAGTACCCCTGCAGATTATGGAAGCTTAGCTGCTGAGGGCAGGTAGAGGAAGTCAGGGCAGGCTTCCTGGGGCAGGCAAGGCTATGGTTGGATCATTTCTTACCTGTGAGAAATGAGGATGTGCAGAGCACGCTGTGACCACAGCCACTCTCGCTCCGCTTTAGGACCAAAGCACTTGCTCCCCAGCTGTTCTGAATGTTGTCTGCCGATGAGTCACAGCTGAATCCCTCCCCTGGCCTCTCCCTCCTCAAAGGGAGCCACTTCATCCAAGGTTATCCCCTTCTTCAGATGGCCTCGTGCCACAACTCGTTGGTGGGGTTACAAAGGCCCCACCTCTTGCCTGAATTTGAGACACCGCTTTTTTTTTTAAGTTTTATTTTTATTTATTTTAAGAGAGCGATAGAAAGCAAGTGGGGGAGGGGCAGAGAGAGGGAGACACGGAATCCCAAACAGGCTCTGTGCTGTCAGCAAAAAGCCCGATGCGGGGGCTCAAACTGACAAACCAGGAGATTGTGACCTGAGCCGAAATCAAGAGTCAGATGATTAACCAACTGAGCCACCCAGGCGCCCCTAGACCACTCTGAAAGCCAGCCCCTAAATAGGGCCACGTGGAATCAGCTGAGATCTCTGCACAGCGCTGCTTTCTACATTCCTTTATGGGTGTTACTCCCCAAATCACTCACCATATATGCTTCCTTCACAGAGTCTGTTTCTGGGGAAACGTGACCTAAGAAGGCAAGCAAGTGGAAGGCCCTTCTAGGCTGAGGGGCAGCGTGAGCAAGACTTGGCAGTTCTACCAGCACCTATGTGCCCGCGTGATGTATACACTTGGGCGTAGTGGGAAAGGTGGCTCGTGAGGGAGGCAGGGACGAGATCCTAGAGAGCCTTGTATGCAGGCTGAGGGGTTGGATTGTATCCGTAGATTGTTCATTTGTTCATTTAACGGATATTAACTGTGTGATACTATATGTAAGGCATGGCCCAAGGCACTGGGGACACAATGGTAGTATTTCCCTAGCCTGTTCCATATTTGGCATTGGCTGCTACAAACATTACTGTGCATGTCCTTGACACACATATCTAAATCTTACTGTTGAGCATATACCAAGGAGAAGAACTATGTACCATTTCCAAATGGTCACCTCAATCTACCTTCCCACTGGCAAGTGGGAGTTCCTCGATGACAAGTCCTTGTCAACACTTGGTCATAACAGTCTTTAAATTTCAGATATTCTGGGACACAGGGTGCGTAGTGGTGTCATAACGTGGTTTTATTTGTATTTCCATGAAGACTCATGAAATTCTTGTCATCTTTTTGAAGTGAGCTCTATGCCCTACCTGGAGCTTGAACTCATAACCCCCAGATCAAGAGTCATATGCTCTAGCCACTGAGTCAGCCAGGTGCTCCTTCTTTTCACGTGTCTAATGGCATGCTCTTCTGGATATCTTCTGTGAAGTTTCCATTTAAGCCTCTGCTCCTTTTTTTATTATCTATTTTTTGTATTGATCTGTACAGAAAGGTTGACAAATTAGAGTAGATTAAAATTAGGAACTGCTGTCATCAAAAGGCATCGTTAAGACAGGGTGCTAAGCACCTGCATTATATCATTCTGTCCTTTCAAACAGGGATATAAGTATCCCTCTATTACAGATGGGAAATTGAGGCTCAGGGAGGGTAATCAACTTGCCCCGGACCACACAGCTTAGTAGTGGAGAAGTGAAGGTTTGAATTTAGATTTGACTGAGTCTAGAGACTAAGCTCCCAATTCCTGCTGGTGCTGCACCACTTTACTGCCTCCAAATGGTCCCCTGTGGGGCCTGCACAACGTCAGGCTCCATACATGTGTCATCATTGTGCCTTCCTGTGTGCAGGGATCACTTAACACGGCCCTCGTTCCTCCCTGTAAATTATTCACTTCCTTCGCTGTTGTGTTAGGTTGGCCGGCTGGAACGGTTGCTCTTTGGTCTTTTTCTTAGTCCTGAGGAAGCAAGGCTCCTGTACGTGGGAAAGACGTAGACAACGTTCTGTGTCTGGAGCAGGATGGATGGCAAAGCCCCGGGCCCCACGGGAAGAGGTAGCTGTGGATGGGCAATGCCAGGTCTACACCGTGTACCCGTGGACCGCTGGAGTCAGGAGGGTCCTGGTATCCTGGTATTTGTGCCAGCACTTCTCCTGCCTTTTCTCCCTGGCTGCCGGAGGCCCTCCTGTGGAGCTGAGCATCCAGTCTCTCAGGCAGGGGGCTGTGTGCACTGCCTTTGTGGGAGAAGGGCTCTCAGCTGGGTTGGGGGTTGTAGGTGAGTCACTGGGAGTTGTTGCCAGGTCTGCCTGTTACAGTAGAAGCCAGAAGTTACCTGATCCTGTATGGAGCCTTGTGAGAACCAGACAACGTCAGGGCTCCACCCTGTGTGAGCAAACCAAGAGGATCTGGCTCCCATCATCACTGCACCTCAATGTCCCCATAGCGGAGGGAAGTGCAGACCTGCCTCCAGGAGCAGATTTGAGCCCATCATGCTGATCATATTGGCTACTCTTTACTGAGGACCTGCACCAAGTGCTTTGCTAAACTTTTTATATACATTTTCCTAATACTTAAAAATCCCAGGGAAACACAAACATCACTTCTAATGTATAGTTGCAGAAATGAACACACAGGAAGACTAATTGTAGCTTCCTCCGTGCCTTCATAGCTGCTAAGTGGCAGAGTCAGGATTCAAACCCACATCTGTGTGACTCTGAAACTCACAAGAGTGTTTACCACGAAGCTAATGAAATATAAACCTCAAGGCCCCCATTGCATGGGCCCCTTCGAAGCACTGGGTCCTAACAAGAGCTTCCTAACAGTATTCAAATGGTCGTATGTGCTTCAAATATTTGCAAAACTAAAGAAATAATTGCAAAATTCATAGATTGTTTCCTTAGTCAGTTAAAACTACCATATCTTTCTACTCTGTCTTCTCTCCCTCACACTTGCCCCGGGTGGAGCTGGGCATTTGGGGTGCGTAGATATTTAGTTTGGGTTTGGTGAGATACATTGATGTGGCTCACGATCACTTCTGTGATTGTTAAGTTATTGCTAGCTGTCTCACTGAAGGAATGGCTTCTGGAAATATTCCTGCCGCCCCCTGTGCCTACTTGCCTGGCTTTGTGACTTGAACATACAGAACCAGAGATTGGATTGCCAATGTGAAGCCGTCTCTGTCTTCAGCACAGGAAGTATGTGGGAAATGGAGAAGAAACACGACACTTTCAAAAGTAAAAACTGTTAGTAATCAAAACTAACTTTTATCTTTCTATTCTCTGTCTAGACAGTGATATCACAAAACTGTTACCAGAGGAAGAGGCAATCAGAGAATATGCAAACAATACAGAAAAAGAATTACAGAGATGTGTCAGGCAGTTAATTAATGAAGACACTATATTACTTTTCTGGGATTTTGCTACGGTCTCTGATATTTGTCAACTTTTAAAGCTTTGTAAATTGTGGGAAATTCTTTTCTCATTCTAAATAGTTACTTTGGTAGCTAACTTTCTGGTTATAATTTTCTTAAGGAGGAACCCCCCACTCCACCCCCTCCCACCAAACTTGGAACTGACCCTACTCAAACTCATGCTTTTAGCGATGGTGGAACCTTCCATTGGAAGTTTCATCAGTCCCCTGTGTGGACCGAGAAATGCGAATTTGAGGTCTGGAAAAGCCCCAGCTTCCTCCATTTCAGAAAGTGCTATAGGGGTCCTCTAATGGAGATGAGAGGCCACAGGCATCCTCTAGCCTAAGGTCAATAGCACAGCAAAGTCCCCAGCCTGCAGTGGTACATGTCCATTCTTTTCCGAGACCAGAAGAGGCTTAGGGGAAACTTACAAATTGCTTAGCTTTTGCAATGTGCAGTAGCTTTCCCTACAGCCCCAGCCAAAATGGAATTTGCTGGTGAGACTTCCTTGGACATCTCAGTCTACAGGGCTTTTTTCTGGAGCAAGCATACAGGGGTGAGCAGGTGTGAGGGGGGTGGAGCTGCTGTAGGTATGGTCTGTTCAGCCGCCCTGTGGGCTTTTCAGCAGTGGACGCAGAAATATGACTGAAGGCGGGTGGCCGCTGGTGCACTGGGACTCAGGGCCGGGCCTTACCGTGTCCTCTGTGCTGCCAGACCACATCATCATTCATTCTGGCCCAAGGCGGTTCCAGCAGCTGCAGGGCTGGAGCCTGCCTTCCTTCAAGACTTTTCTTCTTTGTGGTTTTCACTTCTCCACCTGGTGTCTGGATTGCAAATTACAGGAGAGGACGGAGCATCTGTTCTCCCCACTGAACAAAGGGGACTGTGGCAGTTCCAGGCTGACACTGTTTACTCAAGCTCCGGGAGTGCCCCGCCCCCGGCTCCCCTAGCAGCCAACCAGGGCACCAAGCTGGTCACAGTCACGGGGGACGCTTCACCAGGACAGGCCCACAGAGGGGCTGCTTTGTTCAGAGGCTGTGGTGGAGTGGGGAATGCCGCAGCCATCACGCCCAGGAATAGAGAAAATTATGGTACAGACAGAGCAGGTCGCATTTGGAGTTTTAGTAAGCAGAGAGCCTCAGAAGGCAGAGTCACTAGTCTAAGAACCGTGTGACACAGGCCTCAGAGGCTGGCTAGCCTGCCCTGAGGTGTTCCCTAGAGTAATTTGTTTCTACTTTAGGAGTGCTGGGCCCATGGATTCTTCCCCAATCTCTCTCTTTATGTCCCCCTCTGAATAAACAGTACACACAAGAGTGAACACATACACAAAGCCCTTGCTCTGTTCCTGTGTGACCACAGGCAAATTCAATCACATTCGGCACACAACACACACCCCATACAATTCTATACACAATATACATACACAATAAACTAAGTAGCACTGGGGATAATGTTCTGGGCTGAACTGTGTGCCCCTGAAATTCATATGTTGAAGTCTGAACCCCCCCAGTGCCTCAGAATGTGACTGCATTTGGAGATAGGGTCTTTAGAGAGGTAATCAGCCTAAAACGATATTAGGGTGGGTCCTAAAGTGCCCTTATTTGAAGAGGAGATCAAGACATAGGCACTTACCAAGAGAAGACCACGTGACAACACAGAGAGAAGATGGCCATCTGAAACCAAGGAGGAACGCCTCAGAAGAAACCACCCCTTTTTACATCTTGATATTGGACATCTAGCCTCCAGAATTGTGAGAAAATAAATTTCTGTGGTGCAAGCCTGTGCCAGCCTGTGGCACTTTGTTATGGCAGCCGAAATTCATATAGATAATAAGAGTAACTCCACTGTATCAGACATCAGTATGCAGGAAAAGAGATTCCCTCGAGACTAGTGTTGCTTCGTTTTAGCATACCGATTTCTAGGAATTTCGCATTTGGGATTTTGCAGCCACTGGTCCAGACCGGGCTTGAGGATGCTTCCCTCAGATCTCACAGTGATCCTTGGCCAGGCTCATCTATACCTTCAGAGTCTCTTTGTGAGTTCCCATGCTTGCCATAATCCCTGATACTATTAGGGGATTTTAGCTTGTGGAGTCCTCTTTTCCTCCTTATGTCAGAGTATTATTGTGAAACAGGAAAGAAAGGAAAAGGAGGAAAATGATAACTTTTCTTAAATACTCATTGGTGCTAAATCTGGTGGGCTGGGGGCTGGAGAAAGGCGAAGACCAATATGGAGCAATGGGCTGGGTTATTTCCAGTCTGCTGGGGAGAAGGAAAAGGGAGAACAAGGTTGCTACAGCAAAAAAGAGAGCATCTAGTCTTGGGGGAGAAAACCTAAAAGAAGTGTGAGCAGGCCCGGGAGAAGGAACAGCATGCAGGGGGAAGTGAGCACATAACCTCCAGGGTAGCACTATCCAACAGAACTTTTGGTGATGATAAAATATTCTGTATCTGTGCTGTCCAATATGGTAGCCACTGGCCGGTGGTAACTGAGCATCTTGGAATGCGGTTAGGTATGACTGAGGAACTGAACTCTTAATTTCGTTGTACTTATTTTAAGTGTAACTATAAATAGCTGCATATGGCTACAGTGTGAGCTAGCATGATTCTAGAACCCATGGCCCACTGTTGCTTGCCTACCCAATGGCTACCTTCCTTCTTTCTTGATCACCAAACCTCAGTTTTGTTCAGGCAGTCAGAAGCCATGTGTTTTAGGGGAGAGAGACTCCTTCTGAGCTCTCCGGGGGGAGGGGAATGTTGACTAGACTAAGCCAGTTGTGGGACTCATATTCCCCTCGCAAGTGATTGGTTTAGGAATAGGCAAATGGTGCATGTCCAGTCAACGAGACATAGAAGGAAGTCTGCTGGAGCATTGTGAGAATGTTCTCCAGGATCTTAAAAGGGGTCCTAAAAAAGGCAGAGTCCCTAAAAAAAAAAAAAAAAAAGGGCAGAGTCCCTCTTTTGGTCCTTAGGTTTTTGTGTGAGGATCTGATGCTTAGCATTGCTGGGGCTCCCTCATGCCCACGAGGGGATGAAAACAAGTATGCTGAGAATGGCCGATGTAAAAGGTGGAAGGAACCTGGGTCTTCAGTGATGTCCCCCAGCTATGTCATAACCAACCTTGGAATTGTCCTGCCTCCTCTGTTACGTGAAATAACAATTCCCTTTATTACTACGGATATTTGAAGCTGGGTCTTCTGTTACATTCAGTCAAAAGTATTCTTTTGGGATTAGCAAACCCAAAGTTTGTACTTATTTTAAGTGTAAACATGGCAGGCAGTCCGTGTTTCTGTGTCCAATGCCCATTGGAGGGCAATGCACCCTTTGGTCCAAGCACCTTTTTTCATCATTCTTCCCAAACTAATGTTCCAAGCAGCCACCAACAGACAACTGAGTTAATATGCTCAGTTGTGACTCCTGTTCTAGGGCAAGAGAACACAGGCATGTGCCTTGCCACAAATTCCCCCACAAACATTTTCTTCCTGATGGTCCTCACAAATGGAAAGTGTTCCTGTAAAATCAATGATACCTTAACACCCATGATACCAGCCCACAGAAACCATTCAAATAAGCCTGAATCAAGGAAACAGGTTTTCTTTATGCCTATGCATATAAAAGAAAGTACTTATTTAAAATATTATTTATTTTTGAGAGAGAGAAACAGAGCATAAGTGGAGGAGGGGCAGAGAGAGAGCGAGACACAGAATCTGAAGCAGGCTCCAGGCTCTGAGCTGTCAGCACAGAGCCCAATGCCAGGCTTGAATTCACAAACTGTGAGATCATGACCTGAGCAGAAGTCGGATGCTTAACCGACTGAGCTACCCAGGTGCCCCAGAAAGTATTTATTTTTAAAGGGTTAATTCATACTTGGAAGGGAAGTCAGTCACACAGCAATCCTTATTTGAATATAATGGAGCAAAAAATGCTCTTTTATTAATAATCCAATGTACATTAAATATCTTTGCAGCTGTTACATGAATGTGACGTATCTGGCATAGAAATGTATACACACTTCCACATCTGATAGATTTATGCTGTACACGAGTCACCCCACACAGAGCATGCCCTTTCACAAGGATACGCATGGATGTCTCGGGACATTTGTTAAAACATACTTGGTCAAACATTTTGGCAATCGGGAATCAGACACAGAGGAGCATACCAGAGAGATGAGTTCGCAACAGGACCAGCTGTACTGAAGATACCAACTCCAGAAACCTGAAACAGAATTTATTGGGGTTCACACATGCAGCACATATATACAGTAGAGTTGGGGTAACTGGAACTCCATAGCAGGAAGTCTTACAGAGCAGTGAAAACAGGAAAGAAACAAGAGAGAACAAAACACCCAAACGCCAAAACCAAGGACAGGACCACTGCCAAGATCTCCCTACAAAGGACAGTGGATCGTGGGTTTTGCATGTGTCCAAAACGAAGGTTTACCTGAAAGAAAAAGACTCTTGCAGGACTTTATTTACAGTATCTAGACACTAGTGAAGGATTCAAGATCTATTCAATATGTTCCTGGGTCAGGGTGAGGATACATAACCACAGTTTAGATGTTATAAAAGCACATATCAAGAAAGAACATTTTGTTTTTCTTCTGTTTGATTTAGGACATAGATTCAGCCCAATAAATGTATAATAATAGTGGTGGAAGTGAAATTAAGCAAATCTATCCAGTTCTACCTAGGCAGGCCTGGTGAATGTCAAAGGCAAGCAAGGAGTTTCCTTCTTGGACATCTACTTGGGCGTGAAAGGGGAGACAATGTGCAACTTCAAATGAGTTCAGTTTTGTTTGCACAGCATAAAACAGCCAATTGACTATACATTCTCCCCGAAGGAGCAATCCTCATAGGAAGCAGTGGATTCTGGGCACTGTGGGTCCTATTCGGAGTCAAGGCAAATGCAGAAAGAAACCCTTCGTGAATTGACATGAGGTTGAGCTTGCCAAGTCTTTCCTTCCCTCGGATGCGGGGGCAATGCTGCCCCACAAATCGACAGGCTCCAATTTGGGGTGGCCTGGGTCAAGGCAGCGGGAGGCTACGCAATTCAGGGCTTTAGGTAGAATGGTAGGTAGGCAAATGATTAACAGAGTGATCTGTAGCCTTGGGGGTAGATTTCCATGGTGTAAACACTCCTACCCTGGCCAATTTCAAGCCACAAACGTGATGTTACTGAACCTGGAGTTGGGGAGAGTGTGCAGTAGCACGCCCACATACGGTATTTCTACTCTACAGATCCAACGGGCATATATGACCTCAAGGGCATGGATAATACTAAGTGTAGTAAACTCATTAGAAAGTGATGAGTTTTGCATATTTATGATCTAAGTGTAAGTTTACATAATTTTCAGTAATGGCTGTGTTTCTCACCCCGCTCCGAAAATTCCTGAAAGGATTGGCTCTGCGGAACTGGTTTGAGCCTGCCCCGACACATCACGGGCTTTGGAGGACTTTGGTCCCTGTGAGCAGGCTCCGCCAGCCACTCCGCACCCCTGCTTCCAGGGTAGGTTGCTAGCCTGGTGTTCAACTCCCTCTGAAGAGAGGGCTGAGGGCTGCTTTCTCCTTCCTCTAGTTTTGGGCACTCTTGGCTGGAAGGGGAGCATGGACATGGTGGCGTAAGCAGGGTGGGGACAGCCTCTGCAATGTCAGCATGTAATTCTGAAGAGAAAGCACCCAGCCTTCAGCACCAAGCAGACCCAGTGCAGGCACAGAGGGGTGCGTCTCCCTCCCACGGGTCAATGAATTCCGAGAACCTCGCTGCAGGCTGCCTCGTCTTTCAGGAGTCAGATGCCAAGCTCTCAGACTTCTGCCCCAGAGACGAGCCTCTCTCACACTCCATGCTAGTGGTACCCAGCTAATCCTGCGCAGGACCTGAGCAGCAGCTGGCAATCTATCCCACTACAGGGAGCTGTGTCAAAACCAACAGTCTAGAGCTTATACCCCTTGGACCCCCTCCATTCAACACCTTCTTCATCCAATGGGCCACCACCAGAGGCATGGATGGGCACAATCTTTAGCCCCAAGTGCACCAGTAAAGCTTGGCCTTGCCTTTGTACACTGCTGGAGTCGAGAGGTGACAACGGGAGGCGAGGGGAAGAAGAATAGATGGGGAAGAAAGGAAGTGAGTATGTACTCCTGGAAGAGGGAAGGAGGAGAGGGTTAGGGGGTGAAAAAGGAAATAAGGGCTCCCAGAGGGGAGGGGGCCGGTCACCAAAAACTACTCCCCACTCTGCCTCCCCTCGGGGTCCAGAACCCCAAAGTCCTTGCAGTTTCAAGACACTCTGCAACAACTATGCACTGGTTTAACTCAAACTGAAATCTAAAACTCTCCTGTCCCTAACTGTCAGAACCTGTTCTCTGGGTGGTTTATCTGCCAAGGGTTGGAGGGGTGGGGGAGCTGCTCTGGCATATCTGCAAAGGCAGCTGACACAGTTACAAGTCTTCAAAATCAGAAAGGAAACACCTAGGGAAGGGGGTGTGGCCACAGCTGAGGGATGTGCTGACTCCACTCTGGAGAGAAGACTCCAGCACTGTCTGCTCTGGAGCAGACCTCCCAGCCCCCACCTCTCCTTTCAAACCATAAAAAGAATTCCTCCGAAGAAAAACCAACATCTCTATGAAGACGGGGCTATCTTTGCTGCAGATTCTTTTCCTTCGGGAATGCTTTAGTGTGATTTTGTGTGGAGACGTTTAGAGAAAGACCATGTGTGCCTCCATTTCTCTCATTTCCCAAGTATTATTTGGTAGTTCCTCTGACAGAGCCCAAGAAAATGAGGGGCTTTCTCCTCCTGTCAGTGATATTCCCAATTTCTGAGTCGTTCTTCTACTGCCCACCATAGGCTACCCCTTTTAAATCTGGAAAAACAACACGCTGTGTTTATGGGGAGAGCACTTCAACGTGTTATGGGGATCAATATGAGATCCCATTACAGACGTTTTCTCTTTCACTCCCATTTCCTCTGCCTTCATTTAAGTCCAGAAAAGGGTTAACTGTCCACGTGAAGCACAATAAGTCCACCTAGGACATGGGAAGTGCTCCATAAACACATATTGAATAATCACATGAGATGACAAGAGACCAGTGAATGCTCTGCCCAGCTCTTTGCCCCACCCACCCTTGCTGGCCCTAATCAAGGCCCTAAACAGACCTATGAACCAGATCCTTGCAACTCAGAAGCCTAGGATTACTAAGATGGATGTAGGTATTGGTGGAGAAAGAGACCCTGGCAATGGCTGTGTCTGGTTGGTGAGACACTGTCGATAAGGGGAATGGTCAATATTTGGAGCAAAAGAACATTACATGGAGAACTGGCACTCCGTATCTGCAACAATAAAGAAACACGTATGTCTAGGAGATACTGACAGTTTTCTTTTGTCTACACTACACAGATCGTGAGGAAAGTTTCCTCAAAACGTACTGTGTTTGGCAGAAAACAAACACTGTAAGAAATGTGTAGCTCATTTCAGAGTGCCCTGTGGGGTAGGTTTCTTTTCGTTGTTGCCACATAACTGGTGTTTCTGTAGGTTTGATCACTGGACTAGGTTCAGCATCACATGGGGTTAAAGGAAAACAAAACACACAGCCAATATGCACCTTAACAACTGACCACTTGTCTATGATACCAGGTAAAAGCCAAAGTAAGACATTTCCAGCTTCAGAGCCTTTAGTGCATGAAGAGGTAAAGAAATAGATAAAGGCCATTGTGATATTAAATAGAAACATTGGAGACTATCATATTCTATTTTGGTTGGCAGGAGGAATCAATAGGTACTCCCATGAAATGGCTCTGAAATGATCCCAGGGTTTAGAAAGTCTCAACTTTCTCTTACTCCCTCTTAATCCCTCTCTTACTGTCTCATACTCCTTTCACTAGAACCTTCTCAGCGACACCTTGGACTCTCCCTCTGTCACTACATTTCTTTCCCCACTTCTCCCATGATATCTAAAGACATTCAGAAAAGCAACAAAGCAGGTTTTGGTTGCACATCTGAAGTCTGATTTGGTGAGATTTGTAAATGAAGGTGCCTCTACTAACTTAGGTGATACCAATTAAAAACTCAGTTTCTGCAGGCCTAGGCCTTCCTGTTTCAAGAATAAAAGGGAATACGCAGTCAGGAGAGCTATAGGAGACAGACTCTGGGCTAGCATTTTGATCACCGCATCTTCTAACCGTGTCCATCTGCCGGTGGGTCTCTTTCCTGACCAGGCAATGATAACTGTCAAACCAGCACTGAGTGGAAATAATGCTGAGAGTCCTAGGAAGCTGGCCGCACAGACAATATGGGAACTATATTCTCTGGCCTATTCCTAGGGGCTTCCCAAACAGCTTGCCCATTTGCTGATTTTTCTGTTTCTGAACTAAACCTATTTGGTGCTTGTGAAGATGAATCCAGCATTGAGAAGCAGCCAGGACCCATCTGTCTTCTCTCCCTGGGTCAGTCCTCTGGGTGTAAGGTGATCCCTGGCTGATGGGTTTAGCATTCTAGATTGATTCCAGTGAGAACATTTTAGATAGAAAAGGAGTCAGAAATATAGGAGAAAGTGGAACTGTTCCTTAGGCTTTCCTTTTGGCACATACTCTCGTCTTCCTTCTGTGGATGAAATAAGACGCTGGTTGCAGGTCCCGGTGCCAGCAGCCTGCTATATTGATAGGGCTGAGCTTCTGTTTAATCATGTGGCTCTATCTTAATCCAGCTAACCCTAGAACAAGCCAGACAGGCCATGCCACATACTTCGTGAACAACTTGAGCTCTCTCAGAGAAAATCAAGGTGATGGGAACAATGCAAGGGAGGCAGAGAAAACTTGCATTTTCTCTGAAAGGTGGGAAAGGTGGTGACCAAGAAGGTTTGTGACCACAGACTGTCCAGGAGATTAGAATAGATCCCTCTTGGGCCACCTGGGAGGCTTGGATCAGGTGACGGGAAGGCCAAGAAGGGCCCTTCTGAAAGGGATGCGTGGTGTCAGGTCTCATGAAATGGGGGTTCTGCTAGTTTACCTCATTCAGACCCAACCAGCTATCATATAAAACTCTACACCTGCCGTGCTCTATAGCTTGGGAGATATTTTACACATTTAGGGATACAACAGACATTGAAGACATTTCTGGAAGTGAAGATAGTCCAGTAAGCAAAGTTCACTATCATGGAAGACTAGAGATAGTGACATCCATGCACATTTCTCTCTTTGGAATGGGTTGATGAAGATACACATCTTACTTTGGCAGTTGTTACTAAACATGCCGTATTCAACTAAAAAAGCCCTACTCAGGCCTCCACAATGGCTCCTTTTAAGAAGATAAATCAATGGGAAATGAATACATATGGAAGAAAAATATACAGGGTACCTTCCTGGGTTGACTGAATGCAATCTTTGTTCTACAATCATATTACAGAGGCAGAAGTGAGAGTCAGTTGTGTTTCTTTCCCTCCTTTGCTAGTATCAGTTGAAGAGATCTCATCCAGTCTTTATTGATTTTCCCTCTTCCTGCTACCTTTGCCATTTGGGGTTTGAGTTTTCCTGGTGTTTGGGGCCCTGAGCTGGTCTCCCCAGGGAACCAACCTCTTCCTGCCAGACTCCAACACCACACTGCCCTTTTTTACAGACCTGAATTACTCCGAGGTATGGTCGATTAATGGCTACATTAATGAAAGAAGCTTTTCAAGAGTCTGAACTCTGCTATCTGGAGCTCCAGGAGAACGATTAGGAAGGGGAATGATTAGGTAGACAGCCTTCAGGGTTAGGACCGTCTTTGAATGTAATGGCTACTGGAAACAAAGGCTCTCCCTTCCCGGCATGGGGAGTCCTGGGGCTGTGGCCTGCTAGAAATGCCATAAAAGGTAACAAGGATAACCCTTTAACAAGACGGAGTTAAAAAAAAGAAAAAAAAGAAAAGAATATTGTTTTAATATGGGATTTATTCCTGGCTGCTGGTCTCTGCTGTGAGTCTACCAGGAGGCTTCGGATTTCAAAGAAGATGGGTAAAAAGGACAAGCTTGGAGGAGGGGCAGCCCCGAGGGGTGAGAAGGTCACATAGCTGAGAGCCCGTGGGAATGTCCTGCGGACCTCTGTCTTCCAGGCCCAGGCAGATTCCAGCGGTGAAAGGAGCAGCCCCAGACCACCAGGAGATACTGCCCATGTCTGCAAGAGGGGGCCCCGTGGACTAAGCAGGCTGGGACTCCGCACAGAGCGGCGGCTGGGAACACACTGGCCAGCGGAAGCTCGAGGAAGAAGACCCACTTCTGTCCGTGCTGCCAGCTAGAAAGCCCACTGTCAACTGGGAGGCGGTAGTGGGGTGGGGGGTGGGCACTGTCCTTCAGAAAAGCGGTACATCATTTTGCATTTCCAAATGGCTCTAGGGGTGAATCTCTACAGTGGAGACAGTGTGAATAAATGGCAGAATCGGGCAGGCAGATCCAGTTTTGTAGAAAGTGGCTTTCTCTCTTTGCATATGCTATCTGGCAAAATACAGGGCAGCTGGGGCGAGGGCAAGGAGGAGATGGGGGTAAACAGAGGCAGAAGATCTGTCTCTGACCTCTGATTTTCTAACGTTCTGGACCATAATCACCCACAGTACTGCGGTTCCTTCTCCGTATATTTTTCAGGACTTCAACTGGGCAGAAATCCTGCTTGTGTAGTTAGTTCATTGAGATCTTTGCTGCTAACGGCATGGCCTTTATTTCTCTTGTCAGCAGAGTCACCTTCACTGTCATGCCTGAAAGAGCCCCACCCAGCTCCGTTTGGGGCCACATGGTTTTCTTTGAAAGGCCTTGCTAGAACAGCAAGAATTGCTGGGTGTCCTTTGCTAAGTAAACAGGAAATATCACTCTGATTGAAAAAAAAAAAAAAAAAGAATCCCTCTCCTCAGCACAAATGCAACAATATGCCAACTTCTATTTCCTGTGGATGTTAAATTAGAAGGAGGCTCTATTTCTTAGGGCAGCGAAGGCTTCTCACCCTTCAGTGATCAGAATCTCAGGGAGGCCTGGCTGACGAGGGCACTTAAAAAATGCTTCCACTGGTAGCATCCCAGTTAGGAAAGACAGCAATGCATGAACAAAACTGCAAAATCACATACAAGGGGCAGGAGGGTATGCAAATAAATTTTAGTGATGGCAAGGGTTAGTGTTCTGATATTTCACCACATTTTGGTGTCTGAAAAATCTGAAGCCTTGAGTTAGGAGTGTTGACACAGGGCAGGAGAAAGAAACGCAGGATGGATGGCTTTTTTCCCATTACATCAGGACCTGGGTTCGTGTGTCAGGCAGGCGCAACCCCACCAGTCCTCCACACACGAGCACAGTGGAGGCCAGCAGGATGGGGATTGATTTGGTGAAGCTGACCAGGGAGCCGAATATTAAGTTTCCAAGGACGGCCGCTGCTTTGCACAGTGCGTTCAAGAAGCCAAAGCCTGTTGCCCTGCAAGGGGAAGAGACACAAGACAAGGTTGACAAAGTGACTCCGCAGATGCAGCCTTAGACGCAAACAGCCTACGGGGGAGTGTTCGAGGGTCTCCACGAAGAGGTTTGTACATCATTAAGGCAAATGATCAAATGCTTGTTAGCACATCTGGAGGCAGGGAACCCCAGCTGTGGGCATTGTTCCTTCGGCGCGTGAGTTTCTCAGCACCATGAGTGATTCTTGTCTTGCCCATAGGTTCCAGTTTATCATGAACAGAAAGAAAAAGGAAATTGCAGGAAGAAAAGTCTCTTTTCTCTTCTTCCAGAGTTAAATTAAAATATAAGACCACATTTTCCTTAGATTCTTAACTCCCTACTTTCTCACAGCTTAATTAACGTGCAAGACTTTAAATAACTAAACCCATGGTATTTTTCAGAGACAATCAGGGATGACTGGGTTGTATTCCTCCCCTTTCTGGTGCCATAGAGGTAAACTGTCATGCTCACTTCACAAAGGTTTTGGTAGCAGGCAAACACTGAATACTGAGCTGGGTGGCCTGCCAGGGAGCTAATGGTACTTCCTCCTTCCTCATGAGACTTCCACGTGGGAAATCAAGTCCAGAAAAATATGACAGGGGACAATCAGATCGTAGGCCTAGAGACGATCTTTTCACTCTACTGGCATTTGAGATGGGCAGGTGGTATATAAATAAGACCACATCCCATTTCTTGACACATTCTTCAGAAAAGAAAAGACGTACTGTCTTTACGTGCATTGAATGGGATTTTACCGTGGACTTCTAGGTAGGAGACTTCATGTTGTTCACGAGGGGACTGACATCATGTGAGAATATGGATTTCCTCTGCCTTTATGCCAGTTCGGTTTTTTATGCCTCCCTGGGTACATGTGTGAATTGAAAGCAAATTGAATGCAAGATAATGGGTGGACACATTTTTCCCCCTCCAGAGGGAAGTGCATTTTCTACGCTGTAAAATGCAGCATCTGGTTCACATCTTTCTTTGATTTGTAAATGTGTACGCGTGGGCTTTCCTTCAGCCGGTCAGTCGTAACAACTACTCATCACTACTTGTGCTGTTCCTGGAGACATTTTCTACAACATGTAGATGTTTGTTGTGGTTATTAGCTAACTGACCCCCTTCCCGCACCATAGAGAGGAATAAGAACTCCTGTAGGAAGCGAGCCTGGGAGTTCGTGCAGGGGCCAGTGAGTCCAGTGGTCAGAAGAGACCGGAAAGGGGGCAGCAAACACCAATCCTCTTTTTGGCCAAAACACCTAGAAAGTAGAGTACTTGGACCTCTGCAGTGTGGCAAAGTTGCCACCTGTTTGCAGTGTGGAAGGGGTGTAACAGAATCTCTGATAGTAAAACAGGAACTTCTTGAGAAGAGAGTAGGCTAATTTTACATTCTTCTTTTTGCTTTGTTTTTAAACAGAGACTAGTAGTAGTAACAATGACTAGAAAGATAAGATTTAATGTGCTGATAACTATTTTCAAATGAAATTGCAGGAAGCTGCAGGTTGGGTACCACAGAGGACCTAAGTAGGACCACATCATCATCTGCTGCCTTCTTCACCTCCATGGAGATGCTACAAGGCTGAACTCCTTTTTTTTTTTTTTTTTTTAAATACTTTCTTGAGTTTTAGGTTTTCAAAAAAAATTTCAAAAAATTGAGTGAAAAGCAAAGACAGTTCCCATATATCCCCCTCACCCCGCACTGCCATTATTAACATCTTAGTGTGATACATATGTTCACAATTGATGAACCGATATTAATACACTATTATTTAGTCCTTAATTTAGGTCAGGGTTCATTCTGTGTTTTATATTCTGTGGGCTTTGACAAATGTATCATGGCACATATCCACCATTACAGTATCATACAGAGTAATAGTTTCACTGCTCTAAAAAAATCCCCTGTGCTCCCCTTATTCACCCCTTCTTTTTTGCCAATAACCTCTGGCAACCACTGATCTTTTTACGGTTTCCATAATTTTGCCTTTTCCTGAATGTCATATAGTTGGAACCCTACAGTAGGTAGCCTTTCAGATTGGCCTCTTTCACTTAAAAAAAAAAAGTCCTTTTTTGAGAGAGAGAGAGTGCCAGATGGGGGGGCGGGGGGGAGGGTGCGGCAGAGAGAGGGGGAGACAGAAGATCTGAAGCTGACTCTACACTGACAGCAGAAAGCCCCATGTGGGGCTTGAACTCACATATCAAACCAACCATGAGATCATGACCTGAGCCAAAGTAAAATGCTTAACCGACTGAACCACCCAGGCTCCCCTCTTTCACTTTTTTTAAAACCACATTTTAGTTTCTAGATTCTAGAGTCATAAATTAGCAAATATATCTCACAGCAGTAAGATAAACTGTATCATTCTGCGAAAAATGGCTAGTGTGTATGTTGATGATAAGAGGAAAAGTTTCTTCCGTAGGAAGAATTCTCTCGATGCTGAACCTACAGAGGGACCCAAGCAGAAATTACAGCTGGGTTAAAATAACTGTATTTTCCCAAGCTGTCACTCAGAACAGGGTATAAAATATGAGCATCTCTCTCCTTATGTTATGGACACTGGAGCAGAGGAATGGACAACTTCCTGAGATTTCTGGACAGCACTAAGAGACATACACCAGGAGAATCTGGTATCAGAAGCTTCTAAAACAAAAACAATGATCAGATCTTTATATCCTGACTCTCCATTTTCCTTTACTACGCTGAGGCAGTTCTGCACATGAAAATCTGGTATGGATAAAAGCACACAGCTTCCTTAAATTAGCATTGGGATTTGAGAAAATGTGACCATCCTTTCCTTGGATAAGTAAATTCTTTCTTCAAATACTTGCGAGCAGAAGGGTATGATTTCCCATGCATCGGACACACAGCTGTCTTACAAAAATCATTCTCAAAGTAGCTCTCCTTTGCGGGTTATCTGTTTATAAAGTAACTAACCTTTTAGTTCATTCATTCCCTTGGTCTTATTAAAGGAATGCCATTAACTCCTACAGACACACAAAGTACAAGTCACCTCGTGCTCATTAAGTCCTTGGAGGGTGGAGAGAGAGCTCAGAGTCTGCAAAGGCTGGAATTCACTGGCTGACTTCTCAGCAGCAGGACAAACTAATGAATTTTTTTTTTCAGACCAAAGATGTTCTGTGCCTTCTTGTATCCAACAGGTACCAAGGAGAAAGAATGAAATGATCTACTATCTTTCTATAAACTCCATCCCTTGTTCCCCTACCTCTCCAGACAGAATCCTTTGTTTTCACTTCTTGCTCAACCTACTTAAATCTTTTAAGTGGAAATTCTTTTCCCAAACAGCAGTCCTGTTCCACATTTTATCCAGGTGGCTTTGTCCCTGCCCCATTAACTCCTCCTGTCTGAGAACCCCAGTGCTAGTGCAGGGACCTGGCTCACCGCAGCCCTCGGGCTCAGCTGATGGCGGATGTGGCCGCCAGGCCTTCCTCACTGCAGCCGGACTGTGCTTTCTCCAGGGCCTTCACCATGTTGTAGGGGCCGGTTCATTTATACCATTTCCAGCTTTGGTTAGAGGCTGGGAAAAGGAATCTGGTGGCACCATTCCGGAAAGTGAGGATAGTTTTGCCCTCACATTCAGCCTCTTTCTTATTTGGTTTTTCTGACTTCAGTGCAGGGTCAGAGGGGGGTTTTATGGGGCTCCTGGGAAGAAGCAGGGGATGCTGACTAGTAGTGGCATTTAGGCAATGCCCAGCACGTAGTAGGCGCCATGCCAGCGTTAGCCATTTTAAACACTGACTAAAGCATCTGCCCCGTTGACTGCTGAAGTCAGGAAAACAAATTAGGGGTGCCTGGCCGGCTCAGTCAGGACAACATGAGACACTTGATTTCAGGGTTGTGAGTTCAAGCCCCACGTTGGGTGTGGAGCCTACTTAAAAAAATTAATGGGAAAAAAGGGAAAACCAATTAAATGCTCATTTTGAAAAGCCTGCAATGGCACAGATCCAGACTTAGCTCAGGGGATGTACCTGTTAAGGGGTAAAATGTAAGCATTCTCTTTGCTTAGTCTAAACTTTTGGGGAAAACTGTTTTTGGGTAACTCAGTCAAATCAGTGGTAGAAGTTAGAAAAGGAATACTAAGGACTCAGCAAGGGACATTTTGGAACGTATAGGCAGTCCTTAAATCAGTATTACAGTAGTCCCTTCTCATTTGCAGGGGGGATGCTCCAACGAAACCCCCAGGGGATGCTTAAAACTACAGAGAGTACCACACTCTATATACATATTTTTGCTATACATACTTACCTAAGATAAAGTTTAATTTATAAATTAGGCACAGTAAGATCAACCATAACTAAAAGGAAAGTGGAACAATTATAACAATATACTGTCATAAAAGTTATGTGAATGTGGTCTCTCAAAATATTGTACTGTACTCACTCTTCTTTTTTTTCTTAAGATTTTATTTTCTTAGTTTTATTTTTTAAAAATGTTTATTTAATTATTTTGAGAGAGAGAGAGAGAGAAAGAAAGAGTATCAGCGGGAGAGGGGCAGAGAGAGAGAAGAGAGAGAATCCCAAGCAGGCTCCATGCTGTTAGCACAGAGTCCAACACAGGGCTTGATCCCACGAACCGTGAGATCGTGACCTGAACCGAAACGAAGAGTCAGACGCTTGAGTGACTGAGCCATTCAGGTGCCCCTCAAGATTTTATTTTTAAGTAATCTCTACACCCAGTGTGGGGCTTGAACCCACAACCCTGAGATCAAGAGTAGTATGCTCTACTGACTGAGCCAGCCAGGCACCCCTATACTTATTCCTCTTATTGTGATGACGTGCGATGAGGTGAATGACATAGGCACCATGACATGCCATTAGGCTACTGCTGGCCTTCTGGCACTGCGTCAGGAGGAGGCTCATCTGCTTTCAGACCTGAGTTGACACGAGTCACCCACCAAAACCACATAAAGGGAAACCTCGGATAATGGGGACTACTGTACATTGGGATCTAAAGATTCATCCAAAAGTTGGCTCTTTAAAGCACAAAATGAATTTCATTTTTTCTCACGGAAATGTTACAAACGATGGCAAGTTTCCCGGATTAACCTAAAAGAGCAATTTCACCACTGAATCCATCTGAGCTACTGAACTGCAAGGCTAGGAGCACTAGAAACCCCAAAATGGTCCTTAACATGGTCCTAAATTACACATCCTTCTATGCATTTATTCATTTAACAAGCATTTATTAAGCATTATATGCCAAGTACTACACTTGGGACCCAAAAATTACTAAGATAAAGTCCTCTTTCGCATTAAGATGGATGCCAAAAGATCATGAAAACACAACATGCTAAACTCAGTAACACAGATAGCCACAGGGTACTATGGGGGTGCAGAGGGCAGGAGGCGATCTCAGGCTGGGGATGGGTCTCTCTTCCTCTTCCTCTGCCCCTCCCCTGCTCCCCTTCAAGCTCTCATTCTCTCTCAAAATAAACATTAAAAAAAAAAAAAAAAACCACAGTGATGTGGCAATACCAATGCCTAGGGCCACACCCACAGAAGTTCTGACTTTGTTGCTCTACTGGAAGCCCAGGCATTGATATTTTTTATGTCCTGTGTGAATCTAAGGTGTATCCTGGGCTGAGAACCCTGCAATTCTTCCAGAGAAAACTGCATGTTTGAATTGATTGGATTTCTTTCATTTTTTTAAAAATTTTTTAATGTTTGTATTCATTTTTGAGACAGAGAGAGACAGAGCATGAGCAGGGGAGGGGCAGAGAGAGAGGGAGACACAGAATCTGAAGCAGGCTCCAGGCTCTGAGCTGTCAGCACAGAGCCCGATGCAGGGCTCGAACTCACGGAGTGTGAGATCATGACCTGAGCTGAAGTCGGAGGCTTAACCGACTGAGCCACCCAGGCGCCCCAAATTGATTGGATTTCTTATGATATACCAAAGGAAATTAGAAAAGCAAAATATCTACGTGCCCCCCCCTCCAAAAAATGGTTTTCATTTCTGAATTCCTTTCAGGGTGCTTCCATATTTTTCATATTTTCATTTCCATATTTTCATATCCATATCTTTACCAATCACAGGATTTATACAATTTTGCTTTCTGTTCTTCCCCCCCAAAATTAATAAAACCATCCCACGTTGTTTATGTTTTGTTTAAAATGAAGTGATTTGGCATATAACCATTGTTTCTGTAACCATACCACTGGATAATTGGGAGCTTTCCAAACTAGGGGAACACGAATGATATTGCAATGAACACCTTCACAAGCAAGGGCTGGATGTGTTCATTAGGAACTATCAGGCAGTGTAACACAGGCAGGGGAAACGTTTATGAGACCGTGTGTGTGGGGGTGGGATAAGAGGGAGACTATGGCCCACAGGACGGGATTCCAAGGCAAAGGTTTCATCCAACCTCTTTTCTTCTCCCTCCCTGCTCCTGTTCTCTTATTTACTCTGCTTTTCACAGCTCATTTCCCCCAGAGGCGATCTGTTTCTCATCTAACCTGAATCGTTTCTTTCTCTTCCAACTTTTATGCAGCTGCTGTTCAAGCAGGATTCTGGGCGGTCATGGAGGCTCTCTCTGCTGAACAAGGTCCCCCCAACCGCTCCCCCCCCCCCCCCCCCAAGGACTGAGTTGTACCAATCTCAAAGTTCTGTGTCTGGATTCAGCCTGATCTTTGGGGCAGGACTGTGGAGTCTTTCCATTCATTCATTGCTTAACCCCTCTAGGATACTTGTGGAAAGAACGAAGGAATTTCCCCACATCTTAAAAATATGTTGGAAGTAGATTTCTGTGAAGGGCATTCTAATGGGCATTGGTCAGGCCATGTTTACTGATGCCAGACTATAATCTTTGCTTGTATAGAGGAAATAACCCTAATTTCACATTCTAAAATCAGAAAAGGCTGAATTCAATTACTTTCTGATCTTCAACAAAGAGAAAGTGTGTCTCATCCAGGTAAGTCGTGGGTGTGTGTGTGTATGGTCTTTGTGTGTCCTCCCTAACCTGGGAGGATGGCATCCTGTAGCACTGCAAGCAGGCCTTGCCTTAGTCACATACAAGTGGAGAAGGACTTACCTATGGTTTGTGAGCCAAGAGGAATCCCTGGGCCCAAAGTAGCCCTCCCATCCCCACCGCCATCAAGGGTCTTCCTACAGCTTGTGCTGTTGATATGCAAATATTCACAGATGGGCAATAATGGGAGTCTTTGTGAGTCACCACGTATCTGATGAAGCTACTAGGTGAGTGCCTGGGCCAGGATGGATAATAATGGAGTGAAAGACAGCACTGGGAGGGAATTCAGAGTTCATCTAAGGCCAGGATTCCTGAAAATGACTGTATTTCCCAGTTACCAGGTGAGCTTCTTAGAAGCCAATTCCCAGGGGTGGTTGGGTGGCTCACTCCATTTAACATCCAACCAACTTCGGCTCAGGTCATGATCTCACAGTGGACCCTGGGTTCCAGTGCTGCATTGGGCTCTGTGCTGACAGCTCGGAGCCTGGAGCATGCTTCCAATTCTTCTGTGTCTCCCTCTCTCTCTGCCCCTGCCCTGCTTGCTTTCTCTCTCTCAAAAATAAATAAACAATAAAACATTAAAAAAAAAAAGGAAGCCAGTTCTCAGAGGTTCCCCCCCCCCCCCCCCCCCACCAAAACCTGCTGGGAGAGATGTAGGTATGTCTGTCCTGGGAGCAGCACTGCAGGGTCACACAGCTGGGTTTGAGCCCCAGGGACCCAGGGCAAGTTACTTGCCCTCTTTGTGCATCATTTTCCTAATCAGAAAATGGAGTAAGACTCCTTACCTTGTAAGCTTGGAGTGAGGATTACATAAGGTTAAATAGATGACCTAAATCCTCAGCACAGAGCCTGACTCACCTCCATTTTTCAGGTGAGGAAACCAAGCCCCAGAAAGGCTAAAGGACTGATCTAAGTTACCTTGTATTTTCTGGCAGCACCAGGCATCCTTGGCGCTGTTGGTGGAGGAAGGGGAAGAGAAGAGGAGGAGGGTTTCCAGTAGGCAGGGTGTGGGCAAGGGGGAGCTGGCAGCTGAAGGACTGGGAGGTCACAGTCTCTGACAGCAGAGGTGGAAAGGGAAGAGGAGTACTACCTCCCTTACAACAGGTCTAAGCAGCTCACCTAGATGGGGCTTGGCGGTGCTAGATCCCACATGGGCAGGAAACCCACAGCCCGTAACAGCTGGATTTTAATTTTTTTTTAAGGTTTGTTTACTCAGAGAGAGATTGAGAGAGATTGCGTGCATGCACGCAAATGGGGAGGGGCAGAGAGAGAGAGGGATAGAGAGAATCCCAAGCAGGCTCCATGCTCAGCACAGAGCCCCTCATGGGGGACTATCTCACAAACCTTGAGATCATGGCCTGAGCTGAAATTAAGAGCCTGACGTTTAACCAATGGAGTCACCCAGGCGCTCCAACCAGCTGAATTTTCAAAAGCACCCCCTTCACTTCCCTTCTTCCCATTCACCTAGAGCTATGCTAATAAGTAAGGAAAACAAAGTTCATCCCTGAAGGAGCTCACATTCTAGTGGGTAACAGATAGTAAACAAACATCCACCTTAACATCGTATGATCAGGGTGGTAACTTGCTTTAAAAGTACTTCAGTATAAAGAGAAATTGCTCTATACTCTAGAATTTGAAACATGTTAATCAGGAATCAACAGGCTAGAGAAAGTTATTTAGGGCTTTACACATCATTTTAGAAATGTGCAGAAGAAAAGTCTGTTAATGAACAAAGAGACAATTTCTCATTGGTGATATGAGTGGTTGATATGCAGTTGACTGGAAAGAAAGTTCTGCCCTCAGCACCATGGATGAACAAGTATCCTGTAAGCCCAGCCACCTAAAACTGGTGGAATGGTACCGTTAGCTGAGACCCCAGATTCTAGAGCCACTGGCCCTGCACTCTGAGACTTAAAGTCCTGACCAGCTCTAAGTCTGATGGCCCCGCCATCAGCATATCTTGATGTTCCCATAGCCCTTGCGTGTAAGGCTTGTTCAGTACCCAAGGGCAGAGAGATGGACTTCCCCGGAGTCCAGAACAGGCTGCATGACTGTTTCTGTGCCCATGTGCACATTTGCTAGGATTTGCTGCCATCATAACAGACTACCTGGGGAGGAGGTGGTGGGTGAAGCGTACTTCCCACCCCCTCACACTCCACTTCTAACTGCCGGAGACAGAAAGGGTCTGACATTGGCTGAATGGCCAAAAAGACTCAGGTCACATAAAATATAAACATGTATAATACAATGAAAAGGCCTACAAAGAATAATAAGGCACGGTGAACGGACACAGATGGAGTGTAGATTGGTTAGAAACGATAGTTGAATGAAAGAATACTTCATCTCAAAATCTTCAAAAAAAAAAAAAATCAGTATGGTCTTTATCTTCAGAGCCACAGATGTAGAACGTCCTCATTTTGTATCTCAAACAAATAAGGCACAGTTATGCTGAGTGGTCTCGTTGAGGTCGCACAGCTGGTCAGTAAAAGATCCAGGATTAAAGACCTTCAGGATAGAGCATGGAGACCGAATGGGGAACTTCTCTGCCTAAACAGTAACAGCCCTCAGGGGAGGGGCTTAGTTTGGTTAATGCTGGGCAGATGCCTTGGTTTCAGCTCATGGAGGAAAAGGACCATCCCGCAGTGTTGGGTGACAGCAGCAGCTGACCAGGACAAGCAGGGAATAGCAGGTGGAATCAATCAGGGTTTACTTTCAAATGCTTTCTGAGGTCATGTCTGAAACTGCATGTGTAAGGGGGGAGGAAGAAGGAGGCCAGTGGCCAGAGAAAGGCCGAGGAGCATGCTGCTGGGTGAATACCCACGAGACAGGCCTGCTGGGCTGAGGGATTCTGTGTGGAGGCCAAGCAGGGACAGCTTTGGTTTCATCACTTAACAAAGCGGGACTTCCTTGCCCTGAGCTCCATGGAGAAGGGGTAAATATGGCCACTGGGCCATAAGGACACAGGAAGCGTCAGCAGTGGAGCTTTGCCACACCCACAGTGTGGCAGCAGGAAGTCACGCCTGGACCCAGAATGACAGGGAAGGCCGGAACTGAGAACGAAAATGAGGCAGCTGATCCTCTTACATCAGGTGGGCTATGTTTAGGATTTTCAGGGGGGTTTTAAACCTTGACCAAGGAGGGGAGAAAAAGAAGGGAAGAAAAGAATGGGATTAATGAACACTAGATCAATCAAGGTCAACCTATCATTACATATTGTTTACTCTTTGAAGATTCAAAGAGATGAGGGAAAAGTTACTATTTTTTTCATAGTTATAAGAGAGAGGGCGGGACTCCAACCAGCCTTGACTGAACCCAGTAAATGGAACATGTCTTGTGTTGGCATCTCCCAGTCCAAGGAAGACTGAGATGATTTAGATGGTGGCAGCACCTCGGTGTGGAGAGATGATGGAAAAAAGGAAGCTCCCCTGGACCAATGTGGTTCAGTGGGTGGGCTCCCGTTTAGATTTCTGACAAGCTGGGAAAATCTGTTCTTTTTCTGGTACACTGTTGTAGTCATATTTCCCATCTGTTAGAAGAGTCTCACATCAGTTGCCCATTGTTTACAGTACATATAATAGGCTCCCTGCTTATTTCTGACACAGGACAGAGGCTGATGTTGTATAGGGATGATTAGAAATTGTCCAAATACCATACAATGACTTGTATATTCAATAATGCTCAAACTTCAAAGATCTATCATTTTGCTCTGCTCTTCGTTTCTTCCCTGGTAATGCTTCTCAAAGCTATCCTGTCTTCCCAGCCTCACTATCTGTCAAGCTAGAACTACTTGCTTTTTCTATTGTCCCAACCCCCCATCGATCCCAGCAGAACTGCAAGTACTGCTCTCTGCTTCTCAAGGCCATGCGTCAGAATTCAGAAATTCAGAGTTGGAAGAAGAAGTGCACCACACGGACCACAGAGTCCCAGTCACTGTGGTAGGTCCTAAGGGGCACTGTGCAGCTGGCCTCGACAAGGATCCCCAGCTGTTACTCTAGAGTTGGGATGAAGGTAGAGGATCGAGTGGAGGTGGTTGGTCACAGCTGAGTGCATGAACAGAGAGGCACCTCCCTCCCCCAAATTTCACTGTAGTTCTGCCACCCCACCTCCACTTGGGCTAGTTCTGGCCTTGGGCAAGAGGCAGCTCCAATGAACATTACTGAGGGTCAGCTGCAAGCTAGTATTGTCCTGTTGTGCTAAGTGTAGAGTTTACAGAGATTTCTGACTTACAAAGCCCTTCCTCATTTTTGCAGATGACGATGCCTCCTAATTACTCTGACCACTTGTTGACAGGCTGGGTTTTTTTTTTTTTGTCGTCTACTCTCCTGGCCCGAGTTTCTGGCCTGTTGAACCCTTCCTTGTCTCCTAGCCGGGTACACTAAACTTGCTGCCTATGCCGTTACCTGCTATGGTAACTCTGGATCTCCTTACCCTGATGGGTTTACCACGGGACTAGACCCTTTGCCTTCTCAGACACATTATTCTCCTGTAGGCCTCTGTTTTTTGTTTCCTTTGACTTGAACTACCGCTCCCCGCTCCCCCGCCCCCAGCCTTTCTAACCCTACTGCCTGATCTCCACATATGGTCACCAGCCCAACTGCCAGGAGAGTTATGCCACAAGAGTGCAGAAGAACAAAGGGATGGTTGGTTGTCTTCAAACATGCACATGTGTACACGTGTTGATTGTCCCTAAGGTCCTCCCGTCTTTACAGGTGGGGCCATTTATCTCCCACCTGCAGATTCAGCCCTGTCTGGGGTACAGAAGTCAGCTAAACCTCAAGACTGTGTCAAACCTGGGGCTGCCTCAGGATCACCTGTTGCTGTGGATGGGAGTCTGGCTACTGGGCTTTTGCCTTGATACAGGTGAGGAGGCCCCAATCTTCACCTCCATGCCAGTAATTTAGTAGCTGCCATAACTCCAATTCTAGTAACAAATTCCCTAATCTATTTGGTCCATGACCAGCATCTATCATACCTGATCACTCCCTCCTCTGGAACCATTTTCTTCACTTGGCTCCCGGGACCTACCTAATGTCTTTTCCTTTTACCTCACTCACTCAGTCTCCATCTCCCTTCCTGACTTCTCCTTATCAGCTTGACCTTTGGATTCTCTCATGTCTCTGGCCTGAGTTCTCAGAATTCCCCTCTTCTCTATCTACAAGTCGTCCTTTGGTGGTGTCATCTGACATCATGACTTTAAATTTCATCTATACACTGTAAGGACTCACCTTTTTACCTCCCACCTAGTCCTCTCCCCTGAACTCTGGCCTCATACATGGAACTGCCTAGCCAACGTCTCCACTTGGATATTTAATAGCATCTCAAACCTAACATGAACAAAACTGAGCTCCTGATTCTTTCTCCTTAACCTTCCCCTCACACAATCTTTCCTATGTAAACAAAGGCAATTCCAGGCTTTCAGTGGCTCTAATCAAAAGCCTGGAAGTCATTCTGAGTATCTTTTCCCCCAACAACTCATTCCCATACCTCACCATCCAAACTTTCAGTAATGCCTCTGGTCTGCAACATATTTTCAGAATCCAACCAACTTCTTTTTATTTTTTTAATTTTTTTAATGTTTATTTTTGAGAGAGAGAGAGAAAGAGAGAGGCAGACAGAGAAGGGCAGAGAGAGACAGACACAGAATCCGAAGCAGGCTCCAGGCTCTGAGATGTCAGCACAAAGCCTGGTGCAGGGCTCGAACTCACAAACTGTGAGATCGTGACCTGAGCTGAAGTTGGATGTTTAACCGACTAAGTCACCCAGGTGCCCCTGGAATCTAACCAGTTCTTACCCTGTCCACTGGCACTATTGCATCTTGCCACAATAATTGCAGTGCACTCCCAATTGGTCTCTTTGATTCCACCCCAGATCCTTTATAATGTATTTTAAACACAAAGGCCAGTTCTCCTTGAAAACATCCTTGAGATCATGTCACTACTCTGCTCAAAATCCTCCAATGGATTTTCATGTCTCTCAGCATGAAGACCAAAGCCTTTTGTGTCCACTCTGACCTACTGCCTCTTGCAGTCCACCTTGCTTATGCTGCTCCAGGGTAAAAAGCTTCTTTACCTTTCCTGCTAGTGGTCTCGCACTTACACCCTTGGACCTTTGCACTCACTGTTGCCTCTGCTGTGAATGTTCTCTTTGAAGTATCTTCCTGCATTTTTGCTTAAATGTCATTTTTTATAGTCGCATATTCTTAGACCATCGTATTAATAGTCATCCCCTGGCCCCAGTGCCCTCTATGCCGTAATGTAACTTTATTTTCCTTCTACTTAGGACCATTTGATATATCTACTTTGCTTATCTAATTGTTTCTTGACTGTCTTTCCCCAACTAGAATATAAGCTCCATCAAGCCAGGGGTTTTGGTCTGTTTTGTTCACTGCCGTATCTCAAGAACCAGAATAATTCCTGCCACGTGATACATATTCCAAAACCATCTGTTTAACGAATTAGTGAAAGAACACTCTATCCCCAGCTCAGGTGTCTTTCTGGCATCCAAACATAGTAATTCAAATGCCTATCAGACAATGTCAGGTTGACACGAAAACCCAACATATCCAAAATGGTGCTCATTATCTTCCCGATGCCAGCCCAAACCTATTCTCCCTTCTGTGTCCCAATCTCAAAATGCCCGTCACCATCCACTCGACTGCACAGGCAGAAATTGGAATCATCTTTGACAACCTCTTTCCACATCCCACCATCTAACCCACCACGAAATTTTGTTTATTGTATCTCTAAGTTTCTGTGAACATGTTGAATATTGATTTCTCTCCTTTTCTACCCACATTTTCTAGTTCACATCACTATTTTCAGTGTCCTAACCAGTCCTCCTGCTGCCTTTCTGGCCACTGGAGTAAACTCTCTAGCTCTTGTCTGATCTTGTCCCTCTTCCCAAAACACTTCAAGGGCTCCCCATCACCCACAGGATAATGCAATTTATAAGATCCTTCATGATCTGTTACTTACCTACTTCTGTTAACTTTTGCTTCCAGAACTTTTCAGATAGTATTTTGTGTGTCGTCTGCAATGTTCTTTTTCTATCTCTTTGCCTGGCTATCACTTACTATATTTCAGGTCTTAGCTCAGATGTCACTTCTCAGGAAGTGACAGGAAGACCTCTTCTCTGCTTTCACAGCACCGTCTACTTGCCTCACAACAACTCTGACCTGACTCTACTGTACCTGATGTTCACTTTTACATAAGCTCTGTGGGAGTTGACCCCAAATAGTGTGTTCAG
This sequence comes from Panthera leo, assembly GCF_018350215.1. NCBI lineage: Eukaryota > Metazoa > Chordata > Mammalia > Carnivora > Felidae > Panthera > Panthera leo. The sequence goes on along the minus strand of NC_056679.1, from coordinate 140,309,379 downwards.
TGTTGTATCACAGGCACTCAAAAAAGAAAGTAGTTGAGTAAATGAATAATATTAAAATTCATATGGAGATGGAATAGTCATACTTTCATGAGTATTCCCACTAACTACAGCTAAAAAATACTGGCTACTATAAAGCAAACATAAGACTGAAAGACAGAAGGAAAAAGCAGAGTAGCTAGGGAACTTGAGAGGTGTGAGTACCCTGCATTATAAAAATTTATTTCTATTTATTTATTCATTTTTGCTGCATTGGTCTCAGACTCGGAACCAAAGAACATGGCGGTGTGGAAATACCACTACCTACAGATTATTTTAAAAGCCTCAACAAACTCTGCTCTCTCGTGCCCAACGAGGAGCAGCCTAGAAAGGTAGAATATGTTTAGATAATACTCTTTCTTTTCCAAACGAATACCAGGAAAATTGTTGCCCTAACTGCCAGGCATACAAGCAAATGCCAAGGAGAGACCCTTCCACCTTCACAAAACGGTGATGAGGTGCCTCGATATTGCCTCTGAAGTGGTATCAGGGAAGGCTAAGTAGAGAACTGGGACTCTTGCTGGCCAGTAATGAGCTCCTTCCCTTCTCCCTTCTTCCCCTCCATGGTATCATGATCATGAGGGGAGACTGGACTCCCACTGGGGGACAGCAGTAACGAGGACACCCCCTCTTGGTTGTTTGTTAATAGAGGCTGAGTGGGGACATTGGACATCTACCTTCACCTGGCAATAATGAGGTAGCATACCCTTCTCTCCTCCCAGAGAGTTCTAGAAATTAATGGGTTACAAGAGATTTAAAGTATAAGAAAACATGAAAATGACTGCTTTCAACTGAATATCAGTCATCCTAAGAACAATTGGGAAGATCTCAAACAAAATGAGGAAAGATAATTAAGAGATGCCAATACTGAGATGACAGATATTAGCATTATCTGATAAAGATTTTAAAGCAGTCATGATGATAATGCTCCACTGAACAATTATCAACACACTTGAAAAATAAAGAATATAGGAAACATCATGACAAATAGAAAAAAAATGCCTAGTGACTGGGTTCCACAGCAGAATGGAGGAGTCAGCGGAAAGAATCAGTGAACTGGAAGAGAAAACACTGGAAAGTATCCAATCAGAAAAACAGAGCAAATAGACTAAAAACAAATCACCTGAGCATCAAGGACCTGTGGGACTGTAACAAAAGATCTTATATTTATGTCACTGGAGTTTAGGCAGAAGAAGAGAAAACATATTCAAATATATAATGGCTGAAAACCTGACAAATTTGCCAAGAGACACAAACCTACAGATTCAAGAAGCTGCATGAACCTCAAACATGGTAACCCAAAGAAGTCCACACCAAGACGAAGTCTTGAGAGCAGTCAGAGGAAACAACACCTCACCTATAGGAAAAAATTCCTCCCTCTAAAAATGTTGTGCCTGGTTTTAGAATTCCCATAACAGTCTCTGAGCACTAATTCCACCCTCACCTACTCTGGGTAACATTGAGTTGTATCAGTCTTTAAAATCTCAACATTCAGGGCACCTGGGTGGCTCAGTCAGTGAAGCATCTGACTTCAGCTCAGATCATGATCTTGTTTGTAGGTTCGAACTCTGTGTCGGGCTCTGTGTTGACAGCTCAGAGCCTGGAGCCTGCTTCAGATTCTGTGTCTCCCTCTCTCTCTCTACCCCTCCCCTGCCCACGCTCTGTCCCTTCTTGCCTCTCAAAAAATGACTAGACATTAAAAAAAATAAAAACAATAAAATCTCAGTTTTTCCACATAATAACAGAAAGCTACAGGTCATCTCTGCTTTATTTTAAGGGGTTCCTAGATAGCTTCTGGATGGGGGCTGGTCTCTGGAAATAACCAACCATATGAATAGACAGTTGAAAAATTTAGCCCCCCACCCCACCCCAAACTTCTAGGTAAGGGAGGAGCTGAAGATGAAATTAAGTCACCAATGACCAATGATTTAATCAGTCATGCCTCCATAATGAAACCTCTATAAATCCAGAGAGCTTCCAGACTGGTGAAAGCATTCACATGGAAGCCGGGTGGTGTAAGTTAACTAATTCCATGGGAACAGAGGCTCCTGCACTTGGGACTCTTCCTTACCTCACCCAAGTACTTTATATAGTAAAGTATCAAATGTGTTCAGGGTTGTGGAAATTCATCAATTTGTAGTTGGCCGGGCAGAAGTGTGAGTTGCCTGGGCACCCCATTTGCAGCTGGCATCTGAAATAGGGGCAGTCTCATGACACTGAGCCCTTTAACTTGTAGGATCTGATGCTAACTCCACGTGGTGTCAAGATTGGAGAACTGGCTGGTGTTGGAAAAGACACCATATATTTGGTGTCAGAGAGTGTCACAGAATGAATATACTAAAATGTTTCCCTAAGCTTCTATTTCAAAAAATGGATCCCCTCACATCTCCATCAACAAACTGGATCTTACACAGACTCCACTAAAATGACTCAATGGGGATGCACTACCAGCCCAGAGTTTTCTACAAGTCTGTGTCTTTGTGAGGGTCCTTCCACTCCTTTCTCTGCCCCTGATTGTATTATGCACCGTTACTGTCCATTATCTTTCTAACCTGAGGGGAAAGCTGAAATGTCATCAAGTATCTGTTTAAGACTGCAATCATTATGTCATGTTTACTTTTGATGCTGAGGTTTTAAAAATAGAAGAATCATAGTGACACTTACACAGGAGGAAGGTGTGGTCTAAGAAATATATGGGGGTCTCTGTCCAGGTTTCTAGCTGCTAAAACTTGAGTGACAGGCATGCCTTCGGTTATTCATAATGCAGCCCTCTCATCATGCCTGAGCTTATTATGCTAAGGAGGTGACTTAGGGTGGGGCCCCTAGAAAGCGACCAGATGGGGCTGATCTAGAAAGAGCAAGTGATTAGAGGGTTGGAACTGGGAAGGGGTGGGCTAGAGATTAGGCTCTATAAAAATCCTGAACCACAAGATGCTGACATTCCAAGTTGGTCAACACTGGAAGAACTGGGAGGGTCGTGGCAGCTGGAGAAGCAGAAGCTTCCGGGCCCTTCCCTCATACCCCGCCCTATGCATCTTTTCCATCTGGCTCTTCCTGAATTGCATCTTTTTATAAAATTGGTAAATGTAAGTAAATGTTCCCTTCAGTTCTGCGAGCCATTCAAATTCTCAAACCCAAGGAAGGGGTTGTGAGAACTCCAATTTATAGCCAGTAGGTCAGAAGTGCAGGTGATAACCTGACTTGTGTTTGGCGTCTGAAATGGGGGCAGTCTTGTGGGAACGGAGACCCTAGCCTGTAGGATCTGAGGCTATTTCCAGATAGATGCTGTCAGAATTGAGTTAAGTCGTAGGACATATAGCGGTTGTTTGCTATGAATTGTAGAAAATTAAGAAAGCCCCCCATACCTGGTGTTCAGAAGTAAAATGTGGCATGCAGAGGGGAAAAACAGAGGTCTTCTTAACAAAAAGTGCTTGTAGGTACTTCCTGTTTCATGTTTTAGGCACAAAAAAGTGCTATTTTTTGTAAGTGTGTCTAATTCCGATTTTTAATTTCCTTGCCTCTTTGGGAAATAATTTGGGTAACTTACGAAAAACACAAACTCAATAAAAGAGGAAGAAAAGAGGGCAAATCAGAATGAGAAGGAACGAAGTACTAGCTGGACCATGCAGATTTAGAAGAGATGGGCCCCCTTACTGCATAAGAGAGAGTGAAATGTGAAGAATTACCAATTTTTATCACAGGAAATGAAGGAACAGAGCAGCTGCTTACGAGGGGTTCCAGAGCTCCCTGCATACTGGGGGGTGAACTGTGCACAGAGGGAAAAGTACACTGTAAAGGGTGGTGTCCTGTCCTCATTGGTGTTTCACAGTAAAGGCAAACATAACCCCTAGGAAAAGCCAAAGGTATAGAACATTAAAAGAAAAGCCACCATGTGCTTGACAAATGTGGTTTTCAAGTGTTAAGTAACTGCCATATAGCACTTAGACTATACCTTCCATTATGTTCCCCAGATAGAATCATTTGGACTGGGATTTTGATAGGGAATCACTGTTAAATGGCTTCAAAAGTTACTTTTCGAGCTTGGGACCTGGAATCAGAGCGTCCTATTGTGATCATGAAGGGCAGATTCTAGAAACTGGGCAGGGAATTGGCAGTGCTTACGTTCCAATATGAAATATCACAGGCTCTAGTCAGAATTCTTGTCAAGATGTACTCTTCTGCCTTCTTGGGGAGAAGAGGCCATAGGATGCTTGCACGCAAAACTGTTGGCGTTTTCCTATGACAGATGAGCCAGAGAGCCATGGAGACCTCTTTGTGTGACCCACAGGAACAGAGATGGGCAGAGATGGAAGAGACAGTTTTAGCTGGAAACAGAGTTGGGAGTACTAGCTCCTTCACCAGGGCCCTGGCAGTGCTGGAGGGCCAGTTATCTCTCGATCACTGAACACACTGACTTGCTGCACAGTATCTAATTACATCTGTATAAGAGCTGGAGAGTGTCCTCCAGCAAAGGTGTGGCTGAGGTGTAAACACACCTTTCGGACATCCAAGTTGCTGCCCCAGCTGCTGTGCTCTCAAATCCATCCCCACGTTCTGCTGTTCCAATAACCGAGCATGTCCGGAGTGCTACTGCAGGCTGGTTCTCGGGACACACAGGACTTGTTGGAAGCTGACGTCCCCCCCCCGCCCCCTTCAACAGCCTTGCCAAACCTTCCTGAGACTGCTGGAGGTCTGGGGCAGTCCACCCAAATATCCTTCCTCGGTCCTTTGCTGGGGCTCAGGCTTCGGGGCAACTCTCCCAGACTTCACTTCCCTCTCTGTTCTCTCTTACACAGGCATGTCCCCTAATAAAATTTGTGCATGTTTCTGTTCTTGCTTTAGTTGATGTTTAACATTTTCAACAACAGAATTAGAGCTGGCCTATGTTTCTCATGGGGGGGATCTGCCAAATTCATGGGTTTTCTTGAAGCCAGATTTTGCCATAGAGGAGTACCATCCCTTATGGTAGATGGATTAGCACCTGAGTCATCTAAAAGAGTATCAAACTCTTAAGTGCATAACAAAAAGGCATCTGACAATGCCATAGCCTTGCTTTAACATTAAGGGGTTAATTTTATTTTATTTTGAGAGAGAGCGAGAGTGTGAGCACACACTTGAGGGAGAGGGAGAGGGAGAGGGAGAGGGAGAGGGAGAGGGAGAGGGAGAGGGAGAGGGAGAGGGAGGGAGAGAGATCCCAAGCAGGCTCTATGCCCAGTGTGGACTCCAATGTGGGGTTTGATCCCACGACCCTGGATCATGACTTGAGCCGAAATCAAGAGTCAGATGCTCAACTGACTGAGCCACCCAGGCACCCCAGGGTGTTATTTTAAATGTATAGTTTAATCTACCTCTGGGCCCTGTTTGCAAGATGAAGGGTTGATAAAAGAATACTCAATTAATACTGCAGAGTCTTAATGAGTCCTAATCTCTCTCTCTCTCTTTTGGCAGCACCCTCATCCTAAGGCCTTTGGCATTTGCCCCAGGAGCTCACTCACAAACGAGAATCAATGTTTGTTGAATGAATGAAGGAGATGCTTTATGTGGAGTACGTGGTTCCTTTCAGAGCCTAAATATTCAATAGGAGGTTACTTAGAATAATATTTGATTAGACATCCATGAGAGTTTGAGATGTTCTTCGGGAGATGGGTATATACTTCCGCTAGTGTTCTATACGCTCAGTGATAGATGTTCATGAAGAAGAAATCTAAGCTAGAGAGTCTGGACAGGCAGAGAATGTACCCCATTGGGGCCAGTAAACAAAAGGAGGGACTCGGGATCAGTTGAAAATTCTTACGCCAAATGTCTGCATAGTCCTAGAAAAATCCCTTCTCCACTTTGGAGTCCAGAGACTACTGACCCTATCCTCCAGCAGAAAGGGCTTCTGTGGTGACAAAGTATACATGAAATTAAAAAAGGCAGAGGCCATTTGTCTTTGCTCATGTCAAATGGAAAAACAGGGTTTCTATTCTTTCAGTTTTTCAACTGCTATAGCTCTACCCCCAAACTCTACCTTTTAGCCCCTTCTCTGATAAAGGTGTAGTCTTTTTATCTCCACTTTGGGTCTGATGCATACTTTTCTTCTAATAGCAATCTGTGTTGTTGCTGTTGTTGTTGTAACTGGAATGTGGTGGGCTTCCCTCCAACAGACCAGGAAGGTCAAAAGATATGGTCTAGAGACTTCTGCGTGGTTGCTTAATACAGAGCTCATGTAGACACTTGCAAAGGAAGGTAAGGACCCTCTCAGGACTGATTAGCAACTCAAAATGTGGGTCAAAATGTGGGTTAAATCCTGCCCCTCACTGCTTCATTAAAGGTTCCTCCTATTGTTAGCCACCAAACTAAGTCATAGACACAATTAAATCCCTTCACCGGTTTCACTGCCTTATTATTTCTTCCACTAGCAACTATATTCCCCTACATTTTCTTTTTAAGAAATAGGAGTGAAAACTACAACCTCATAAACCAGATACTATTTTTGGATTTTCACTTCCTTTGGGAAATGACAGTTTGGCTTATATTCTATGACTTTTCAGTGGTCCCATGAAGCTCAGAGCACCTCTTCCTAGAGGCCCATTTTAACATACCTCCGGTCTGTGGGGTACAGTTCCACAGTGACCACATCAAGAGAGTTCCAGGCCGAGATGGTCAATCCATTATACAGACACAGCACGCCTACCATCATGGATTCACTGCTGCCCAACCAAAGGAAGAAACAGCTGATCCCTGAAAGCACCATAGAACCACCTGCCAATGAAGAACACAAAAGGCTGGAATGTTTCTCATCATCTTAGTAGACCAAGAACCTTGGGTCTTTGACATCTCTCAGCAAAAGTGAATCCCAAGGGGAAGGTGTAGGCTTGACTTCATAAAGCTCAGGTACAGGTATGTTCACCTGTATTAAAAGTTTGCCTCTTTAACAGCCTTCTAAACACAGCAAGCATGAAATGCACATCATCAATTACTCAGCTACTTAAGTGGAAAAATATACATTAGTCACACATAATTAGTTTTTCAGGCTGTTAACTCATGGAAGCTGCTCAAATAAAACGTAATTAGACATAATTTCTAGTCTTAATGAAAGGTCTTAAGGGATTTCTCCTCATCTCTGTGGGATGCAAATCCCTAAGAGGATAGGGAGGACAGTGGGAAACGGGCTCCCTGTGGATTGCAGGGGCAGCTCCTTTATTTTACATGAAACCAAGCACATACCCAGCATCGTTAAGCGCCCAATTCTGTCCATCAGGAGAGCAGACACGATGTTCCCTGGCAACACTGCCAGTGTCCCCAGGAAGTTGACAAAGTAAATCCAGTAGGCACTATAGTCATCATCAAAGGTAATCTGGCATCCCGTCTTGTTGTGAAAAAACAAGCAGTTGTGAAATTCGCTATCAATGAATTTATATGGCTCAAAATCTGTGGACACAAAGACAATTTATCAAGCTCTTTACAGTTCCACACCAGTATAAAAAAGCCTGTCAAGAATTCAGGAAAGAGTCATGGTATTGTAAACTCCTTGAGGGCTTCAAGGTCTGGCCAAAGCACAGGGACTGGTCTAGAACGTCACATTACAAAGTAGCCTGAATGAAGGATATGTTTGTCGAATAAAGGAATAAATTAAAGAATCCACTTATTTTCTGATTTCTTATGGTTGGCCATTGCTAATTATGTTACTTGCTTCTTTATAATGTTACTTCGTTCTAATTATCATGTTATATAAGGACTATCATTACATTACTAATAGCTTCCCTACTACAATTACAAAAACAATTTGTTTCAGAATGTGCATGAATCAGTCTTGTCGTTGCTATTTTATGGGCTCTGAGGCAAAGAAAAGGAACGGGACTTTTGTCGGGCTCCTTAGGCTGAATTTGTAACTTGAGGTCAAAGTGGAGGAACATACAAAGGAACAAGAGTTCCTTACTGGAACCTTGTTGGAAGGTCACTGCTGAATTTTTTTTTTTCCTTGAACTTGGATCTGTTCAAGGAGCGGGTGCAGAGGGGTGGCTTCTGCTAAGAGACAGTGGGAATCAAAACTGTTGCTGTCCTTGCTCATCAAGATCTGCCTAAAAAGCTGGTCTTCCGAGGTTGATCGGGTTAGAAGACAGTGACAGCACTCTTTACAAAATCCCGAAGGCACCTGATTCCACTCTGATCTGGAGCCGGGCAGCATTGGCTCCTGTCTGAGCACCAAGAAGGCAGGGCTGCCGAGAGCGGAGCGCTTTACTCCCGCCAGTGTGGGGCTGTTATTTTGGACTCATAGGACAGATGGACCAGAGTGTAGGAGTGGGAAAGCATGAGCTTTGCACTCAGATAAAACTGGTTCCAAATGTTAACTGTCACTAGGTCTAAGAAGGCAGCCAAATTACTTAATTTTGCCAAGTTTCCACTATCATCTCAACAAATGAGATAATGAACATCTAATGATAGTGAGTAGGAACCAGCATACAGTAGGTGCTCTATCAGTGTTTCCACCTCCCCCTCCTATTTGTCCTGGAGAGTTTTCCAGACTCCATTACATGGATTGCATTAAAAAGCTATCTGATTAAGCATGGCCATATGCGGTCCGTTTCTGTTAACTGAAGTTCAGGCATGATCACTTAAGCGGACATCAGAATATGAAACCAGGATTATCAAAACAAACAAACTACAGGTTAATTCTTCTCTTCAAAATTGCTCAAAGGATTTTTTTCAACTTTGAACTTCAGCAAATCCAACGGCATTAAATCTGACGGGAGACAAATAATGTAAGCTTAACCTGATTAAGGAAATTCATTCCTTTACACTTTAACATCTACTTTCCCCATAAGCCTCTGCCCACACAGGGGTATCACGTTTCTGCCAAGAATTGGGCCATTTGAAGAGGCCCTAGGCAGGGCTAAGTAGCACACCTACCTGTGTTATCAAAAACAGTGTCAATAAATGTGCAGTTCTTGAAGTAGGTGTTGACTGAAGTCACATCCTTAAAGGTGCACTCCTTAAAAACTGAATCTTTGAAAGTTACGGATTTGAACTTGATCCCTAGAAATCTGCCCAACACACACAAAAAATTCTTATCAATGGTTATGTCCATCAGGGTTCAAAGTGAAGTCAAATGGGTTGAGAGATCTGATGCCCCATTTATAAACTCTCCAAAAAGGACACTGGCCTTTGAATTTTCTAGGCTCTTAGCTTTCCCACCTTTTCCTCATACAGCCTGTCCTTCGGCTATCTCATTGCTCACCAATATGATTTTCCACCAGAAGAGATGGCTTTCAAGATAACTTCATTAAGCCTTTGCAATGTTGGCATAAGATTTTGTGGAGTATCCTATTGACGGTACAGTGTTTGGAGTTTGCCTGTGGCTACTGATTCCTTATTTTTCAATCCTATCCTTTCGTTCCTGCTCATATGCCTTTATTCAAAAATTCTCTCTTTTGGGGTTAAAGGCTCTAACTTGAGAATGTGCTCTCATGCTCACTTTTAATGAAAGTCTGTTTGCCAAGCTAAAAACTCAAGACTTATTCATTCTAGTGTAGGGATTTTCAGTGATTCTGAAGAGAGGACATAATAATTCTACTTCATTTATGTGAGGGATGATTGACTCAAGGCTCAAGAAACTCATAAGTTACACTCATTTCCATGAATATTTTTCTTCTCACAGGTATTCCTTGAGCCAAGCAGACTGACTAGAGAGCTCTGCTCATTTTTGAAAACTTGTAGATGTTTCTGGGTGCTGCTGTGGGCAGGGATTATAGGTGGTGAACAGGATTAATAGTTATGATGATCCTAACATCTTAGATGTCCGTGTTGGTCAGGACCTCTAAGAGACATAGATTGATAGTTATCAACGTGTCTTGGTAAGTTATTAAGAGACCATGAATGTATACTTAGCCAGTCACTGAGAAGAAAATGCTGGTTCAACTGTAGAAGAAGTTATTATACCAAATACCACTCCTATTAGGAACAGAAAGGGTCTGAGCTGCCCAGGCAAGGAAGCTGACTGACTTAAGATCTATATATTCTTTAGTACTTTCAAAATTGTTCTCACCTTAATGCCTGATTGCATTCATCAGCTCAAAGTGCACTGTGGCCTAACAGATCGCCATCTTAAAAAGTAATCTTATATGAACCTCTACTCCAGGGGTCTGGAGTAAAACCATCTAAACTGTAAATTTTTCCATTAAAGAAGGGTAAGTAATGACACATAGTAAGAATATTATCAATTTTCTGAAATAGAACTGAATTTAGAAAGGGGAAGCAATTTTTTAGGTTTTTTTTTTATGAGTGGATAATATATACATAGGGTACACAAGGTACAAAGATCAAAACATCAAAAAAGGATATAATAAGTCTTTCCCCACCCATTCCCAAGCCACCCAGTTCTTTTGCCCAGAGATAACCAGTGTAGCACAGGTTCTCGTGTGCTCTTCCAGGTTCTGTATATGGACTGCCAGCAGACAAGACAAGTTATTCTACACTTTTTGCTTTGTTTCATGATAGTCTACACCCCGGAGGTTATTCCATACCAGTACCATGGCACGGAAAAGAGTTGCCATTTTATGATACTGAATAGGAAAGCTATTTGGAAAAAATGAGTTAGCTGGTGGTATTTCACTTTTCCTAAAGGACAAACAAATAAATATTCTATCATCTTCTAAAATAAATATGTATGTTCTACAAGGATTTTAATACTATTAAACTTACTAATCGCTCTATGGCTAATGTAAAACATTTCTTAGTGATGACTGAATAGTTGGCTTAGAACTTCAACAAATATCATTTAAAATATGTCAGAGACACAAACGTATTAGACATTCTTAACAGAGTAACAATACTTTAAAAAATAAATGAAGTAAATTTTTACCCTCAATTAGAGAGCACTTGACTCTAAGGTTTTGGTGGAAAAACCAGTGCAGACTTGGGCTGGTATTTTATGTGGGAGAGTGAAGGTGATCCTACAGGGCTTGGCTAAGGATTAGGCCCCTCATGGAATTGCCAATTTAAACAATTATCTCCTAATTCATAATTCTCCCTTTCATTATACAGACCGTAAACATCCTATGGAATTCTTTCTTTTCCTTCCAAACTAGTTATGCCCTGGAGGACCTTGTTCAGTTTTTTAAAATTTTTACTTTTACTTTTACCACTTCTGCATTTGGGACAACTTCCTAAGAATGATGTTAACCAACAGGAGCTCATACCGGCAATTATTGGCTCAGACAACGACTGATGGAAACAATGACCTTGTCTGTATCTTTCCCTCCCTGAAAGAATGGACCAGAGCCACCTTCCTGAGCCAGTTCTCTCCCCTTATCAAGATGCATTCCAGATTCCATCTTCAAAAATGTCCTTTGCTAACTTATTCCATATTTTCAAAACCCTTAACTTTGGGAAACGATTCCTGTTCTCTGAGAGTCTTCCTGATACAATTTAATGCCAATTATTGATTTGGCATAGGGAGAAGGAAGGGGTTCTGAAAAGTGGTCCCCTTTTTCAGGGATAGGAGACAGGCATCAAATGACACTTGACATTTCTTCTCTGGATTAAATTACACTATAACCCATATTATTTTCTCACACTCTACGCTCTTCTCTTCCGTAACTTATTTTTGTTGCTTTCCAGGGTCTCTGTAAATTTTCTTTTTGTACCAGTCGATTCCCCTAAATAAATGTAAAGCAGCTGTTTCAGAAATAGTTTTAAGTAAAATACTTATATACATGTACCGTATCTTTAAAGCCCATTTGGAAGTTTTTAAGTTCAATTTGAAAACGACTAAGTACAAACTAAAACAAACAAACTGTGCATGCTTTAGTGCAGTGAAGGCCAATGAGAAATACATTTAGAAAGTTACATTTAGAAAGTTAAGTTATTTCAAAGTTTCTGGACCTGCCATTGTCGTATTCCGCTCCAATATGCAACTCATTTGCTATTGTCAAGTTAACAGTGAAATTTGAAAATTTTTCTCTCTCTATCTTTTCGATTGGCAACACATTCGACTGCAGATGTTTAATGACATCAGGGAACCAAACAGATAATCCATAGTATCTGCAACGACAAAAACAAGAGTGAGTTTGTAAAGGTGCCAGCATACCAGTGGCAATGACTGCCTCCCTGACATTTTCAGAGAGGTGGTGGTTCCTGGAGAAGCACTTCTGACTGTGACTGTCTCCCTGTAACATTAGGAATCATTAAACGGTAATCTGTATTGCCCCCTCCTCGCCATGGTGAAATCTGCAAAAATCAAACTAGAGAGACGACTTGACCTAGGGAACCTGAGATGTATAATTTCTGCACTCTTCCTTTGGAAAGGAACATGCAGCCTATATCAACCACATGGCATCCTGATGCTGAAGTTTTTCTCATCACCCCAGGCTTCAATGAGCAACCTTGTCTCCCAGTCTGCTTGTACTAACTCCTAGGATCCAAAATGTGAGTACCCTTAAAGAATGACCTCCTTACTAATGGGGAATATTTCTTGGTTTCTACACTACTGTGATCCTGCTAGTCTGAGGGCAGAGAACCATTTCTCAAGTGATTTGAGGCTGGGAAAAGGGACATGCAGGTTATTTCCCTCTAATGTATTATGCCTTACCTTCTAATGTATTATGCTAGCATATGACAACTAAGTCATGCGGCTGGGTTCTTCAGTACAACAGCTACTAACCGCATGTGGGTACTGAGCAGTTGAAATGTGGCGAGTGCAATTGCTGGGTCATAGGGTAGTTCTATTTTAACTTCTTGAGGAAACTTCACACTGTTTTCGAGAGTGGCTGCACCAGTTTGCACTCCCACCAACAGTGTAGGAAGATTCCCCCTTCTCCACATCCTTACCCTTGTTTCTTGTGTCGTTGATTTTAGCCCTTTTGACAGGTGTGAAATGGTATCTCATTGTAGTTTTGATTTGTATTTCCCTGATGATCAGTTATGGTACCTCTTCATGTGTCTGTTGGCCATATCTATATCTTCTTTAGAAAAATGTCTATGATCCAGCAAATTCACTACTAGGTATTTACCCACAGAATACAAAACTACTAATTCAAAGGGATACATGCAGCCTGATATTTATAGCAGCACTATCAACACACAAATTATGGAAGTAGCCCAAGTCCATTGACTGATGAATGGATTAAGAAGCCACACACACACACACACACACACACACACACACACTAAAACATTACTCAGCCTTAAAAAAAGAATGAAATCTTGCCATTTGCAATGTCGTGGATAGAGCTAAAGAGTATTATGATAAGTAAAATAAGTCAGTCAGACAAAGAAAGATACCATATGACTCCCCTCATATGTGAAATTTAAGAAACAAAACACAGGAATAAAGGAAAAAAAAAGAGGCAAACCAAGAAAAAGACTCATAACTGTAGAGAACAAACTGACGGTTACCAGAGGGGAGGTGGATGGGGGGATATGGGAAATGGGTTATGGGGATTAAGGAGGGCACTTGGCGAGATGAGCACCAGGTGTTTTACAGAAGTGTTGAATCATTATATTGTACACCTGAGACTAACACTATACTGTGTGTTAACTAACTGGAATTTGAAATAAAAACTTAAAAAAATAAAACAAAACAAGACATGTGGCTAGATCGAATGAGATGTGCTATACGTGCAAAATACCAAATTTGGAGACTTATGAAAAAAAGAACTTAAAATTAAGTCATTAATCATTTTTATATTGATTGCACATTGAAATTACACTATTTGGGGCATAATGAATTAAATAAAGTATAACAATTAATTTCACCTGTTTCCTTTTATTTTTCTTTAGTGTGGCTGCTAGAAAATTTAAAACGACACATGTGACTTGCATTTCATTGCTGTTGGACAGTGCTGCTCTAAGATGGTGGTTCCCAAAGAAGGGTCTGAGGACCAGGAGCAGGCATCAGCATCGCCTGAAAACTTGTTGCAAACGCAAACTCTCAGGGGTCATGCAGACTGACTGCATCAGAAACTCTGGACAGGGAGCCCTCTAGGTGATTCTTCTGATGCACACTTACCTAAGCCTGAGTGTGCAGGCAAATTAGTGAATTTGCGAATGATGAGAGTACCCGCCTGGTGGTTACTCAGGTTAAATGGGATGCCAAGGACCTAGCACATAGTGAGTGCTCAAAAGACTAGTTTTTATCATCATCGCTGTCATTAGGATTTCTCAAACATCTCTGCCTTGGGATTCCAGAGATTCCAAGCCCTTCTCTTCTTAGACCATGAATTAATTACTTAGTAAATCTAATGATTTAGAGCGGTGGCCACTAAATCAGAAATGACTCATGGATGCACCATCTATCACAATGCTTTTTACTCATATACACGGGACAAAAATCTTTAAAAATGGCAACAGTGACGGAAGCACACTACCCTGGAACATACATCATCAGTGACGTGGAGGAATTTCAGCCAATATTTTATTTATTCAGTAAACATTTACTGAACATCCACTAAATGCTAGGCACTATTTGACATTTCAGGGGTATTATAGGGGAACCATAAAGTTTAAAATGTGGTCAGTCATAAGTAACAAAATATAAACAAACCCGATATTACCATGTAAATCTCCACATTAAGAGTAGAACTTTCGACAGGCTTATTTTTGTACCTAGCCAAGTGTTTACCACATAGTAGAACAAAATACCTGTTACTTTTCAGCCTTCTCTGCCTTCATAGATTAATATGCCTTTTAGAACTTGAGTGGGAGTAACTTTACATATTCTGAACCAACCCTCCTAACTTGGAAATAAGGAAATAAAACTTGGGAGTGTCTTCAGGTCACAGAGCAGGATGAGATATTAGGTCTCCTGATCCACACTTCCCTCCTCTCTCCCTTTACCATACACCATGGCACTGCAAAAGATTGGTTATTTTGCAGTTTACTGTTTTAAGTCAGGGATGTTTAGAGATAGAACCTGGGGCATACATGTCGGGCTCCCCTAGGCACTAAGAGCCTATTGACCTAAAAGTGTAGGGCATTCTCTAACTGCCTCTTTTAAACAATAAACTAGGCAAAATAGAGTTGGACACAAATATTCTGAAACTATTAGCAAACAAAATTCTGGAATTTTCTTCCTACCTCCTCTTTTCTTAGAACACATATATGGTGGTTTTACTCATTTAGCAACTATTTATTGAGTGCTTACTATGTACCAGGGGGATATGGCAGTGAACAAAACAGCTTAAAAATCCCTGTTCTCCCAGAGCTTCCAGAGAGAGGGAGATGAGCTTTATTCTGTGCAGAATGAAGATACTTTTTGTATATTAGAAATGGAAGGTGCTTGGGGTGGGAGGGATAATAAGGCTGAGAAGGGGGTAGGAGGTACTGAGGGGCTGCAATTAAGATAAGTGCTTAGGGAAGGTGACCCTGAGAAGGTGACCTCTGAGCAAAGTCCCAAAAGAGGCGAGAAAATGAGCTGGACGGTATGTGGGGGCAGTGCCAAGGCAGTTCCCTAAGATGAGAGCAGTTCTGGCATGTTCGAGGAAAAGCAAAGAGACCAGTGCGGCTGGTGCCGAGCAAATGAGGAGAGAAGGGTGGAGAAGCCATGGGGAGCAAATCACCCACGGTCTCGTCGGGCTTTTCAAGCACTACTGGTTTTGCCACCCAGCTTTAGGACAAATAAAGGTAAGTCGTTTATAAAAACTATAATTGTCAGCAAATCTAAACTGGAAAAAAAAAACAAACAAAACTTTCCTAGCACATTAACAGCATCAAACAGTATAAGAAAGGAAAGCAGTGTGACTGGGAGTTATAGGGTGGAAATGTACAGATTTCACTCACGAAGAATTTAAATATTACTTACCCAAAGGACAGGGTGAACCAAACAATTGTAAGCTTTATTGTATTATCCCTGACTGGGTAGTTGAAACATCTCATGAAAGTCAACCAAATCTGTGAAATACGCAAGAGTTAGTTTTCTTTCACAGTTAGCCAGCCAACCCACTCCCCAACCCCCTCCACCAGTTACAAAAACACTGAGTTTTCTTTCAACCAGATTCATTCCAACTTAAAATGTAAAACCTGAAGGCTGTAGGGAAGCAAATACTGCAAGTTTCACCTTTTAGCTTCCTGCAGGCCAGTGGGCAAAGTAACCCAAGACCTCAGGGCACCCCATCCCAGCCAAGACTCCTTGCCTAGCACTTTTCCTTCCCAAAGATGGAATGTCTTGGCTAGCCTGCTTATCCCATGGGGATCCTTTTACCTGGCGCTAGTGCGGGAATTAGGTGACCTGGGCAGAAGTGGGCACAGCCCTACTCATGGAACTAGTGCAATCAATCCTGCTTCTGACCAACCTCAAATGCAACAGGTTGGGCAGCAAGTCAGGGCACACTTTTTACTTACTCCGTAGAGTTCTGTCCGGATCCGAACAAAACACCTCCGGTACCATGTTCCTGTGTCACTCTCAATTTCAATCAGTTCATCTATTTGTTTTGGGGTTTTGATTCTGTTTACCTGTAAAGAGTGACACAGGGTAAGTGCTGAGTTCTCTTCTCTGAAGGCTTATAATTTGTTTTGAAAGAAGCAAAACCCAACTCCCACAGAAAGTATATAATCACTCCATTCATATATGAGACTATTGGCACAAGTATACAGATCCCAACACCACCTAAAAGAAGCGAATGAAAGGGAGTACCATAGAGTAAAGGGGAAGAACAAGTAGCAATGGAATAATATGAAACCAAAATACCCTTCTTTGAATCTTAACCACAAAGGCACACATTAGCAGATAAAACATTCAGGGAGATTAGCTTCTGGATTAAGAATTATTTTGCTTGGAAGAGTCCAGGCCAGATGGCTTTCCAGGGGAATTCTACCAAACATTTAAGGAAGAGTTAACACCTATTCTCTTGAAGCTGTTCCAAAAAATAGAAATGGAAGGAAAACTCCTAAGCTCTTTCTATGAAGCCAGCATTACCTTGATTCCAAAACCAGACAGAGACCCCATGAAAAAGGAGAACTATAGACCAATTTCCCTGATGAACATGGATGCAAAAATCCTCAACAAGGTATTAGCCAACCGGATCCAACAGTACATTAAAAAGTTATTCACCACGACCAAGTGGGATTTATACCTGGGATGCAGGGCTGGTTCAATATTCACAAAATAATTAATGTGATTCATCACATCAATAAAAGAAAGGACAAGAACCATATAATCCTCTCAATAGATGCAGAGAAAGCATTGGACAAAATACAGCATCCTGTCTTGATAAAAACCCTCATGAAAGTAGGGATAGAAGGAACATACCTCGAGATCATAAAAGCCATATATGAATGACTCAATGCTAATACCATACTCCATGGGGAAAAACAGAGAGCTTTCCCCCTAAGGTCAGGAATGAGACAGGGATGTCCACTCTCGTCACTGTTATTCAATATAGTATTGGAAGTCTTAGCCTCTGCAATCAGACAACATAAAGAAATAAAAGGCATTCAAATCAGCCAGGAGGAGGTCAAACTTTCACTCTTCACAGATGACATGATACTCTATATGGAAAACCCAAAAGATTCCACTAAAAAACTGCTAGAATTGATTCATGAATTCAGCAAAGTTGCAGGATATAAAATCAACGCACAGAAATCGGTTGCATTCCTATACACCAACAATGAAGCAACAGAAAGAGAAATCAGGGAATCGATCCCATTTACAATTGCACCAAAAACCGTAACTCAGGAATAAATCTAACCAAAGAGTTGAAAAATCTATACACTGAAAACTATAGAAAGCTTATGAAAGAAGTTGAAAAAAGACACCAAAAAAATGGAAAAAGATTCCATGCCCCTGGATAGGAAGAACAAATATTGTTAAAATGTCAATACTGCCCACAGCAATCTACATATTCAATGCAATCCCTATCAAAATAACACCATCATTCTTCACAGAGCTAGAACAAATAATCCTAAAATTTGTCTGAAACCAGAAAAGACACTGAATAGCCAAAGCGATCTTGAAAAAGAAAACCAAAGCAGGAGGCATCACAATCCCGGACTTCAAGCTCTACTACAAAGCAGTAATCATCAAGACAGTATGGTACTGGCACAAGAACAGACACTCAGATCAATGGAACAGAATAGAGAACCCATAAATGGACCCACAAACGTATGACCAACTAATCTCTGACAAAGCAGGAAAGAATATCCAATGGAATAAAGACAGTCTCTTCAGCAAGTGGTACTGGGAAAACTGGACAGCGACATGCAGAAGAATGAATCTGGACCACTTCCTTATACCATACACAAAAATAAACTCAAAATTGGTGAAAGACCTATATGTAAGACAGGAAGCCATCAAAAGACCTATTGTTGACATCATTTATAAGACACTGAAGATCTTATTTACGTTCACCTCATGTCTTATGATATGTCTGCCTAAACCTCTTTCAGATAAAACATTATTAGTCAAATTGTATATGACTGCATATGTAAAAAGATTTAAAAACCATAGTTCCTTCAAAAAATTCTATGCATCCAATTTTCAGTAATTAAAAAAATTTTTTTAGTTTATTTTTGAGAGAGAGAGAGAGAGAGAGAGAGAGAGAGAGAGAGAGAGAGAGAGACAGTGTGAGCAGGGGAGGGGTGGAGAGAGAGGAAGGCACAGAATCTGAAGCAGGTTGCAGGCTCCAAGCTGTCAGTACACAGCCCGATGCGGGCTCGAACCCACAAACCGTGAGATCATGACCTGAGCCGAAGTTGGCACTTAACCAACTGACCCACCCAGGTGCCCCTAATTTTTAATAATTTAGACCAGCATTCCCCATTGAGAATAAATTTTGTAACTAGACGATGGAAAAGCATTCCATGCAGAGTGAACAGTACTCACAAGGGCAGTAAGCGCAACACGTCTCAGTGAAACAGAAATATGAGGAATTCAAAGATAAGCGTAGCTGGTGCAGAGAGAGAAAAATCCACAATCTGGCCTTTTCAGGAAAGGTTTCCTGGCCCCTGGCGTAGAGGATTCTCTGAGAAGCAAGTACTCACCGAGAATACTTTCTCAGGCTGACCCCGCGCTCTCATGTTTGTATCATGAATTAACTTCAGAATCATCCAAGCTTCATCATGTTTTCCAACCTAAGAAATGCAAATAGACAGTGAGGTGCGAAAAGATGAAACACTTATGCTCCCTGATTTTCCCATAACCATCTTGTGTTGTCAGATCAAATTGGGTGTAACTGTGCAAATGGGATATCCCACTGGATATCCTTAAGGACATTAGCAGTTCAGTGGATGGGTGGACCTGTAACTATAAATAGCATCTTTGGCTGCTAAAATTTCATGTATAAAAAAATAAGACATCTTCTCTTCACTAAGTGAAAAGTTACTTGCTTCGGGAGGAACATTAGTGCTTTCTGGCCACGAGAAAGCTTTTTCACACAATGATCCTTTAAAAGCATATCCCCATGAAGCCAACCCCTCCATGGTTCCATAGCAGCAAGGGAAAACATACCTCCTAAAGAGGTAGACACACTTTCCTAGAATTCGCAAGGAACTCTTTCCAACATATGTAGCTTCCTTGAATATTTGTAGTTATAGGTGTTACCTCTAACAAGAACCGTGGGCTTTCAGGCATGAATGTGAGGGCCACCACTGAGGAGACACAGGGGAGCGCACAGACTATCACGAACACACGCCAACTATGAAACTGGTAGGCTGATCCCATGCTGAAGCTCCATCCTGGAAAAGGAAGAAGAGAAGAGTGAAGGACAGTGACCCTCAGACTGCCTTCTGGGAAAGCGAGGACCCCGCCATCATCGTGGGTGTCCACACTGCAAATTTATTAATCAAGTCTTAATAGAGAAGAACGACCCAACGTGGGGATTAGCCACAGTGACCAGCTCAAGTACACAACCACTGATAGGAGTGGTGAAAGAAAAACCAAAGGGGTCAGGGCTTAAGTATGGGGATGCATGTGTGCTTCTGTACAACCAAATTCCAAAGGCCATGATGAATTTGGAATGCTTTTTTCCAACAGACCACTGTGATGGGCATTTTGGTTTGCTCCTCCAGTCGCTGACTGCCCACTCCTCTCCACCCTGCTGTGTGCCAGGAAACAGACCACTATGAAGGGAGTCAACTGGCTCCCTTGCCCATTGGCTTCCACTGGGTTTGGATAAAGGAAGCAGGGACAGGAGACCAGAGAGTGGGGACAGGACACTTATTTCCCTTGCTTCCCTTCTGCCTTGCCCTGGCTGGGTAGAGGTTTGGCATTGGTTATGCTTGCCCTCTGGGCCCTTCTTCTATGGTCATAGCTCTTGTCAACTTCGGGCAGTCCCTCCCTCTTCTTGCCCTTTGATGCCCAGGGGGGTACAAGATGTCCTCCTGCTACAAGCTCCTGGGTACTTTATTATTCCCTACCAGTTTCTTTTAACTGTTTCCACATGACTCTTTAGTGATCCCTTGAAAGGGTGTCTTTGGTTTGCTGCCCAGCACCCAGACCAGTACAATTATTAAGAAACGGCAGTTGTGGTATCTTTCCATATGCACGTGTCCTAAAATAGATCAAGAGAATTTTAAATTTCTAAATAGTATTTTTACTATAATATATATAATAAAAACAAGAATTATGGGATACAAACAGAAAACTCTTTAAGAACTAAAAGAAAGCCAATATTTGGATGAGTATAGAATGGTTAAAAGCTACATTCAAACATAATTCTAAAGGAGAAATAATGAAGGATAAAAAAATCTAATTGAAAACAGAGAGGAAATGTATACAGGCATGGGTGAATTATATTAGTCAAAATTTTAGTTTTTGGTATTGCTTGGCATTTATAAGTCCTTCTGTGAACAAAAGCCAGGCCATCCCTAAGAGAACAGTGTAATTATTCATTATTTACATAAGAGCCAAGTGAGATTCTGAGGGTGACAACTTCCTCAAGGCCACAAAGCTGAAGTTACATATCAGAATCTTCTCCACCAGGATTTGAGGCCACACTCAATTTCATGTCTATGCACACTCACTCATAAACAGAATTTGTTGACAAATGACATAAACATCAGTGACATGCTGTATCAATCTTAGATTAATAAATATTACCTGGGAATTTAATACATGAGGATTATATGAACTGGTAAATTAACCACATCATAAACTTCAGGAGAGGATGTCTACTCTCAGTGTTCTATGTAGCAGAAATTCAAAAGCCTCAAATATCCAAAAACACAGAAGAAATTTTATGATGGAACAGAGAAAACATACCATGTTCACTTCACATTTGATCTGAGAGCTTCTCATAAAGAATGTTTTTTTAAAAAAGATCTAGATCCTATTATTTTACACACTGGATGAAAAAGAAAAGCTTTACATGGCTGAATGAAGCAAAAGCAATATTTTAAATGTCAGGCTACAGCACAGAACTACGTCACACTAGTGGATAGACCAGGAAACATCTTGTGATAGAATAATGCTCCCTCTCTATGTCCTCATCCCCATGCTTAGACCTGCGACTATGTTCCCCTATTGGCAAAGTTGCCTTGCAGGTGAGATTCCATTAAGGACATTGAGGTACAATGATTAAGTCATAGAGCTGGGCTCCTGCTTACATAAACAGAAGAGCCTTTTTGTAAGAGAAAGAGAGAGACAGAGATGTGATGACAAAAGTCAGAGGTGAGCTTGAGGAGAGACCTGAAGATACTACAGTTCTGGCTTTGAAGATGTAGAAGGGGCCACACACCAAGGAACGTAGGTGGCTTGCAGAGGCTGGAAAAAGCAAGGCCATGTATTTTCCCCTCGAGCCTCCAAGAAGCCCTGCCAACTCATCTAGACTTCCAACTTCCAGAATTTGAGAATAATAAATTTGTGCTGGTTAAAACCAGTAAGTTTGTGGTGATTTCTTTTCTTTTTTTTAAACGTTTATTTATTTTTGAGACAGAGAGAGACAGAGCATGAATGGGGGAGGGGCAGAGAGAGAGGGAGACACAGAATCGGAAGCAGGCTCCAGGCTCTGAGCCATCAGCCCAGAGCCCGACGCGGGGCTCGAACTCACGGACCACGAGATGGTGACCTGAGCCGAAGTCGGACGCTCAACCGACTGAGCCACCCAGGCACCCCAGTTTGTGGTGATTTCTTACAGCAGCATGAAGAGAGCAATATGCTTCTCTTTGCAGTTACAGCTTTAGGGCTTACTTGATTGACAGCGATTACATTAAAGAATTTCAGCTCTTCTCTATGAAACCTCAGGTCCCTTGCTTTGGCTCGGACTTCTCTAGACGCTTCTCTGGTGATTTCACTCTCCTTCTTGACAGCTGGTCCTGGTATCGCCCTTCACTTCCCCTGCTCCTGAACATCACAGCAATAGGGAAGAGACTGATCGCAGTGTGATTCCAGTTGAGCACTTTTCAGCCTACAGACGAAACTGGACTACACATAGAATCTAAACCCAGAGAAGAGCTAGCTGGTACAGAGTTCAGCTTTCCTCAGTTGAAAATGCAGTTTTTTCAGGTAGATTCTTCTCTCCAGCAGCCGAAGCTTAGCCTATTTGTTGTGTTTCATGTCATTCTCTACTTCATTAGCCATGAGGTTGGTCTTCTGACCCCGTGATTGGGGTGTGCGTGCATACATACATTGTGGTCTTGCTTTACATAAAGGGTGTGTGGTCCACTCATTTCTCTCTCCTTTTTTTTTTTTTTTGCAATATGATTTTCCCTAGGCTCCAAAACTCTTTTGTAACCTTTTTAGGTCCCTCTTCAAATCTCTAGTCATCTACTCCACTCCTTGCACTTGACCCTACCTCCTATTTTTTTTTTTTTTTTTTTTTGAGAAAACAAACACAGAGAGAACCACATACATCTCATCTTCTCGCTGCTGAATACCCCTACCCACCCGCTCCTGTCCACACCCTCTTCCTTCCCTTAGGATCTTGGGCAGTTCGTCTGTGGAAACCAATCCAAGGTCAACCTGTCCACGTGGCTCTGGAGCCCAACCTTCTCTCTCTCTCAAGGACAGAACTCCTGTAGTTATCTATCCCTCCTCTCCAGCCCTCCTCATGGTGTTCTCTTGCCTTACTCAGTGGGTCATTTCCTCAGCACACCCATCTCCACCATCTAAGAAAAAACCCTGTCTTGACCCCCACAAGCCTCTCCAGTTGCACAGCTACTCCTCTATCCCCATCACAGCCAATTGTTCTCAAAAGAATGGTCTATAGCAACTCTATCCACTTTCTCATCCAATATTCTCACCTCAAATAGGCTTCTGCCCCCAAATTCAACAGAAATTGTGCCAGTCAAGGTCATCTGTCTTGCCAAATTTAATGGTCACTTCTCCATCCTCTTCTTACTCCAACTCTCTCAATCATTCCATATAGTTGACCTTTCTCTTTTCTTGGAAGAAGTTATTCTCCTTATCTTCCTCATCACTACATGTATTAGTTTCCTTCCCACCTCAATGACTTACCTTTAGTTTTCGTAATGGCTCTTTCTCTGACTAGCTCCCCAAAGTTGGTATATACCAAATATTGACTGTCAGTCCTGTTTTCTGGCTACAGGTTCTTTCTTGGAAGACTCATGGATTTCCATGACTTTAAGCACCATCTATATGCCATTGTCTCTGAAACACAGACTGTTTTCTTTCTAGAGCTCCAGAAACCCATCTCCATCTGCCTATTTACATTTTTACAGAGGTGTCTAATAAGCATCTCAAAGTTACTGTGTCCAAAATGGAACTTTTGATTTCCTGCTCTGCTATCAAAGAAAAGTCTTGTTTTTCCTTCAGTATTTCTCTTTCAGCAAATGATACACTGCCAGCCACCCAGATATTTGTGCCAAAAACCAGGACCACATCCTTGACTCTTCTTTTCCCCTCACCACACTCAAGGTCCAATCTCTCAGCAAACTCTATCTCTCCAATAGACCTCCAAGCCACCCATGTCTCCACCTCTCCCTGGTACCAGAGAGCCCCTGTCTGGCAACACTGTACCCCTGACTTTCAGCAGGAGCCTCACTCTCCTTTCCCTGCCTCTCCTGGTGTGTCACAGGCCACTCTCCCGACATCAGCCAGACTTATCCTGTTGAAATGTCAACAAGAGCATTTCATTTTGCTTCCTGAAAGCCTCCAATGGCTCCCAAGACCTTTGGACTGAATCCAAATGCCTTGCCATGGCCTCTGGAGCCAACAGAAACAGATTCCTACCTACTTACCTGAGCTCACCTTCTGCTGGTCTCCTTGCCCTCTTGGTCCAGATCCACCTTCCTGCTGCCAGTTCTTTGAACATACAAAGCTTAATTCCATCTTAGGGGCTTTGCCTTATTTCCTTGGAAGCCCAGCCATACATTTGAAAATAATGTTTGTTATGTTTTAGCTGGCCTTTCTATGAGTTTTGAAAGTGAGAGGGTCTTTCAGGCAGTCTCATCACCAGTGTAGTTCCCTTGGGGTCTTTGCTTGATATTTTCCCTGCCAGAACTGCTCTGCCTGGATATTTGCATACATTCATGCTTCCTTCACACCTTTCAGGTCAGTTTAAGGTTATCTATCTCTTCAGAGAGGCCAATCACTGAATCCCACTCTCCATCACCAAGGCCTGTTTTATCGTTTCCACAGCACAAAGCTGTCAACCGCATTGATTCGTTGACATGTTTACTATTTGTCTCTCTCCCCGTCATCAGAGTAGGAACTTGGCTTTTGTTCCTCACCAATACATTCTCAGTGCCTACAGCAAGTCCTGGTCCATAGAATAATGTTTTTAAACATCTGCTAAATGAAAGCACACACACACACTCTCTCACAATGTTCGTGTGTGTAGACGAACACATGAAAAACCACGGCAGGCTAGTAAGACTTATTTTCTATTGTCATTTTAAAAAATGTACTTATTTACTTATAGAGAGAGAGAGCACGGGAGCCAGGGAGGGGCAGAGAGAAGGGGAGAGAGAGAATCCCAAGCAGGCTCTGCACTGTCAACACAGAGCCCAATGTCGGGCTCCAACTCATCAACGTTGAGATCATGACCTGAGCTGAAATCAAGATTCAGATGCTTAACCGACTGAGCCACCCAGGAGGCCCTCTTTTGGCATTTTTTTTAAATGGACCCTAAATAGCAAAACAACATTGATTTACTTTTTCAAATTAAATTAGTAATTTATATAGTATAAAATTGATTGCTTTTTCCATTATACAGTTCAAGTTTGATCAACGTACAGTCACATAACCACCATCATAATCAAGATGCAGAGCAGTTCCATCCCCCTAAAACATTCCTCCCTGCTGCCCTTTTACAGTCACCCCTTCCTCCCTCCCTAACCACTGATAACCACTGGCTTTTATAGTTGTCTTTAGTTTGGCTTTTTCCAGAAGGTCATATGAGTGGAATCATACTGTACACAGCTTTTTGAATCTGGCCTAATACACTTAGAATAATGCCCTCATGCAGACTGTCGCACATATCAATACTTTGTCCCTTTTCATGGCTGACTACAATTCCCTTGTGTATGGGATGGATCCCAGCTTGTGTATCCACTCTCCAGCTGAAGGACTGCTGGACTGTTTCCAATTTCAGGTGATTATAAATGAAACAGCTGCAAACATTTCAGACAGGTTTTTTTGCATCCCTAAGACTTCCTTTTTTCTTGTGTAAATACCCAGGAGCGAGTTAGTCGAGTCATAGGATAAATTTATATTTAGTTTTATAAGAAACTGCGGAACTGTTTTCCACAATGGCTGTACCACTTTACATATCCCTCAGTAGTGTGTGAGAGCTCCAGCCGCTTCTCATCCTTCCTGCCACTTTTTTTTTGTCAGTTTAGGCATTTTTATTGGCCATTCTAATAGGTGTATAGTGGTATTTCACCACAGTTTTAATTTGCATTTCCTTACTGCCTAGTGATAACCTTAACTTACTTTGTTTATTCATTCATACTTTCTCTGAGCACCTGTAAACGCTAGCCACAATGCTCCACGGTGTGGAGGCTAATAAGACTTATTTTCTGCCCTCAAGGAGTTCCAGTCTAGTTGAAGAGGCAGATATTAGTTAACAGACACAAGAAACAGTACCACCCATGCTAGAAAAGGTTATGAAGAAAGCGTGGTTGGAGTACAGAAGAAGCAGAGGTATCTACCCAAAGGAGTATTTTCTTCAGAGCCTCAGCTACATTTCTTTTCTGATTTGGGTCCTGAACAAAGAGCTAATTCTTCAATTTCTAACATCTGAGTTAGAGATACAATTCAAGTCAATACTTAAGAAGTGGGGGCGCCTGGGTGGTTCAATCAGTTGGCCATCAGACTTCAGTTCAGGTCATGATCTCACAGTCAGGGAGTTGAGCCCCGCGTAGGGCTCTGTGCTGACAGCTCAGAGCCTGGAGCCTGCTTCGGATCCTGTGTCTCCCTCTCTCTCTGCCCCTCCCCAGCTCATGCTCTCTCTCTCTCTCTGTCTCTCAAAAATGAATAAACGTTAAAAAAATAAAATAAAAAAGATACTTAAGAAGTGGATGACAACTGCCAAGACAGGTTGTGCCATGCTTGGTCAATAACTCTTTTCTTCCTTATTTCAACCATCTGACCTGGAGAGAAGGAGGACAGCTCTCAAGTGAGAGGAGGGAATCCTAGGAAGGGAGTCCACTGCTACTCCCCTTTTATGACATGCCCCTGCAGGAGGCAGGGTCAAAGACTGAGGGATGATATTCTGTGGCTTGAATGAAAGATAGACACAGTGAAGGTTTTCAGGAATGGCTGTGCAGATGCTTTGTTAAACTAAAACACCATTACCTGGACGAAAAGCGAGTAAAAGAATGAAGTGGTGAGACACTGACCACCCTAACTATTTAGCCATGAATTCTTGGGACTCCTCTCCAGCTCTATTTCAAGATGGCTTAAATTTGAGTTTGAAAATGATATAAAACCTAAACCACAAACATCAGGAAGTGGGGAGACATCCACAGGAGTGAAGGACTGGAAAAATAAACCAAGCCACATGCAACTAGGAAAGTGGGTTGTTGCTTTAGGACACTCATCTGCACTTACAAAATGGATTCTCTTAAATGAGCCTTCTCTGTTGGCACCCACACCTTTCTTGTCTTAAAAAAAAAAAGATGCTTGTGTGGGAGGTAGTTCTAATTATCCTTTGGACTTTGTTTAAAAAAAAAAACTCATTAAAATGTCAGAGTGAGGGATTTATCTACATATAATGTAAATTCCATGCAAGGAAGGACCTCAATTAGGGTATTACAGAAAGCAGTTACTGCATAGCGCTAATCAGTGTGACGCTAATAAGAGCATTATGTGTCCTGCATAATAATCAAGGCCATTTACAAGCCTCAAGCCAATGTGCTTTAGGACTGCAGAAACCAGCTGCCTCCCCAGTGGTGTGACTGTCTGAAATCTTTCAGGGTGCCAAGGCAGAGGTATGTGATGCATGCAGAAGAAGAATGCTGGCTTTCATGTTCCTTTTTGGCCTTGGTCTCTGATGCACTGGGGAATGAACACCTACTTTACTGATCACTATTTGGTTGCCAGTTATGTGATATTATTAGGACACAGCCTTTGGTAGGAAGGCAGATTTTAGGTGCAAGACACAGATTCAGCGTTCGAAAACATAAACAATCCATGTTAATAACAAATAAATATTCTATGTGAGATGAGTTTTTAATAGCCAAGAAGTAAACCACCTATATTTATTTGTCACTGGTCTTCATTCACAAGGTATACAGACAACTAAAATTCTCTTTAGAAAAGCAGCTGAGGGGCGCCTGGGTGGCTCAGTCGATTAGGCGGCCGACCTCGGCTCAGGTCACGATCTCGCGGTCTGTGAGTTGGAGCCCCGCGTCGGGCTCTGTGCTGATAGCTCAGAGCCTGGAGCCTGTTTTGGATTCTGTGTCTCCCTCTCTCTGACCCTCCCTGTTCATGTTCTGTCTCTGCCTGTTCCAAAAGTAAATAAAAACATTAAAAAAAAAAATTAAAAAAAAAAAAGAAAAGCAGCTGAAAATCCATTTTCTCAAGTGGCCAACAAACATAGGAAGGGAACAATGACCAGATGAATTTCTGATTTTAGTCTTACAGAAATAAAATCGTATCCCCTCAAAAGATCACTGGTTTATATAAATACTGTCTAATCAATATGAAACATTAACACTTGGCTAGAAACTCAGGTTGTCATGCATCTAAAGTCACCTGTGGCTTTACAGCCAGATGCAGCTGGACAGTCCCTGTTGCTCATAGCAGAGATTTTCACCTTCTCTTTATTTGTGAAAAAAAAGAAGAGGAGAAAGAAGCAGGGGGGAGGGGAAAAGTTAAATAAACCATGGTATAGCCATGCAAAAGCACACCATATAGCTACTTGCAAAGAACGAGGTGGATCTTTCTGAACTGATATGGAATATGTCCAAGTTACACTGTTCAGTAAAAAAAAAAAAAAAAAAAAAAAAAAAAAAAGTTCTTTTCCAAACAGTGTAAATAGTAATGATTTCAATTTTATATACACATAAAACATGTCATATGTAGAAAACAAGCTGGGGGGGGAGGGAAATAGACTAAACTATTTTATTTTTATTTCATTTTTAAAAATTTTATTTTAGGGAGAGAATGTGGGCAGAGGAGAAGGGCAGAAGGAGAAAGAGACTCTTAAGTGTGGAGCCCAACACAGGGCTCAATCCCACGACCCTGGGATCATGACCTGAGCCAAAATCAAGACTAAGATGCTCACTCAACCGAGCCACCCAGGCAGCCCTTTATTTTTATTTTATTGTATTTTTTAAATTTTTACTAAGCTATTTTAACCGGCAACTCAAGGTATGGAGTGGGTGCTAACGGGACTTTCACTTTTCGGCATTACTTGTTTAATTTGAGTATCATATTACTTTGTAATATTTTTTATTCAGAAAAGGAGAAAAAGCTTTTCAAAGAGTTGTAAGCCTTTGATTTTTCTCAAGTACAAGGTATGATGGGAAGAGAGAAAGGATAAGGAAAGTGGAATGAGAACTGTGACACTACTCAGCATCCATAGAACTTGTGGAACTAAACCAAGGTTGATTCTGATCGGGACGAATCAAAACATTGCCACTACAGGGGCGCCTGGGTGGCTCAGTCGGTTGGGCGTCCGACTTCAGCTCAGGTCACAATCTCGCGGTCCGCGAGTTCGAGCCCCGCGTCGGGCTCTGGGCTGATGGCTCAGAGCCTGGAGCCTGCTTCTGATTCTGTGTCTCCCTCTCTCTCTGCCCCTCCCCTGCTCATGCTCTGTCTCTCTCTGTCTCAAAAATAAATAAACGTTAAAAAAAAAATTAAAAAAAAAACATTGCCACTACAGTGCTCATTTATGGATAGCAATGACAAAGTGCCAGCGACTACCTTGGTGTCTCCAGGTGGGAGAGAAAACAACACTCATAGACCTTTGATCTTTGAACCAGTAACTCTAATCATTTTCTGATTTTGGATTCTTGGGGCAGAGGCCAGCTGCATCTTGAGCTGCAATCAACACTACTGCCAACACTGATACACAAAGCAATCACACACACACACAAAAATTGGCAGGGATCTGCCTGCAGCACATAACCACGCCTTTGAAAAGTGCGAGCCAATTCAGCTGGAATTATGCACTCCAGGGAGAGGGCCCAAGTCCAACTAACTGCAGGAGTCATCTTTCTCTAAGAGGAGGCCCAAGCAAAAGCTCATTTTCCCTATTAGTTTCTCTATTTCTGTCTCTGAGCTCTGGTCCTACCATTTGGAATGCACAGAGTGAGTGGTCAACAGCAGAAGGAAGTCATGTTACGCTTCTGGTTCCTGAGTGTGGCTTGTCACCCTAACCGTGCTTTCAAAGAAACAAACTTCCTGGTGGCTTTTTTGGAAGTTATTTATTTTGAGAAAGAGAGAGAGAGAGAAAGCAAGCAAGGGAGGAGCAGAGAGGGAGGGAGAGAGAATCCCAAGCAGGCTCCACACTGAGCGCAGAGCTCAATGTGGGCTCCACCTCACAAGAACCGTGAGATCATAACCTCAGCCAAAATCAAAAGTCAGACACTTGACCAACTGAGCCAGTCAGGTACCCCGACCTGGTGGCTTCTGAAAGAAGTTCATGGGCTGGGTTTCCAAGGTTACTTTTTTCTGTTATATCTTCTGTGAGTGCTTCAAATATGAAAAGAGAGAATGAGAGGACCTTTCCAGAAAGAATTCCTGCTGCATGTATGACTCATTTGAACATGGTGTTTCCCAAGCTCCACCGAAAGAAATGAGTCCAAGGGTTTGAAAAAAGCTGATAGCATAAACTGTGTGTGTGTGTGTGTGTGTGTGTGTGTGTGTGTGTGTGCGCATGTTTGTGGTTGTGTTTGTTTCTGATTTCAACAAAGGTCTTTGGGGATTTTCTTTTGTAGACAGTAATATAATATTAATATTATGATAATGTAGGTCAATTAAAATTTTATCAAAGATTTTTATGTAAATATTTACTACAGTAGCCTATAAAACTGGCAAATTTTGACCACATGCAAATGAAGCTTCTATCGTAAGTGCATATACAGGCAGCTCATTACTTTTTAAATATACATTGTTATATATTCG
The DNA here is from genome assembly GCF_018350215.1 of Panthera leo. Classification (NCBI taxonomy): domain Eukaryota; kingdom Metazoa; phylum Chordata; class Mammalia; order Carnivora; family Felidae; genus Panthera; species Panthera leo. Next base: position 140,278,895 of record NC_056679.1, on the reverse strand, counting down.
TATATATTATAGCATATCTTCTAAACACACATTGACATTCCTTCTCTATTTTACTCGCATAAATATTTACTTAAAATTAACTGTATATGTGTGCAGGTTTATATTAATATATAAACTCGTACAGAAGCTGATGACCAGTCTTTGGAAACTGAAGAGCAAATAAAACCAAATACTGGCAAGTCTTACACTGGGTAGAAAGTTGAGCTAACAGACTCTAAAGTTCATTCTAGGGCTAAGCTTCTTTCTGATTCTAAAATCTTGTGCTTAGAACAAATGAAGCCATAAGAAATTCTTTCTGGAGTATAGATCCATGATAAGAAATGAAGCACTTTCAAACTTGACAAAAATAAAACTCAACAAACTTGTAAACTTAAACTGCAGTTAGTTTGGACACAAATGCCAAAGGCTGGGAGAGGACTCATGGCAAGATAATGATACTTATTTGATATATTTGTAACTCAGTCTGCTATTAAAGTAGCTGTCCTTAAAAATCCTTTTAAATTATTTTGTAATCAAAGTACAGTAAACACACAATGTTATATACATTAGTTTCAGGTGTGAAACATAGTGATTTGACAAGTCTGTTCCTTATGCTGTGCTCATCATGAGTGTAGCTGCCATCTGTCACTTTACAAAGCTATTATGATATCATTGACTATATTCCCTATGCTGTGACTTTTATCCCCATGATGTAGTCACTCAATAACTGGAAGCCTATGTCTCTCTCTCCCCTTCGCCTGTTTGATCCATCCCTGTACCTCACCCCCTTTGGCAGCCATTAGTTTGTTCTCTATATATATGGGTCTGTTTATGTTTTTTGGTTTTTAGATTACAGGTACAAGAAATCATATGGAATTTTATCTCTATGATTTATTTTACTTAGCATAACACCCTCTAGGTCCATCCATGTTGTCACAAATGGCACAATCTCATTCTTTTTTATGACTGAGTAATATTCCATTGTATATATACCACATCTTTATTCATTCATCTATTGATGGACACTTGGGTTGTTTCCATACCTTGGCTATTGTAAATAATGCTGCAATAAAAACAGGGGTGCATATATCTTTGTGAATTAATGTTTTCATTTTCTTTGGTGAAATAGCCTATAGTGGAATTATTGGATGTGAGATCTCTACTTTTAATTTTTTGAGGAACCTCCATATAGTTTTCCACAGTGGCTGTGCCAATTTTCACATGCACCAAGAGAGCACAAGCGTTCCTTTTCCTCCACATCCTTGTCAACACTTGTTTCTTGTCTTTTTTATTTTGGCCATTCTGACAGGTGTGAGATGATGTCTCATTATAGTTTTGATTTGCATTTCCCTGATGATTACTGATGTTGACCATCTTTTCATGTGTCTGTGGGCCATCTGTGTCTTTGGGAAAAATGTCTCTTCAGGTCCTTTGCCCATTTTTTTATTGGTTATTTTTTTGGTTTTGAGTTGTGTCAGTTCTCTATGTATTTTGGTTATTAATCCCTTATTAGATACATCATTTGCAAACATCTCCCAATCAGCATGTTGCCTTTTTGTTTTATTGACAATTTCCTTTGCTTGCAAAAGCTTTTTATTTTGGTATAGTCTCAGTTATTTGTTTTTGTTTCCGTTGCCTCAAGAGACACATCTACAAAAATGTTTCTATGCTCCATGTCAAAGAAATGACTGCCTATGTTTTCTTCTAAGAGTTTATGGTTTTAGGTTGCACAGTTCAATCTTTAATCCATCTTGAGTTTATTTTTGGGTATGGTCTAAGTAAAATACTTTTTTTTTTCCTAAACAGTGTTCCATACAACTTCAGGGCCCCTATTCTATTCCAGATCAGGACTTCTTTTTGTTCTTTGCACATAGCCTCAGCAAGATCTAATTAATGATCAACAAAAGCTCTCTGCCCATTCCCTGAAGATTTTCAATGATATGGTACAAAAATACTAATGGAATCCATTCTTAGGTGAAAGATCTTTCCCCAGGGTAGGGATAAGGAGAAGGCCATAATATTTCCAGTGTTATGACAACAGAGGTCAGCCTGAGTGCTCTTTGTCGCTGATGCCAAAGGTCATACTCATACATCTTTGCTAACTGTTGACCTGTCTACCTGCTTCTTTTTTCTAGCCCCATTTCTTGCCTGTAGTCTCTGATCCAGAACAAATCATTTAACACTTGACAAGTTAAACAGCTGTTTAGCTCATGATTCAGGTCCAAAATGACCCTTAGATCTTTGTCATTTATGTCAAAGAAATTCCATGCTAATGGGCTGGGAAACACATGCAACCACATGACCTGGGAGCTCTGGTTTCCAGGCCTTCTGCCTCAAGGAAAGGGACATTGAACGCTCCTTCCAAGTCCTGTGGATGGCAATACAACTCTGGAGAGGTCCCTATTGGCCCCATCACCAGATATTGCTTACTTGTATCCAATTTAACTCCACTGAGAGAACAACTTTCACATCATCTCAGGTTCCTGAGACTCACTGACGCCAGATGTTTCTTCAAAGGCCCCAACCCAAGTGGAGGCACTCAACCTTCCTCACAGCTTTCCACACCACATATGTGAGAGTCAGCCTCTACTCTCCTCCTTCTCTATGTCCAGTTGACCACTGAGAAATGCAACCCTATTTTCTGTATATCTTCCAAGCCTCTCCCTGCCTCTCCATTCCTGCTTTCCTTGAGGCCCTTGTCCTCCATAACCTCATAGGGCTGATCTGCAGCTGGCATGGATCTTCATGGCTGCGCCCACTGCTGAAATCCTGAAGGACACACATCATGGGGGTTGCTCAGAACCCTCGCACTGTGGACCTCTCATGGTAAAGCCACAAAGGGGTAGCACCAGCCTAGCAGCAGGCCTTGGAACCTGGCTCCAGGGCTTTGGTTTTCTCTCTTCTGACTGGTCACAGCCCTGTCGCTAAATAATTATAATACCTTCTCCCTTTAATAGGCTCCAGCTTCCAATCTGCCTAGTCTAGTCTATTTTCTGAGTACTTCAAGAGATGTTTCTATCCTATTACTCACCAACATAAAACCTTTCCAGTGGTTCTGTGTAGGCCCTTCACGATAGAGTCCAGAGTTTTCAGTGTGACCACAGGCCCTCCAACACCTGGCTCCTGCCTCGGTCTGCATCCTCATTCCTCACGGACCGCTCCTTCTACCATTTATTACCTGCAGATACTTTGCAGCTTCACTATTCCTTACCCTTGTCAATTTGGAGAATTCCTAAACTTTAGTCTTCTATTAGCCAATTAGAGAGAAGTGTTCTCTATAAATTCTTCTGGACACATTAAAAGGTATTCACTTCCCCCTCCCAGTGAGTTTTCTGGATATTCTGTAAATTCCCACAGGGCTTAGCACAGTGACGGGGAGCAAAGCCCCATGAGAGAGTGATTAATTTATCTCCAAGTCTGTTCCTTGAAGCCGGGGGTCACATCTTATTCATATCTTATTCATCTTTAGTATAAAATGGCAAAGAGTAGTCATCCAGCAAATGTTTACTTAATTACCAATGAAGAACCCACTCTTGGATTCCTTTATAATCAGAGTTTGCCTCATACATTCCAAAGCAACTTTCTGGAAATGTCTCTATTTCCTAATTTTTAACTATATGGAGGGTTTTTTTTTTTAATTTTTTTTTGTTATTGATTTCTAACTTAATTTCCTTGTGGTAAGAGAATATGCTTCGTGCTTTTTTTGGTTTTTTTTTTTTTTTTTTTTTGAGATATGCTGGAACTTGCTTTAGTGCACAGAGTGGTCTATTTTTGTTTTTGTTTTCCAGCTTTACTGAGGTATGAGTGACAAATAAAAACTGGATTATTATAGGTGTACAATGTGATGATTTGACATATGCATGCCTGGTGAAATGGTTACCACAAACAAGTTAAATCACACATAGCTCACCTCATCTTTTGGGGGCGGGTTGTGGAGGGAATACTTAAGATCGATTTCTTTGCAAATTTCAACTGTAAAAATACAGGATTATTAACTACAGTCACCGTGATACATACAGAACTATAGACACATTAGATCCCCAGAATTTATTCATCTTACAACTGAAAGCTTGCACCCTTTGGCCCATTTACCCAGCTTCTAGTGATATATTTCACCCATAGCCAGACAGGAAAGGGGACTTCCCTCTGGAGCAAAGAATGCAATTTCTCGTGGACAAACTTAATACAACCCCCACACAAACTGGATTTCCTTTTGGAAACATAAAATTCTCAGGAATTAATAAGCTGGTACTTAACTCAAAGGGACCCTTCTGACAATACATCTTTAAAGCATGTTTCATTCAGACTGTCTGAAAACAAAACACAGGAGCCCAAATCAGTTCAACTATTGGCAGGGACCCAATTCGCTTTTGCCCATCCTTGATTTATAACCCTGCAGGAGACGTACAAATGCTGTTTCTCCTAACTCGCCTATTCCCTTTTGTTCAAAATGTCAGGCATCTACCCAGAGTTAAATTTCACCTTTGCTCCCTGGAAAGGCTGACTGCTTGGGTCATTAATCTTGGACCAGAAAGAAGCTCCTGGCTGCTACCGACTGTGGAAATGATTGGTCCTGGTCTATCCCAGGGAATGGTTGTCTAGGGCTATGGCGCCAGAAAAATCAAACTCAGAGTGACCGGGTCTGGGGCAAATGCACCAGTTTTTCATTCAGTGTCCCCTTCCGTGGCTGCTGCTTAGGAGACATGATCTAATAACTCTGAGTCCACACTGACAAAGTACCAGGGCAGAAGGAGATTCCTGTGCCAGCAGAGGAGGCCATAAAACCAGCTTTGACTGGAATGCTAGATCCCAGCACTTAGAGATTCACATGTGGCCTCCCTTTCTGCTCATGACAGTGTATTCATTCTGATTACAGTTTTGGTAAAAGACAGGAAGCTTTGAGCATCAACTGCAGCCTCCAAGAGGGACACAGGTGGAGTGGATTCGAGGCCTGCAGCATATTCCTAGAATATTTATAGCACCCCCACCACTCTCCAGGCACCTCAAGCATATCATCTTGTTTAACACATCAGCAATCCTGTTGCCTCCCCCCGCCCCATAGGGTGAACAGATAGATACAACACAGGCCACAAAATAAAATTTAAAAAGATTTTTAAGTAAGATTAAATAAGATTTTTTAGGGGCACCTGGATGGCTTAATTGGTTAAGTGTCCAACTTCAGCTCAGGTCATGATCTCACAGTTTGTGAGTTCGAGCCCCGCATCAGTCTCTGTGCTGACAGCTCACACTGGAGTCTGTTACAGATTGTGTCTCCCTTTCTGCCCCTCCCCCACTCGCAGTGGGTCTCTCTCTCTCTCTCTCGCTCTCTCTCTCTCTCAAAAATAAAATACACATTAAAAAATTTTAATAGAAGTGTGTCCTATGTAATACTTGAGCATACTTACACTAAAATAAATTATTTGTTTATCTGAAACTCACATTGAACTAGGATCCCTCAATTTTTTTTGGTACGTCTGCCGGAAGACATTTGGCAATGTCTGGAAACATTTTTGATTGTCATGAGCTTGGAGGAGGAGTTACTACTGGCATCTAGTGGGCAGAGGCCAGGGATGCTGCTAAATATCTTATAATGCACAGGACAGTTCCCCCACCCGCAAAGAATTATCCAGCTCAAAATGTCAATAATGCCCAGGACAAGAGATCTGGCTGTAAACCGGTCATTGTTTTTGTCTGTGTTACCAGCATTCAAAGTAAACAGAGCTAATGAAGGTAGTTTGAAGTTGGTCTTCAAAAGGACATTTGGAAACAGACTTTCAGAAGACTTTAGATTTCATTCCTGCATGAAGGCACTTTGTTTTTAAGTTAGATCTTTTTGGGGCACTTGGGTGGCTCAGTCTGTTCAGCGCCTGACTCTTGATTTTGGCTCAGGTCATGATCTCACGGTTAGTGAGTTCGAGCCCTTCATCAGGCTCTTTGCTGACGTGTGGAGACTGCTTGGGTTTCTCTCTCTCCTCTCTCTCTCTCTGCTCCTCCCCACTCACATTCTTTCTTTCTCTAAAATAAATAAACTTAAAAAAAGTTATAAGCTCTTTTTGCAATAAATTTGATCTATAGGACTTGTCACTTTTCTCCTTACATGTGTTTAAATGCACCCTAAAAACCAAGTATAGGTGGCACACAGCAAGAAAAGCAAAGAAATGTTTTCACCCCTGAGGGTTTTGGTAGAGTGCAGCATTCTCCATCAAAAGTTTTCTTATAAGTGGTTATTACTACAAAGGAGGTAATAACCACATATTTCCTAAAGGATCTGTATTCTTGTTTCATAAGGGTAGGGGAGGTTTGCTCTTAACATTTCCTGCTAATCTTCAGGAATGGAGAACAGCATCCTTAGTAAAAGCATCTGGCTTCAACCCCATGTCCCCATGTCCCCACAAGGTTATTCCAGTAAAGCCAGAGCAGTCAGGGATGGGAGGCCCACACCGGGTTTCACAAGCCCTGGACTTTGAAGAACTCTGTGAGGTGTTCATTCTCTTCAGGCCCCTCTTGGCTTGTGCCTCCTGGTGTCCACCTGTCCATTCCTGTCCATCACCATGTGCCGGAATATCATCACCAAAGTTCACTGTCTTCTCACAGCACTTATACCCGCCATCCATACACCTCACGTCCTCTCTCTGCGGCACAGTCTCTTCTCTGACTCCTGTTAGTGCATTTCCCAGTCTCTGGAGAAGGGCTTCATGAAACTTTATCAACAATGAAATGCTTTACTGCAGCCTCAACGTTTCCTTCCCTCCCCCATCTTCTGTCTATCTGCTGAATACACCTGACTGGACTAAAAGAATCTTTTCAACATCGCCCACCTCCAACCACGCCTCCCCATTCCAGCCCAGCGATGCCCTCCATGGCACTTCTGTGCACCATGGCATTGCAGGGAATAGTGTTGAAAATGCACATTCCAAGCCTCCACTACCAGAAAAATCCACATTTAGGAGGGCTGGAGTGGGTCCCCAAACCTGCATCTTAAAAACCACCCCAGGTGGTTCTCATCCAAGTGTTCTATGTGTACACAAGAAAACCAGCTTCCAGTCTTACCCTATTACCTTCTCTTCCTCGCACCACCCTGTGATGCCCTTTGTGCCTCAGCTCAGGCTCTTTTCTTCTCACCCTTGTTATCGGCCTACAAAATTCCTATTCACACTTCCAGGCCCACATCCAATGTCACCTCCACGAACACAACAGACTTGCCGAGAATCAACAGCTTTGTCTTTAGTAATTCCTACAGTGATTTTATGTCCTGCCTCTTCCAGCATTTATCACATATTCCACATATTTGATTAGAGTATGTACTCTGCTAAATGCTAGAGGCTAAACATTTCGTCTGTTGAATCATGTTAAGCAGAATGGAAAAAACAAAAGGGTACTTTAGATTTGGGTATACCTTCTACACCCCAAAAGGTATGCAAGGTGTAGGTCACCAAGTAATTTCAAAAGTCATATTGTACCTGGACTTCATCTAGAATTGTAAATTACACATCTGTAAGGTTTTGTGTCCATAACTATCATTTCTCTGTTACACCAGATTTTTTTTTTAATTGGGTTACTTATTGTAACCTTATCAACCACTCATCCCTGCCTGTTATTGAGAGCTGTCTAGCTCCTCTGCTACCATGTCTGGAGATGCCCAGGGAACATCTCATATGTACACATGAATGCTGCCCCTCCCATCACCCTGAGGGGTCTTTTGTTTCTCTCTTCTGGGAATCTACTGACAGATACATAGGCCTTCAATACCCAACAAATCCCTAGGATGCCCTGCTCACTTGTGCCATACCCCAACTTTGAAGCATCTCTGGAAGGAATGAACAGTTCAGGCTGTGAATAGGACCCCCTAAATTGTAATCCTCATTCTGCTGGTTACTAGCTGTGAGACCTTGGGCAAGCTACTTGTTTTGTTGTTGTTGTTGTTGTTTGTTTGTTTTAATGGGTTTTCCTTGTGATAAAATATACATAACAAAAATTTACCATTTAAAATTTTTTTTTAATGTTTATCTACTTTGACGGTAACAGAGACAGAGTACGAGCAGGGGAGAGGCAGAGAGAGAGAGGGAGTCACAGAATCCAAAGCAGGCTCCAGGCTCTGAGCTGTCAGCACAGAGCCTGATGCGGGGCTTGAACCCACGGACCGCGAGATCATGACCTGAGCCAAAGTCAGACGCTTAACCGACCAAGCCACCCAGGCACCCCCCAAATTTACCATTTTTATAATTCTGTTTGCCTATCTATCTATCTACCTATCTATCTATCTAAAGATTTTAAAGTAAACTCTGTACCCATCCCGGGGCTCAAACTTACAACCCTGAGACCAAGAGTTGCATGCTTCCACCCAATGAGCCACGGGTGCTCCTTAACCATTGTTAACGTACAGTTCAGTGGTAGTAGATACATCCACATTGTTGTGCAACCATTAGCACCATCCATCTCCAGAACTCTTTTCATCTCACAAGTTCTATACCCATGAAACAGTAACTGCCCATTTCCCACCTCCACTCCCAGTCCCCAGCAACCACCGTTTCACTTTCTATATCTACAAATTTCACTACTAAAGGTACCTGATCTGGGTGGAGTCATACAGTATTTGTCCTTCTGTATCTGGCTTATTTCACTTACCTTAATGTCCTCAAGTTTGCCCATGTTCTATCTTAAGTCAGAATTTCCTTCCTTTCTGAGGCTGAATAATATCCCACTCTGTGTATAGGGCACATTTGTTTATCCATTCACCCATCAGTGGGCACAGGTGGTTTCCATCTTTTGGCTACTGTTAATAAAGCTGCTAGGAACGCTGGTGTACACGTATGTCTTCAAGTCCCTACTCTCAATTCTTTTGGGATTATACCTAAAAGTGGAGTGGCTGGATCGTATGACAATTCTGTGTTTAATTGTTTGAGGAACTGCCATTTCTTTGTATAATGGGGCTATCGTAAGGATTAATGTGACAGAGTTATAACCAGGGCTGTGCGGTGCTGAGGCTGCTGTGTGGGCAAGACTTGGTCCTACTATCATTATTCATAGGCCTGGACCCAAAGCCTCCTTCACCCAGTATTGAGATTCCCTTTTCCTATCTTGAGCTCCATTGGGTTCAAATGACTCATTCGTGGACATCTTTTTCAGTTCATGTGTAGTTCCCTCTCACTGGTGTTCATACTGAACAAGGATGCACAGAAACCTGAGGCAACAGAAACTGCACTATCAACAAAGGTCCCTCTCTCTGACTGGGTTCCTGGACCGGGTCTGTCTCCTTGGCCCTCCCTCCTCAGTGTCCTTCTATCCCAGGTGGCTCCCCATTCCCCCACACAGTCAGAGTCCTTACAGGTCCTTACAGGCACACACTGACCAGGGTCTCAGATGTGCTCAGATAACACACTCAGTTTAGGTTCCACGGGGACATGGCTACATCCCATTACATAGATTAAAAAAGTGAAGATTTCTTTAAAAATCAGCTTTAACATTGAATTACCAGTGTTCAACATCACTGTCTTCAGAGAAATGCAAATTAAAACAAGGAGATACCACACCCACCAAGTGTTGGCAAGGATGTGGGGCAAGTGGAACTCTGAAACATCACCAGTGGCAACGTAAAATTACAACCACATTCCTTACACACACACACACACACACACACACACACACACACACGTAAAATGTAAAATGGTGCAACTTTAGAGAACTGGCAGTTTCTTATTAAGTTAAACATACATCTATCAGATGACCCAGAAATCCTACTTCTGGGTATTTACCCAAGAGAAATGAAAATATAAGCAGAGCTGAGGCTGTTCAAAAGTCTTCTATAAGAATGACCAGAAAGCCGTCTTTAAAAAAATTAAAATTGACCCGTCTCCCTACACGCGCACACACACACACACAAAACAAAAACTGGAAGCAACTCAAATATCCATCAGTGGGAGAATGGAGGAACACACTGTGATGTATCTTTATAATGGTACTATTTTATAATAAAAAAATGAATTACTGATACATGCAACATGGATAGATTTTTAAAACATTGGTGACTGAAAGAAATCAGAAGGCTCCACACTTTATTTATATAAAGTTCAAAAATGGGAAGAACTAATCTTTGGTGATAGAAAGCAAAACAGTGGTTGCCTCTAGGGTAGGCAGTCAAGAGGCTGACTGACAATGGATGTGAGAGAACTTTTTGGGGAGGTGGAAATGTTCTGTTATCTTGATTTGGGTGGTGGTTACATGGATACATACAATTATCAAAATCCATGGAACTGTACATTTAAGACTCTTGCATCTTTTTGTAGGTAAATTATAACCTCAATTTAAACAAGAGTAGGTCTGATGACTACCACAGCAAGATCACATACGATACTGGTGATACATCAAAGCTCCAGGCAAAGTACTAGATACTTTATCAACTAATCTGACTTGGAAGCATTCAAATTGTATTGCTCTGGGCTTAGTACTGTTTCAACTGGTTGCATTTTAATAGACAACATTCTTTTTGCTCTTCACAGCAGAGGTGACTAAAGGTCAGGGAGGGCTCAGGTTCCATATTGAAGCTCCTTCTAGCCTCTTGGCTGGGTTCTCCTACTCAGGAAACACTGGAAGAGGGAGTTCCCAAACCTGGAGAACTCAGGAAGCTCAGGCCATTTCTCTTTGCCAAAGGGAGATTTCCTGAGGCTGTTACCCTTTTGACCAGGTGTTTAGCAGTCATCCAGATGAATAAAATACAAACTGCATCCTGCTTAACCACCACCCAGTCCAAAGGGTGAGGCAGCAGAATTATTGTTTCTAAGGGTTCAAACCACAGAAACAGGTAGTTCTGACTTTTGAGATCTCCATGAGTACTTCACCTCCCACCATATCCCTTGTAACCACAGTCTTTACGCGTGCGCACGCGCGCGCACGCACACACACACACACACACACACACACACACTTGAGCTATAGAGAGTATTTAGCCCCAAAGGCAGCAATAATCATGACATGAATGAATAAAACTATATTTTAATTAATAAGGTTAATAAATAAGTAGGAAAGGCAAGGAATTTCTTTGCTTAACTTGGTGGCTCTCAAAGTCTGGTGCAAAGAACACTTGTGGAGTATACAGTGCAGGTGCCTAGAGGTAGTTGTGCTGGGAAGTCTAGCAACCAGCTTGAATAAACAAAATGGACACATGCTTTGATACAGTGGTAGATTAAGGAAGATAAAAAAAGGTATTCCGAAGCTTAGAAGTCATTTTCATTTGGGCAGAGGCTGGTAGAAAAAGTTCAAGTACAACCTTAGGACTTCAAATTCCAATCAACAAGAACAAACTTGTTGGTCAAGTCTGTTTGATCAATGCTTTTTCCTTCTGAGAGCCAAGCAGAGATATGAACTGGTTGTTTTTTTTAGTTCTATGGATGTCTCGAAAAGAAAAAATATAATGACATTTTGAAAAAGGAGGCATGTCAGGAGCGCCTGGGTGGCTCAGTCGGTTAAGTGTCCAACTTTGCTCAGGTCATAAACCTGTGGTTCATGAGTTTGAGGCCCACGAAGGGCTCTGTGCTGACGGTTTGAAGCCTAAAGCCTGCTTTGAATTTTCTGTCTCCCCCGCCCTGTTCCTCACCCACTTGCACTCTGTCTCTTTCTCTCTCTCTCTCTCTCAAAAATAAATTAAGACTAAAACATTATTTGTTTTTTAAAGGAGGCACCTTCAAAAGATTTGGGAGTAGGAGAGATTCTGGCTAGGACACGAATTTGTGTGGAAACTGCTCTTTTCCAATCAAGAGCCCATTTTGCACATAGGCAAAATACCTTTGAGTTTTTCAAAATACCTCATGAGCCCTCTGGTAGACTGAACTTCCAAAGGTCACAAACACAAGAAAAGCGTCTGGCAGAAAATGAGGATTACCATGAATCACAAAACCAAAATGCATCTCCCTCATCCATTCTAGGTGTTCTATGAAATGGTGAACTGTGATTAACTGTGATGAACCCTAACCAACACTGGGGGGCACCCTGAGTTCACAAGCTACGCAAAGATGAGGCACTCGGAAAAGCCTCTTCCCTGGTGACTGTTAACTTGCCAGACTGAAGGGAAGCTAGAAGCAATTCAGACCAAGGCTAAGAAGCTGTTATGTTTTCTTTTTCCTCCACGATTCTCATTAAAATTCTAATTTAACCACTGTGCTATTAAATCCAACCTGGCAAGGCACCCCTTTGGGGATAGATGCAAAGATGGAAAGGCAGCACCCTGCCCTCCAATTCTGAGGGCCAGACAACCAGTCAGAAGGAGCGGAAGCACAAAACACACTCTGTGAGGGTCATGACACAAGGTCAAGGTCTCAGAAGGAAGGGCAGAGGATCAAAATTGTTTCAAGGGAAAATCTTTGCCCATCGTTTTGTAAAAACATCTCAGAACATATTCCGTATCCGTGCCTTTTTGTCAGGTTTTGAGTTTTTAAACAGGGATTGGGGAAAACGATCTGGCAAAGAATTTCATTCTTATACCAGCTTCTAAAGAGAACCTGAGCCCTCTTTTCTCCTGGAAGGGCCAGAGATGGGAGCCAGGGCAAAAAACAGGCAGGAAGGACTAGAGGATTCTGGGTGTTCGGTGGGTGGTGGCCTCAGGGATGAGGGGCTCAAATGAGGCAGTCCCTCCTCTGGTGGGCCTGTGGCTCAGCAGACTGGAGAGGTGACCTGGGGGTGGCTTGGCATGCCCACGCAAGAGATTTCACAGGGTGAGGGTGTTTGGTTTTAATGGGCATGGGCTGCAGATCTAAGGGTTATTTGAAACTGTGGGATTTGGAAAAGAAAAGTTGGATACAGTAAAGGAATGCCCAACTACACAAACACAGATCCAAGCTAGGACACTGGGTTCTCGAGGGCAACTCTGGGATCATAGTAAAGAAAGAAGTATTTGTGTGTGAGGACAGTTAGGAGAAAAGGGCTTTAAAAACCAGGGGTGAGGTAAAGGGGAACCAGGGACATGTTGGGGCAGAGGAGGATGGGGACCAGTGCATGGGAGGAATGGACAACGTGGGAAGATGATCTCAAGACCCCCTCCCTGGTCCTGTATCCAAACCACTTGATATAATTATCAATGGAGTACAGCAGAAAACACTCCTGAATCCTTGTCTGGGAAAACCAGAAACCTAACAGAAAAGATTGAGCTAGACACATACCTGAGGAGGTAAAACATTAGTGGTTCTGATTATTTCTGGCAGAAAAAGAAACTTTCTTGCATCTGGGAAAAAAACCTCTGGTCAATATGATCTATTAGGAATTAGTGTAGAGTGTCACAGAACTTAAGAAGGGTCTTTAATGCTATTACGAATGATAAGCATTACATCAAACAGCTGTTTTTCCTCTTGCCATAGGCTAGAATAACAGGCAGGTTTTGGTTAGCTGAGAATTTCCTGACAGTGAGCATCAAAAACTGTAGACAAAATAAAATCCACTGGGTTGGGGGATGGTCTTATAAAAAGAGGAACATCAACTCTGAGTATCTCATTTGTCTGGAAAGACCTGGAAAGGGGGTGGACTTGATTCACCTCACCTGCTTAGGATTCTTTCGATCATTTTCTTTACCCTCGGATAACAGTTTTGTTGTTGCAGTTTTCTAGCTATGAAAACATACATGCTTATGTGGCAATTCAAGCAATAGAGAATATGATTTCAAAGAAAGCAAATCACCTCAAGGTTCAGCATCCAGAGATAAACATAATTAACATTTTGGGCTTAGTACAATTCTCAGTATTTAATTAAGCCATGAGAAGATTTAAAGAAAGTCTTGGGGGAAGCGAGGAGTTGCATTCAATAAGATTTCTGAAATATGAGTCTTGGTTCATAGGATGTTGGAGGCAATCTGTGTATTTCACAATGAATATTCAGGCCTGTCTGCACCAGACATTACCTTATAGACCTGGACATTTGTGTAGAAAACAGGCAGTTCACAAGGGCTGGAAGAATGAGATCAAGAGACATGTCATAGAGCTGAATATGGAAGTTGGAGTAAAGCTTTTGTTAGGTCTCATTCCAGTTGAGCTGCTCAAAACCCGCTTCCACCAATACTCCAGAGGCGGGAAAGAAGGAGGGGCAGGCTACCGCTGTTATGCAGCCACCTGGGTAGATCTGTAAACACATTACATTGCTACTTCCTGCCAAGTCCGATGAGGAAAGTTCAGGTTTTTAAAAAATCAGTGAAAATATTCTGCAATAGTTTCTCATCTTAAGATAGGAAGAAAGTTGTTTTTTACTTCTTATAATATGTGGAAAGAACTGTTTCTACATTAAATCATGCCTGTAGGTAAAGCTTAAAGATTTCCACTTCGTGTTAAAAATTCTGATACCATTCAGATGGGGGAAAAGGTGTTTTGAAAACACATCCAAGCCACCTACCCCTCCTCTTCAGATGACAATTGCAAGCCCAGATTGTCACCTGTGTTTCTGACCTAGGCCAGAGATTAGAGGTCCCAAGTAGCCCCTTCCTTGGGTTCAAATATTTTGGAGGAGTGGCTCACAGAACTCAGAGAAACATTCTACTTACTAGATTGCTGGTTTATTGTAAAGGATATAATTCCTGAACAGCCTAACAGAGGAGATGCATAGGGCAAGTTATGGGAATTTCAATACTCTCTAGGAGACCCACTCTTCCTAAACCTCCTTATGTGCACCAATGCAGAAGCTCTCCAAACTACCTCCTTTCAGGTTTTTATGAAGGCTTCATTACACGGGCATCACTGCTTACGTAAATCATTGGCTGTTGGTGATTCAACTCAATATCCAGCCCCTTCCTGTCCCCTGGAGGTGAGGAGACTCCAAATTCCAGTCACAAGATTGGTTCTACCGGCAACCAGCCCTTACACTTAGGTGTTTTCCAAATCACATCATTAATGTAACAAAAACCACAACTGTCACCACCTAGGAAATTTTAAGGGTCTTAGGACCTCAGTGCCAGGACCTGGGTGGAAGACCAAATATTTCTCATTATAAATGAGAAATACTCATTTCACAAAGATGAAATCTTCATGGTAGAACGGTAAGACTTTCAGGGAGGGTCAAAAGGGATGAAGAGGGGCATGAAAGCCAACAGTCCCAGGGACATTCATCTCTCTTCTCTCAGAGAATCAGAGGTGCATGTGGAACAGAACTTCTTGCTCATTTGATTCCGCAGAATTTTGAGAAACCATCCCTGCCACCAACATTTCTAAACTGACGTTTACATTTTCATCTTAGGTCTGGATGTGTCTGTTAGTAAGGGTAAAATTTCTGGCATAATGTAAATAATGGAAACCTTAAATAAAACCAGAATGTCACTCAAAATGGAACCAATGGAATCTCAATGCCACAGCCATTTGGAACCGCCATCAGTCACTTACTAACCACAGGGTCAAGCTCTTGAGTAAAAGAAAATTTTACATGATCCTCTTTTCTCCTTGAACTGGACATTCCATTCTACTTACAGAGTTCTAACCTAATTTAAGTGTATTGTTATGCATAAATCATGTGTTTATGATTTTATTGACCAATCTATTATACTTCTCTGCAAGCATATGTCCTAAATTTAAAATATAAAACAATATCCTGATCGCAAGCTTTCTAAATGATACTGAACATTATACTGACTCAGCTATTGCTACACAATTGATCAATATAACAAAATATAGTTTTTAAGTTTGACAATATTGACACTAAAAAATAAAGTTTTATTGAGAGTTTATCTTTTGATAACACGAAATGGAGGGCTTTTTTCCCCTCAAATGGTTCATGCATCCATTAGTAGATAATACTTATTGCTAAAGTGAGACAGAGTTTATCATTAATTCTTATTCATGTAAATAAGTAAATGTGAATGGAGAGAGTTTTACTTACAACTACATGGTTCAATTCTCTGAACACTCAGTTCTCTCAGTTTGCATCAAACATTATTAATGACATACCAGATTATTGGATTAGATCCTTCTTCAGTTTTGTTGAAAGCAAAGAATTAGAAATGACTGGACTGCAAAAGGATTTGTTACTTGCTCATTAGACTCATTTGCCAAACTCCTACACCAACATTTAGAATCATCCCTTATTCAGAATCTAGAGGTTACTAGCTGAGGACACGAGTGAGCATTACATTACACCTCTCTTGTAGAGTAGGAGAAGGGTGTGTTAACAGGTACATTAATCAGTTTAAGGGAGCGCTGCTTATGGAAGACCAACTTCTTAAAATTGGCTATTTATTTATTTATTTGAGAGAGAAAGAGAGACAGATACAGAGACAGAGAATCTTAGGCAGGCTGCATGCTCAGTGCAGAGCCTGACATGGGGCTCAATCCCACAACCCAGAGATCATGACCTGAGCTGAAACCAAGAATTGAATGCTCAGCTAACTGAGCTCAACCACCCAAGTGCCCATTAAAACTGGCTTTTTAAAAACTATCATTGCAGACGTCTTTCTTCTACTACTACTTCTCCTACTAAGCAGCCTTAGAGTTGTTTGGAGGCTTGAATGGGATAACAGAAGTAAAGACATCGAATTTTATGTCAATGTTAGATACTGTTTTCATGACTATTTTTGATACCAGTGATTCAAGTGTAACAAAATAGGACCAGGGGTCAGGTACACAAGT
The DNA here is from genome assembly GCF_018350215.1 of Panthera leo. NCBI lineage: Eukaryota > Metazoa > Chordata > Mammalia > Carnivora > Felidae > Panthera > Panthera leo. Next base: position 140,262,333 of record NC_056679.1, on the reverse strand, counting down.
AATGTCAATCCCAGCAATAAGAAAACATTGTTAATAAGTTCAAAACACCAGACTCCTGGACCTGTAATGATAATGAACAGGAACACGGCTAGTTCTAACATTGGACAGCACTGGTTCTCACAGTGGAGTCTCTGAATCAGCAGCCTGAGCAGCACCTGGGAACTTCTTACAGATGCACATTCTCTGGCTCCATAGAGGTATTGAATCAGAAACTCTGGGGCCGGGACCCAGTTACCGTATTTTCTTAGGCCCTCGAGGTGACTCGGTTACATGCTAAAGTTTGAGAACACTGCTGTTCAGGATGATTTATATGTGAGGAACCGTAATGGGTGACCTGGCGCGGTAGGTGGCAAAATAAGAAGACAGGAAGAAACATTTAGAGTGAATTAGCTCTGTATCAACATACCACCAAATTTCGCAGGGGTAGGAAGTGCTCTTTCTTTCATTTTCCAGGTGATGCATATGCTCTAATTGGTCAAGGTAAACAAAAGGACCCTCAGGAAAGGGGACTTGATGTCTACACGGTTTTCAGAGTATAACTTAAGACTCTTCAAACTACATAAGCTAATGGATGCTCCTCTTGTGTGCAAGGACAAGAAGTCCTTTCGGTCTTCCCTTTTATAAAGAGAGAAACAGAATCACGGAGATTTCAAGGGAGACGTAGCTGTGCCCACCTGGCTACAAAGAACTGGGTCTTGCTCTCAACAATACTGTTTTCCATTTCAGGGCTGTGCCAGGACAGCGGGGCCCTCCTCCAGCAGTCTGAGGCTTCTAACACTGACCCAGGAAATCTGCCACCAGACAACCTCAATCACATGCAGAACAGGTTGCCTTCAGTGGGGGCAGGCATGGAACCCAATCCAAGATAGCTCATGTAAGAAAAATGCAGCTGGACAAGTGGGTAAATAACCCCCTTTGTCCAATACAGTGTATTTAAGGCATCTAGAAAAGGATGGAAAGGGGTGGTTCAGAAATACTGATGCTAATGGGGTTTGGATGCTGCTCCCACAGGACGCTTATTTAGCACAAATGAAATCAAGCAAAATAGAACAACTCTACAACACAGGGTACTCGAGAAGTTCTCAAGCTTTCAGTTACAGCATCTCTGATGGGTTGACTTTAACGTAGGGTTTTTAAAATACAAAGAGTGTTTTTGTTGACAGCATATGTAAAAAACAAATCAAGTTAAACGGCGTGTTAGGCATTTATTTTTAATACCAGTTAGGTTTGGATTTGTCCTAATGATGTTTGAAGAAAAGCAGGATCTGAAACAACAGCCCAGCCCCAATAACATGGAGTGGACAGTGAGAAGGGCGTCTGTTGATTTTTCTTCGCCAATCGAGGGAACCTCTAAGACATGGGTACGCAAGCAGGATTAAAGTCCTCAACCATTTGTTTTTCACACCTGATTTCTGCCTTTCAGACAAAGTGACTTTAAAGGAAAATGGAGAGATCACACCACAAACCAAGTATTCAGAATAAAAGATTCCAGTCGTGTAGCAAATGCCACAGTAACCCACTGAGGGTTAACATGAAGTCGATACTACTGGGAAAAAAAAATCTCACTATGAGTATTGTGGCAAAAAATTGAGCTGCTGTATGGCTGAGTGGAGACTGCAGAGATTTATATATCCCAACGTTCTGCAGTGTGTTCGATCGGGTCTCGCACAATGCGACCACTACCACCACAAAAAACAGAGCTGTGCACATCGGCGACACACCTGTCATCATTTTCATGACAGCAGAGGGAAACAGTAACATCCTGGCACAGTCTCATCACATCCAAGAGAAATCTGTACAGACATCTTAATAACCATATGCATATATTTTTAGTGTATTTTCATTAAAGATATTATTTATAAAATGAGTCATGTTTCCAACCAGCCAAATAAAAGCAGCCGGTGGTATTAACATAATTATTTAAAAGCCTCAGATCCTATTAAAATGCTCCCCAAATCAGCTTTACGGTATAATGTTACAATATTTTTCAAAGCCAGCATTGAATATTGAATGGCTAACAGGACTGCCTCATGCATCTTTTCAATTTATTTCCATGCCTTTTTTTTTTAACTTGATGACTATGAGGGGAACGTAAAATTGATAAATGTTTTGCGTCTGACATAAGACATTTCCTGTTTGTGTGAGTGCATTAAAAATAACAAAGGACTCTAGAGTAGACAAAATCCACTAAAGGGGCTTCCAACCTAATGTTTCATAAACTCAGAACAGCTGTTAATTGCTTGCAGCAGTGTGGAATCATAATGCATGATGGAAGTCATCTTAAAGATTTCCTGCGTCCCTTAATGAGAGGCTTTCGAGGTCCCTTCTCCTTGTCTCCTCATGGCTGATCCAGAATTTTATTTTTTTCAGGTTTAATAATGATGTAACTATTTTAAAAAACTGATTGCTATTGACTGAGTGGCCCAATTGCAGCCACAATGCCACCTCACTTTTTCTCCTTTTGTTTTTGTTTTTCTTTTTTCTGTTTAAGGAAACTTTTTTTTTTTTGTCTTTTTAAAATTTATCTATTGTTTAATTTACATCCAACTTAGCATATGGTGCAACAATGATTTCAGTAGTAGATTCCTTAGTGCCCCTTACCCATTTAGCCCATCCTCCCCCACAACCCCTCCAGTAACCCTTTGTTTGTTCTCCATATTTAAGAGTCTCTTCTGTTTTGTCACCCTCCCTGTTTTTGTATTATTTTCGCTTCCCTTCCCTTGTGTTTATCTGTTCTATGTCTTAAATTCCTTATATGAGTGAATTCATGTATTTGTCTTTCTCTGACTGACTGATTTCGTTTAGCATAATACCCTCCAGTTCCATCCATGTAGTTGCAAATGGCAAGATTTCATTCTTTATGATAGCCGAGTAATGCTCCATTGTATATAGATACCACATATTCTTTATCCATTCATCCAATGATGGACATTTGGGCTCTTTCCATACTTTGGCTGTTGTTGAAAGTGATGCTGTAAACATTGGGGTGCATGTGCCCCTTTGAATCAGCACTCTTGTATCCCTTGGATAAATACTTAGTCTCACTTTTTCTCCTAATACCTGTTCCTTCCTCTCAGCACAGGGGCTTGTGGCTAATACTTCTTTATTTCAGTCATTCAACAATTATTGACTGAACACCTGCCATGCACAGGGTCCAGGGCTGGAAAGATGGCTGCTGTTATGGGCCAAAGTGTGTCAGCTCCCCCCACCTCCCCATTCCAATGTTGAAGCCCTAGCACCCAGAACCCCAGAATGTGACTGTATTTGGACACAGGACCTTTAAAGAGGTAACTGAGTTAAAAAGGGGTCAATGAGCTGGGCCCTAATCCAATAGGACTGATGACCTTAGAAGAAAAGGAGATTGGGATGGACAACACAGAGCGATGATCATGTGAGGACACAGACAGAAGATGGCCATCTAGAAGCCAAGGAAGGAGGCCTCAGAAGAAACCAAACTGCTTGAGACCTCGACCTCAGACTTTTAGCTTCCAGAATTGTGAGAAAGTTAACTTTCCGTTTTTTAAGCCACCCAGGCTGTGGCATTTTGTTACGGCAGCCCTAGCAAACTAATAGAGCTGCTTTATGCCCATGTGCTATGGACCTGAATGGTTGCAGATAATTGCTTGGTAAAATATGAATGTGGAAGACCAAAGTACACAATGATGTGTTCTTCCCTTAAGAATATTACTAATTCTGGGGCGCCTGAGTGGCTTAGTCTGTTAAGCATCCAACTCCTGGTTTCAGCTCAGGTCATGATCAGGTTTTGTGGGTTCAAGCCCTGTGTCAGGCTCTGCACTGGTAGCCTGGAGCCTGCATGGAATTCTCTCTCCTTCTTTCTCTCTCTCTCTCTCTCTCTCTGCCCCTCTCCTACTCGCTGTGTCTCTCTCTCCCAAAAAATATATAAATAAACTTAAAAAAAAAAAAAAGAATATTACTAGCTCTGCAGCACTTTTACAGCCAATACAACATGTGTGTAACTTGGTCATCAGAAGTCCTGAACCCAGAACTTTCCAGGCTTTGGGCAATTTTCTCTCTTCAATGTGGCCTTGCTTCTCTTCTTCCAAGTGCTTAATAGTCACTGTCATCAAGGGGTGCCTGGGTGGCTCAGTCAGTTAAGCGTTTGACTTCAGCTCAGGTCTTGATTTCTCGGTGAGTTTGAGCCCCGCATCAGGCACTGTGCTGACAGCTCAGAGCCTGGAGCCTGCTTCAGATTCTGTGTCTCCCTCTCTCTTGGCCCCTCCCCTGCTAACGGTCTGTCTCTGTCTCTCAATAATAAATAAATGTTAAAAAAATAAATAAAATAACCACTGTCATCAAAAGCCTCTGCAGGTGGGGAGGAACTGGTTGAGACCTGCCTTGAATTTATTGCTTTACTGTCTACTTATTTATAAAGTACCAATATACATGTAGTCTTCTATTTTCAAGTTTAATCTTAACGGCTAATGATAATGACATTGTTGGAACTTTAGGTAGTTTAACAGTTTTCAGTTTTAATATAAAAAAAACACTTTAGATTTCATAAAACTCAAACTTAGATTTAAAATTCAAATGTACTTTTTATTCTCCACAAATTGTTAGACTAGAAGTAGTTCTCAGATGCTGTTCCTATCCCCTCTTGGTATTTAGCAATTTAAAAAATCAACTTCTGTATGCCAGTGCACAGCAATTGGAAGAAGGAAAAGGCATTACCAGCAGTAACCCAGCCACCCCTATTCCTTTTTAAAATGTTTAAAAATTTATTGGGGTGCCTTGGTGGCACAGTAGGTTGAGCATCGATTCTCGATCTCGGCTCAGGTCATGATCTCATGGTTCAAGTCGTGAGTTTGAGCCCTGTATCAGGCTGTGCCTGATGGCTTGGAGCTTGCTTGGGATTCTGTCTCTCCTTCTCTCTGCCACTTCCCACTTGTGCTCTCTCTCTCTCTCTCTCTCTCTCTCTCTCCAGCTCTCAAAATAAGTTTATTTATTTATTTTGAGAGAGAGAGAGAAAGAGGGAAGGAGAGTGAATGTGGGAGTGAGCAAAGGAGGGGCAGAGAAAGAATCCCAAGCAGGCTCCGTGCTGTCAGCAAAGAGCCCAACAATGTGGGGCTCCACTCCTATTTCTAAATGTGAAAAGGAAAGCAGGTTTTGAGTGACAATTACAGATTGATAAGGAGTGATCATGGTGAGGGAAAAGGAGCATAGAGATAATCACAGCATATGCTCACGGAACATGAGAATATTTATCTGCAAAATTTCAGGGTTACATCTGTTGCACACAGCAGGTCATAAGACACAATCATTGTTCTGACTTGGCTGTTTCCTCTCACATTTCCATGTTCTTAGGTCACTCAGCAATGAGCGAATCCCTTTTCAGGATGTAACATCATCTTTGGCCCATGTCTTCCCCATGAGGAAACTGGGACAGTAGCACATAAAAGATTCTGAGTTTATGGTTTTTAAAGTCTGGCACTTCAATTTCCATTCTGTAAAAGGTCACTGATACACCTCTCAGCAGATAAATCATTTCAAATCCTTTCCTTGCTGGATAGTTTCAAAGGAAAAGTAAGGATGTTACTTGGCTCTCCCTGTAGCCTCTGTCCTTACCATCCACCCATGGGTCCTAATTCTGTTGAGAATTTCACTAACTCAGGATCCAATTTTTAAAACCACTTTTCTTGCACAGGCAGGTGGCATGAGAGCAGAAAACACAAGTGTTTGTTCATACATGTTTATACACTAGGGATGAGGAAGTGAGGCATTGGTAGGGATGCTGAGTCTTAGTGAGAGGAGGCAGCACCACTAAGGCTCAGTGGGGTGTATGGGCTTCCTACAAAGTACTTCAAAGCACTCCCTTGCTCCCTTCCCCTTCTACTCTGATTTTGAAAGCGGAGAATTCCCACTCTCCCAGTGTTGCAAGTAAGGTACAGAGGAAAGGGGGTGAACAGGGGGTTACTCTTTAGGACTCATGGAGCATGCACCCAGATGTCTATTTATGCAGTCTCAACAACGAGTCGGATAGATTTTTCTCCTGAGAGGACTGATCCTGACCAGCTGTTTTGACCGCCTGTAGCAAATGAAAAAATTCATCTAGGTGCCTGTCAGATTCAAGTGTTCAACAATAAATAAGACAGTCCACCGGATAGGACGAACACAAGACTCACTGAACTCTGATGTTAATAAACCAACAATTATTCAAGACAATTGCTTATGTCATTGTCACTTTCCTATTTAAAAAAATTTTTAATGTTTATTTATTTTTCAAAGAGACAGAGATAGAGCGTGAGCAGGGGAGGGGCAGAGAGAGAGGGAGACACAGAATCCGAAGCAGGCTCCAGGCTGTGAGCTGTCAGCACAGAGCCTGATGCGGGGCTCGAACCCATGGACCATGAGATCATGATCTGAGCTGAAGTTGGACGATCAACTGACTGAGCCACCCAGGCAGCCCTGTCACTTTTTATTTAGATAAATACTAGCAAAATTTCCCTTGCATCCTGGTTTCTTAGTGCCGGTCATTTTGGCAGAGAGAACCACAGCCCTTAGAGTGCAACCAAAGTAAAGGAATCCTCAAGGAAATACAAAGCTGTAGACTCACACTGGGGCCTTCAGAATATAAATAAGAGGAACTACTGCGTGTGTGTGTGTGTGTGTGTGTGTGTGTGTGTGTGTGTAGCCCTTCTCCAAACACACAGGAGCTCTTGTGATACACACAAGAAGTCAGGAACTTGACATCCACTAATGGGGAGTGGAAGCTTGAGCAAACTTCAATAATAAATATATGTCCTTAAAAATTCCCCAACCACAATCTCTTATATGCCAGAAAATCATCCTTTAACATCCTGTGTGTACACTTCAACACACACACACACCCCTCATTCACGGATGGAACCAGAGTTCCTTTTTTTTCTTTTCACTTCAGTGTTTTAGTGGGCCATTTAGTAAATTGTCTTCTTTGATTAATCACATCTCTCTTCCTGGATCCAATAATTCCATCCTTTAAGTATCTTTAAATCAGATGCCCGTAAATCACATAGCACCCCAAGCCCACTATGAATCACTCACATTTTCAATAAGCACCCAGATTTAATAGCTGCCCTGAGTGGGGACTGTAGTAACTGGAAGGTGCACAGCTGACCCAACATTTAAGCCTGGGCAATGGCCCCAGAACCCAATCTACTCACAACATTTAAAGTATCTACCATTCTTAAATCAGAGATGTTCATGAACTTATGAAAAAACGTGTTATATTTAGGTCGGTCTGAGGGTTTCTGTGGACTCCCGTAAAAATGGTCTCCTGGTTACTAAATCTGGCTGCTTTTCTTAACTTATCCTTTTTGACTCCCCAGACCCATCTAACATGAGGGTCTCAGTGTCCTGCATGAACTAAGCTTCTGTCTTTGCCCCATCACCGTGGCATCCTGGTTCCCCTTTGACACCCTGGCATCTCTGTTCTTCTTCTTCTTCTTCTTTTGTTTTTTTTTTTTTTGTAAATTTTAATGTTTATTTATTTTTGAGAGAGACAAAGTGTGAGTGGGGGAGGGGCACAGAGAGAGGGAGACACAGAATTGGAAGCAGGCTCCAGGCTCTGAGTTGTCAGCACAGAGTCCAATGCGGTGCTCGAACCCACAAACTGTGAGATCATGACCTGAGCCAAAGTTGGGTGCTAAACCAACTGAGCCACCCAGGCGCCCCAGTGGCATCTCTGTTCTACTGGGGTTATTCCTGCTTCCTTTTCTTCCAGGTTCTGGCTATTCAATTAATTCACACATAATTTATTCATTCCACAAATATGTATTGAGGGCCAAGCACTGGAGAATCAATAATTCCATTTTTTTGGCCACGTGGAATTTATAAATTAGGGAAATACAAAAAAAAATATATATGGATAGCAATTGGAACAAAGTATGACACACTGAAGATGGAGGACCTACAGGGAGAGGACCCATTTCAATTTTGAGGGTATCAGAAAAGGCTTCCTGGAAAAGTTGATCTATCCATTAAGTTCTGAAAATGACAAATTCTTGTCAGGGCAAGTTTATGTGCAAACACAATATTCAGACCTTGGGTCTCTTCATGGGTATGTTCATGATATTTGTTTATATGCCCTACCTATCCCACTCGATCTATGCTGGCCAATATGGCTGCCAGGAACCACATGTGGATTGTTGGGGCCTTGAGACGTGGCTACTGTGCCTGAGGAACTTAGTCAGTTTTACTTAATTTTATTAAATGTAAAGGTAGGAACTGACACTTGACTCTGTTATTACAAGTATGTTAAGTAGGATTCAAACAACTTGAGTGTGAATCTATTTTTTCAACTGTAAACCTTATGAGTGTGGAGAGAAGTCAGTCCCTATGTGAGGGAAGAACATTCTAGAAGATGGGACTGCACATACAAACATACTGAAAAGGAAACATGTGTGGCATGTACAGACCAGACCAAGCCCAGTATGGCTGGAGCACAATGAGTGATAGACAACAGTAGGATATGAGGTAAGCCAGGGACCCAGTCAGGTAGGGCCAGGGAGGCCAAAGCAAGGACTTCCAAGTGTGAGGAGCAGATACTGCAGGCTGAAAATAGGAAATGGCGGGGTGGACGTACATTTTTAGCCTCATTCTGGTTATCTTATTGAGAATAGACTGGAGAGCACAAAGGGAATCAGAGCCAGTTAGGAGGCTTTGGCACTGATCAATAGCAGTTTATTGAACATCTCAGGGTACACACAGCAGGAAATGAGGACAAGTTAAATCTGGAACTCTGCTGTGCATCTTACTATACACTAAAAACAATCACCACTTAACAAACCATCTTTTTAACAAGTCACTCTTCAGTTAACGGTGTCACAGCAAGTTCACAGCGTGTTCATGCAGGACTATCTCTTTGCTCCTAGTCTTGTCTTAGACTCACCTGAGGAACCATTAGAGGAAGTCTTTCAGCTTCCTGTGATGCCTTCAGTAAGTATTTATTGACTGTACAAGTGACTTGAGAAAACTTGCAGAATCCTTCATTGGTGGAGAGATGAATTATGGTTTTAGAAAGCATGTGGTTTTTTTCTAGTTCAGTGCATTTCTGTGGTGCAAACCTATGTCTACACACACATTGCTACCATGTATTGAACACTTGCTATGGTGACTTGCTCTGTACCAAGAATTTTATAGGAGTCATCTTATTTAATTCTACTAGTTACCCAATGAGCAGATGCCACCACCTTCATTTTCTTGAAGAAACAAAATCCTCAAGGTATTGCAGATGGTCAGTGCAAAGAGTGGCTTCAAGTCAGTTACGCCTGGATTTGAATCCCAGCTCCACACTGACTATCTGCTTGACCTCAGAGTATTTTGTTTTTTCATCAATAAAAAAAATAATAAAGTGTGGGACACCTGGGTGGCTCAGTTGGTTAAGTGTCTGACTTCAGCTCAGGTCATGATCTCACAGTTTGTGGGTTTGAGCCCTGCATTGGGCTTTGTGCTGACAGCTCAGAGGCTGGAACCTGCTTCAGATTCTGTGTCTCCATCTCTCTCTGCCCCTCTCCTACTTGTGCTCTGTCTCTCTCAGAAAATAAACATTAAAAAAAAATTTTTTTTAAAGTGTGTCCAACTTGAAGCCCCAAGGCAGTGTTTCTTCAAGTATGGTCTAGGGTAGACCTATATCAGAATCTCTAGGGATCCTTATTAAAAGCAACAACTGAGATCATGTCTGGGAGTCTGCATTTTTGATAGGCAGTAGAGACAGTTGCCTGGGTGGCTCAGCTGGTTAAGCGTCTGACTTTAGGTCAGGCCATGATGTCATGGATTGGGAGGTAAGGCATAGTGTGTGCCTTCACACAGGTGTGAAGGAACAGGCAAAGTGTGAAAGAGAAGGAGGGAAAACATGTATAAAGGATGCCGTACTGAAGCAGTTTCTTCTAGGGGCAATAGGAGCTCAGTCCCACCAGGGGATCTTTAAAGCACCATGCAGAATGTGTCACAGCACGGTTCCACAGCACGGTTCCTCCATAGGAGGTGAGGCTAAGTCTATTATTCATGACCTCCTTTTACCTACTAGCTGAAGGCTGACCTCTGGGAATAAATTCTCTTGCATTTTAGCACTGAATCTGTGTGAGGTTTAGCAGTCTTTGGAAAGAGCCCTGAGCCCCCAAACCAAAAAGCCCCATAGCAAGTGCTTGAGGCATAATATTGGTAACATATATACTCCTGTCTACATTGCACTAATATCAGGGTACTGGGAATGTGAACCAGGGAACAAAATACATCTACTTCAGGCAGAATTCATCACACAATTGCTGCTTAATTGCTCAATTTGGGGTGGAGAATCAGGGAATACATTGGCTGGCTCAGAAACAACTGTATATTCTTCCCCACACATGCCACACTTTTATGCTGTGGCGGGGCTATCAAAGCATCTCTGCAGAAAATAGTCTTTAAGAAAAAAGAAATGGATTCTAACATTTAAAGGGTCTTTTGATGAAAGAGACTGCTTATTTCCAGGAAATGCTACTCCAAGCCACCTACACTCATCACCCCTAGTCAACAAGCTTCTCTTGCTTACAAACTTTTCAGTCAGATTTCTGGTGCTTCACTCTTGACTATGAAAAGATAGCTAAAGATATCCAGATACCTAAGAAAAGTGTCCAACATCAAAGAGACCAAAACAGAAGAAACTCAGATAAACATAGTCCAAAGAAAAACTACTGCCCACTCCAAACTCTCAAATCCCACTGGCAATACCCTCTGAGATTTAAGACCACATAAAATAGTCATAAAACAAGAAAAGGTTGCATAGAAAAGGCCAAGAACACAAAAATCTCTTAGTTGTTTTAAGAATAGTAAGAGAAGACATGAAAACTCAATACAACGGTTGGAAGATAGAGATGAACAAAGTGCCTAGAAAGTAGACTAAAAAGACAAAAAGATTAACAAAAGAGGAAATTAAATTATCAATCAAGCTAGGTAGTTCAACACCTAGTACACAGACATTCTAGAATGTTAGAACAGAAAAAGTAGTGGAAAGTAATCACTGGGGGCAAACTTTTTAGGAAGGAATTTCTTAAAACTGAAGGACATAAGTGTTCAAGTTGAAATGGCTCATTAAGTCCCAGGAAAGTGAGAAAAAGGGAAAAAAGAGACACATGAAGGCATTTGATGACCATGACCATGGACAGAGAGAACTTACAGAGAGAAAATACAGGTTGTACATAGAGCAAAGGGAATCAGAAAAGCAGATTTGTCAACCATACTGGATGCTGGATGATAGTGGAGCAGTACCCTCAAACATCCTGAGGTAAAATGATTTTCAACCTAGAATTCTATATCCAGCTTGGTATATTGTACAAGGACCAAAAAAAAAAAAAAAAAAAAAAAAAAAAAAAAAAAAAAAAAAAGAGGGTTTAAGTCAAAAAGTCTATGGGTCCCAGAAATAGGGAGTCAACCCAGGAGAGCAGTGAAGCAGAGTCCCAGGATGCCAAGTACATAGCAAACCCAAGAAACAAATGACCAAAGAACTCTGGGAGAAAGGTCTTCAGTAGTAAGTAGTGGAAATGCTAAGTCATTTAGTATGTTTCATCATGCTGAAAACTATACTGAGAGGCTGTACATGTGGAAAGACTTCATCAAACACAAAGAAAGCCAGGCAAATGAAAATACATTGCAATTATCAACTCCACGAAAAGCAAAAGTTATGTAAGAAAGAAATCATAAAAGAATACTACTTGGCTGGGCAGAAATCATAATGATCTAAATTCTGATTACTGATTTAAGCAAACATTAAGAGTTTATTGTATCGAGAGCATAGAAGAACAAGAAGTTGGGCATAGGGCTAAAAACATTAATTCTCCATTTCCATGCCAGTCAACAGATAATGTGTAACAGACACATTAAAGGAAAATCAGCCTATCTACATAATGTAGAAAAAATGAGGTAAATACAGAGTAAACAATTCTAATTGTTGAAAGCAATTGTTCCTGAAGTGAAGGAATGGAGGGTGGGGAAGGGCAAGACATAGAACTGCTAATCTTAATTATAATCTCTTAGTGGCATTTGATTTTTTAGGACAATGGGCAAATGTTACTTTTTTAAAAATTATCTAAAAAAGAAAATGTATTCTGAAGCTCAGAAGTAACTTTTGTGTGCTATCCATAGTGCCCGATCACCTGTTTGTTGGATTACCAGGTGTTATATTAAACATCTTTAGGCCTGCTTGCTGACATGGTGAGCGGAACATCTGCTACACAGAAGTGATCCATTTTATCCTAGAGGAAAAATAGCTCAGCTGAGACAAGGGATTTGTTTCTCTGCAGGAAAACATGGGTCTCACCGCTCAACTCTGCAGTATACCATTTCTAGATTAAAATCTTTCTGTCTTTTAAAATACACGAATCCTTTAATTTTGTATAGGATGGGGCTGCAAGAGATAGCTCATGTCACCCACTGTTTCTTCCCCATATTCATCAAATTAGATGCCAGAGGAATGATCTAGAGCAGACACAATTAATGAAATATACTAAATGTATGTGTAAGCTAAGTACAAAAGAAACAAATGTAAACTTGTAAAATGATGGTTTTCTCTGGATTTGAAAATGGGTCAGATGATATTTTATTGTTTATTTATCTTTTATACAAAGCAAATTCCATGTGAAATTTGATAGCTTGAGATATCCAGTATAAGCATCCACAATACACTTCAAAGACAAGATTTTATGTCCTGAGTTTCTGCCATGTTGCCAACAGTTGCATTGTAGTACTATTTGTATGTAAGATTTTACACTGATTGGATTTTTACTATTTTTCTTTTTAATTTCTATCTTTCCTTCAATATATGTTTAACATATTACAATTGTCCCAACTTGGAAATGTCTTCTCTCGGGGCACCTGGGTGGCTCAGTCTATTGAGTGTCCCACTCTTCATTTCACCTCAGGTCATGATCCCAGCATCTTAAGATTGAGCCCTGAGTTGGGCTCTGCACTGAGCACGGAGCCTGCTGGGACTCTCTCTCTCCCTCCCTCTGCCTCTCCCCTGCTTGCACGCTACCTCATATTTCAAAAAATGTTTTCTCTCAGTACTATACACAGAAAGCTTTGCTGTGTTTTCCTTTACCAAATATGTATATCGTGCCTTAGGGGAATCTGTAATTTAACAGGAAAAAAAAAATCTACCAAAGCCTTGTTTGCCTTGCCAAAACATTTCATAGCATCTCTGTATTTTAGTAAGAATATCCATTTATTCCTTGACTTTGTGTCTCTTAAAGTATCACAAAATGTCTTATTACCATTTTCTTCTTCTTCTTTTTTTTTTTTTGGCCCTTTCTCCTTGGATAAATCTCCCTTTGTCTTGTTTTTCTGACCCTTTGGTGGAAGAATATCACTTAAGTTAAATCTCATTTAGGTGATTTGATCCTGAAAGGCCAAATTAATAAACCACAGGAAAATCAGAATGTTAGCGGCTTTGAAAGCAAAGTGAAAAATGAAAAATGAATGTCTTGCCATTTACCTATGTTAGTTCTTCCATCGAAACTGATCTAACAACTCGGTCTTAGGAAATGTAATATAATTCCGAGCAAGTCTGGCCAGCACGTGTAGCTGCTCCAGCTTCCAGCTCCTGATTCCAGCTACTGCAGGATGAGCAGGGTGAAATCACTCGCCCGTATCACCTTTCATTACAAATCAAGCAAGCACAGGGCGCCCTTTTGATTGGCTATAATATACTGCATAAAGGAAGCTTCAATTTCCTACTAAAGTCTGAACCAGAGGGAGAAGAGAAAAAAATGAGCACATCAATAACCTTTTCCCTCAAATGAAACTGATTTATAATGCTCTCACAGAGTGGCAGCGACGCTGGGGGCAACCCATGAAAACAGAAGCCTGAAATGAGGTTGCTACTTGCTGCCCAAACCACTGCCTTACTGAGGAAGCGGAGGACGGATCATTACAACCTTGTCTCTTCGGATCCCCCTGGTTTGGAAATCATAGCACCACAGACACCAAAAGTTTGATTCTTTGAGTTAAAAACCCCAAATTAGTTTTCCTCTGAAAATGTACTGTACCTTTTATAGAAGGCCACTGCAGGCAAACCTTGAATATGCTGGACTGGGTTTGATAAAATGGGTAAGTTATTTGGAATTGTGCTTTAAAATTGCACCGATTTTCTTCAGAACCATGTATAGACTGGTATAATAGAGGACTATGTCACTGTCAATTTTTGATACATACACTTAAGTTTGTGGGTGGCAAAAAGGACACACATTGAATTACTAGTTCTAGAAACATAGGGTAGGTGCTTCTAAATTACTAGCTCCATTCAATTTAAGCATTTACTAACTTGTTACTGTCATACAAATCAAACTGCCCCATTTACATCTCGGCTTATAACAACGCACAACACTTTAAACAAAACAGCATTTCTGTAGAAGAATTATGCATACAGAAGCCTTCCTAATAGAACTTGTCCCTCCATATTGTGAATTAATGCAGTTTCACTGCTGTGAACTTCTCAAGACCAGCAGAAGATCAGCCCTAGCTGCAACAGCACTACCACATTAACACGTTTGTCTTTGCAGGCCTGCAGGCAAACAGTTGAACTGAAGGCAGGTATTTTGGAACCTGGGCAATAGTTCTGGCTATACTATAGTCACAGGTGCTAATTAACCCTGCAGATTCCTGCACTGGACAGAAACTTCCCTCGGAGACCTCCTTACCCATTCCCCGGCCTTCACAAATTACTTGCCACAGGACCTCAGAATGTTATGTTGGAATGAAGACGGAAGTACATGTTTTCCAGTGCACATGTGTTAGGGCCTGCGGCCTGGAGCACTGGAGGCATGGGAGTTTAAGTAAGAAAAGATGTCATCTGATTCTTATTCCAGGACTCTCTGTACTAATTTAGCTCTGCTCCTTGCATATCTTATGCTCAGAAAATATTTAGTAAATAAATGAAAACAAATGCCGATAAAGCTCTTCACATTTTCTTTTCAACCTTAGGTGTAGGGGGTTGAATTAATTAATTACCCTCCAACCACCACACAATCAACAGCACTGCACAAATAATGTCCATATTTTCTTCCCCCTTTAAAAATTTTTTTTTTAACGTTTATTTGTTTTTGAGACAGAGAGAGACAGAGCATGAACAGGGGAGGGTCAGAGAGAGGGAGACACAGAATCTGAAACAGGCTCCAGGCTCTGAGCTGTCAGCACAGAGCCCGACGCGGGGCTCGAACTCACGGACCGCGAGATCATGACCTGAGCCGAAGTCGGATGCTTAACCAACTGAGCCACCCAGGCGCCTTCTTCCCCCTTTTAATCAACATTCCCCACTATCTTCATGACCCACCAACACCCCCATAGCCACTGTGGCTTTTTAGAAATTGTTATTACTAAAGTAGAGTTGACAGGGCACCTGGGTGGTTCAGTCGGTTAAGCATCCAACTTTGGCTCACGCCATGATCCTGTAGTTCGTGAGTTCAAACTTCACAGCAGGCTCTGTGCTGACAGCTTGGAGCCTGCAGCCTGCTTCAGATACTTTTTCTCCCTCTCTCTCTGCCCACCCTTCCTTGCACTCTGTGTTTCTCTTAAAAAAAAAAACAAAAAAAAACCCAAAAAAACCACAAATAAATAGGGACACCTGGGTGGCTCAGTTGGTTAAGCGTCTGACTTCGGCTCAGGTCATGATCTCACAGTGAGTTCGAGCCCCGTGTCGGGCTCTGTGCTGACAGCTCAGAGCCTGGCGCCTGCTTCAGATTCTGTGTCTCCCTCTCTCTCTGCCCCTCCCCTGCTCAGGCTCTGTCTCTGTCTCAAAAATAAATAAAAACACTAAAAATAAAAAAAAATAAACAAATAAATAAATAAAAATTAAAAAAAAAAAGTAGAGGTGACATGCCTTGCTACATCAGCTCCAGGAGCACAACATAGTCATTCGATAATTCTGTACATTATGCAATGCTCACCACAATGAGTGTGGTTACCATCCAACACTGTACAATGTTACTACAGTATTATTCACTATATTCCCTATGCTGGACTTTTCATCTCTGTGCCTTCTTTATTTTATAACTGGAGGTTTGTGCCTGTTAATACCCTTCACCTAATTCACTCACCCCCCCACCCCCTTTCCCTCTGGCAACCACCAGTTTGTTCTCTGTATTTGAGTCTGTTTCCATTTTTGTTTGTTCATTTGTTTTGTTTTTTATATTCCACACATCAGTGAAATCATATGGGGTCTATCCTTCTCTGTCTGACTTATTTCACTTAGCATAATAGCCTCTAGATCCATCCACATTGTCCCAAATAGCAAGATATCATTCTTTCTTTCCTACTGCTGAGTAATATTGAATTGTGTGTGTGTGTGTATATATATATATATGTATATACACATACATTCATACATACATTTTATCTTCTTTATCCATCAATGTAAATGGTACATCCACTGTAAAAAACAATATGGAGGCTCCTTAATAAATTAAAAATAAATATACTAAATGATCCAGTAATTCCACTACTGGGTATTTGCAAAACAAACAAGCAGACAAACCTTGAAAACACTAATTCAAAAAGATATAGCCAATGTGTTTTAACTATTGACTCAGATTTGAATAAAACCCTTGTAATATAAGTAGTACGCCTCTTGACTTACAAAATGGCAACATGCTAGGGTCTTTACTTTTTTACTTTTTACTCCACATGGTTTTTATGACCTCTCACGTTGCCATTGCTGTTTCTAATTGATGAAAAGTATTCTACCACATTTTGCATACCTATTCCCCTAGTGACGGATGGGCAGATTGTCCCAACTAATTCCTTTCACAAAACAGCATTGCTGTGAACATCTTTAGGTATGGCCCCTTATGGATGTACGTATGCATTCTTCTGGGTATATACCAGGGACAGAGTGTGTGAGGTTAGAATGTATATATTTACACATTTTGATAAGCATCATCTGATTGCTCTCCAGAATGACTACATAAGTGTATGCTTCCCTATGTAGGTCAAAAGACTCCCAGTTCAAGGCCCTCCTACCCCTAACCTCATCTTCCCCCTTGCTTTCAGCTTTTAATCATTGAGGCCCCACTGGTACATAATAAGCGCTCAATTAATGGTAGCGAAGATACAGATGCGAATGTTTTCTCAGGAGCTGAATGGGGGCTGTTTTCCCTCAGCATGGCTTTGAAGTGGAATGAGGGTTATGTCTCCTGCCATTTGACCCCCATGGAAATATGGGCACTTTGCACATGCATCACTACTCAACATATATCTTCTCTCATTTAGTGGGCATCATTTCATCCTCTCTTAACAGGAAAATGTTGGGGTGAATTACTCATTAGTTTTGGAACTTGGAAGCTCAGAATTGAGGAAAGGACTTGTATGCAGTTAAGTGTGCAGGTGGGAAACAATCTCAAAGGGGTGAGGGTCATCTGGCATAGCTCCTAGTAACTAATACTACTGGAGGGCTTGGATCCCAAGTCCAAATGGAAATAAGAGGTCAAGAGCTTGGCTGATCGCCTGAAAGGAGCAGCTGGTCTTTGTCTATTGCACTACCTTCCTATCCATTCCCAGTTGTCAAGTTATAAGGAAGGAAGGAAGCTAGGAGCAAACCTCATCTGTCCAGAGTAGATTCTCGGGCTCTGAAGCAACACATAGTTCTTCCAAGTTGGATGGGGTACAGAGACCTCTGAATAACTGAATTGACTTCTCTCACCAAAATAGGGGGCAGACATAGAGGGAAAGTTAGGCAAGGCGGATATCAGTGGGACTTCTCTTGTCAGTCCATTTACACATATATAGGTTCTAGAAACTTCTCTGCTCTCCTGGCTAGAAGACACCCACTCATTTGGAATACCTATCCTGGATGAAGAGGAAGGACATTCCCCCTGAACTTGGAGAGTCTTTGATGGACAAGTGGGTATGGGATTGAGGGGGCCCAAGAGGCTTCTTAGGTATCAGCCTGGTAGAATGGGAAGCAATACTTTGAAGCCATTGACAGGGTGGGGTCTGGAGACATGCTGCATGGCTCTCCATTCCTGCACTTTACTAGCTGGGCAACACTACACAAGTCACTTAACTTCTCTGGGTCTCCATTTCCTCATCCATGAAATGTAAAAAGTACTAGTATCTCTTTATAGGATAGCAGTAAAAATGAAAGAATTAGTATATGTTCAGGGGTCACAACAGCGTATAGTACATAGTAAGTGCTCAATAAGTGGTAGTGAGATACTGACACACATATTTTCTAAGGAGCTGTGTGGGGGCTGTTTCCCCTCCTCTCCCACCCTCAGTTCCTCCTGTTCCCCCGGAGAGCCATCTCAGCCTCTAACGTAAAACCAGGGAAATTTAGAGGGTAACTGTAGAGTTTTGTAGCCAAACTTTCTAGCTGCTCCGTTCTGGATTTTTCCACCCTTCCCACTCTCCTGCCAAGTCTTCCTGGAGCATAGAACAAGACAGCTTTCCTCAGTGTGACAATCAAATTTCTCATTTTCCAAAGCCTCTCCACTGTGAGTTTCCTCTGCTGAAAGCCACAAACTCCCAGGTCAGCATAGCCCATCTTCCGCCCTCTCTTCACTCAGTCTCTCCCTGCTCTTCAAACCATGACCATGTGGACAGGCCTTTCTTTGAGAAATGCCCAAGTGGACCTGATTTGACCGGAGTGGATTGTTAATAGCAGGGAACATCTCCTTGCTGGCGCAGTGCCTAATGAATGCCTGACACTGTAAATAAATGCAACAGTCTGGATCCCCTGAGCAGCCTGCAAAGGCCACTGATACAATGCTTTAGAATCCAAATGTGAGTCACAGGCCAGAAGATAAAAGAAGAGACTGGGGAGGACAGAAACAACCCGGAAGCTTGAAAACTACTTTAAATTACAGTAATGTAGCAGCCGCTCGGCAATGACAAAACCTCGGGCAATGGAGAGCTACTTCCAATTCTGCTGTTCTAAGTCACTGTTCAGGCAGAGACTTGAGCTAAGTGGACCGTGATGAAATCAACCAGGTCCTTCCCTTTAAGCCCCATCAGCCCCAACTATCACCAGGCTGGAAACTCTCTCTTGAAAATGTTCATTCATGAAGGAAAAAATAACTTCAGAGCACCAGCTTATTAATTAAAACTAATCAGAACTGGGAGCTATTATGTTGGATCAGATGTGTGGACGGGTCTAACATCTGTGTCCAGGTCATTTGGTGACTCAGTTTAACAAAGCACTCATTGTGAGCCGGTCTGGATCAGGCACTGTGTTTTAGTGCCATGGAGATTATAAAGATGATGATTTGATCTCTGGCTTCAGAGTCCAGAAGTTTCATAGAATACTTAACAAACATTTTTTACTGAACCTGTGAAGAAAATACTGCAAATTATGGCCATAAAATAAGACAGAGCTGTGCCTGGGGCACAAAGAGACTGTAAGGCCCCAGTGAGGTCCCGGGTTCATGGTTCCTCCTACTTGGTTCTACTGGTATCAGCTCTGGGTCAGAAGGAGGGAAATGCCCTTGTCCACAATCTTTCTTTCCTTTCTCTTCTCTAGTGGTCCTCTGCCCTCTGTCCACTGCAAGAAAGAGACTTTACCTCTGGCCTGGGGCATCCTCGGGCACAAACCACCCATGGCAGACAGAAGAAGGTCACAGGAGGAGCTGCCCCCGCTGCTTGCTTATCTGGTGTCTTCTACCTGGACAGCTCCTGTGCAGAACAGGTTGTCATGTAGTTTGGCTTTCACCTAGGTTATGAGATGATGTCTTGAAAATCTTCATAAACCACCAATGGGAATTCTCACATAGGATGAGGACACGTGTCACGTTGCCTCCCACTACTTCTCAGAAGGTCCTTGAGGTGCTTTGCCTTCAGCAGGCCAGTGCTCAGACCCTGCCCTTCTGGGGCCACTGGTTCATGTCCAACCTAAGCTCTTGCTCTCTCTGGTCACTGGGTCTCTTCCTCCCAGGCACAGCTCCATTCCCTTCGGTTTAAGGGCACAGCTGCCCCATACGTACTTGATGACCAGGAACCCCACCTGCCTCTCTCCTAAATATGAGCTCCTTCCCTCACTCAGGCTCCCAGCAAAGGACCATCTCTCCAGCAGCAAAAGCTGATTACTGGTCTTCTCTCCTCCGGGCCAGTTTAGCTACTTTTATCTTAAACCTGGAACGTCCTGTGCCAAATTTAGCACCTGGGCTACAAGTATGTTCTATTCGGTCCATCCAGTGTTATGAAAATTTTTTGAGAAGATTACATGATTATGATAAAGCCAGTTAGGAAAACAACTTGGCAATTTCTCATCAAGTTAAACATACACTGACCAAAAGGCCCCAGCAATTCCCCTTTGGATATTTACCCAAGAGAAATGAAAACTTCAACCACACAATGACTTGTACCCAAATGTTCGTAATTAATCATAATAGTCAAACTGTAAACAACCAAAATGTCCATCACCTGGTGAGTAGATCAACAAGCTGTGACCCATCCATACCATGGGATACTACTCAGTAACAATAAGGAATGAACCCCCAAAACACCCAACTACAAGGAAGACTCTCAAAGGCAATAAGCCCACCGAATTCAGACACAAAAATTATGAACCTATGAATTCCACTTATAAGAAATTTTACAAAAGACAGAGAGCATATCATTGCTTACCAGAGACCAGGGATGGTGTGAGGAAATTCACTGCAAAATACAAGGGATCTTTTTGGTGATGGAAGTTTTTTGTATCTTTATTTAAAAAAATTTTTTTAACGTTTTTTTTTATTATTTTTGAGACAAAGAGAGACAGAGCATGAACAGGGGAGGGTCACAGAGAGAGGGAGACACAGAATCTGAAACAGGCTCCAGGCTCCGAGCTGTCAGCACAGAGCCCGACGCGGGGCTCGAACCCACAGACCGTGAGATCATGACCTGAGCCGAAGTCGGACGCCCAACCGACTGAGCCACCCAGGCGCCCCTAGTTTTTTGTATCTTGATTAAGGTGGTCGTTACCTCACTGTGTACCTTTGTCAAATCTCATCACTTAAAATTGACTTATTTCATTGTATGTTATATTCATTTGCTACTGTTCTGGAAAAAAATTACCACACACTCACCAGCTTAAAAGCCACACAAATGTATTATCTTACAGTCCTGCAGGTCAGAAGTCCAAAATGGATCTCATCTGCCCTCAAGGCAGTGTCCGCAGGCCTGCCTTTCCTACAGAGACTCTGGATGAGAATATGTTTCCTTACCTTTTCCAGTTTCCTGAGGCCTCCCACATTCCTTAGCTCACGGCCCCCTTCCTCTATCTTTAAAGCAAATAACATCAAACTGAGTACTGCCCATGCTGCCACTTCTCTGATGCTCTCTTCCCCAATCCAGCTTCTGCTTTCAAAGGCCCTTGTGATTAGGTAGGGCCTGCCGGAAAATGCAGGGTAATCATCCTATTTGAAGGACAGCTGATTAGCAACCTTAATTCCATCTGCAACCTTGATTCACCTTTACCACGTAAACTCTTATATTCCCAGGTTCTGAGGGTTAGGGTGTGGACACCTTTGGAGGCCACTATTCGGCGTACCACACATGAAAATTATACCTCTATAAAAATAAATTTAAAAATTGGTAATTAAAAATTGGAGATACTTCATATCACTCTCCAGAATTCCGCTTTCTCCTGGTCACTCAGATCTGGCCTCAGTAGTTACATGGCTACATCTGTTGCAGCTGAATGGCTGCCAGCCTTTACAGACAGCATGGACGCTCTCATTTGCCTCAGTTTCCTCTGTTGTCTGTTTCATCCATTCACATTACCTGCCTGGTCACTATTGGCCACCTCAGTCTTGAACTGTTAAGTCAAATGAAACCAGTACTCTGACTTTTCATGACTCAGCCTCCCTTCTTGCCTGAGTTTTCCCCAACCCTCTGCCTAACCCATGGGGCTGGTGTGTTCCCTCCAACTAACTTGTAACATTTGTATGTTAAAGAACAGTTGGAATTCAAAGTGGCCCTAGCAAGGCTGAACTGCCAAATCCGCCACAGTATTTCAGAAAGGGGCACTTTGAACCTGTAGGCTGAAGCAAGAACGATGAGAAGCCACACTTGATTTGGGGGGTCTTCATTGTTACCCCAAACCAGATGTTTCTTTATATTCCCACCTTAGCCTAGAAGCTAAGGGCCAGTCACAGAGTAGATGCCCCGCAAAAATGTTGCTACATCCAAAGTATAGTGCTACACCTCATCAAATAATTTAAATGAATGCCCAATATCTATTAGTTTAACAGTAATGAGGGCAACATCCTAGGATCCACTTCGTTGTGGGATAATTTAGACTTAGACAGGAAAAAATATATTGGTTCCATGACCTTCAACCAATTTCCCAACCCTTGCCAGCCAGTCACCTCATGAAGATATGCTTCCAGTTGTGTAGAAGACTGGGTGAGGGAATGTGAAAATGGCTGAGACAGCTCATCTCTTCACTATGACTGAATCACACAACACGCTAGAGCATCTTCTTGTCAGCAGGACAGTTCATTTGATGCAGATCTATGGTAACCAGCTCACTCTGCTCTGGCCCACAGTGTTTTCTGTTGCCATACTTTGCCTCCTTTAATTTTGCCAAATTTAGAGCTTGGCCACTGCCATCTCCTGGCACACAGTTCTCAGGCTGTTTTCCAACCTCTTTGTGGGTGTCCTGCCCCAGCCTCATGACCGCTGTTTGTCTTGTACATTACACACTGTGACGGGCAGCACAGCCAAAGAGCTCACTAAAGAGTGAGCACGAGAAGGAAGAATAGTGGACAATATAATTCAATTGGTCCTCAGGTGCAGATATGTTCCAGTGTTACATAAAAGACCAGACACTTCCTAAAGAAGCAGCACCTTCCAAACCTGAGAAGGAACCCTTTAAGAATCACTCAGTTGCATAATTAGATTCCCCCCATTATGCTTTCAACCCCAAACTCTGTCTTATTTAACCATCTATGCTTCTAAGTCTCCATTCTAGGCATTAATTGTGCTTCTAATGGAATTATATAGGTATCCTAAGTGTGGTCCAGTTGTGCTGAATGACCACAGATGCCACACCATGGGTCTTTAACAGGGATTGTCTTGGGACCCTCTAAAAGCAACTCAGACCATATGTAAGCTCAATTTTGACAGAGACAGCTATATAAAATGTAGATACTAAGTCAGCCCATAAGAGAATAGGAACTTCCAGGTCATTCAGCACGAATGCCTCTGATGTGAAGATTAAAGTTTGGTTTACTTCTTACAAATGAAAGAATATTGCACCTATAAAAAACAGATGGGCAGCTCTACACCCTTTCATCTTAACCATCTGGGCAAGGGGAGGGAACATACCTTTTGGGGACCTCGCTATGCATACGAAGATAAGTTATGTCCAGGTTCTGTAGCTTGTACCCTAAGATATCAGGGAAGCCTTCTCCTTCTCTCCACAACACTGTAAATATCTCTTGCCCTCTATGCCAGTTCAATATTATTGATGGAAATCCAGGAAATGGTCACATGCTCAAACAAGGTTCATTTTATGTCCTTCCAGGTGAAAGTTAATTTAGAAGCACTGCAATTAGTTACCACGACTTGGTAATGGTGTTAATTGTGAGTCTTGGATAAAGGATCTAATTAGGTTAATGATGAATTCAGCCCAGCAAGGGTATTTTTGGAATGGTTCTTTTAAAGGAAATACACATGCACATGCATTTTCTCTAGTTCAGAACATTCAAATGTTTAGGGAAATGACATGGGGAGTTCTTATGAAACCATAAGGATATTATAAGATCTTATTTAAGAGAGAAAAGAGATCAGTGTTGCAGAGTTAAATTTCTAATAGGTATCTAACAAGAAAAACTCTAGAGGAAATTCATAACTTTCAAGGCCTTCAAAGGGTAAGTGGGTAAGGATATTTTTCTGATGATTGGAAGGTCCTCTGTTTGCTAAAACCACAGTGGATGGTGCTATGAAATGAACTGTGTCCCCAAATTCATATATTAAAGCACTAATGCCCAATGTGACCATATCTGGAGAAAAGGTTTCTAGGAAGTAACTGAGGTAATAAGGGTTCATCTCCAATCGAACACAAGAAAAAAGAAATCTCTGTCTCTCTGCCACATTGATGACACAACAAGATGGCCAGGAAGAGAGCCCGCAACCAGAAACCAAACCAGCTGCCACCTTGATCTCAGACCTCCCAACCTTGAGAACTGTGAGAAAATACATTTTGGGAAGGAAAATGGGGTGGGCAAGGCAGTTGGATTCCTGGAGGAAGGAGACAAGCCATTGAAGTTGCATGCTGTGGGGGAGGGGGAGAGAGAAGACTTAATGCAGTCTTTGAAAGAAACACAAATATCAGATAAAGACTGATGAAGTTGTGGGTTATGAGACACATTGATGCACAACCTCTTCTGTCTTTTATGACATTTTCGGTAAGGTAGTTTTTAGATGACTGAATTCTGAGTGCAAATGGTTTTTCTTATGGCAAAGGCTGGAGGCATAGGTCTTTCAAAGCTTGCCAAGGGGTTATGACAGCATTATCCAGATAGGTGAGGGGTGGACTGCATACGCACACTGTAGAGACCATCAGAAGACTTCCAAACAACCCTCTGCTCTTTGAGCACATTTCTTAGCTTTGTTGTGTCTGGAGGACATTTTGAAGAAGAGAGAATCAGAAGACTGGTTCTAATTTCTAATATTCCATTTTCTTTGTCACTTTGGGAGATGAGAAACTTTCTATGCAGCAGGTTCACCATTCAACAAATGGGAATAACACTGTTGCTTTTGTTCCTAAAATTATTGTAATAAATAAGATGATATATATAAACACCTTCAAAAAAAAAAGCATTACTAATTTTGTTTTACTTTTTTCTTTTGAAGTAACTGTGGTTACAGAAACTTGCAAGATAATACAGAGAGATCCCGTGTACTCTTCACCCAATTTCCCTCAATGGTTAGAAATGCTTAGAACTCACATAACTATAGGATAATATCAAAATCAGGAAACTGACAGCGGGATCATGTGTGTGTGTAGTTCTATGTCATTTTGTCATACGTGTGGATTTATATAACCACCTCCACAATCAAGACAAACACTATTCCATCAACTCAAAGATCCCGCAGGGGCTACCCTATGTAATCACCCCTGCTCCCCTTCTCCTCACCCCTTCTAACCACTAACTTTTTCTCCAGTTTGATATTTGTCATTTCCAGAACATTATGTACGTATACCTTTTGAGGTTAGCTAATTTTTAACTCAGCAAAATGCCCCTGAGCCCTATTCAAGCTCTTGTATCATTGTTGCTGAATAGCAGCATTCTGTGGTATTCTAGGACATTTTGGTTGTTCTGGTTTGGAGCTATTGCCAAAAAATAATGTGTTATGAGCAATTATATATAAGTTTTTGTGTGGATATAAATGTTCATTTCTCTGGGGTAAATGCCTAGGAGTGCAATTGTGGGTCATATGTTAGGTGTGTTTAAGTGTTGTTGTTGTTGTTGTTGTTGTTGTTGTTAAGAAACTGCCCAACTATATTCCAGAGAGGCTGCACTATTTTGCGTTCCCACCAGCAATGCATGAAACATGTAGTGTCTCTACATGCTCACCAGAATCTGATATTGCCATTCATTTGTGACATACATTTTTTATACTAGCAAATGTTTCCACTGTTTGTTCTCAAGGCACACCTTAAAGTCAACAGCTCTTGGAGTAGGTTATCCATACCTATAGTAAGTGAAACCAGCTTTTCTGGTTTTATTTATTATAGATATAGGTGCTTTTATCTCTACTGGAGATCAAGTACTCCAGGATTCATGGAAGATCTAGTCCAGTGATTAGGCTGGGATTCACATTTGCTTTGGGAAGGACCCAGAGGTTTAGTCAACTGTAATCTGAGGATGAAGATGTCTGGTCTGCTAAAATACCTCAGAGGATTCACATTGGGTAGGGCTCTCTCTAGTTTTCTACCTAATTTTCTTGTAACCAACATGTAAAGGCCACACTAGCCCAAACTGTACCCACCCTCATAAGGACGCAGATTCTCCTCTCTGGCACACATGATTGTATGCTAAGTGCCTTAACTGAATTAGGGCCTTAAGATACCTTGTCTATAATGTCACTTTTTGATAGTCATGACTTTCTAACAGCAGGTGGTGCCCCTGAGGATTCTATCTTGCATGGAAATCTCCATGATCTTTGAAAAACAATTAAACTGCTATCAAAGCTCCTTGGTGCAGGGGAAACTGAAGCTGTGTACTTTGAGCTAATTTCTCTTAGAAATTAGCTGGGGTTTTTGGGTCTGGGTGCTAAAATTTTGAGTTTGTTGACTGACCATGTCAGCCACCTAAGGAACAATACTCTTGGCTCCTGCCATTTCCTGAGCCTGGTGCTCTAGCCTTCCTGACCATTCTGTGAGCTACTCAATAGCCTTCTAATAAATTCCTGTTCTGGTTAAGTTAGCCAGAGTTGCTTTCCATTATTTGCATCTAAAAACCAATACAGAAGGGCCATACAAAAATTTTAGATTATGAACCACATGGATATTTCTAAAGGATTTTCCAGAGAAAGAATGAAATGGTACAGCAGAGATGGCTAGTTGTCTCCCCAAATCCACTCTATCTGATCTGTGTTCTCTCTGCTGCTTGGTACAGAAGACTACTATACATTTCCAAGACTCCCTTGCAGCTAGGAATGGTTACGTGCTGAAGTTCTGGCTAATGAGATTTAAGTGGATTTGTGTGGGACTTCCAGGGAGAATTGTTTTGTAAAGTAGGCTTCACAACCAGTGCAGAACACAATGAGGGGTGTGAACTCATGACTCTGAGATCAAGACCTGGGCTGAGACCAAGAGTTGGACACTTAACCAACTAAGCCACACAGGTGCCCCTGACCCAGGGAGATTTTTAATGGTAGCACAGGTATAGCCTATAGATCCTTCCTGATTTGTGCTGAGAGAGAGAGAGAGCCTATAGATCCTTCCTGATTTGAGAGAGAGACAGAGCGCAAGCACGGGAGGGGTAGAGAGAGAGGGAGACACAGAATCCCAAGCAGGCTCCAGGCTCCAAGCTGTCAGCACAGAGCCCAATGCGGGGCTAGAACTCACCAACTGCGAGATCATGACCTGAGCCGAAGTTGGACACTTAAATGACTGAGCCACCCAGGTACCTCTGTTTTTTTTTCTTTTATATCCAGTCAATCCTCATCTTTCTTCCCCCTCCAGTCAATCCTAATCTTAACTAACATAGGCGTTAAAGAATGGAATGTGGGATTCTGGAAGAACCCATAGTCCAATGGTTTCCTAGGATTCAAGAGAAAGAATGAGTTGACTTCCGGCTTCTATGTGCATATCTACTTAAAAATTATGGTAGCTATTAGACCTGATACCAGGTGTTGTTACTTAATATGCTAATACATTTTGGTAACAATTGGTTTCATTTACAATCCTACTTACTTCATTTTCTACGTTTAAAAGCATCATTCTGAGAGGAACATTCTTCAGGTTTCACCTGACTGCCTGAGTCTTCAGCCAGCAGCCTCAGCAGGATGCACCCCCTCGGTTCTTCACGCCAACACATGAGCAGGAAAACTGTCATAGGTTTAAAGCCCATTTCTCTAAGACTCTGTGTGTAAGATCAATGTGCCTGGCATAATGTCTGGGACATAGAAGGCTCTCAACAAGTGACTGCTGTCCCTTCCCTTTCTAAGGAGCTTGAATGGAAGCATGAAGACCTGAGCACCATGGTAACTGGCTTAATGCACAACAGAAGAGGTGGCTCCTGTGAGTTCACCACGCATACCTCAAAGGGCAGAGTGAGACTGTACAGAATTCTCCATCACTCAAGGATGGAGACATATCTTTTGGATCTGCAGCAGGGGCTGGGATGGGAGGCAGGTGGGGGAGCTGGCCCTACCTGACAAACATGTTTCCCCAGGTGATGCACTGAGCATGAGGAGAGAGGAGGGCTGAGGATGGGAGAGCCTGTGGCTATGTCTAAGAAGGCTTCTGAAACCCATAAGCAATGAAACATACTCACTAAGAACATAGTCATATGCTTAAACTATGAGACTGCCTCATGTCCATTTCTTAAACTCTTAAATAAAGACTTTATTATTATGGGGGTTGATGTATGCCTCTAATGCATAGGGAAAACTGAGCCACAGAGTGAAGGAAATCCAAGCTCAAAGGTCATTTTGTTGAAATCAAAGATCAGATGGATTCTAAATTGGACAAATTAAGAAATGCTACTGGTATCCATTGATGTACCAAGTTGATTCCTCCTACATGTCCTACTCACACATTTGAGCATAAAATCTTTAGCCCTGTGACATTCAATGAAGTTTGGCAAAGGTAGGCAGCAGGGCTTGGGGCCACTCGGCACTACCTGTTCTGGCTGGGCTGGAAAGTGGGACCCGGCTGTCACTGTAGCCCTCCCCTGCCACCCTGGAGTGGGTGCAGAATACTTGGCATGCCTCTCAAGCTCTGTTCCTGTACACTTCCCCTTCTTATCCACCTCTACAGCCTTCAAATCATAAGCACAGAGTGAGAAACTATGGTTAGGAAAGGGGAGCAAGCTCCTTTTACTATTCTAGTTCCTTCTTCATACCCTTCCCTCAACGTTAGCCCCACCTGTGGAAAAGAAGAAAAAAAGCCCCATTTCCATTTAATGAACATGTGTATCAGGCACTGTATGATAATCACTTTTTGTACATAGTCCTTGAATAGAGCAACACTATGGGGTATTAGGCCTGCTTTAGAGATAAAGAAACTGAGGACCAGACAGCCCAACTAACTGTCCTAAAAGTGACAAAACTAGAGAATGGCACAGCCTGCTTGGAACCAGGGCATGTCTTATATCTAACCCCATGGCGGTAACCACTCTGCTGACTGCCGGTGAGCAGAGTGTAGGACACCTTGGCACCGAGGTGGAGCTGGGGTCCGCTGCAGTCCCTGTACCCCACAGGGCTGGCTGGCATTTATGCCAGAAAATTAGGACAGTCAGGCTCTTGTTCTTCCTACCTGGTGAGAGTGGCCCCAAGGCTTTAAGGTGGATCTTTGTATAGTATATGTTCTTCAAATATTAAATCATCCAACAAGTGAATGAATGGAAGATTTGGATTCATTGGATTCCAGGTAATGTAGGTTTTCCAGTATTATTTTTTCCTTGATTCTATCTTAATTTTTTTTCCTATTTTTTCTTTCCTCTGACTCCTCTGATCTCCTCACCCTCCAGGTGAGGTTTATTTGTTTCACATACTTTACTACCTACTCTCCCTCTTTTCTTGTAGCTCTGAGTTCTTGCCAGGATGTGTTGACAGAGTCTGGGTATCCAATGTAGATGAACCTGACAGCAATAAGAGCTACCTTTTTTTCAATGTTTATTTATTTATTTTGAGAGAGAGAGAGAGAGAGCAAGGTGGGGGAGGAGCAGAGGGGGGGGGGAGAGAGAGAGAGAGAGAGAGAGAGAGAGAGGGAGAGAGAGAGAGAGAGAGAGAGAGAGAGAATCCCAAGCAAACTCCACACTGTCAGCACAGAGCCCAATGTGGGTCTCGAACTCATGAACCGTGAGATCATGACTTGAGCCAAAACCAAGAGTCAGACTTTTAACCAACTGAGCCACCCAGGTGCCCCAGAGCTACCACTTTTTGAGCACTAATCATGCTCTAACATGGGGTTCTAACATGATCATCAACCTTGACCCCTACCATGATGCTGACCAGAAAATGGGGCGGGAAGAGACTCAACAGCTTGACAAAGCTCACACCCAGAAGCAGTACAGCTGAGAGGCTCCAGATCAGCACTCACTCTCCACCTTTCCCTTGGCCACAGTGCCTTTCCGCTTGTGAACAAAACATACATACCCTCGCCTGTTTCCTTCTTCAGGCAGACAGCCATTCAACTATACTGTGCCCCCTTCACCCAGTTTCATTGTTAAGGAGAAGAAATGGATTCGCTTCACATATCTCTTAACTAAAGGAAGTAGGGACACCTCGGTAGTCAGAACGTCAGGAATATGTGTTTTTAAGCCCAGACATCTCACTGTGGCTGGGGGGGTGGGGAGAAGGAGTGGGCCTGGGCATTACGGAGCCCCCAGCTTGGCTCTGGGGGGTGTGCAGGGAAGGTGGTGAGATGGAGGCTATGGGGCTGTTCCAGTGCTGAGTGCAGCCCACGTGCTCCAGGCTTTAAGAGCTGAGGCATTTTGTGCTGAACAGAGAGCCTTCCCACTTAGCTAATTGAATGTCCTTGCTGCACACTGTCAGGCGGCTCAGCAGGGGACAAACCTCATCTGATGTGCACGCAAATTTAAAAGAGAAAAAGATGACAGAGGGTTTAATGGAGCAGACAGCGCTGCAATCCCACAGCAACTCCAAAGCCCGGGCCTCAATGCGAGCTCTCAGCCTGAGAGGGAAAGTGCTGTGATTCAGCAACCTGCCCAATTTTCCCCAAAGGCACTTGAGGCTTCCATTAAATGCTTAGGTGTCCTGATTACTGAGAGGGGGGAGGCTGAAGGAAAAATCTCATACTTGTGCTATTTTTTCTCTCATGGAGAGCCCCGAAGCTACTGAGTGGAAGGAGCTGGTCACAGGGGAGGTGGCCGGCAGGAAAGGTGATGACATCCAAGCACTCTGCCTTCTCAGGGCCTTGTCAGAGTGGGCAAGGTAATTTTATGTTGGGAAACTTCAGATGGTGGTGACTGTCTGCAGGGAAATCTTCAACCTGCCAGCAGTGACGTGAAGTTCAAGCACCATCATTATCTGATGCCAGTACAGAAACTAGGTGGATTCCTCTGTCCATCACCAAACCCTGGCCACAGCCCACATGGTAATCATCAGCCCTAGCAGCAGTCCAACCCCCCTTCCTGATGTTGTTTAACTTCATAAGAATCTTTCCAGATTTCCTTTCCCATCCAGTCAAGTCCTGCTTTGCATAAGAAGCTTGTCTGGAGTCAGAGTTCAAGTCTCCTGGCATCAGGTGCAGGGCTTTGTGCAGCGACCCCTCTGCCAAAAAAAAAGCAGAAAGGCAACACCACAGACACCTTCTTATCTCCATCATTTATTATTTGAATTACTTGCAGTGTGGACGCCAGGTTTTGATTCCTTCCCTCTAGCGCAAATCCTATTACTGGTGTGAGAAGGGCCAGAATCTGGCTCTGAGTCATGTTATTTTGCTCCCAAATTCCTCCCCTGCTGGGTGAAAACTCCTTACAGCACACAGGTGGTGGTGGTCAGAGGTCTCCTAAATGAAGGATGATGGAGGGGCAGGACCCACATGCTCTCATTTCCCTATGGGCTGCGACATCATTTTATGCAATGCAGAATTTCACAGGGAAAAGAGAAACCTTTTTATTTTTTCAGAATCTTCAAGGGAAATAGATGACTTAACACCCCTTGTCTATTTGAAGTAAAATAAAAAGATGTGGCATTGAGAAGAAGACATACCAAAATGTCAAAGTTGCTTTTTAAGTGATTCTAAGCCTCATGGATAGGAAAGGCCTTCAGCTTGGATGAAACCAACAACACGGAAACCTAAACACCCACTGAATAAGTCAACCATGCCGGTCAGGCTCACTCTTCTTTTTCCTCCCATGTGCAGCCCTCCCTATACATACATGATGAAGTCCCAGGGGCTTCCGAGATCATCCACAGGGAGAGGCAGGGAGCTGCAGAATCTCAAACGTGACTGCAGAGAACCACCTGGGGGCTTTGAAAACCACCCACGCTGAGTCCCCAGCCCAGACAACTGAATTCAAATGATCTGGCGTAGGACCCAAGCATGGGTATTTTCAGGGGGTTAGGGAAGAGGTAAACTTTTAGTTAAGCATTTTTATAAAAAAAAAAAAAAACCTGTAACATCCATATAGTGATGTACACAAATCTTAAGTACCCAGCCTAATGCATTTTTATAAATGAATACCCCTGAAACACCATCCCCCACATCAAGATACAAAACATCATCATCCCCTAGGAGCACAGAATTTTTAAAACTAAGTTCTTTTATTTTGAAATAATGAAAACTCTTCAAATTGCAGGCATACAACAATGAACTCAGCAAGCATATTTAAAAATCTCCCCTGTTGATTCTAATATACAGACAGCTTGATTGCAATAATTGTTTTTGCCACATTTCTGGCCATGGAAAGCCTTCAATAAAGCATGGGCATAAGGTTTTAATATTCTGTTTCTGATTTCTTAACCAGGTCATTATTTCTCAAGGTTCCTTTAACATATAAATTAATTTCAGCCTCAGATACATTTGATTTTGTTGTATTGTGATTGGTTTTTTTGGTAATTTTTTTATCAATTGTTTATGATTCACCACTTCAGCTCTTTCCAGTTATGTATGGACTAGGTAGCCTTTTTTGCTATAAAAAAGAATATCTTATGTGTGCTTGAGAAAAATAAAGGTGGGATTATACCCATTTTCTGTAGGGTAGCCACTAACTGATGGTTGGCAAGGCTGGAGGCAAAATCTGGAGCCCTCCATGGCTTAAGGGTTGGGATCCGTGAAAGGCAAGAGTCTGAGGAACTAAATACCTAGTGAGGAAAAACAAACAAAAGCAATCATGCCCAGGTCTGGTGGAAATATGGGAACTACAGAAGCCCTACTGACTTGTGAGTTTAGAAAGGCCAGCAGGAGAAATTCTGCCATACGAGGGGGAAGGGGACCAGGAAGGAGACACCAAAAACCCAGGAGTCAAGGAGCTGTGCTGCCATCAGAGGCTGAGATGCAAGGCCGGCCTTGGAAGGAATCCAGCTGCAGAGTGAAATCACCAGCAGTAATTCTCTGCGTGAGCAACTGGAGAGGCCAAGCAGTAGGGTTGCAACCAAGTCCACCTGAATGAGGCACTTTTTAAAAATTGGTACAAAGGTTGCATATGCATAGAGAGGCTGAAGGAGCAAGGCTGGGTAAAGCTGGACCCTGCACAGGCTCTGTATCTCCTTTTTATCTCCTTACACATAGTTCCTAAGAAGCAATTCTTTATGTGGCAGTGAAGCGGCTTTTCCTTTCCAAACAGCCAGCT
The DNA here is from genome assembly GCF_018350215.1 of Panthera leo. Classification (NCBI taxonomy): domain Eukaryota; kingdom Metazoa; phylum Chordata; class Mammalia; order Carnivora; family Felidae; genus Panthera; species Panthera leo. The sequence goes on along the minus strand of NC_056679.1, from coordinate 140,229,394 downwards.
GAGTGGGGCGGGAGCTAGATGTCTTCCTACAGGGGCAAGTTCTGAGGGTGGCTGAGGTCTTCAGGGCCCAGACAAAGGAGGAGAATCACCTAGAATTCCTTGGATGGTGGCAGAAAACGAGCCTTCGGGGGGACCTGGGTAACTACCTGTATGAGGGTATTTCTGGCCCAGAAGCAACCAGAGTGTAAGAAAGGAAAACTCATCACTTGAGCTTGGCAGGCCACACTCAACTTAAGTGTGCGGCAAAGAAAAGTTCTCTTTGGCCAAGTAACCAATTCCTTACATCTTTTTTTCCTTTGATTTCTTTTTTCTTTTTCTTTTTTCTTTTTCTGTTTTCTTCTTCTTCTTCTTCTTCTTCTTCTTCTTCTTCTTCTTCTTCTTCTTCTTCTTCTTCTTCTCTCTTTCTATTTTCTTCTTCTTCTTCCTCTTCTCTTTCTATCTTCTTCTTCTTCCTCTTCTTCTTCTTCCTCTTCCTCTTCCTCCTCCTCCTCCTCCTTCTCCTCCTCCTCCTCCTCCTCCTCCTCCTTCTTTTTTTTCCTTCTCTGTTGGATGGTTGATGTTGAGCCTGCAGGGAGCAAGCTGGCCCCAGACTTCTCCAAGTCCACATTTCTTTTCCTCCAGTTCTTACGTGTCCAAAGACAGGGAACTACAGACATGCTTTTGTAGGAAGGTTTTATGTTTTTGCTGTCATTGTTATATACAACTTTGATTTGCATGTAAGTTTTTAGGTTTATTAAAATAAAGAGTGTGATAAACCTGAATTTTGTAATGCAGTATATTAAAATAAATTATAATGCATTTTAATACTAAAATCTACATCTTGTCTTTGATTTTAGCAATGAATCAAATTCACAGAAGGTTGTTCCCTAACAGAACTATGGTTTATAATGAAAAATTGCTCTGTTCTAAAACAAAAGCAGAAAACAAGAAAATGATCAAAAAGTGAATTTTTGAAATCTAATTTTTAACTGATGATCGATTCAATTTTAGGTTGAACAAGAGTGAGTTTTTGAAGTCACATGCCATTTATTTTATACAGTATTCATATTTTGCAAACTTCAACCTGTTTGCTCTCTTACACACACATGCACACACACACACACACACACACACACACACACACACACACATAACCAGAACACCTCCCTTCCTCTTTTCCTTATATATGGAATTTGATTCCTGGATTCTGTGAACCTCTCCCTGCATTTCACTGTTTGTAGATGAAGCAACTGGAAGTTTCTGGCTTTCAAGCAGGACAACACTGCTCAGAAACATGAGGTCTTCAGGTATTCAGAGGTGGTAGGAAGAAGTGCTTAGGGAGAAACTGTGGAGGGGATCCTGGCAGCAAGGACAGGAGAATCACATCTTAAATTCTCAGAGGGTCCATGAGAAGACAGGATTCTTCCTGTTCTCATCTGAGTTATGAGCTGCCAGAAGAGGCAGGGATAACATGGGGCTAAGCTCTGGACTGGACCCAGAGGGGACGAAAAAAGGTAGTTGTATGTGCCTGATGTATATGACAGTCCCCAAAACAATTGAAGTCATATTGCCTTATATGCTGATTGAGATCTGTGTCTCCTTACACGTCCATTGGGGTGGGGACGCCAGAGTTGATAGCACATAGAAAGCAAATGAAAGTGATTACTTTAAAAACAGCAAAATGCATAGTCCTCCCTTATACAGGACTCTGTACGGGGGGAAAAAAATCCTAGGTATCACAAAAGGGAAAGACTTGATTATGACAGTGTTGTCCTCAAACAAGCATCTACAAGAGAGGGAAGGGATGGAATGGAGTCTGAAGTAAAATAAGGTGCCTGCCCAGCCCACGTAAGGCCAGCCTCTTACCGTAATGCGGGATGATAGCCCAAGCCATGGCAGAGGCGTAGATCCCACCAATCATCCAGAACATGCAGAGCCAGCTCAGATGCTCACCCCGCTTCTCTCGGGCCAGCACTTCAGCAAAGTAGGAGAACACAGTGGGAATGGCTCCTCCAATCCTGCCAACAGGTACAGAAAATACAAGAAATCAGAGCCAGTACAGCCACGTGAGATGCAAAGTGCAGAACCAAAGCAAGCTCTGACAGCACATGCTCTCTCTCTATCCCAGCATATCAAGCAATGTATATTTTCTATCATTTTGTAATTTTAACACTATAATCTCTGTTTAATATAGGTTTATTATCCCTCCAGAACCTGCAATTAAGTAATGTCACCAAAAGGTGGCAGTGGTGCCCTAGTCATGTGGTTTCTAGAGCTTCCCTTGTTTAAGGTTATGACGGGTTTTCTGCTCAGGGTTGAACATTCTACATATTTGCCAGAATTACAGCATTTGGTACAATCTAGTGAGTATTTTAATTAACACATTTAAAAAAAGAGATACTATGATAAGTTCTACCCATGACGTGGTGACTTTGGAAAGAGCTTCAAACACTTCTGGGAGGCTGTCTGTAACTGCACTTGGTCACTGCTACCCTGTGGCAGCTGGTACTGCAGCCCAATCAGGCTGCTGTGTTGATGGACACAGGCTCAATGGGGTTGCTTCCTAGACTGTTCTGGTCTCAGTAGGTTTCAGATTTCAGTAGAACCCAGTAGATAGATGTCACTGCCGCATGAGTACACGTGTAGGTGCACTGGTAGAATCAAATAAGGTGCTGCTGGTTTCAATACTAATAGAAAGGAGTACAATGCTTCCTTCCAGTGGGGCAATTATAAGAGATGCTGACTGAGCTCTAGAGAGATGACATGAGCAGTGACTTCCATTCAGGCTAAGTGTTCTCTAGTGAGTGTATATGGAAAAAATATTTTGTTCATTCTAGGAAGATAGGCCATAAATCTCATCAGATTTTCAAATAGGTCTTGACCCCCTAAGTTTTAAAACCACTGCCTCAGAAAGTAGGGTTATGGGAAAGCATTACTATCATTCTAAACAGTAATATTAACTCTTTTATTTTATTATTTTATTTTATTTTATTTTATTTTATTTTATTTTATTTTAGAAAGAGAGAGCATGTAAGCAGGGGAGAGATGCAGAGAGAGAGAGAGAGAGAGAGAGAATCCCATGCAGGCACAATGCTCAGCATGGACCCTAATGCAGGGCTCGATCCCATCACCCGAGGATCATGACCTGAGGTGAAATCAAGAGTCAGACACTCAACCGACTGAGCCACCCAGGCGGCACCCCTATGAATTCTTAAAATCAATATTTTTTAAATGATGTACAATAATAGATATAGACAAATTGTAGAGAAAACAGCAATATAGTTTAAAAAATATGTGCTGATTCCTTTATGCTCAGATTTCTGTAAGGTAAATTGCTATTGACATTTCACATCAAGGAAGAGAACATGCATTTATCCATTTAGCAGTAACTGATTTCCTCAGAGCCTTTGATATGATAAAGAAGTATTGGCAATGACTTTAGCAAATGAAATTTAGAGAAAGGCCTTATCTGTAGCAAACTGGATGTACCAAACAAATCGCAAGATTCATAATGTCATTCTGCATCAAACAGTAGGTCAAAATATGGCACTGCTTCATGCATTTGTCCCTGCTTAAAGTGACGTGGAAGTTATCTACTGTTAGATATGGGCAGACCACTCAGGTCAGTGCTTTTCAGTCTGTGGGCTACAGAATCAACTCAGTAGCTATAAGCTACTAACATTTAAAAATTATAATAGAGATGAAAATAGTTAAGGGCAACTCAAGTAATAAGGATAAGTATCATTTCATGAAACTCTTTCTTCATTATGAACATGTTTATAATGTAGAATGTATATACATCTATGCATATATATATATGTGTGTGTGCCTACATATACATTTATATATAAAATAAATATATATGTATATAAGTGTATAATGGGCTGCACTGTGTTTCTTAGTGGGAACTCTTATTCAAATGGTTTAAAAATCACTAGCTTAAACAGAACTACCCTGTGATCCAGCAATTGTACTATTATGTATTTACCCAAAGGATACAAAAATACAGATTCAAAGGGGTATTTGAATCTGCACCCCAGCGTTTACAGCAGCATTGTCAACAATAGCCAAACTATAGACAGAGCCCGAATGTCCTTCGACTGATGGATGGATAAAGACGAGGGTGGTATGTATTTACAAAGGAATATTACTCAGACATCCAAAAGAATGAAATCTTGCCATTGCTATGATATGGATGGAGCTGGAATGTATTACGCTAAGTGAAGTAAGTCCATCAGAGAAAGAAAAATATCATGATTTCACTCACGTGCAGAATTTAAGAAACAAAACAGATAAGCACATGGGAAGGAGGGGGAAGAGAAGACAGGGAAATAAACCACATGAGACTCTTAATGATAGAGAACAAACTGAGGGTTGATGGAGGGAAGTGGGTGGGGGATGGGCTAGATGGGTGATGGGAACTAAGGAGACATTTATTGTGATGAGCACTGGGTGTTATATGTAAGTGATGGATCACTGAATTCTACTCTTGAAACCAATATTGCACTGTATGTTAACTAACCAAAAGTTAAATCAAAAAAAGGAAAAAGAAATTCGATGCTGGAAGCAGGGAAGTTGTTGAATGGTGGACTTCCACTTTCTATTTTAAACACTTCCTCATTACCTGAAATACTTTTTTTTTAAATTTTTTTTTAACGTTTTATTTATTTTTGAGACAGAGAGAGACAGAGCATGAACGGGGGACGGGCAGAGAGAGAGGGAGACACAGAATTTGAAACAGGCTCCAGGCTCTGAGCAGTCAGCACAGAGCCCGACGCCGGGCTCGAACTCCGGGACCGCGAGATCGTGACCTGAGCTGAAGTCGGCCGCTTAACCGACTGAGCCACCCAGGCGCCCCTGAAATACTTTTTTTTAAAAAAAAGAGCATGCACTGCTTTTATAATTAACATTCTCATTTAAAAAAAATCAAAAGGATGAAAAATAAATTAACGAATAAATAAAAGAATGTTTCTATGCGAAAAAAGAAATGTATTCTTAAGTATCCAGAAGTTGCTGGATTTACCCCCTACTTCCTTGCCTTCCACAGGCTGTTGCTCCTGCCTGGACTGTATTAATTTTTGGGGACTACTTATTTGAAGATTCGATTTAACAATCACTTTCTCAGGGAGCCTTCCCTGAATTTTAAAAATTCAACAAAGTTTCTGAACAGATTTAAAGTGGTTTCATTATAACACACAGTTTCGGTAGGAAATAAAATGGCCGTGTCATCAATCACTTAACACTACTCCTTTTAAATTTGATGTGAAGGATCCGTTTCTCTGCACCATAAAGTCCCAGGCCCCTAGTCTATGCCTCCACTTCGCAATGCATAAAGAGTCTTGGTTTTTATTGACTTTTGACATCCTAATTAATGTTTCATCAGGATTCTGGACATTCCATATGGAAGAGCTATAACTCACATTTCATGAAGGAACAACTGAATGTTAAGATATGCCAGGCCACTCTGAACCAAGATAAATGTACTCCAGGGTGACTAAAATGGCAAGCGGAAAACAGTAAACTTGCCTGTTAGTTTTAAACAAATTACTGTTGCGTAAGAGAATACCAACTTTTAGGGGCACGTGAGCAATCCAGGTGCTTTTGATTCAATGCCTCTTTTTAAGGTGGTTATTTTTGCATGGATGTCTCTCAATATCTGTATGCAAAGCAGACTGCAAGGAACTCTAATATCAATAGATAGATGAGTCTGAAGAATGAGAGAGGGAGTCTATTCAAATCCTTTGCGAAGTTCTTCAGATTCAGAGACCTACAAAACAATCCAAGCATTCACACTTGCTACTGTGGGCTGATCATCCATTTTAGGGAAAATATCACTCCTCCTGTTACTATCATGTCCTTTAAGCAGAAAAAAAACCCATTAGAGCATGTGGTAATGTTAACTATTACTCGTACTTCATACTCCATCAGAGGTCTTAAACATTATTCACATCAGAGTGAATGTTCCTTAAAGGTGAGGACTATATTCCATTCATCTTTGAATCCCCATTACCTGGCCCACTGGACATGCACTAAGTGTTCCTCAGAAGAGCTATATTTCATGAAGCCTCTCTGCTGATGGAGGTGCCACTCCAAACCCTCTGGAGAAACTTGTTCTGATGACCTAAACATCTCCCATGAATTAAAAGATACATCTTATGTTTTGGGTCAGTACAACCATAAGAGAAGTCGTGGGTGCTGGGATGGAAGTTCTGATAGCAATAAAGTCCCCACAGAGCTCCTGAAATTACTGCATATCTGAGTTTCCACAGTCACCTCTTGATCAGGTTCCCTGGTGAAAAGAGTCGCTTGGAACCTCTGGGCATAAGAAACACTGTGCAACCCTCTCGGGCACTCTGGGAGCTTCTAAAATACCTTGGTACCTTTCAGAAAAGTGCTGCAGAATGCTAGAATTACCAACAACAATACAAGTTTAGGTAAGAGAGAAAGCACAAGTGTTCATGTCTTACAATATGATTTTGTTCCTGGAAGTGTTGAGGATAAGAAAAAGCTGTCCCCCTCCTTTTTTATAAGTAAAAAAAATAAATAAATAAAGAAAAGAAAGAAAATTTTTCATTATTACTCTATCAATAGTTCAATATTTTGTGTGAGGGGCTAATGTATTTCTTTAATTGTTTTATTGTATCAAGATACAATTTCTGAGAATACATGAGAAGATAACAAATATTTAAATGGAAGTTCTCAAATTCCCATGTATCAGCTGCTGTTAAATACAGTTGGTTGTGTTCACCAGTCTCTCAACAGACATTCGGCAATGTCTGGATACATTTCTAGTTGTTCACAACTCAGGAGGTGCTATTGGCATATAGTAAGTAGAGGCCAGGGATGCTGCTAAGAATCCTAAAATACACAAGCCAGTTATTCACAACAAAGAATTATCCATTCCAAAATATTAATAGTGTTGAGGTTGAGAAACTCTTGTAATGGGGATTTAATGAAATGATAACTTGTTTTATACTAAAAATCCATAAGATAAGGCATGAAATGGTTATCTTTTACATTATCTGATGCGCAATACATTTCTAAATCCAGTTAGCATGGAGACCTTTTTTTTTTGAAAGAGAGAGACAGAGAGCACGTGCACACTTGAGCACGTAAGCATGAGCAGGGGAGGGGCAGAGAGAATCCCAAGCATGCTCCGTGCTTGTCAGTGCGGAGCCTGATCCATAGCTCAATCCCACGAACTGTGAGATGATGACCTGAGCTGAAATTAAGAGTCAGACGTTCAACCAACTGAGTCACCCAGATGCCCCCTTTGTATTGTTCATTATATAATGGTCAATTAACTACTGTTGAAGTTTTCTCAAATTCATATTTGATGGCATGTTTACATAAATGAAGCAATCAGATCAAGATGGTTTATAATGACTTTTTCTCAGGATCAGATATTGAATCTATTTTATTAGCTGTCAAAAAGGGTCAAATCTTAATTATATTTGGTAATAGGAGACTTAGAGGGAATAATAATTCACATCCACACTCTATATAGGTGGAATATTAGCCAGATTAAAACAAAATTGAATTGACACAGCTGAAAGAGTTGATATTTGGAATTTCAGAGTTGGAGTTATTCTTTAGAAATAGTAATTAATGTTGGGTTTTTACAACTTTAATAATAGAAATATAAAGAAACTGGGGCACCTGGGTGGCTCAGTCAGCTAGGCGTCTGGCTTTGGCTCAGGTCATGATCTCATGGTTCTTGGGTTCTAGCCCCACGTGGGGCTCTGTGTTGACAGCTTGGAGCCTGGAGCCTGCTTTGGATTCTGTGTCTCCCTCTCTCTCTGCCCTTCCCCCATTTGCGCTCTGTCTCTGTCTCTATCTCAAAAATAAACACTCAAAAATTAAAAAAAAAAAAGTATAAAGAAGCTAAAAAAAAACTGTGTTAAAACACATTCTAGAATAAGTTGGGACCACTCTCCAACCCTATTCTACACGCACGTGCGCCCCCATCTGTGAGCGTACACACACACACACACACACACACACACATACACACGCACCCCACCTCAAAAGGTCTACATATGACTCAATACCAGGCATCTTGTGAATATCATGAAACATATTTATTTTCCTCAATAATCTAAGGCAAATTCATGAGCGGGATATTGTATACGGCAAAGGGTGTGTCAGCTTTACAGACAAAATATCTCCTCTGTCGGGAATATGAGACACATAAGTTAAGTCAGTTTAGCACAGCAGGATGAAAGAGAATGCCAAATATTAATGTCTGCACAAACTTCACTGAGAAACTGAGAAGACTGATGATCTTAAGGCTGCAAATTTCACAGCCTTACCTCATACTAGTCCAGTTCAGACGGCAGCTATGGTAGATTATGTTGGTCCCTGTACCTCATCATACTGGTTTAGGCTGGCTACTGAGGCAAAGATAGGGAAGAGTTCAGGGTTTTGCAATAAAAGAGGGAGGCTATGGATAAAAAGAGTAATTGTACTTAAAATGGCTTGAAATATGACAGTTTAGAGGAAAAATTACGGAATGTCTGATGAGTTCTTGTCCTGAGGAGGGATTCTATTGAGTAATTCTGTTCTGCTCTAATTCCCCAGTAAGCATGTAACAAAGAATAATTTCATTCTAACTTATTTCACCATGTGATTGTCAAATGGTCCTTCACCTCAATCTTCCATCTTCCATTTCCACTGGGAAATGGGGCATTAGGTGAGGACAGAATTCAGGAGGAAGTTTAATATGCACTGTAAAGTCACATGCTCCATACTGATAATATGCAGAGGGCGAAGTCTACCCGAGCTGACTCTGACAGCTTTTACTAAGATGGGTATTATGGGCTTATAAAAAGAATACTGAATGGTGAAGTCTATACTGGGTATAGTCTGTACAATTACAAGAAAGTTGCATGAAAATATCCTTTTAATCCTCACTCAGAATCAACAAAAAAAATGAAAATCAATGACACTGAACTGCCAGGCAAATTGCACAGCAATTCAGAACCAATTCATTATGCTTTATTGAATTGGACCCAGAAATAAACAATTAAAGCAGCAGTCCTGAAGAAGGACTTTTCAGTGACTTCCTTTTCATGAAAGCAAACAGACTACTACAGAGGCTTAGAGAAAAGAGTACAGATCTAATGGTTCCTGAATGGGCTGGGTTCACACAGAAAATGAGATTGCTGCATTGATTAGAAAGCACCTGTTCATTACAGTACTCAAGATAGAAACAGGAGAACACTTACTGGTAACCGAACCAGTCATCAAATCAAGAGTGGGAATCTCCCATACCCAGGGGCAGTGCTAAAGGATGTGTGGTTTGGGTACCTCTAGTTTTCCACTCTCCAAAGCCACAGATTTAAACAAAAACTCATATTCTTTGATATGGGCAGTTGTTATTTTCTCAATATTAGGTAAAGTATGGATAGAATAACTGGTAGAAAACTTGACTATTTTAAAAAATATTGAGATGTAAATATCTAATTTGGATAAAAGATGTGTTTCTAAGAAAACAGCTTCAGTACAACTCTCTTAGCCCTCGTTTGCAATCAGGTTGCTACCCTAAGCCCCCGAATCTATAGCATCCACAGCAGCACAGATACTATGCATGGTGGGGGGGGGGGGGTAGGTGTAGCGTAGATCAGGATTCTAATGCTGTCTTGAAAAACAAAATTAGGGGCGCCTGGGTGGCGCAGTCGGTTAAGCGTCCGACTTCAGCCAGGTCATGATCTCGCGGTCCGTGAGTTCGAGCCCCGCGTCAGGCTCTGGGCTGATGGCTCGGAGCCTGGAGCCTGTTTCCGATTCTGTGTCTCCCTCTCTCTCTGCCCCTCCCCCGTTCATGCTCTGTCTCTCTCTGTCCCAAAAATAAATAAAAAAACGTTGAAAAAAAATTAATCTAGTTCTGGAAAGAACTGGAAGAACGCATTACAGGACCACCTAAACAGTGTCATGAATAAAGGCAGTGACGAACACTACCATGATCTGTAAGAAGTGACGACAAAACACGTGGACTTCTCCAGTCACGTGCTGTGTGCATCCAGTCATCCACTCCTCCACTCACCCTCTCCCCGAGCTACCATTTTACCTGTCCTCCACCCCACCCCCTCCAGCCAGTCTCTGGGCGAAGCACATCACGGTTGCTGGAGGTACAGGTGTGAAGAACACAAGTCTCTGCCCTCAAGGAGCTGACAGAGTCTTTTCTAAAGAGCACATATGTGGGGGCGCCTGGATGGCTCAGTCGGTTAAGCGGCCGACTTCGGCTCAGATCATGATCTCGCGGTTGTGAGTTCGAGCCCTGTGTGGGGCTCTGTGCTGACAGCTCAGAGCCTGGAGCTTGCTTCAGATTCTGTGTCCCTCTCTCTGACCCTCCCCTGTTCAGGCTCTGTCTCTCCCTGTCTCAAAAATAAATAAACGTTAAAAAAAATTAAAAAAAAAAGAGCACATATGGCTAATTTCTCACAATTATACACTATAAGTCTGGAAGGTCTTTTGCTCTGTTACATCTTTCTTGGGATCAACAGAACCTTTGCCAAAGAGCAACTGGGAAATAAGTGTCCAAAAGGTCAACCTTTATGTTGGAAATTCTCATATAAGCCATTGTCTAAGATAGTGCTTTCCGAAAGAAGTATCATGTGAGCCACATATATAACTTTAAATTTTCTAGAAAAGATATTAAGACAAAGAGGAAAACAATCAGCTGAAGTTAGTTTTAATATATATTCATTTAACTCAATATATGTTCAAATATTATCATTTTAACATGTAATCCATATACAAATTATTAATGAGGTATTTGCACCCTTTTATATGTGCTAAGTCTTTGAAACCAGTGTTATGTATTTTGCATTTACAGCACATCTCAATCTGGCTGCATTTCAAGTGCTTGGTAGTTACATGCTGCCCGTTGGACAACACAGGCCTAAGAAAACAATGACTTACTGTTCACAATCCAGGTGTGTGATTACTTTTGGATCAAAAATAATTTAATCTGTTGCCTCATCTTTCACAGTAGCACTGATTCTCTGGGTCAGAAACCTTTCTGAATTGATTTGTTCAAAATGTTTATTTAGTGTCTATCATGTATTGGGCACTGTGTCATATGAAATCAGAGATACTTCTCATTGAATCCGAGACAGCACAGCCTGGTGGTATAAACGTGGATTCTGGAGCCAGACTGCCTGTGTACAACTACATAACTTGCTATGTGACCTTGGACAGTTATTTAACCTCTCTGTGCCTCAATTTCCCTATCTAGAAAATGGGTAGAATAAAGGGTATCTTCTTCATAGGGTCACCATGAGGTTTAAGGGAGTCAATATTATAAGTGCTTAACATAGCATCTCTTGTAGGGCAAGCACATACAGGCATTTGATAAAACACATTTTAAGAGTTTCGCAAATTTTGAAATGAGTCTGCATTTTTCAAATATGATAAGGAAATCAAATGTATCTTAAGAGAAAGACTACTTTAAGGGGAGAACCTTATACAGTTCAGAATGAGACTAAAACTCAGAAGACCTGAGGATCTAGTGAACATTTGGAAGCTGCTTAATCTATCTGTGACACTAGCTTCTAATTAAAAAAAAAAAGCATAATATTTTTGCATACCTACTTATTAAAAATGTTGTGGGAATAAATGAGATGCTCAGTATAAAACACTGAAGAATTCCAGTTAGTGGGGATCATTTCTACAAAGCGATGGTATTCTGGTTCTAATGAAGTTAATAGAGGGATATTGAAAGTAGCTCTGAAGTATGCATTTGTGAGGCTCCGTTTGCAGAAGGAGTAATGGCTATTTGTTCAGTCTGATATACAGACACACAGAAATTTCATTTTGATTCTGTTGCTGTTATATTTTCCTCCTGACCTTTATGCCAGGCCCTCGGTGAGAAGCTTCCAACTCTGACGTTGCCCAGCATTTGAAACATTACAATTCCCATAATTAACAGTGACTGGAAACAAATAATTTAATTCTGGGGCAAATGAAAATGAATCAGTAGTGTCAACTCCATTTCCTCTCTTCCTAATTTTCTGTAACAAAAGAGGAAAGGGAAGTGTCTATTCCCTGGTGTGAGATTCACTTAGGAAAGTGAGAGACAGATGAATAATTGGTGATGTCCTATTCCTCATTCTCACTGTTGTCTCCAGCTAGAAAATCATTCTTTGTACCGAATAAATATTTAAAGGCACACAAAATACAGCAGCTGGACATATTTATGTTTCTAACAAAATATACTCATGACTTGGTGTGGGAAATTAAGAGGAAAGCACATTTAAAGGCAATAAAACCACAAACTCAGGTAGACCGCAGGCTAAGTGAAGTAATCCTTCCCAGTCTCCCTCATCTGCAGAGATAGGAATATAACACAGTGCTGTCGATGCTTCAGCAATGAAATAAGACAGAACAGCTGGCAACCAGTGGCATTTGCAATAAAATCAACATGAAGGTATCTTGACCTTGGATTCAGAATGCAGTTTACTTATGTACAGAGTTGCTAGTTCAAAAGGACTAAGTTGTGACTTCAGTCCTAGCTGTGTCTTCCTGGTTCCATCACTGAACCAAAATCTGCAAAATGAAGGCTCTGCCTATGACCCAGAAATTCTCTTCCTCCTCTGCAATCCCTAGTGTGTGGAACTGGTGGACAGGTGGTAGACCAATGTGGAGATTCTTTCAGTAACGATGTCTATTCCAATTATGCATTCTGGAACTGGGAAATGACCATAGGATGGATTCAGTGGGTACCGTGGGTCCCGCTTTGAGACGGACCTGAGCTACAGCTCTATGATCTCCCAAGCACCATAAGCCCCTACTCTGACTGGTGAACCTCAGTGACAGTTTGGATTTCCTGGAATTAGTGTCACTTCAGAGCCAGTGCCTAGTAAGCCCCCTCCCCCCAAAGTCTGATTATCTCCTTTCCCCTCAGCAGTGTAACCCTGGCAAAAGGCCATAAGTCTCTTGGGGAAGGCTGAATGAAAGATTAACAGTGCATAGTTTCAGTAGTATACTGATGTCCTGAAGAGACTGTCTCCCCTTTATTTGAGGCATTCTGGGTCTGTAAACTGGCTCAAGTCAGGGAATTCACTGATGGGCCATGACTCTCTCATGAGCCTCATGCCTTTTATGATTCAAGTTAAGCTTTCTTTCACTTGACCTAGACTTCTTCTGCTTATCCAGACCAACTAAGACTATAGCAAGCTTCCTATCTATTTCACTTCTGGCAACACCACAATCAAGTGGCCAATACAACAGGTCTAACCACCCGTGGGACTGGTGTCCTTTACAGGTAACGATGCCCACCTTGCCTTGAGCAGACAGGCCCCATCCTCTTGGAATTTACAAGCTGGAGGAGGAGAGAAATTAACACATGAAAAGCAAATATTTTGCAGGTTCTGTAGTGAGAGCCACTGGAAGGGCTGGTCTCGGGATGCCCTGGTCTTTCTGATGCCCTGAGCTCTAAGAGTTCTGGGAGAACTTCTGATAGCAGAAAAGATGGCATGAGCCATAGTCCTGGGAAACACATGGAGCATTGACAGGTGTGAGCATCAGAGGCCCATGACAGAAAAACACCAACCTTCTGAAACCTTATTTCCTTGGTCATCTAGTTTTACTCAGTTTAGAACTCAGATCAGATGGGGATGACGGGAGCTCTTACCTAAGTACAAACAACAAGATCTCTGGAGAAAGCAGAGCCTTGGCTGAACTGGCCCAGAGATTCAGAGAGTGAATCAGGGTGTCCAGATGGAACTTGAGAGATGCCGAGAAAAGCCCTCTATCACAGAGAGAGCGTCTCACATGTTGTGTGTAGGTGACATGGCTCATAAACTCAGCCAAGGAACAAAGATAACTTTCTTCATTTTCCTTAACAACTTCATTTCTCCAGTCCCCTCAGCAGCTGGATCCCACAAAACTCTGGGTGTTTTGCACCTGAACTTCCCCTTCAGCCCCCCGCCCCCAGCCTAGGGAATCTCCATCTCTTTTCACAAAAGAAGAATCAGGCGGGAAAGCCTGAATGACTCTCCTAAGGTCCCCAGTAAAGGGCAAGGGTGTGGTGAACTTGGATTTCTGGACTCCCAGCACTGTGCCAACTTGGCGAAGGCACAGTGTGTTAGCCTCTGGTATCACAATTTATGGAGCCTAGCTGAGTTAGCAATACACAGACTGTGCTTTGCCAGGTAGATTATGTTATTTAGAAGTCAGCAGCCCTGAACTGCTGGCTGAGGAATGATTTGTCTGCGACAGGGAAGTGGATGATATCCTGAATATATCCAGGCAGTGTCTGCTTCTGTACTGCCCTTGAATTAACTTCTAGGCAGTCCATTAGCCTGGAGTATTTTGCAACCACCATAATAGCCCTTTTCTCTGCAGTCAATTGGGTTGACCACGTCATAATCCAGAACTGGCAATTAAAACTGCTATAATGATTTGACCACAGTCGGGGACTTTTGAGTCCATGGATATCACTGCAATTTCCTGGATACGATTGTAAATGGAAAGGACTAGAATGTTCAGAACTTAGGTGTTAGCCTTTTCGCGGAAGGCTTATGGTATTACGTCGCTAAGAAAAAGTAGAAAGGAGACTTAGCCTTTCCTGGTGGCAAGAATGCCTTATCCTATGGACCCCGAGAAGGTCCTTTAAACAAATAGCCCCAGACAACACCTGTTCTTCCTCAGGGACCCTGGCTCACTCAGCATTAGGTCTGCTGCAGCCCCTTGAATCCATGATCCAAATTACCTCCCCAGGTTGCCCTGTGTATCGCCAATATCATACAGAGCTCTGAGCACCAAGGGTCCCCTCTGCTGAGGAAAGGCCTTCTTGCTCTATCATTAAAAAGCAAATGATTGATTCTGATAACTTGTTTCTCAAGGAAAAAATATTCTTACACTTTCCCAAACTTTCCAATTTTCTTGGTTTATTGCAATGATCTACTGGAATGTCTTTACTCTAAGGAGAGCTCTTGAAATTTGGGCAACTTACTCACATATTTGCAAAGTTCCCACTGTGTGCAGAGCATAGCATACAAAGGTCTATAAGAAGATGAAAAAGCACATTAGAAAAATCTGTGGATAACCCACCAATCTCAATATGCACACACATCTTGTGGCATAAAGTGATGTAAAAGTCAAATATTTTGAATGAGTTATAAAAGTGATGCATTAGTCTACATGTGGAAATCTTTGAACTCTTGAAGTAACCAGTTATACAGTCTTTCCCTCTGATGCCTTATGTTTCTCTTTATTTTAGCTGTGATTTTAAAGCACTACTTTATGTAATTAAGGAAGACCTGATGTAGTTCTTTGATCTTCTCTTTTGGCAAAACTGTGTTTTGCTGTGTGGGTACCACTCTCATCAACAACCACAACTAATATGCTTCTCAAATTCATAACCCAGGACTGTCTCCTTTCCTTTATTCAGTTATTTACTTTTATTTTATGTTATTCCTATAGATTCATCTTGTGACAGATACCTCAGAAAGAACATCTCTAGGGAAAATAAAGTTCTCAAACAGAAACTTTGTATTTTTACTATTATTTTCCTTGTTGAAGCAGAGTATCTTGGACTCTCCTAATTAAGCTGTTGGGTTTTCCTAAGCTGTGGATTCACTTAGGGTAGTAACAAGCGCTTCAAGCTCTTTAAAGAAAATGGCTCCACCATTGGCTATACAGCTGTCCCCATTATCTGCAATTTCACTTTCCCCAGTTTCAGTTACTTCTGCTATCAGTTCCTCGTGGTCAACTGCAGTCCAGAAGCAGACAATCTTCCTTCTGACTCATCATCAGAAGGTCAATAGTAGCCTAACACTACATCACAATGGCTACATCATTCACCTCACCTCATCTCATCATGTGAGCATTTTATCATCTCACATCATCACAAGAAGAGGAGAGAGTACGGTACAATAGGATATTTTCAGAGAGTATATTCACATAACTGTCATTACAGTATATTGTTATAATTGTTCTATTTTTATTAGTATTGTTGTTGTTAATCTCTTACTGTGCCTAATTGGTAAGTTAAACTTTACCATACATATATATATATATATATATATATATATATACACACACACACACACACACACACACACACACACACATATATATACACACACACATACACATACATACATACATACATAAAAAAATAACCTAGCACATACAGGGTTCAGTACTATCTGCAGTTTCAGGCATCACCTGGGGATTTTGGAACGTATCCCCCGTGAAGAAGGGGGAGCTATGGTACTATGCCATTGCACTTGGCTAACAACACAACTTCTGTTAATTCAGTAAAAATCAGGAACTTATAAAAAGAATGTATTACATCTCAAGAAGTAAGGCTTCCTACCAAGTTAAATACGTTGTTATCATAGATCAATAAAATAACATTTGCTTGAGACACACTCATACTGGATTTAAGAGCAAGCCTGAATGGTTTGAACCTTTAACTAGCTCATAATAGGTAGGACCTTAGCTATTTCTTGCTTAAATTAAATTTTCAGAAGAAAAAGCACTTATGAATGCATTCTGACATAGATTCCATTTAAAGTAAAACCATTTCCTGGAAGTAAAATACTAAAAGAATCAGCCACTAGAACATAGATGTATTCTCTCTTCTCTCCTGTACTTACGGGTCGATAATTATATTTCTAAGAACCAATACTGCAGTTCTTAAGAGATAATTTTTCAGTCATGAGGTCCTCTAGAGTGGAAAACATACACAATTATGAAAAATAAACATATTGCTATAAAATATGAAGGAAAAAACCTTACCCGAATCCAGAAAGTAAGCGACAGAAGAGAAAAAATCCATAACCTTGGACAAAGGACGAAAGGAAGGCAAAAAATCCGTTGATAGACATGCAGATCAAAAGAGACTGCTTCCTCCCCACTTTGTCTGCCAGTCCTCCCCAGAAGAAAGCCCCTGCCATCATCCCGAGGTACACTATGCTGCCTGCAACACACAGAAAACAAAGAAACATGTCAGAGATTGGGAGCAAATGACACATGTAAGAGTAAATGAACAAGAGACAAAATACATTTCAGCATTTGTATGGGAAAAATTTCCTTTAAAAAATATATCCTTCAGGGGTGCCTGGGTGGGTCAGTCGGTTAAGTGCCTAACTCCTGATTTTGGCTCAGGTCATGATCTCATTGTTCATGGGATTGAGCCCTGTGTCAGGTTCCTCACTGACAGTGCAGAGCCTGCTTGGGATTCTCTCTCTCTCTCTCTCTCTCTCTCTGCCCCTCCCCTCCTTGCTCTCTCTCTCTCTCTCAAAAAAAAAAAAAAAAAAAATATATATATATATATATATATATATATACATATATATATATACACACACACATACATACCCTTCAGGATACACAAATCATCTTTCAAGTTGGAAAGTAAGCTCTCTGTGGGCTACCTTTAGCTGTCATGATCAATGACAAAAAGACAAAACTGCAATGTTCTCACCAACCTCGTGATAATGGGTACATAGTGCACAGGCACAAGGAGGCTCCGCCCAGAACAATCCTGGAGTTTGACTCTCAGGCATGTCACCTTTGGTCCAAATGCCCAGCTTAGCACCATGACAAGGTCAAGATGGGAGACTGAGTCAAGGGGTCCCTGATCAAATGGGTCCCTCAGCCTGCTTCAAATCTCTGCCTTTAGCAGATGAATGGACCAAGGCCAGACTCTTATAGACTCTCTAGAGGATTCCATGTATCTTTCTCCCTGATTTCCCCTGAAAGTCCTGGCCCTTCCTGGGGAAGGTAGGTTTAGAGATTATAAGAATTAATCTTAAAATAGTCTCAAACTTTGCTCATAAGAGAAAATATTCTCTTGGATCAGAAGCTTAAGGAGTCTAAGGAGAAGAAAAACAGCTGTTGTAGTTTGGGAACTGTTAAACTTATCAGTTTATGGCTGTAAGCTTATGGCTTTACTTCCATAGCGGAAACAGATGCAAAATTAAGAGTTATATCGATGTCCCTCTTGGTGTCATTGCGAATACACACGTGAATTTTCTAACTCACTTGCTTCTTCTAAAAAACCAGGCCCCCAGAAGCCCTGTCCCAAATCTTTCTCAGGATGAAATAATATGAGGTATGGAAAAGTTACTTCAGGGAAGTTTCTAAAAGGGTGTGCCAATGTCTAGGGGAAACGACATAGTTCATAAATGAAAGTCTATTCTATCTGGATGTGGCATTTAAAAAGCTGCTACAACATCTCATAACCATTTCTGCTTTTCCCCCACTTCACCAAACCACCTCTTCAACAGTTCCTTTTCAAAGGCACATTCAAGATACTCAGCAGCATTAAAGTAACAAGTTAAAAAAACACAATTTATTGCTTCAGATTAGTTTGGGAAATATCCTATTTAAAAACTCACCCTGAATTCATTTGCTTAATACACAGCTAATGGATCAATATGAGACCCAGAAGGAGAACATCTGGTAAAGGCTGATGACCTTGACATCAATGACCTGTGGACGCTGCTTTGCAGATAGCTGAGTATGAGCAGCTACAATGGATGGCAAATTTTGGAACAAATGTGCAGGAAGACAAAACAAAAGCCATTTTCATTTAGATGGGGGTACTGCAAAGGGGTGAGTGGTCATCCTCTGTCTTGGTGGGAATGACATGTTTTTCCCTATACTACGGGGCTAACGATACAGAGATCATCCTTCTCAAAAAAAAAAAAAAAAAAAAAAAAAAGATACTCAAATCACAAAGCCCAGTGCATGGTCACCAGACAGTTTAAAGACTGTATCAGCACAAGGCAAAGGAATTCCCAAAGGAGACAGATTCACCCAGAGAAATGCATATGAAGCAATCTCTTATTTATAGCATAAGAGGCTCAAGTTGGCTACTCATGCCTCTCAGAAGAATAATCAGTAGCAAAGCTTTTCATAATACCTGTTTCTTTAAAAATGCCTACAGACCAGAAGGTGAGCTCCCATAGATCAGGAGGGGCCTATGGCTGCTGCAGCCTAAAGATGTGGCAGTCTCTCTTGTAGTCCCAGCCTCAAAGACAAAAACTGGTCACCAGCAATTGCTGAACCCTTACCAGCTCTAAGTGCATGAATTAATGTGTTTACTCCTCACAACAATCCTTTGAGGTTAATACTGCGGAACCGAGTCACTGGCACAGAGAAGTTAATGATTTGACCATCGAAAAGTTAGTGGTGACTACGTCCCAGCCCATCAGCAGTTCTTTGTGTAATGTTGTTAACAACTCCTTTAACAATCCTGGCTGCCCTCCTGTGAAAACATCACAGTTCATCCAGGCCCCTCTGTGGGGGTACCATCTAGAACTGAAAGCACTATTTCACATGTCTCTGAGGTGTCTTCTCCTTAACTCACAGAATTAGAGTTAAGTCCAGGGTAGCAGAGTATGATAGACAGGAGCGAGGGGCAAATGCTGCCTCATTCTTCCCAAGCATATGACAAGGGGTGCACCCCTTGTTCTCTGACATTCCAAATGGGCATGTCCCCAGCCATTGATGGGAGGTAAGGGGGTCAATGCTGAAAATAGCTCAGTGGTGCCAAGGAAAAATGAAAATCTAGTGTTCTTGCTAAAAATGACATGCAGTGTTTCAAAGGAGGGCAACTCCTTCCATTGTCTGGTTGTAGGAGGCATGATGCTCCTGCTGGACTGGGCTCTATATCCTAGCATCCTCCTTATTCTTAAGTCGGTCACCTGTTGCCTCATCTTCACTAAGCCAGACCACAGATTTATGAAGTCATGATTCCAGCACTTTAAGAACTCATAACTCGTTGCTAGATTTTCCCACCTGGCAGTAGTATGAGAACACGGCCCCACCATGTGAACTTCTTAAAGCTCAGGTACAGTAAAGGCTGCATGAGCTGGGCTTGCCCTTGACTTCTGGAATGGAGATAGCTCAGTGATTTGACAAGGGGCAGAACACCCTCATTTATCGTTAGCACTGTGTACTTAAGCAACCCCAAAATAATACTCATTAGAGATTTTAATATATAAAAGAGTAAAATAAAAATGGCCCATCCTTCAGTTCCTCTTTCCTTATTTATAAAAATATATAATATATATACTATTTATATTTTGTATTATAAAATATATTTTATATAATAATTTAAATATAATATATTTTATATAATATAATTTTATGCAATTTTAAAATAAAATATATATTTTAAATAAATTATATTTTACATAATAAAATATTTTTTATTTTATATAACATATTATATATAATATATATTTTATATACTATATTATATTATTTTATATTACATATATTTTCTATATTATTTTATATAATATATTATATATTGTATATTCTCTCCTGCTCTTGACCTTCTTCCCAGAGGTAACTATTATCAATTTTTCTTCTTCCAGAAAGTTTATACCTACAAATATAGAAAAATGGATAGCCTTCAGGAACATTTTTTTGTTCCTGCATAATATTTATCTTTTCTCTTGTGTTTGGGATTTCCAAACTTAGCAAACCAGAAATAAATCTCTGTCAGAAATTTAATAACTATACTTCAAGATACATTTAATATATTTCAGAAAAGCACTCACTATAACTACTAGGGGAAAATCAAACAGTTATTTTTCTGTCTTGTATTTTTTTATATGCCTAAAATAAATATGCCTCAATCTCCTTAAAAGAGAGAATATTAAAGTCAATTTTAAAGAACTTCTTGAGCACCCACTATGCCTGATTTTTCCTGAAGTGCTAGAAATATAAGGATTTATAAGTCCTGATCCCTGAACTTACAAAAGAAAAACTTAGCAAACCTTTATCTGATGCCTACTTGGAGCCAGGAAAAGAGGCAGACAGTTACACACCCATTATTTTACACAACCCTCCCAACAACCCCATCTGATCGTGGCCACTGATGAGTGGAGCATCCAGGCCAAAACCTTCCATGGCTTCCTGGGGACATATGACCAGGACAAAACAGTGCTGAAGTGCACCCTCAGGGACCTGGGTTCCAAGTCGCTGAACTCTTTCTATTCCATCCAGATGGCTTAAGGAGCTCATAATTCAGTGAGGGAGACATCAGGCACATAACAGAATGAGCCCAGCCATGAAGTGTGTGCTCCAGTGGAGGTGTAACTGGGGCAGGGGGACGAGAGGTGGCTACTAATTCTGACTGTGGCATCTGGAAAGGGTTCACTGAGAACAGAATATTTGGGAGGATTCTGAAGGATAAGAAAGATTTCAAGATGGCATTAAATTCCTCCACAACTGATAGGTTTAGCAAAATGAAATGTAGTGTCAAGTTGAATCTTCACTTCTATTCTGGCTAAAAATATGTTTCACATCTAGGGGCACCTGGGTGGCTCAGTCTGTTAAGGTTCCGACTTCAGCTCAGCTCATGATCTCACGGCTGGTGAGTTTGGGCCCCGCATGGGGCTCTGTGCTGACAGCTTGGAGCCTGGAGCCTGGAGCCTACTTGGGATTCTGTGTGTGTGTGTGTGTGTGTGTGTGTGTGTGTGTGTGTGTGTGTGTGTGTCTGCCCCTCCCCTGCTTAAACTGTGTGCGTGTCTCTCTCTCAAAAATACATAAACATTTACAATATTAAAGAAAGAAAATGTTTCAGCTCTAAAGATAACAATCTTTTGATCATACATTGCATATTATTGGTAATTAGACTGTCCCTCTGGGTACGCCATGGACAGGATTCAGCCTCTCCAGTAGCTTATTGGAGACAAACAGCACAGTTACAGGATTTATTTGTGGATTTTACGACCTAATTATAAGACAAACCTTTGAATGTTAGCAAGGGCACGAAGTGAATAAAACTGGAAACACTCTGGGACTGTCAGAATCCAAATTGTATTTCCTGGCTTGTTTTCATATTTCTATTTTGTCTTCCCTGTATGATGATGAGGATTCTCTGAAAACGCAGAGCAGGGATGTGCTTTTGACACAAACCAGCCTCCTGCTCTCCACACTTCATGATGCTGCTAATGGTCAGAGTTCAGAGGTCCCTTATCTTACGGACGGGAAAACTGACGCTGTGAGAAGCCAGTACCTGAAATCAAATCTTCTAGATCCTTGCTCCTCAGATTATGACCTCTGAACCAACAGCACCAGCACCCTGGAGGCACATGCTAGAAATGGGGACTCTTAAGGCTCCACTCCACCCCTACAGAAGTCAGAAGCTACATCTGAACACGATTCCCACAGATCTGTGCACACTTAAGAATCTGAAAGCACTTTTAGGCTGGTGTGCTTTCCATTAAAACACTTAACATTTTTTTTTCTTTTTTACTTAAAGTTTGTATTCGTGTAATACATATTTGACAGGAGGAGATGCGGGCTATCTCATATTTTAATTCCAAACACACAGAACAAGCAAGATCTCCCTACACAAGCTGCAGATGTGTCAAGGGCAAGGAGAAACCTTGTGCCTCCCCTAGGACCTGCCTGCCCAGGACTAGCTAGAGGCAGAACTCCAATGTGAGAGGCCAGGCTGTGACTCTCAGATCCTTTCTGGAATTGAATGAAGATTCTAGTTCAGCTGGGCTTCCAGGAGGCTCAACCTGACCTGAGGCTCACTCTACTCTTACCACAGCTCAGGCTCAGTGCACCCGACCCAGCCTCTCATTCTTTCAGAAGACCAAAAGAGGCCTCAGGCATGACTTCCTCACTAAAGCATTTTCTAACATGGGGGCTGATTCCATTTATTTAATCATACCCTTATTTCCCCTGATGAATATCACATTTCCATTTCTGTCTCTTTTCTAATAAGCTGCTTTTGATTCTTTATGACAATACCTAAGGGCCACATCTTCTCCCCCAGCACCATTTTAAACCACATTTAAACTAAGCAGAACAATTTTAAGAAATGTATATAGTAGTTTTTCTCATAGAAATGTTTAACCAGGTTTTTAAACATTGTTTTAAGCACTTCAGTTATCCAGGGCTAATGCATTACTCTATAATTCATTGCAGCATTTATTTACAAATTGGATTTCTGCAAAAATCATTCTGTGGCAGTATTCTGAATTCAATGATAAATAATCTCCATGAGGCAATGATCACATTCACCTTTTAAAAGGGAATTTTTGAGGCGCCTGGGTGGCTCAGTCGGTTAAGCATCTGACTTCAGCTCAGGTCACGATCTCACGGTCCATGAGTTCGAGCCCCGCGTCGGGCTCTGGGCTGATGGCTCAGAGCCTGGAGCCTGCTTCCGATTCTGTGTCTCCCTCTCTCTCTGCCCCTACCCCGTTCATGCTCTGTCTCTCTCTGTCTCAAAAATAAATAAACGTTAAAAAAAAAAAAAGGGAATTTTCTTAGGATAAAACAAATTTTCAAGTCAAAGAAAAATAAAAATAAGCCTAATTTGAAAAGATATACAGACCCCTTATGTTTATTGCAGCACTATTTACAATAACCAAGATATGGAAGCCACGGAGGTGTCCGTTGATATATGAATAGATAAGGAAGATGTCACACACACACACACACACACACACACACACACAGGAATATTATGCAGCCATAGAAGGATAAGATTGTGCCATTTATGACAACGTGGATGGAACTAGAGGGTATAATTCTAAGTGAAATAAGTCAGAGAAAGACAAATCCTGTATGATTTCACTCATATGTGGAATACAAAACAAAACAAAACAAAAAGAAAACAGAAACAGATCCATAAATACAGAGAACAAAGTGGTGATCGCCAGAGGACAGGGAGGTGACTGGATAGGCAAAATGGGTGTAGAGAAGTCAAAGATACAGGCTTCCAGTTATGGAATGAATAAATCCTGGGGATGAAAGGTACAGCAGAGGAAGTATAGTCAGGGTATTGTATTCGTGTTGTATAGTGATGTATGGTAGCTAAACCTGTAGTGAACATAGCACAATATAAAGAACCGTCAGATCGTCAAGTCGTGCACCTGAAACAAATGTAACATCGTATGTCAACTACACTTCAACTAAAAACAAATACGGCTATGCTGCAAGAGAAGTCGGACTTGGGCCATAGCCACACCCCTGTGATAGGATCTATAGTGATACATGTGAAAAAGCCAGATTTCAGACTGTTGTTATTTGAATACACGTGCAGATAAGTGCTGCTTTTTCTAAAGGCTATGATCAAATTTTAGAATCGTTGTGTTTTTTTTGCCTGCCACACTTGGACTGGATATAGTACTGGACATAAACTTAGCCTTTGGCAGATACACTAACTTTTTCATGCAGGAGTCTATCTCCACAAGGTATCACTTATCAAAGAGGACCTTGTTCATACAGCAGTATTTGGCCTAATATTTCTTTTTTCTTTTTAAAATTTTTGTTTAATGTTTATTTATTTGGGGGAGACAGAGACAGAGTGGGGGAGGGGCAGAGAGCTGGAGACACAGAATCTGAAGCAGCCTCCAGGTTCTGAGCCAGTCAGCACAGAGCCTGATGTGGGACTCGAACCCACGAAGCACAGGATCATGACCTGGGCCAAAGTCGGACACTCAACCGACTGAGCCACCCAGGCACCCCTTGGCCTAATATTTCTTACACTGAGAAATCTTTACATCCTGTCTGGCTAGGGGAAGTTAAGGGGAAGGGTCTGCGGCCTGTACAACTGAAAGGTGCACTCAAGATGAGGAGACATACGAACCTTCTCTATTCTGGCAAGGTGAACAATCCTTTGGGACTTTGAGCATGATTCCTCTTTGTGTAAGGTCCTGAAATGCTAATAGTACTATTGGTGTGAAGTCAAGAGAGAACAGAAGAGAAGGGAATGGTTATGGAAAAGAGACAAGAGGAGGAAAAAGGGGGGCTCGGGGATGGTGTAGAAAGTGCAATTACAGCTTTTGGCCTCCCTTAGCTTGAGTTCTGAAAAGACACCACCTGAAACAGTACTGGAAGAGTTATCTAATTTTTATGTCTGAAAGACTTGATGTATTTATTTATTCATTTGCATTTTGAAACGATTTGAATAAATAAATAATAAACTGAGTAAAATCAAATCAATTAATTTAAATAATTAATAAATGATTAATAGCCTTCCCTTAACCAACCTCTCCCTTTTTCTAATTACCGTTTTTAGTAGCCACAGGTAAGGGCCATTATGTGTCCAAATGCATCTGTGGACTTTCACAAAATCAAATGCAAGTATGGAAAGTGAAAATATCCAAGGCATATGTACAGATGAAAAAGAAAAACCCTTCTAATTTGCAATGGAGAACATCTGCAACAAAAGTCGGCTCACCTTTGCTGGAAAGAACTGTAAATATCAGATGTAGTCTACAGCACATTTCTGACTTACCTTTGGGAAGTCTGACATTTAAGTCCTGTGGTGCAGGCAGAAACTGATGCAGCCGGCTGCTTGCACAGGCAGGGAACACTGCATCAAACAGCATTACTACTTGTTCCCTAAGTCTACCTGGGAACTGAACAGCTTCCAAAGGCCCCAAGACACTCTCACTGAATCCAGAGAACCAAATGCAGAAGGAGAGACCTTATGAGGAAGCCCAGTCTTCTCTAACACCCTTCCCCAAATGGCTAGTATCTAGCATGCCCACTGGATAGAGGAAGAGATATTCAAATATATTTTACATATATAGCTCTGGAGGCCCCAAAAGGGCTATTTCAGCCCCCTTGCTATTCAAAGCATTAAAAGACACAAGTCTTGGGAATGAAGAGCATTACAGAGAGTCATTTTGTGGTATGCCATGAGATCACCTATTGGTTCCATACCAATAGGACCTCTCTCTCTGCAAACTTCCCCTACTCCAGGCCTGTGCTAGGGGAGAGAAGTGGTAACCGAACACTTGTTTCAAAAATCCCAATCAATGAGTCAATAATGAGCAGGTGGTCATTAATTCATAGCTCTTAGTTGAGCTCCTGCTGTAAGTCAGGCATCCTTTGAGCTGTGAGGATAGGGGAAGGGAAGAAGAGTGAGGAACAGTGAGGAGAGGTCCACAAAAATGAAACTCGCATGTACCCTACTCTTGAGCAGCTCACAGTCTTTTGCAGTGGTTTCAGACAATAGCTGCACATCAGAATCATCTGGGGAACTTCAAGAAAAAGAACAGTGATGCCCAGGCCATACCCAGGGATTCTGGTTCTGGGATAGGGCTTAGGTCTTCCTTCCTTCCTTCCTTCCTTCCTTCCTTCCTTCCTTCCTTCCTTCCTTCCTTCCTAAATCCAAGTTAGTTAACATATAGTGTAATAATGATTTCAGGAATAGAATTTCATGATTCATCACTTATATGTAACCTCCAGTGCTCAACCCAGTAGGTGCCCTCCTTAATGACCATCACCCATCCCCCCATCCTACACCCTGCCAGCAACCCTCAGTTTGTTCTCTGTATTTAAGAGTCTTATGATTTGTCTTCCTCTCTGTTTTTATATTATTTTAGGCAATGGTACTTTAAAAACTTGCCAAATGATTCCAATATGAAGCTGGGGCTTTGAACCTTTGGTTTCCTAAGAGATTAAACACATGCAAAAAATTAATTACTATTAAATGAAACACATGCTGTAATTAAGGTGAGTACATTATGCTTAAGGGGAAAAAAAGGAAGGAGTGACTTAATTAGTTCCGCGGAATTCTGAAAAGCTTCCCAGTGAATAATGGTAGGTCATGCTGAGTTTAGACCAAAGAGTAAGAATGCTCCCAGTTAGCCAGGGAACTTCCAAGGGAAAGAAGAGGACTCAGTTAAATGGTTTGGGAGTGTGTGAGAGCATAGCACACTAAGGGGACTCCAGATAGTTGGGGATGCATGGGGTGCAGAGTTCATACTTGGGGACAAGAGTGGCAGGAGACTGGGATGGAAGACAGCCTAGAGTCAACCCAAGGAGATAGCTTTTATCCATTGGGAAACTAAGAAACATGCTGGATATCACTGGAGCCTCAAGAGATCATTCATCAACTGTAGGAAGTGGGGAAGGATGGAGGGGAACATCTAGGGTAAGGCAACTGAGGCCCGAGGGGCCTGGAGCACAACCTATAAGGAAGTAGTAACTCTCAGGTGTCAACTCTGCACTTGTGAAGCCCTGAAAGTAAGTGCTTCCTTAAATTTGTGCTCCAGGCCCTGCCCAGGGGAAAAAAAGACTGCCTTTAGGAATGCCCTGGGAAGGAATGAGGGCAACCTGACCTAAGGCAGGGGCCGTGGGCTTGGAGGAGATTCACAAGGCTGGATGTATTTTTAGTGGTCAGAGACCATAGTTGTTGTAAACCTAAGAGCGACACAAGGAAGAGTAGAATAGCTTGGGAAGAATCATAACAAAATTCATAAAGAGAGAGAATACAAGAGGAGAGCAGGCCTGACAGGCCAGTGTCTTAAACAAGCGTGAAGGAAGTGGTAACCTTCACTACACTGCATGAGAACAGGGCCAAATAGAGCAGCACAGGTGACACAGGTGAATCAATAAGGCCATGATCAGTATAGCTCATCTTCAGGAATGCTTCATGAAGGGAGCAGGGCTTGAGTTGAATGTCAAAAGAAGGAGACCGTGAGTAAGAAGATAGGCAGGATGGCCTTTTGCAACCCCTCAGACATACACAACAGCAGGGGGAAGGTGTGGAGTGGGAAAGAGCAGAAGCAGAAGGCTGGACAGGTAAGCGAGGGTACGCAGCCTGGTGAGAGTGGCTGGCTTGGGTGTGTGGACAAGTACGATTAAGCGGGATAAGTGAGAGAAAAAACCTTAGATAACAAGCCCCCCCCAATTTTTTTTGATTAATTACATAGACAATGGGGAGCCACTGATGGGTTCCTGAATGTGGAATTCAGGCAATCAAAGCCCTAATGTGAAAAGATCAGGACATTTAGAGCAGCATGGGCAAACTTGTTCTGTAAAGGTCCAGACAGCAAAGACTATGTTTTAGACTTTGCAGCCTCTGCGTGTTCTGTCACAACTGATCAACTGTGCGGTTGCAGCATGAAAGCAGCCACAGAAAATAACGTAAGCAAACGGGCATGGCTACATTCCAGTGAAACTATTTACATAGACAAGCACAGAATGGGACTTAGCCCGTAGGCTGTAGTTTGCAAACCCCCACTTCGAGGAAAAGTTTGCCTGGAGCAGTGCTGAGGGCAGGTGTGTGAGGACTGAGCGGGCCGGAGGAAGTATCTGAGAGACCAGAGAAACCCTAACACCAAGGCTGGAGTGGCTGCAGCATAGCGGGCAGTTTAGAGCCTTGTGAAATGTGGGATTTCTCTGCGAAGATGAAGGAAAGAGAGGACAGAGACCCAAGGATCAACCCCTGAGGAACAGCCACAGGAAGAGAAGTAAAAGAAGTCAGAGGTAAGAAGGTGTGGTCAAGGAAATGGGCAGAAGGTCTGGATGGAGCAGAGAACACCTCAGAAGAAAAGGACAACAGGAAAGGTGGTTTCTCCTCGGATACTGTGGAGTCCAGCAAAGGGCTTCTGCTCCTGGAAGAGTGGGCTATTCTGGAAGAAAGGTGCTATCACGCGTCTCATTTCCGGAAAATGCATGAGAAACAGGCTTAAGAGAAATTCCTTACTCTCAAGTATACCTGCCAGCAATGAAAGGATTTTTTCCCCCCAACGGAGCCTCTTTTATATGAGCACAGTGAACAAACAAAGCACAGAAATCTAAAAGCAAGGGTACTTTAGAGGACCAGACGGGCAAATAATCTTGGAGCTGTGTCCGTATCATACCTTTTGATATTTTAAGCAACTGAAAAATGCCTGAAGGGGAAGGGCTCCTGCAGCTTAACTCAGGCCATTTCCAGACACTGAGGATGTGACTGTGTGGTAGGAAAACAGGTCTGAAAATAGACTCAAAGATCACACCGTGGTTGATCAATACTGACTACAAAATGATTACACAAGTCCTCCATGACCCCTTTCAGAAAATTATGCGGAAGTTTCTTTTTGCTGTTGGGGTTTTTTGTTTTTTTAACTTTAGGTGTGAGGTATCATAATGAAAACCAGACTAGGTCGTCATTGATTCCAGGAAATGTCTAAAGAGAGAATTCCATAATCCATTTCTGATGCTCCAACATGACCTTTTGTTTCCCCAAATAGGCAGCTACCTAAGCCGTCAGCCCAGAGCACTGAGTGAATAAATAATCAGGATCGGCCTTGCACTAATGGATATTGGTCCTAATCCATTACTGCTGGTGAAGCCGAGGTGAATTCAGGGCAGCCCTTCTTGACACTTGAGATTTATTTTGTCATTAGTGATGAAACATCATGCAAGGGCTCCCAATCCCAAACTATCAGAAGGACACTTAGGTATTTCGGGGAAGGTCACCCAAATATGCAGGTAATGACCCACAGTACTGAAGCTGTTATTCAGCGACTCATTATTCTTAGTATGATTATAAATGATTTGTGTCTAGCATGAGCAGGTAGCCATCTGCTTGGATTAGGAAGGAAAATATGGGACCGCTTTGAGAGTAACAAAAAAATAGAAACTTTAATCAATTATTATATTATAGCTCAAAAACAAAACAAAAAAGAATGTTGAATCCATTTTGTTTTGTCCTCTAGAACCTAAGACCAGCTATGCTAAAAATCAACCCATCCCTAAATCCTTCAATGTTCCTTAAACACATTATAGTCATTCTTTTCTTTGAACCTTTATCCAGTCAACCTTACCAGAAACATCTTTCTCTTGCCTTTCACCCAAACTGTGTACCTTGAATTTCACCTCCACAATTTTTGGGAGCACACCCCAGACTACTCTAGTTTTCATGAGGAACTTCTATATGTTCTCACCCACATTCTGATTTGTATTCTTTGTCAGTATTTCATGTGCATCGGTCTTATCTCTACAGCTTAGTTGTAATTTGACCCCCGGTAGGCACTATATTGTGTACATCTTACTCTGAAACTCCATCACACCACATTGTTCTAGGCACATTTCAAATAATCAGGAAAACCTAGCTAACGTAATTTGAATTTAACATAGGTGATTTAACCTAAACCCTTGTACCACTCACATACAGTTATGCAATTGAGGAACTAATATAAATCTGAAGTCCTGACCACAAGATCTTGAGTGTCCCAAGTAAGTGTGATAAATAGCCTACTTGAGACCTTTTGTCTAGAAGAATGATACCCAGATACACACATCTACAGAACAGACTTCAAAAAAAAGTTTCTACCAGCCAATAGTGAAATGCAAAAACAAACAAACAAACAAAAAAAAACCCAAGAAAAATAATATATGCCATTTTGTAAAGATTAATTTATTTGGCTTAAAGATCTTTTATTCTAAGGACATGTCTTTCCTATTATTTTAATGGAAATGTGTCTTTTATTTTGTGAAATGACAGCATCAAAAGTGGTGTGTTTTCCTTTCTTAGTAAAATAAAAAGTTGGCCAATCCTCATTTTTTTTAAAAAAATTAGAATTTAAAATCCTAAAAAACCGAGTGTCACTAGTATAAAACTCAAAATGGTCAGAACAATGTTTTGGAAATCTTGCACTCTGAAAAAAGGCTAATAGGAAAATTAATGCACTAAACCGTGGCTCATAAAATGAAATTCTAACATGTAACAAAAGGGATGTCTCTTCACGCATGTAAGATGATTATGCAATGTGGCTTCAAATTCCTCAGCACTCCTCCCACAAGAAGCTGGAGTCTATGTTGACCTTCCTTGATTCTGGGCCACTACTTGACCAACAGAATATGACAGAAGTGATGCTATTTCATTTCCAAGCCTGGGTCATAAAAGGCCATGTAGCTTCTATCTTGCTCACTTAGGACAGGATCCCTGAGCTACCATCCAAGAAGTCTGGCTCCCCTGAGAACACCATGCCGTCACCAGCCTCTACAGTCCCAGCTGAGCCCTGACAAAGGGCCAGCCATCTTGGACCCTCCAGAACAGTCCCATCTGCCAGATAAACACCACTGAATGACCCCTGATGGCAGTGAGAACAGAAGGATCACCCAGCCAACCCCTGTCCAAATTCCTAACCCATAAATAAAATATAATTAGAAATGTCATATCTAATAAAATGGATATTGTTCAAAAGCCATTATGTTTTTGGTAGTTTGTTACACAATAACACATACCTGGAATAGCACAGTCCCTACAACACTTCTAAACACATTGCTTCACTGGGATCCCCAAACGGTTTCTCACTTTTAGTTTTAAGGAAGATGAAAATGATTTAATTTGTTAATATTTCTTTTCTTACTGCAAATCATTCAAAAGAAGAACATAATAAGCAAACTCATTAAGGGAAACTCCCCTCCCCCCGCTTACTTCCTACCATAAACTAAACGGCGAGTGAGAGGACCAGAAATCAAGCTAGGAAATTCTCCCTCCGGCCTGTCAAGTCTTTTTTCCAGGAAACTCAAGAAGAGATTTTGGGGGTTTTATTTTGTTTTAGCGAGGAAATTTTTGAAGTAGAAGGGAGACAGGAATGAAGTACATGTCAAGCAGGATCGAAGCAGAGGGTGTTTTATGGGTGGTGGTGGTGGTTGTACGTGGTTTGGATTTACCATGGGAGTTCTGGCCATGACTCCAAGGAGAAGGAACACAGAGTGAGCACTCTCTCCCCAGCAGAAGTATATTAATTAGCTCCTGGAGGGAAGAACTCTGGGACATAAATTCCACGTGCTCCAGAGCATGCCAACCACAATGTGGCTGATTCATAAACCTCAGCAGCAGGAAGAGACAGAACCACAGCTCTCCTTGGGAAACTAGGTAACAGATTCGCTACCAAGTTTCTCTCTATACACCTGCCCTCAGCTAAACTGAGATTCTCAGGCCTCTCCACTTTTGCCATCTTGAGGCTCCACAACGCGGTAAATCTGTGATCACTTAAATCTCACAGCACAAATTTGCCTAAGCGTGTTAAACTTGGACTCACTGTGAGGAGGAGGGGGGAGCACCGCGCACACAGCATTGTTGCAGATAACAAACTGCTTCTTGGGGCCATGCTGGGGCCTCACAGCTGTGTTGGCAGATAAGCGGAACAGTGCAGTGTTCAGGGATCAGATTGTGCTATGCTCCTGTTCTCATTCACACCTTAGGACAATGCCGTCCTGCACTCACTGGAGACCTGCCCCACCCCAGTGGAGACAGGCTGACAGAGGAGCAGGGATGCTGTCCGACAAATCTCACAGGCTTTCACTATTGCCTTTATTACTTACTGATTCCAACCCTGTCTCTCAATATCCCACACACTGACTTTCCCAAAGAGAATCTGATTCAAGAAACACCCAGGTTGTATGGTGAGCTCTCATTTCAAAGCTTCCAAGCTCAGCTTTTGGAAATAATTTTGTGTAGGTTTCTAGGTCTCTTGTCTTAATTGTTTAGCAATCTAAAAATCAATTACAGATAACTCTTGTAAAGTTCACCATACTCAGAATTAGTGTTCACCACACTCAGAATTAGCTTTGCACACAAAGCTGCCCAAGAATGTGGGCAAAATTTTAGCACTATTTAAGCCTTTGGTGTTAAATACAATTTCCTCTCTACAGTTCAACAATTATAACTGTCATTAATGTCTAAACATGCATAACTAAGAGATACATATATACATGTGCCTCTAAACACATACACACATATATATACACATATACAAATATATATATGTGTGTGTGTGTGTGTGTACGCCATCCTCCTACTTTAAAGGATTAATGCTCTTTTTAATTGAATTATACCCAATCTCTAGAACATGTAAGCAAAATCTAGTCGTGGTCAGATTTCCTTTTGTTTTAAATTTTTTTAAAATGTTTATTTTTACTTTTGAGAGAAAGTGAGAGAGAGACAGAGACATGAAGCGGGGAAGGGCAGAGAGAGAGGGAGACACAGAATAGGAAGCAGGCTCCAGGCTCTGAGCTGTCGGCACAGGGCCCAATGCAGGGCTCAAACTCACAGACTGCTAGATCACGACCTGAGCTGAAGTTGGATACTTAACAGACCAAGCCACCCAGGCGCCCCAAGATTTCCTTTTGTTTTATAACGAAGAATGCTAGAGATTAGTGTTTTAGACACCCTACCGTTGTTAGCAAACTCTCACCTCTAGAGGGAGCCAAAGACTCCCCCCTCTTTTCACCCACCAAGGAAGGAGACCTCTGGTTCTGCGAAGCACAAAATGGAAACTTTGGACACTTAAAAATGAGGCCAGTGTAGTCCAGGTGGAAAACGATTTCTCATTTGGATCATCTCTGTTCCATGTACAGTATTCTTCCGTATCATCTCCTGCCCCAACACCCCCTTCCCTTCCTCTTGCTCTGCCTCTAGCTTCTCTCAGCAATTGAGAGATTTCACTTTGCTTGAAAGCTGGTAAGCTAGCCTACCAGTTTCATGGATGCAGGTAAAGGACAAAAAGCTCCAGGCAAGAGACAAAGACTTTCATGCTCACAGCAACAGTAATCACCGGGGTCAGCTTTTGTGCTGACCAAGAAGGAATGGAACAGACCCCTCTAGCCTGCCTCTAGCCTTGGTGTCATGCCGAACAAAGGGGAGCCCGGCTCATCAGGCTAGGAGACCACATCC
Source organism: Panthera leo (assembly GCF_018350215.1). Lineage (NCBI taxonomy): Eukaryota > Metazoa > Chordata > Mammalia > Carnivora > Felidae > Panthera > Panthera leo. The sequence continues at coordinate 140,196,018 of NC_056679.1, read as the reverse complement.
ACATTTGAAGACACTCTTATCTAGTAACAAAATGTGTACAGGTCTGTAGAAGGGATCAACAAATTATGTTTTTGTGTAGCTAAGAAGGGTGGGCTAAGGATGTTTTTTTCCATTTTAAAAGGGTTATAACAACAATGTGCCAGAGATCACAGGTGGCCCAAGAAGCCGAAAGTATTTGCTGTCTGACCCTTTGTAGAAAAAGTTTGCTGATCCCTGCTCTCTAGCATCCTCTGTATTTGGGTCCCTGTCAGGGTATGGGGGAGGGGGGCGGTATGCCAAACAGAAGATTCAGGATCTCTCTCTCTCTCTTCTCTTTCTTCTCTCTTTCCTCTTTCTCCTCTTTCTTGTTCCATCAGAGGCACCAATGGCAGGCCTGATGGAACAGGGGCATTATGAGATGATTTTGCTCTTTCATTATTACCTCCCATCCCTAGCATAAATGCCAGAGGCAGGTGGATTTCAGAAGATGGGGTAGAGATGATGACTGATTGTCACGTCAACACTTTTGGTGACCAGCATCCTTCTTGTGCAGTTAATTTCGAACAGTTGCCACCAAGTCCTTAGAACAAACCTGATTTTCTTTCGGGAGATGACTTCTTCCTACCAACCACCACATTTCTCCATGGGTTTTATAGCCAGCCAAATTGTCTCACTACCTCGCAGGTGGGTTCACCTAGTGCCATCTTTCTCAAGCCCCTCAAATGCCATGTGCTCTTGTTGCTAAGAGTGGTTTCCAAGCAGTATCAGAGTGTCTGGTAGCTTTGCCCATGGGTTTCACGTAAAGGAACCAATTAAGAACATTACCATTGCCAACTTTCAGTCGACACAGATTTACCCAAATCTCTGCTAACCAGGCAATGGTGTGATGCAGGGGATGGATTCCCCTGGTGTGACTGAGGGTCTCCATCAGTTTTGTTCTATCTTCTTTGATTCAGTTCTTCTCTCAGCTTTAGAAACAAAATCATCTTAACAGAGAAGCTTGAGATCAACTACACCTACTTTAGTCTTTGTAACACATCTAATTCCTAGTTTTCCACCATGCTGCCACACTTTTCAGCCACAACTAGGAAGCCTTCTTGGAATATCACGTCATGTTTAGATGCTAAGTACAGTGCATGAGTCACGGAGATCTGAACCAATCTTGTCACACTGGTAAATCAGAGTGATAGCCACAACGTTTCCACAGTAATTCTGGGGATCAGAGTGCTTTTCAATGGAATCACTAACTGAATGTCACCAACTATTGACCACCCAGTATTCCTGGATTAATGCATTTTTAACATACATTCAAAATTCTCCCCCAAGCATTCAAAATTTGATGGGACAGTTGTTTATTCTTCAACTACTCTGTCCAATGAAATATATTTTATGCTTTTATTTGTTTTGTTTTTTTCATGTCCAGTCAGTAGAAATGCCTGACATGGGAAACCCAGAGAAGTCAGCAATACTTTAAATAGTGAAATAGTTAATCGTGAAAAAATAGGGGGATGCTTGCTAGAGTAATTGCCACAGCTACATTAGCACCAAATGAATTCCTTAAGCTGAATGTTAAACAGGAAGAATCCATTAAGCAATGGTGTCTATAGGGCATTCTTAGCAACAAAAGAACGGGGAGGGGGGGCAGTTTTCTCCTCAGGGTTAAATTCATCACTGCAGCACCCCTGGAACATCATTTCAGAACTACTAACCTCCAGAGCCTGCATACTTTCACAAAAGGGAAATTGTTTTGTATTTTATGGGGAAACCAGTGAGACCCTTTGATCTCTGCATTTTACAATGCACACTTACTAGAATGTAATTTAGGAGAGAAAGGTGAGGGCTGCCAAGGAAGGGAAGATACACTCACCTCAGGCACCAAGAAAGCAAAAGCAGGGGCACAGAGCAGTGGTACAGAGAGCTGACTGCCTCCTAGGGAGATCTGCTGACAGGGTCCCGAGGTGTTATGGCATTTGGTCAGAGAGTGTCATTACCCTTTATGATACCATCTCCAAAAAGAGATTAGGAATTTTAGTAAATACTTTTTCACTTAATTACTGTTTATATATCTGTCACACATGAACATTTCTAAAGTTTTATAGAATCATCTCACACTTTCTGCTTTTTCACTTGCCTGCTTTTGTGTTTGGCGAATGTGATGATAGGTGGTAAAAGCATTTTACCTATTATTGTCTGAGCTGGATCCAAGGTGCGGATGAGATGCAGGGTGAGTAGTTCTGGTGGGCAGGAGGGATTCAGCAGCGTGGCAGGCAAAGGGGCGAGTCAGCTAAAGCAGAGAGCATCAGGTAGGGCTACAGGATACAGAGTCTTGGAGGTCAGGGGTGGGGGAGCAGCAATGATTGCACTGGCAGGAACCCTCCAGCAAAGATGGTCAGGACTGGGTGTGGGTGACTCTGGACCCATAGATTTTAGTGCAGAATTCCATGGTTTATGTACAGGGTCAAGAGGGCCAGGAGTGTTTGGATACATGTATTAATGCAGGAAACTTAGGAAACTTCACCACTAATGTCCTAACCAGGACTTGCAAACGATTGCCTTTCACTGCAAGGAGAAAGCAATTAAAGACTAGATAACAGGCATACACAGATCATGGTCTGGATACCATGAATGTGGATCCCATGAATTCTGTGTCAAAAGTAGAAGCAGATTTCTTTGTCTCACACAAAGCTCCTATCTTTCCTGTATCATTTTAGGGCCAAAAAGTGGCATGAAGTCCATCCTCCAGATTGGGTTTGTTTTTTTTTAAAGGCTAAGAATAACTCAGTTGATAAAAATTCTGATTCCAATTTTTGTGTCTGAAGATTCTTTACCACCAGCCACTCAAGGGAGCAGGAAGGACTGTGTGTGTTATATCCAGACTCTGACACTTACTAGCTATGTGACCTTGAACAAGCTAACCTCTCTCGGCATCGGTTTCATTGTTTGTAATATAGGGATAATGACAGTAGGCTCCTCATAGGGTTATCACGAATGAAAACTTATGGCCAAAACTTTCTATGGTCCTAGGGTCAGTTTGGCAACAGAACCAGGAATAGAATTCAATAAAGTAAATTTGTCAGTATTTGAAGGTATAGGTTCATGTATTAATAGTAGGCACCTATCAGGTCAATTATTACCATGGTTTATTATCAGCCCAGTCTGCCTTCTTGTAGCAGGATCAAATGTGAAAATGTCTTAAGTCTTACAAAAGAAGGTCACTACATAATTATGTAGAGGCTGGCTAAGCATGGGACACAGCCATGATGCATAACTCCTTCAAATAAAATTGACATGGCTTGACTTCCTTTCAATGTACTAATTCTGCATCATGGATATCAAGTAGAGAGGAGACCTTCCGTGTCATGGAACCCCATGCCCGATCATCCTCTCTTAGGAGAAGAACCCTTTATACTGGCAAACTTGATCTTGAACACTGGATTCTATTTAAGTGGGAAAAGAGCTCCCATTGTAGAAGGCTCGAGCCTGTAATGTTGAAGAGAACAAGGTTTGTGGATGCCTAAAACAAGGGCTCTGTGGTTCACCAATGTAATCCAAATCATTTCTATCATTCTGTACAAGGAACATACATGGGGGCACATATGCTGCCACATTCCCAAATTGAAAGTGAGGGGGAAAATAACTTAATGAAACATTTTCTAAGGCAGCATCTAATAATAATAGCTGTCAACTGGTCTGACCCAAGCTCACAGATATTTGCAGGATTTATTTACCATAATATCAAATAATGATTTCTACAAAGATGCCTTTTATTTTCATTTGTTGCCAGGTCCCATTTCTCTTATTACTTTACAATCAGATCTGGACTAAGCAAAGACATTTAATGGCTCAAATAGGAGTTTGTGGATTCTAATTATAAACTTAGAATTAAGAAGCCCAGTTTCTACTTCTTTCCCCTTCTCTGCCTTTAAAAGGTTTTGAATTTAAGCCAAATCACCTCAGATTTCATACTGCAGGGATGTGGAATTCTGCAGTTACTATGTGCTAGGTCAACTGATTAGAATTCCCTTTATTTTGAAAAAATGCCTAAAACTCTGACCCATGCGGGTATTTGCACCCTATCCCTTATCTTCATTACTATTCTGGGTATGATATCAACACAAGATACCACAGGGCAGAAACGAAATCAGGAGACTCGGGGGAATAGCGGCCGTGAGGCATGGGGTTAGCCAAGGACAGGTGGAGGAAACAGTGGGCATTTATTACCCATACCCACCCTGCCCCCAACTAATCTTTCTTTCTGGTCACCCCTGATTCTAGCCTGTGATTGAATTCTTGGCACATCTCTGCTGTAGGTATCACTTTCCTGGTCAGGGCTTGGCAACAGGGCCTTACTCCTCTCACTCTGGATCTTCATTCCATCCCCGCTTTCTGCCCCAGTCTGTGCTGCTGCCTCTTGCCTGACCTAAGCCTCCCTGCCTTGGCTCCCAGTTCCTGAATCCACTCAGCTACTGACTTGGTCTCTTTGACTTTGGTTTTAATCTAACAAAAGACCCACAACCCCCCTGCCTTCCCTCAGGTCAACAGATATTACTCATACTACTCAGCAATAAAAGGCACAAATGTTTGATACACATAACCACTGAGAGATATCAAGGGCATTACACAAAAGCAGAAAGAAAAAGGGGAATCTCAAAAGGTTACATGCTGTGTGGTTCCATTTCTATCACATTCTCAAAATGACAAAATGATAGACGTGCAGAACAGATGAGCGGTTGCCAGGAGTTGGGTTGGGGAGATGGTAGGACTGACTATAAAGGGGTAGCACGAGGTAGTTTGGTTGTGGTGAAAGAACAGTTCTGGACCTTACTGTGTGCTGAGGTTATAAAAATCTATACGTGCGACAACATTTCTTAGAACTATACCCCCCCCCCCACAAACACAATGTAGAGAACAGATGTAAAAAGAGAAACCTGGTAAAAGCCTAAAGAAGGTCTGTATCTGAGTACATTACCGCAGCAATATCAATTTCCTGTTTTGACAAGATATTAAGGTTTTGTATGATGTCTGTGAGGGTAGCTGGATGAAGGGTAAACAGAAACTCTTTGTACTATTTTTGCAACTTCTTGCAAATCATAAACTACTTTAAAAATTATTTATAGGGGCGCCTGGGTGGCTCAGTCGGTTCAGCATCTACTTCAGCTCAGGTCATGATCTTACACTCTGTGCGTTTGAGCCCCGTGTTGGGCTCTGTGCTAACAGCTCGGAGCCTGGGGCCTGCTTCAGATTCTGTGTCTCCCCCTCTCTCTGCCCCTCCCCTGTTCATGCTCTGTCTCTTTCTGTCTCAAAAATAAATAAAAACATTTTTAAAAAATTAAAAAAAATTATTTATAAATATGTATAACTTGTCACTAGTAAAGTCATGACTTGCATTCCACAGCATGTCCCAGGAAAGGACAAAAAAAAAAAAAAAAAAGACATGTAGAGTACCAAAACCCTAACTCATTTCCATCCCATTTTTTTCTATCACTTTTTTAAAGTTTATTTATTTTGAGAGAGACAGAGAGTGTGAGCAGGGGAGGGACAGAGGTGGGGGGGGGGGGGGAAGACAGAGGATCCCAAGAAGGCTCCATGCTGACAGTAGACAGCCCTACGTGGGGCTCGAACTCACAAAGTGTGAGATCATGACCTGAGCTGATATTGGACACTTAACACACTGAGCCACCCAGTTGCCCCTTCCATCACATTCTTAAAATGAAAGTATCATGTGGAATTTAGTGTCAAGTTTACAAAGCCTTGGTATTGAAAAAACAAAACAAAACTGGCTGAGTCATGTGATTTATTCTGTGCTACGTCTTCAAGTGGCAGAACTCAAAGAGGGGGCACATAAAATGGAGGTGACCTTCAAACTAAACATGCCACATCATTCAAATCTGGCTGGCTTTTCTTTTCTGGCAATTGTTTTCTACCATATAGTTCTAATTCTCCTGTGCAGATTATAATTTCTTCTTCACATGAACAGCAGTCCCTGGCATACATAACTGCTGCATAGAAAGTGATCTTGAGGCTATGTGAAAAAGGAACAGGGTGATTCACGAATTCCTGAAAAGTATCAAAGAAGGCAGTAAAATAATTCTTAAGATTATTTTTAAAAATGGCACCTTGGGGCTCCTGAGTGGCTCAGTCGGTTGAGCATCCGACTTTGGCACAGGTCATGATCTTGCAGTTGACAACTTCAAGCCCCACATCGGCTCTATGCTGACAGCTCAGAGCCTGGAGCCTGCTTCAGGTTCTGTGTCTCCCTCTATCTCTGTCTCCTGTCCCTCAGGAGCCTCCCCTGCTCATGCTCTGTCTCTCTCTGTCTCAAAAATAAATAAACATAAGAAAAAAAAATTTTGTAATGGCACCTTAAAACAATAGTTGTTCTCATGTGACTTGAGCAGTTTGAGGGCATGAAGAAAGGAAGTGGTTGGATTTTTTTACTTTGACTTGACAAATGAGTCAAGGTGTTCACAATCTCCATCTTTGTCTGCTGAGAAAAGGTAACTACGGGTGAACACGTCTTCCCAGTTCTCAAAAGATAGTAAGGTACAAGTATTTATGGCACACCGAACGACTGTGAAGACTGTAGGAGGGACATGCCAGTTGGGACACTTTCCTCCATAAGTGTCTGTCCTACTTTACTAATCCAAGAGCTCTGGAATTTTTCTTTGTATTTGCAGAGGTTGCTTTCATATGCTCGAAGTGTGAGTTTACAGGAAATCAAAATGAGTACCTAAGAGTTCATTCCTTCTTAGGAAAGGGACAAAGTATGAGGTTCAAGAGTCCAAAGAAGCTGTTAGACTTGCAGTAGAACATTTACAATGGTGGTCATCATAGGTCTAATTTGCTTTTCATTATGAAATTCTTAGCATTTGATCTGTGAAAGAAAGGTCTCAAAGGGGAGAAGCTCTGCTCCCAAGGACTGCAGAGCTAATGAAGAGCCAAGACAGGGCTGGGGCAGGGTCGGGCCAACAACACTAATGGTGTACATGATACCATTAAAGAAGGTTATGAACTAGCTGGGATGACAGCATCCTTCAGATCTCAAACACCAAACTCAGGGGGAAGATCATTAGCAAGCAGAGCTCATTCATATTATGCAAGCTTAATACATAGATACGGACTAGACAGATGGGGGAATACCTGGGTATGGTCCACATACATATTCATGTACATATTTATTTGTTCTTTCAATCATTAACTCCACACAAGTTTTTTTTTTGGATAATAACCATGTGTTAGGCACTGGTGACCCAAGGATGAAGAAACACAGAGCAACCAAGGAATGAATTTTGTCACTGGTTCACAGGTGTCCAAGGCACAAGTCTCAAAACTGGATTCTTCTGAAGTCCAGTTCACTGAAGTATGAATGTGTGCTCCATGAAACAAAGGGTTTCACAGCCAAATCACTTTGGAAATGTTGTATGAATTGTCTCGGTTTTGCATATTAAAGGCTCTGAGAAGTCCTATGGTAAAGACTTTAATACTTCACAGGATCCAGCTTGGGAAACACTGCTGTTGGGACTACAGACTGGCAAAGAAGTAGGGGAGCACAGGCATCCATGGTGAAAAGACAGGATCAAGCAAGTCATACTTTGTGACCCATGAAATGTTCTGAGACTCAATGCACATAAATCAGCTAACACTCCAGAAATGTCCCCGCTATCCAATTATCTGATAGGATTCCATGTAACATACATGCAGTATTTTTTACCAACTTTCTTCTGCTTAAGATACAATGAGATAATTCATCATCCATAGAATCTCAGTACCTTAGAAGGTTGGAGGTGGTAAGATTGCTAGGAAACCTCTGGCACAATCCTCTCATTCCACAGATGGGTCTGGACAAAACTAATCAATGGCTCGACTCTGAAGAAACCATGGGCTTTGATTCCCGGCCCAAAGGCCCTAATAAATAAGTACCCGCCTCTTGTGTGCTTAGTATAGCAGGAAGTGTACTATGGGTGCTAAAAAAAATTACTAAGTCACTATATGAAAATAAAAAGAATAATAAAATGCATAGCCATTGCCTTAGAAGCATTCATTAAACATTTCAGGTAAAAAAGACAAAGTTCGAATAGGGCTAAAGGGTTAGCAGGGCCTCAAAAGTATCATCATCTGATGGTGCTTCTTCCCAGCACCACGTCAGTGAGAATTTCTTATATCTTCACTGTTGCTATAAGCTTATTAACCTACTAGCTCATGGAGCTTATTACTCTGAAAAGAGTCTTCTTTCCCCGCTTCAAAACCAAATTCTTCAACTGCATCCATCTAGACTGCAAATAGCTTAAATAAGATGATCAATGACATGAAAATGTAGGCTATAGCCAAGAGAGCTGAGTAACAGATTTAATTTAAAATTGAAGAACCAGGTGATAAGATCTCACCAGTTTCTTGTTTCTGTCCTGCATTTTATATAGTCATTAAAATGGCATGGCACACATACTCGGCCTAACTTTACAAAGCAAGCCAGTCAATTTGCCAACCAGCCTTACGTGTCATTCTTTTTTAAAAACAGCTTTATTGAGATGTGATTCACATACTATCCAACTCTTCTATTTAAAGTATAAAATCCAATGGTTTTGGGTATATTCACAAGGTTGTGCAACCATCACCACAGCCAATTTTAGAGCATGACTTTCTCTCAAACAAACCCTAGCATCCTTTTGCTATTGCCCCATCCTCCTCTCCCTTAGCCCTAAACAATAGATGTCTACTTTCTGTGTCTGTAAATTTTCCTATTCTGGATGTTTCATATAAATTGAATGGTAGAATATGTGGTCTTTGTAACCAGCTGATTTAATTTAGCATAATATTTCCAAGGCTCATCCAGAATGTAGCTTGTAATAATACTTCATTCCCTTTTATGGTCAAATAATATTCCATTGTATGCATACATCAAATTTTATTTATCCATTCATCACTTTACAGATATTTGAGCTGTGTCCACCTTTTAGTTATAATCAATCACATTGCTATCAACATTCTTGTAGCTTTTGTACAGACTTGGGTTTTCATTTCTCTTGGGTATATACTTAAAAGTAGACTTGCTGGATCATATAAGAACTCTCTTAAGCCATGTGAGGAACTGCCAGACCTTTTACCAAAGTGGCTGCATTTACATTCCCACCAGCAATGAGGGTTCTGATTTCTCCAAATTCTTGTCAACACTTATTATTATCTGATCTTTTGATTCTAGCCATCCTAGTGAGTGTGAAATGGTATCTCATCTTGTTTTGACTTGCATTTTCTTAGGACTAATGATGTTGAGCATCTTTTTATGTCCTGCATAAATGCAGGCCAATAAGGCCTTATTGGCCATCTGGAAATCTTTTTTGGAAAAATGTCAATTCAAGTGCTTTGCCCATTTCTTAATTGCATTGTCCCTTCATTATTGAGTTGTAAGAGTTATTTATACATTGTGGACCTGAGTCCTTTATCAGATATATGGGTTAAAATATTTTCCTCCATTTTATGTCTTTTTCACTTTCATGCCCGTGTGCTTGGAAGCACAATTTTTTTTTTTAATTTTGATGGTCTAATTTATTTATTTTTTCTCTTTTGTTGCATGTGTTTTGGTGTCATGTCTTGAAGGTTTCATTTTCTTCTAAGAGCTCTATAGCTATACCTCTTATATTTAACTCCTTGATGAATTTAGTGTTAATCTTTGCACTTGGCATGAGGTAAGAAGTTCTATTTCAACTTACTGCATGCAGCTATCCAGTTGTCCTAGTGCCATCTGTCGAGACGACCATTCTTTCCACACCGGATGGTCTTGGCCATTTGTTGAAAATCTCTTAGCCATAGATATATGTTTGTTTTTAGACTATGAACTCTGTTTCACTGATATATATGCCTAAACTTGTGCCAGTACCACAATATCTTGATCACTACTGCTTTGTAGAAAGTTTTGAAATTAGGAGTTGTAAGTCCTCCTAGATTTTAAGTAATAGTTTACTAATTAATTTGTTGTCCTTTTTTGAGATGGTTTGGCTATTCTGGGTTCTTGGAAATTCCATATGAATTTTAGAGCTTAGAAATTGCTATGCCAATTTCTATAGGGAAGTTAGCTGGATTTTTTTGTTGTTGAATCTGTAGAATAGATTTTAGAATATTCCCATCTTAATAACTGTGTCTTCCAATCCATGAACATTGGATGTCTTTCCATTTGTTTAGGTCTTCTTTCATTTTTTTCAGCATTTTTTTTTAGTTCTTAGAGTATAAGTTTTACACTTGTTTAATGCATCCCTAAGTATTTTATTCTTTTTGATGAAATTATATAACTAGAATTGTTTTCCTAATATCATTTTTAGATTGTTCATAGCTAGTGTATAGAAATAAAATTAATTTTAGTATATGAATCTTATATCCTGCAATCTTGCTATTTTGGGTTGAATTGTGTCCCCTCCCCTCTAAAAAAAAAAAAAAAGAAAGATATATTGAAAAAAGGATATGTTGAAGGCCCTTAATACCTCAAAATATGATCTTCTTTAGAAATAGGGTCATTGCAGATGTAATGAGTTAATGTGACATCATACTAGAGAAGGGTAGGCCCTTGATCCCATATGATTAGTGTCATTACAAGAAAAGGAGAGAGACACACAAGACAAAGATAGCCACGTGATGATTAAGGTAGAGATTGACATGATGCATTTACAAACCAAGAAATACGAAGGACTACCAACAAACATAAGAAACTAGCAGAAGCAAGGAAGGACACTACTGAGTCTCAGAGGGACTGTCAACACCTTGATTTAGGATTTTTAGCCTCCATAACTGTGAGAAAATACATTTCTATTGTTTTAAGCCACTAAGATTGTGGTACTTTGTTAGAGCAGCTCTTACAAACTAATATACTTGCTAAATTTGCTTATAGTTTTAATAGTTTTTTAGTGAAATACTTAACACTTTCTATATACAAGATCATATCATCTGCAAATAGTTTTACTACTTTCCAATATGGAGGTCTTTTATCTCTGTTTCTAGTTCAATCACCTTAGTTAGCATAAATTTCTATACTGTGAAAACTGTAAAAAGGTAATGTTGGGTTTGTTATACTTGCAATACCTTTAACCACATCACAACAAGGTGGGGAAAGATATAGAGTTATGTGGGAGTAACAGTTCTGTCTCACTGGAATTAAGTTAGTGTAAACCTGAAGTTAATTCTAGGACAAATTACCAAAACTGACTCAAGAAGCAATAGACACCATGAATACATCTTAAAAAAAAAAAAAGGTATTAAATTAGTAATTACTAATTAGTAATCAGGGGCCCCTGGGTGGCTCATTGGTTAAGGCTTGGAAATTCGGCTTGGTTTTGGCTCAGGTCATAATCTCAGAGTTGGTGGGATCGAGTGCCATGCTGGCAGCATAGAGCCTGCTTGGGATTCTTTCTCTCCCTCTCTTTCCCTGCCCCTCCCCTGCTCATGCACTCTCTCTCTCTCTCTCTCTCTTAAAATAAATAAATAAAATTTAAAAAATAAAATAAATTAGTAATCAAAAAAAAAACAAAAAACAAAAACCACCCACAAAGAAAGTCCCAGGCTCAGATGCCTTCACTACTAAATTCTACCAAATATTTAAAGAAGAATTTTGTTTTGTTTTTGAAAAGAAGAATTTGTTTTATAAAAATTGTTTGTTTTGTGAATTTGTTACTATCTGGAGTTATTTTCTTAGCCCAATACAGTTTTGCTCCATGTACATCTTTTGGGCTATTATTGGCAAATATGTTATGTTTTTATGAGTTACAGGCCCAACATTATATTATATATATGTATATATATATGTGTGTGTGTGTGTGTGTGTGTATACACACACACACACACACACACACACACACATATATATAGTTTTATACAATTGCTTTCTAAATCAGTTTAAAGAGAAAGGGAAAAGATGCATTCATTATACCATCTTTTATAATTTTATAATGCTCTTTTTTCCCTGTGGATTCAAATGACTGGGTGAGGTCACTTGCTTACAGCCTGAAGAATTTCCTTTAGTATTTCTTGAAAAGCAGACCTGTTATCAATAAATCGTCTCTGTATTTTTGTTTACCGAGGGTTATCATTATTTTGCTTTCATTTCTGAAAGATAGCTTTGCTGGCTATAAGATTTTCGGTTAACAGTGTTTTTTTTATTCTTTTCTGCTCTTTGAATATGTTATTCCACTGTCTCTGGCCTCTACTGTTTCTAATATAAAGTCAGCTATATATGGATCTTGTTTTATTATCAAGTCTGACCATCTCTGCCTTTTGATTAGACTGTTTAATTCATAAATATTTAATGTCATTGATATAGTTGAACTTACATCTTCCATTTTACTTTTTGTTTTCTATGTATTGTGTCTCTGCCCCCATTCCACTTTCATTGTTTTCTTTTTCATTGACTTAATATATTCTAATGTAGCATTTAAATTTCTTTAGTGATTTCTCACTACATTTTAAAATCATTTCCTTAGTGACTTCTCCCTTGTAAGTGGTGAGTCATTTTTTTTCTTGCTGCTTTCAAGATTTTTTCAAATGTTTACAAATCATATATCTGAGAAAGGGTTCATTTCCAAAATATATAAGGAACTCCAAAAACTCAGTAGCAAAAAAAATTAAGTAAGCTGATTTTTTTTAAAAAAATGCACAAGAGACCTGAAGAGACATTTACCCAAAAAGACATACAAATGGCCATAGGTACACAAAATGGTGTTCAACATCACAAATTATGAGGGCACTGAAAATCAAAACCACAATGAGATATTATATCACACCTGTTAGCATGGCTATTAACAACAACAACAACAAAAAGATAACAAATGTTGGTAAGGATGTAGAGAAGAAGGAAGCCTTGTACACTGTTTGTGGGAATGTAATTCATATAGCCATTATGCAAAACATAATGTAAGTTCTTCAAAATTCCAACAATATGTATGATCCAGGAATCTTACTTCTTCTTCTTTTAATGTTTCAAGTTTTTAGTTAAATTCTAGTTATTTAACATAAAGTGTTATATTAGTCTCAGGAGTAGAATTTAGTGATTCATCACTTACCTGTAACACCCAGTGCTCATCACAAACAAGTCCCCTCCTTAATATCCATCACCAATTTAGCCCATCTTCCTACCCATCTCCTTTCCAGCAACCCTCAGTTTGTTCTCTGTAGTTCAGAGTGTCTTTTATGCTTTGTTTCCCTGTCTCTCTTTTTTTCTTTCCCATATATTCATCTGTTTTGTTTCTTAAATAAGTGAAATCATGTGGTATTTGTCTTTCGCTGACTTATCTCGCTTAGCATAATACACACTAGCTCCATCCACATCAGTGCAAATGGCAAGATTACATTATTCTTTTATCGCTGAGTAATATTCAGCCATATATATATAGTATATATAGTATATATATAGTATAGTGTGTGTGTATGTATAATATATATATATATATATATATATATATATATATATATATACCACCTCTTCTTTATCCATTCATCAGTTGATGGACATGTGGGCTCTTTCCATAATTTGGCTATTATAGATAATGCTGCTATAAACATCAGGGTGCATGTGTCTCTTCAAATTAGTATTTTTGTATCCTTTGGGTAAATACAGGAATCCTACTTCTTGGCATATACCCCAAAGAAGTGAAATCAGTATTTCTAAGAGATATCTTCACTCTGACATTCACTGCAGCATTATTTACAGTGGCAAAGCCATAGAATAATCTAAATGTCCATTGATAGATGAATGGATTCTTAACATGTGGTATAAATGAAATTTCATTCAGCTTTAATAAAGAAGACAGTCATGTCATTTGCTACAACATGGATGAACTTGAAAGACATTATGCTAAATCAGACACAAAAAATCAAATACTATCTGACCCCACTATTTCATGAACCTAAAATTGCCAGAGAAGGGTGAGAATCAGAGAGTAGAACAGTGGATCCTAGCAGCTGTAGACAGGGAAACAAAGAGGTGTCAATCAAAGGGTACAAAATTTCAGTTACACAAGAGGAGTAAATCCTAGAGCTCTACTGCAAGGCATGGTGCATACAGTTAACAATATTGTAATGCATATTTAAAAGCTTGTTAAGACAGAGGTTGACAATGACAGGGGATGTATTTATTAGTACTGTTCTGGTACAAGGGTTTTAATACATTGTCTCCAATCCTCCCTGCTACTCTATAGGTGATGTTTGTAATTACAACTGGCTGTAAGCTGTTGGGAATAGAGAATGAAAGGCTCTGGAAAAGTGATGATCACAGTTAAAATCTACAAGATAAAGATACTGTTTATTTTCTTTTTCTAGATTAGCTTACTGAAGCTCAAAATCATACAACTTGCCCAAAAGCATACAACTCCCACATGAGAGATTTAGGATTTAAGACCAGCTTTGCCTTGAAGCCTGTGTCTATCCTGTGCTTCTTTGCTTCTTTCCTGCATAGCCTAATGGGAATATAGAAGTAGACAATGGAAGCCACAGGCCAGAAGTCATCAGAAAATGCCTGATGCTGCCTGTATTAAATCATTCCAGCCCTGTTTTCACAAAGCACTAGCCATTCTTTCCTTTGAATCTCCCTGTTACATACAGCATCTGCAACAATTAGGTGCACTCATCTGCCATGTGTCTGTCTCCTTCTCTGGCCTGTAAGCACTCAAGAGCAGGAAGCATGTCTTTATGACTCCAGGATCCAGTCTGGGACCCGGGTAGGGAAGTCACTAACTGTTTGCTGGATGATTATGTAAAGAAAGGCAATGTGATCACAACACATACACAGACACCAAAGCCCCAAGGGTTAAGTCTTGGGAAGACCCTGTAGGGAGTGGAGAGAAGAATGTAGAATGAGTACGGAGAACTGAGACTCCAGGAGGAACCAAAGGCAGACGCATTTTCAGGGAGGAGGGGGTGGTTAACATTTTATTAGGTTCCGCCTCCAGATTCAATTCATGTGATGTGAGGAGGTTTAGGGAAAGCGGCTATTCCTGGGAACGCCTTTCAGGCTCCAAGCTGGGGGAAGTGCTGGGGTCTCTACCAAACATGAACAGCTTAGGACAGGAACAGCTCAGGATGCCCAGAGGTGAGAGGAAGCACCTTCCTCACACTGGGAAGAACCTGGCAATCCCCTGGAGTTCCTCGTCTCCCCTGGCTTTACAGCAGTCTACCCAGGATACATTTCCATGTCAGAACTATAAGAATGTATTTGTCCCTGAGGAGGCAAGCAGCATCTCTGGGGGAACAACCCATCCCTTTTGACTCTGAGAAAATATGATCAAGGCTCCTACTCACCATGTGAGGTACAGTAGAAGTCTGGAGGAGACACCATCACTCTACAAATGTAGTGTGCCCAGTGTGGGGAGGGAGGTGGGGGCCGGGAGGCTTCTTTACTGACCCAGCAGAAACCCAGGGGGCAAAGTTGTACTGTATGGTCATAGAGGGACCCTCTGATGGAGTCGGCTCACACCAAGGGAATGAATGGTCATCTTGGAGCTGTCTTTTCCCTGGGGAGTTATACCATTTATCATTCCTATTGACTACTTAAATATGAACATTTCAACAAAGTTTACTTTATTGTTAAATCCAGAAGTACTGGTAACTGAGATGGTTTTCAATTTGGAAAAATAAATAAAATGAGATAGCAGCAGCTAACCCACTTCTCTCCTGGTTTGCCAATTTATCTCCTCTATATATTCTGGATGTGATTACTGGCACATAATGACGCAGAAGTACTAGATAACGGCTACAAATGTGCAATTTACCCTTGCAGAAGAGGATTAATAATTTTTCAGCTGCTCCAATCTATGGTATAATTATGTTACTGGAAGTACTATCCAAAACAAATATACCACAGTACCTTGTAACCAATTTTTAAATACTGACTTGTTTTCCTTCCTTTAAAAATATACATTAAAACTCAATTTAGTGGTTGATCTGACATGTGTCCTTTCCACTCTCTGGAACAGATTTCTCATCGCCGCAGGCAATGTCGTTTTCTCTGCCATGCACCCCACCCCCCAAAGCACTCTCAGTCATGGCCACCTCTTCCCTCCCGAAACCTTGCTGCTCTTGGCCTCCAGGCAGCTGAGACTTTTCCTACCTTTCACCATGTATTTATGACTTTTCTCCTCCCACACCTAAGCATTCACTGAAGATCTGTTGTTAGCCCCCCTTTCTTCCTCAGGCTCTCCTCTCTCTGTGGGTTCTGCATCTCTATTCAAAGATCTCTCCGAAGTCCATCTCTGGGGGCTAGTTTCCCTGTGAAGTCTCAGGACAAATGCCCTCCTGGACAGTTTCTCCTGAGCAGCCTGGTTGGCACCTCAAACTCAACAAAAACTCAGTGGGGACCACTTACCAGGCTCTGTGCTCCAGGCTGAGGGTAGTCTGTGAATAAGACACTCCATTCTTGCACTTACAGTAACTAAATTCATCTTCCCTCCTACACAAGGGTCCCCCCACTTCCCCACCAATCCCAGAAGTCCCGTCTATATTTTATACACTCCTACCCAACACAACACCAGGGCATGAGTCCTTAGTGTCTCTGGTATGTTCCTCTCCTGTGCTCCCATAGTTAGTGGGTTGTCCTCTAACAGTCCCTCTGCATCACCCACATCAGGCCCTTGGCATCTACTGGCTGGAACACTCTATGCAAATGAATCTTAACTGATCCCGTTGACTCCTCTCCGACCCGTTCCAGACACAGCAGTCTCCCAAAGGAGACTTCTCACCCCATCATGTCTCTGCTCACACCTCCACCGATCACCACCCCGCACCAGAATAAACTCATTTAGTCTCCATGAACAGGCAGGTCCCCACCCACCTTTCCAAGTGCTCCCTTTTATGTGTGTTCCACTTCAACACAGCTGAACCACAATCTACTCACAACACTCAATCCATGGGTTTCCTGCCTTAGTGCCTTTGGTCAGTGTGTTTGTTCTCCCAAAAACTCTCTCCTTTCTGCACCCCGTCTCTGCAAATTCTAATTCTACCTGCAGTGGAAAACCTGGTCAAATACTACAGTCTCCTGAAATCTTTTTTTTAAAACCAGGCTTCCCTCAAACAGAATCAATCTTCAGTCCTCTGGCCCCCATACCGTTTTGACAGGAAATGTCTTGGGCACAGAGTTTTGTCTGCTTGACCTCTGTACTTGTCACAAAATAGCGCAAATACCTTAAACCAACTCAATAAGAATTTGAGGAGTGAATGCATGGAGGACCCCCTGCTGGTGACCTTCTGTGTGAGAACTGCTGAATTTTGAAAGGTAACATTCCACAAAGTGGTCTCTGAACCCTTTCTATTAGAAAACTAAGTAGTGGCGCCTGGGTGGCTCAGTCAGTTAAGCAATGGACTCTTGATTTCAGCTCAGGTCATGATCCCACAGTTCGTGGGTTCAAGCCCCACATCAGGTTCTGTGCCGACAGTGCAGAGCCTGCTTGGGAATCTCTCTCTCTTCCTCTCTCTCTCTGCCCCTCTCCTGCTTTCATTCTCTTTCTCTCTCTCTCAAAATAAATAAACTTAAAAAGAAATAAGTAGGTAACTAAACAGACGTAGAACACTGAGAAGCCATCCACTTCTCACAAGTATAATCTGCCTCCTTTTGGATGTGTGTGTTCACATCCAAATCGATTCCCACCGCAGGACTTTCCTTCGTTCCCTGAGCAGTCTGGTTACCTTTTACCAGTTTCTAATCAGTTCTTTTGACACAGTACTTTTAATATTTCTGATTTAACTAGATTCTTCAGAGAAAACTAAGTTAACACTCAGAAAAGTCATTTAATTTCACGTTACATAGGAGGGGAAAAAAGCCTGAAGGATTCACAGTATAGTTTTATCACCATGCCTCTGGCACTGAGAAACTATTGCCACAAAGCAAAGTCACACTGTGCTGGGACCATTCTGGGATGCGTGGCCATAAATGTGGTTAGAGACCGTGATGTCCCCGCGGTGTAGAAGAAAGACCAGTGTAAAGAAGTCAATACCCATTTCAGCGGAGAAAACAACACATACGCACCCCTCAGCTGTCAATAAGAGATTTACTTCTTGAAAAGAAAACCTTTCCTCAAAAATGGCACATAAGGCTACCTTGTAACATGTGTTGCTGTACATTGGTAAATAAGGAAAACGCTTCTACTTACAGGATCACATGCTCCATTGTTTAAAATTACAACATCACGTATAACCTTCATTATCACAACTGTTGGGGATGCTGCTGCTTCTTGGCTGGGGGGGGGGGAACTACGACAGTGCTACTCACAGTGGGGTTCAGAACCACCAGCTTCAGCCTCACTGGGATCCCAGCTCATTTTAGCAGGAAGAATCCCAGGCCCAACCCGGGTCTGCTATATCAAAGCCTACATCTTTAGGCTGAGAAGCAGTGGTCGAGAACAGTGTTTCTGGAACCTCCCTCTAAACAAGAATCATTTGGGATGCTTATAAAACATATATACAGTTCCCAGGCCCATCCCCTAGCAATGATTCACGAAGTCTGAGATGGGATGTGATTGCGATTAAGTGAGATAGTGAAATTAATGACTGATTGGATGCCTCACTTAGAGAAGGCAAAGAACAAACTAATCCCTCCATCCCATGCTGTTATCTCCACTACCAGGAGGGTTGCCAGATTTAGCAAATAAAAACACATGATGCCCAGTTAAATTTGAATTTCAGGTAAACAAATATTTTAAGCATATCGCAAATGTTGCTTGGCATATACTTATATTAAAATATTATTTGCTTGTTATTTATCTGAAATTCAAATCTACCTGGGCACCCTGTATTTTATCTGGCAACTCTATACCCTGATTTTGGAATATCTAGGGGAGGGGAATGAGTGGCAGAAAAAAAATGGGAAAAATAGATCTGGCCCAGCTTATGAAGAGCTTTGAATACCATACTCAGGAGTTTAAAGCAATCTGTATACTAACCAGCAAACATTTTGATCAGGGATGTGATGTGACCTGCATCCTTCACCCACTTCCCCCAGGAATGATCTGAAAAGCAATGGGAAGAGTCTTGCTGTGACAAGAGTCTCTATCCCAAAGACCCTTTAGGATGGAAACACAGAGATTGAAGAGGTCATAGTCATGGCCAGTGACCACATCACAAAGAATAGGAAAGTTAAAATTTCAAAACCTTAAGTTTATTTTGTATTAACTCTAAATTCTTCAAGCAATTATTTAAACCCTGCCCTGACTCATAAAAAATAATTTAAGCCAGCTACTTGACTTTTCACCACAATAACTTGTGCACAGCCTAGCCCTAGCTTGATTTACAGAGAGCTATTTGCAACTGGGAACAAAAGGAGATACAGTAATACACCAAAAGCCAAACTTCCAATGTTCTTCTAATGCCTACTTTGCCAAAATCTTGAACTTGGTTTCTGGACATCCCATGTATCCGTTATAAAGCCCCCATTTATAAAGTCAAGCAATTACTCAGCAACTCTCAGTTCCTTCACCTAGTCTATTTACTCTTATTTAGCAGATAATTCTTAACAACCTTAGTTATCAAGTTTCCTAACCCACAGCACAGAAGCATCAGGGGATGAGTGACAGACAGTTAAGTGGCAGCAGTAACAGGATGGTAGAAAGGGGTGAAGAAAAACCAAAGTATTACATAAAGAATAAAAATGGATGCCCTGAACTATCAGGACACATTTAAATTCTAGAAGATAAATTTAGAAATAATATAAAACACTTTTGATTTCCGTTTAAGAAATAGGCTTAAACAGGGGCACCTGGGTGGCTCAGTTGGTTGAGTGTCCGACTTTGGCTCAGGTGATGATCTTGCAGTTTGTGGGTTTGAGCCCCACATCGGGCTCTGTGCTGACAACTCAGAGCCTGGAGCCTGTTTCAGATTCTGTCTCCCTCTCTCTGCCCCTCCCCTAGTCATGCTCTGTCTCTCTTTCTCTCTGTCAAAGATAAATCAACATTAAAAAAATTTTTTTCTAAATAAAAAGAAATAGGCTTAAACAAGAAGAGGCTTTGACTCTTAATAAGGTAAACTTTATTTACTTAAAATAAATATCTCACTTTTCAAACAAGTTACATAATAAAGTCATACATTTTAATCTAATGATTACCTTGACTCCAAGTTTACTAGAAAATTGCCTACAGAATATTCTAGGTTATATTATTTGTTCCCCTCTGATTTTCAAGTAGCATACTTGGTCCACACCCAAATCCCTCCCTTCACTCTCAAATATTCCCCAAGAAGCTCAACAAGAGTTCAGTTCAGTTTTTTTAAATGTTTTTTATTTATTTTTGAGAGAGAGAGGCAGAGTGTGAGCAGGGCAGGAATGGAGAGAGAGGGAGACACAGAATCCGAAGCAGGCTCTGAGCTGTCAGCACAGAGCCAGACACGGGGCTCAAACCTATGAGCCACGAGATCATGACCTAAGCCAAAGTCGGATGCTTAACCTACTGAGCCACCCAGGTGCCCCTAGAATATTCTTCCAGGAGAGGCCATTATGGCAAACTCCATGACCAGAATTAGTCTGGATTCCCTCAGGAAGAAAGGTACCTATAGGAATAGCTGCTGTTGACAAAGAACGGGAGCCACATCAGGACTCCAATTCCTGCGACAGTGCAGGAAACAGGGCAGGAGATGCTGCTCTGCTAATACATTTGTATCTGTCCAGGACTCACTGCCAGCCCAGCATCTCCCCAAACACAGGGGACAGTGAACTCCAGCCATCTGTGTTACGAGCACCCAACCACCTCCAAAACGACTTCTTTCTAATTGTTTTTTTTTTCTTTTTGAATTGTGTTAAATTTATAGAACATAAAATTTGCCAGCTTAACTATTTTAAGCATATAATTCAGTGCCATCAACTACATTCACAATGTTGTGCAACCATCACGGCCATCTTTTCCCAAAGTTTTTCATCGTTCCAAACAGAAACTCGAACTTCTGAGCAGTAACTCCTCATTCCCTCTCCCTCCCAGCCCCTGGTAATTCTAATCTACTCTCTGTCTTGGTGAATTTGTCTATTCTAGATAATTCATATAAGTGCAATCATACAACCATTTGTCCTTTTGTGTCTGGCTTATTTCAGCCAGCATAATGTTTTCAGGACTCGTCCATGTTGTAGCTTCTATCAAAGCTTTATCTTCTTTCTTTAAAACGTTTCTCTTTTGGTTTACCTTCTATTTCTTTTCCCTCGCTTGATTCTACATTTTGTTTCTTCCTATTATTATTTAAAAAATTTTTTTTAATGTTTATTTATTTTTGAGGGAGAGAGGGTACGTGAGCAGGGCAGGGGCACAGAGAGGGAGACACAGAATCCGAAGCAGGCTCCAGGCTCTGAGCTGTCAGCAAAGAGCCCGATGAGGAGCTTGAACCCACAAACTGTGAGATCATGACCTGAGCTGAAGTCACTTGCTCAACCGACTGAGCCACCCAGGTACCCATTTCCCATTATTTAATTCCATCCTTCTTTCCAACTTTGAACATTGCTAACCACTAACCGGCTTCCTCCTGTCCATCCATTTCCTTCCTTAACTTGACAAAGTTGGAGACGCTGACTCCACCTCAGGGTGTTATCTTCCTTACACTTCAGCTCATTACTAGTCAGGAAGCACAGTCCCTGAGGGAGGGCATCCTTGCTTTCCACACTGCTGGAACACACTGTGTTTTCATGTACCAGCTGAATCCCTAGGAGAAAGGGTGTGTGTGTGTGTGTGTGTGTGTGTGTGTGTGTGTGTGTGCGTGCGCGCACGCACGCGCGCATGCAGTCGAACTATCTTTGCTACGCTGTCATGAATGAGCCTACAGAAGTATGGCAAGATATGATAATATGGTCTCAGAGTGTTGGGAGGAAATCTCAAACATAAGGTCACAGAGGTAAACTGGATTCTTGATTCTGGAGGTAAAAGCAGTGTCCCCAAACTCCCCCCAAATATGCCCCAGTCCTTACTCTCCCCCTCCTGACAGTGGTACTACCCATGGGTAGATTTGATTTTTACTTAGTCATTGGGAAGAGACTCCTGCATCCTAAAATATTACCTGGGGGCAAAAACTTGGCCTCTCACCACAGGTTCCCTCCTTTCTGGTAGGCACATTGTCAATATTAACTGGGTGTCTATGCTACCTGGCATCAGTCTCTTTGCAGAAAAGGGCACACACATTTCATTCTCACTTAGGTTCATGCAAATCCCTCTCAAGGACTAAGATATTCTTGGCAATGAATTTACTCAACACAACTCTTTCTCTTTAAACATCACGAATACCTAAATTTAAATACCAAAAGACTTCAAGAATGTAACCTATTTTGTATATTGATCTTTGGTAATTCAAATGCTACAAAACTATTCCCAAAATGTTTGCTTCTCTGCAGAACAATAGCAATCATATTCTCTTAGAAGAAAGCCATGTTCCAGCACTTACTTGAAAGCACCTTACGAATATCCTGTATTAAGTAGACCTGTGCCCAACTTTCTCAGCTTCTTTTCGTGACTTCACAAAGGGCATACCAAATGTTAAGCAGGCCCCTTAACTTCCCCTCTAAGAGCTTGTTCCATGCTATGCCCCTGAACAGAACTCTTCTCCCAGGCACAAACCAAGGGTGCTGGGCAGATGCAAGCTATATCCTAGCAGCACTGAGGCAATCTGCCCTACAAAAGTGCCAGGTGGTGTGGCTCCATCCTGCTCTCTGTAGCTCTTCCTGGGGTGTTAGGAAAGAAGACACTCTTCCTTCCCTCCCACCCCAACTTGCTCTGATGTTGCTTGGCTGACCTGATGGTGCAGATGGATGCTGACTGCTCCTTCCATCAAGCCCCAGGCTGGCCACAGTGCAGGCTGGTAGGTCTTACGCTTGGTTGAGAACTCCCTTGTCAGTGACATAACTAATAGAGTCCTTTGTCTTAAAGCAGGGCCTTTCTTTCTTTTTTTTTAATATGGTAATTATATTAATGTCAGTTATTAAGGACAGTGGTGGCAAGATACTACCACCTTTTCATCACTAGCCAGGTGCCTTGGTGCAGTTTACAACCTGCAAAACTGTACATAGCAGCCCTACAATGTCAATTGGTTAAGGTGGATTTTCAGCAGTTTCTCAGCTGTCAGCTTCTCTGTTTCCAGGCTTTGTCTTGAGAGTGAAAAAATAAACTTAATGGCAGAGATAAATAATATTCCAATATTTAGAAATATTTGCTCGTTTCTAATAGGTATAGGAAGATTGCATTTTTAATGTAGGAAAATACACATGACAAAATTTATCATCTTTCGCATTTAGAGATAAGAGAGATAAGAGAGATGTGAAAATAATTTAGAGATCATTATATTCTATTTTTAAGCAAATTCCTTACATTAGAAATTTTTAGTTGGAAAAACTCATTGTGTCCTCATCATTTTATATTTCATTAGAGATCTCAGTTTTGAAATTGAAGGTAAGAACTATACCCAAGGACCTCTTACTTTTTCTGTCACAATCTTAAAAAGGCCAATAAGAAATTTCTAAGTGTAAGGTAAGAATGTCAGTTTGCAAATATGTGGGTTGGGAATACTTGCTTCAGTCATTTATCAGAATAACTCTTCAAGATGAATGTAATTAAACCATTTCCTACTCCCTGAAGCATTTTGCAGGAACCTTAGTTCCTATACAAGCTCTTGTTACATGAGAATATTGAGAGATTAGATTTCCCATGAAAAGGGGTGATTTCATCTTCCTGGTTGGAATTCAAACCTACAAGCCCAAATTATTTGAATTTGGCTTGATACAGTTATTAGGTGATTAACATTTCAAACTGCCTTATTTAAACCAACATGCAATTAACAAAGTCTCTAAACTAACAACAGATCAACAAGTTCTACAGTGACTTCAGGGAGAGTCCCAGATTGAATCAGAATAATGTACTGTACTGTACTGTACTGTAATGTAATATAATGTAATATGTAGCACCACTGGAATCAGAATCCTCATCCAGAAGTGTTCTAGGATGCAGAGATATAGGGATTCAGGATGCAAGGATCAGCCTTTAGGTTCAAAGCTATATTGTAGGAAAACCCCCAATGAGCCTCCGGGTGACAGAAAGGCATTTACTATCACACTCTCAAAGTCTCAGAATGCTGCTTATTGGCAAGATTCTGGAATGTGGCATGGGGTTTCTGTTCACTCCTATCCTGTGAAAATGTATCACAGACTTCCTGGATGGAGGAATTGTTTCAGGCTACATAGGCCAAATCCACTAGGAGGTTAGAATGAATGACCAGAGGAAATAAGACCCAAGGATATAATGGCAACAAATTATTGAGTCTTCTTTTCCAATCTGGCAATAATGAATCCAAATAAGATTTTGCTAGTGTTGGTGAACAGGATGTTCTCTAGAAGCCAATAACTTTTTAATTCCAATTAGAATCACTGTGACAGCTGAGAGGCTAAACAGAAGCAGAGGGCATACACACACACACACGCATACACACACACACAATGCAGATCAAACCTCCCTTCAAGATACCAAGGCAGATGTCAATAACAAAGGGATTGGGCAGGGTATATAGTTGCTGATCCTGAAATCTGCAGCTTATACTTCTAGGGTACAAAGCCACTCATCTTAAAATTTAGAACACATTTACAGAAGTAGAAAAAAACACTCCTAAAATTCATATGAAACCACAAAACACCCTTAATGGCCAAAGATTTCCTCAGAAAGAAGAACAAAACAGGAGGCATCACACCGCCTGATTTCAAGATATACTATGCAGCTACAGTCATCAAAACAGTATAGTACTGGCATAAAAACAGACAAATAGACCAATGGAACAGGATCAAGAGCCCAGAAGTAAAGCATAGACAGTAACTAATATTTGACAAAAGAGCCAAGAATACTCAATGGAAAAAAGTGCTTTAATAAACAGTGCTGGGATAATTGGATTGTATTTAATTACATGTAAATACATGTAAGAGAATGAAACCGGACCCATATCTTAAAGCACTCACAGAAATGAACTCAAAATGGATTAAAGACTTAATCCATTATGATCATGATACTGCAACTCTCCCAGGATTATATCTGAAGGAAATAAAAACTCCAACTCAGAAAGACACCTGCACCACCATGTTCATAGCAGCATTATTGCAATAGGCAAGACATGGAAACAACCTAAATGTCTATTGATGGGTGAATGGATAAAGAAGGTATGGTGTGTATGCACGTACACACACACACACACACACACACACTGGAATATTTTTCAGCCATTAAAAAAACAAAACAAGGAAAGTCAACCATCTGCAACATCATGGATGGACCTTGAAGGCATTATATTCAGTGAAATAAGTCAGATGGAGAAAGACAAACAAACACTGTATGATCCCACTTATATGCAGAACAATAACAACAACAACAAACACCCAAAAACCTAAAAAAAAATCATAGAAAAAAGAGATCAGACTTGTGGTTATCAGAGGCAGTGGGGGTGGGGGGGGGGAGAGGAGGGATAAATGGAGGAAGATGGTCAAAAGGTATAAGCCTCCAGTTATAAGTAAGTACTAGTATAATCTATAACATGATGACTGTAGCTAATACTGGAGTATGATACACAGTTGACCCTTCAACAACAAAGGTTTGAACTACATGGGTCCATTTATACATGGATTTTTTTTTAATATAAATATAGTACAATAAGTGTATTTTTTCTTTGTTATGATTTCCTTTTTTCTAGGTTACTTTATTATAAGAATATAATATGTAATGTATGTAATGTACAAACCATGTGTTAATAAGACTGTTTATGTGAATCAGTTAGGCTTCCTACTGAGAACAGGCTATCAGTAGTTAAGTTTTGGGGGAGTGAAAGTTACACTGGGGTTTTCACCCGTGCAGAGGGTCACAGCACCTGTAACCCCTAAGTGGTTCAAGAGTCAAGTACGTTGGAAAGTTGCTAAGAGAGTTTGGTACAATTCCCCTGGGGGAAAAAAAAGAAAGAAAAAGGGAGTTCGTAATCCTAAGAGTTCTCGTGATAAGGAAACAATTTTTTTCCTTTTTTTCTCTCTTATCTTTTTATTGCATTTATGAGAAGATGGACATTAGCTGAACCTAGTATGGCAATCATTTCACAATATACACAAACCATCATGCTGTACATCTTAAAATTACACAGTGATATATACCAGTTATTTCTCAAACTGAGAAAGATATACAGAGTATATCCAGATTCCCGATGATCAAAACTTGGAATAAAGCTAAGACGGCATCATTTTGGTATCAGCTCAGATATACTGGTCTACCTGGCAGCACTGGGAGCAGGTAATACACACACTGAATGAAACGACTGGTTCGACACACACTGAGCCAGTTACTGTATTCTGCCTGCAATCTAGTGGCAACGAGCAGTCAACAGGAGGAAAGAAAAAGATATCTCAGAAACTTGAAGCTTGTTTTATTTTGTTTTTTAAACACGGACAGCTAAAGATAAGGAGCTAGAAATCCCAAAAGAATATGTCTTCTTTTGGTAATACCTAAAAGAATAAGGGAGCATATGGAGAGATGAAGAGAAATTAGGGATAGTTCAGGTCATATCCATCCAGCCCAGCCTCCAAGGAAACCACCATTTCTATAAGTGGCAAATGAAGTAGCAGGGGAGAGAGAGACAGAGAGAGAACTCGGTATGTTCCAAGAAATTCTACCACCTAGGTAGAAACTACGGAAAGAACAGTTAAAAGACATGCTTAAGGTCTACTAGCGATTTTGTTTTATTTACCATTGTATCTCTAGAGTCTAAAACCATGCCAGTCACATAGTCAGTGCTCAACAAATTTTTGTTGAATGAGCATCGTAGTTGTCAAGAGAAGGTATACGAATTCCAAACACTCTGACTTGATAGGCAAGTATTGAATAGTTTCCAAACTGACATGTCCAAAAATGAAAAAAAGTCAAGAAAAATTCCATTCATATGTACCAATACATTCTTGATGCTTTGATGTTCATGGTCCACCTCTGTTTTTGCCCAACATGCCAATCAACCAGCTAATGCTATAGAGGTTCTAAAGGAAAATTAGTCTGTGCTACAATAGGGTATTACTC
This sequence comes from Panthera leo, assembly GCF_018350215.1. Lineage (NCBI taxonomy): Eukaryota > Metazoa > Chordata > Mammalia > Carnivora > Felidae > Panthera > Panthera leo. Next base: position 140,169,037 of record NC_056679.1, on the reverse strand, counting down.
TGGGACACCCAGGTGGGCCTTCCAGGGTGCTGGCTACTTCCACCCAGTCCTGGTCTGGACCTGGTTCCCACGTGTTCCCCAACTAGATGTGTCAGCACACCCTGAACACATCCATCTCTCAGAAGCAGACTCCCAGGAGTGAAGCTCACCAAGACAGATGGAAAAATCAGAACGCCAATTGGTTAATTTAAATGAAACACAGAATTTCCACAAAGACTGGCATCCTCTGGCAGGCGCATTCCGGATGGGCAAGCTCTAAAGCAAGCTGAATTTGAAATCTTTAAAGGGCTTTGGAGTGTGGAATTAGAGCGAGAGGTCTTTGCTATAGGATTCATGTCTTTACAGACTCCAGGCCTCAGGCAGCCTTCCTTACAATAGTGATACATGTGGCCCCCAAACCACATCGGTTAAGATTTTTAGGTCAGGACACCGCAACCCTGACCAACAACCAGAAGGGCACTGACAACATCTGCATCTATGACTTTCCCTCCTGTTGGTCCTCTACTACTGATGAATGCCCACTCAAAATAATACATTCTTACTTTCGATATGTCCATATCCTCAGTGAGGTCTCAAAGTGTTAATGATCGCAGGGATTGTCATCTCAAATATTTGTTGAGATTCCGTTATGTACTAGGCACTGATGTGGGCGGTGGGGAAACAGTAGTTCACAACACTGACAAAAACCCCTGGTCCCATGGGGCTCATGTCCCCTTTATTTTTGAGGAAATCGTATTTCTCATTTGTGACTGTTGCCCTTATGTACTCTGTGTAAATAAAGACAACAACAACAACAACCAGGGCATATCCTCTATTAGGGCTTAGGAAAGGGAGAAAAAGATGTAATATCAATAGGTGATTACACTGTTGGAATCCATGAACAAAAAGTGAATTTTTAGATCTGTCCTCCCCCCCTTGAGATACTGGAGTGGTATGTTTCTGCCAACAATTGAGAATACTGTATTCTCCTAGAAGTAACCCCAGTCCAGAGGCCTTTAAATGAAAATGTTGGAGAACTGGAAAGGCAGATGGGATGAGGAGCTGGAATGGGTGGCATCCTGGCTCTCCCAACAGGCAGCGATGCATTAGGCAAGTCAGGTACACTCCCAAGTCCCCCCCTCATTTTTAAGGTGACAGGGTCTGCCTAAAACACTAAGACACCAGCAGCTGGGAAATACCATGATCTCCCTTGATAATAGGAACCAATCCTTATTCGCAGTCTCCCTTACAGGGCCCTGGGCCATGCCCCACACACAAAAGCTAGTGCACAAATAGTGCTTTATCAAACACAGAACCTATTGTAACACCAGAGGGGCAGCTGAAGTCGCAGAAAAGATGTATAAAAATTTCTGTTGGGATGCCTGGGTGGCTCAGTCGGTTAAGCGTCCGACTTCGGCTCAGGTCATGATCTCAGTTTGTGGGTTTGAACCCTGCCTGGGGCTCTGTGCTGAAAGCTCAGAGCCTGGAGCCCGCTTCGGATTCTGTGTCTCCCTCTCTCTCAGCCCCTCCCCCACTTGTGCTCTGTCTCTCTTTCTCTCAAAACGAAACAAAACAAGACAAACCTTAAAAAAAAATTGCATTGCTCTTTAGCTATTAAACCCTTTATTCACGCTGTTTTGCTCGCTGTTTTCGTCTTAATGGTCTTTTGCGCTGCCGGTAACTTCTTAAATGCCAGAACTGAGAGACTGTTTGGAATCCTTCCTGCAGGACCCTGCAGCCACCAGGGCACCTGCATGGCTCAGTCGGTTAAGTGTCCGACTCTTGCTTTTGGCTCAGGTCTTGATCTCACAGAGATCATGGAGTCCCACATCGTGCTCGGCTGCACTCACAGCACGGGGCCTGCTTGGGATTCTCTTTCTCCTTCTCTGCCCCTCCCCTGCTCTTGTGCACGTACTGCTCTCTCTCTCCATCTCTCAAAACTCAAAAAAAAAAAAAAAAAAAAAAAGACTGCAGCACCTGAGGGTGACAGATCTCTTCCTTTTCTCAGCGACATCCAGGCCTCCCCGCTCTCCTGGTTGCTCCTCTTCTGCCATCCTCCTCATCAGCAGCCCCATAATAGAGCTTTCTGCGGGAAACCACTGTCCCCCTGGTTGAGGTCACTGGCAGCGTCATCTTAAATGAGATTGCTCACAAACCAACTGTGCTTCAGTCCAAAATGACAGTGGCTCACTGGACTCCTGGGACGCTCCCCAGGATCTCAAAGGGAGAAGTCTAAAACAAACTCTTCATCCTTCTGCCTCAGGTTCAAACCTGTACTCCGCATTACTTTATTTGATGAATCACCTTCTTTTCATCAACTGTCCACTTGTTCCGCCATCTGAATTCATCGAGGACCAATCCTTGCTGACCCTACCTCTGGAACAGCTCTCAAATCCTGGCTTTTCCCCCCACTGCCTCGGTCAGGTCGCGACACCTTACGTGGTCTCTCAGCCTCAAGTCTATTTTTGCTTCTCTTCCAGCTGTTGATATTTGTTTCTTCGTGCTAGCAACATGCAGACATTTGTGATTTCTCCATACTAGACTATAACTTCCTTGGATACAGAAACCTCATCCTTATTTGTCCTATTATCCCCAGTGGTAACACTATGCTTTGCACATAATAAATGCTCAATAATAGACTTTGGCAATGGAGCATGGATTATCTTAAATAAGACTGCACCTTATTCCCCCAAAGAACAGCTCGTTAGATGCTTAAATATTTACTCTTTTTCCCAGCCCAATTAACAATGTTATATATACACACAGGCCATACACATAGACACCTGCACACACAGTCACTATCTTTAAGTCAACCTTCTAGCAAACATCAAGAGAGGCTCTATCTCCCAAATAAATGAGACATAAATTGGTTCATATTTTTTGTTCCTGGTCTTCCTTGAGAGAACGACACAATGCTTAGTGCCAAATGAGAAATTACTTTGCAAATCTATATCCCTCAAAGACCACCAAACATGGGTCATGCATCTTTCTCGCATTTTGATCCCATTGCTGTGACTTAGAGCGGTAATTATATTACAAAGCTATTATTCGATGGAATGAAAATGGCAAAACAATTTAAATGCTTGTCTTAAAAAACTCCATTAGAATGCAATTATAAGTGAAATTACAGTGGCAAAAGAATTGAAATGCAAGTCTGGAAGGTACAGTTATGAAACCATTAAAATGCTTCTGTTGGGGACTCACAGTGTTGAGTGAAACCATACACTCTTGGGGACACAGTTTTAATTCACTAAAGCAGTCACACTTATGGAAAGAGGAAAATATCACTGCTCCAATTGTTCCACAGCATTATCTGAACTTCTGAATGTCACCTAGGGGTGTATAACATCAGCAGGGTTTAAAGGTGTATGGAATAAACTGATAAGAGAACCAGGTGTCATACTGTGTTTCCATTCAGCACCAAGAAGATAAAGGCAAGCTTAGTTTAGAGTTTTCTGAAATGTTTCCAATATAAAAGCTAGGATTATAATGTGAAATGCTTTTTATCCTAAAATGAAGCTTGCAATTATTAAATATGTGTGCCGTTATATTTCTAAGTATCTATCTCCTTAAAATGTTCTGCTGATGCACTCCTTTTGCAACATCTTGATAAATATTTTGATTCCCAGCCTTATAGTAGATATAGCTGCTCACTAAAAGAAAAAACACACACACACACAAAGGCAAAATACAGTGGATACATACGAGGTACACTGAAATGATCAATTTGACAAACGACTAAGGACCCTCCTCAAAATTATGTTCTGTATTTTGATGGCTGAACACAGAGATGAGTCTACCAGCAAAAACAGGCAAAATATGTCCCACCCCCACCCTCTCTCCCTCACAGTCTGCTTCCAAGAATCTATCTCTTTCAGCTAAGTAAATAAAAAAATAGATGCTAGGACGGGGTCATATAAAGAAACAAGTGTTAAAGAAATGAGATGTAAATCTTTTTCTCATGATTTTCTCTCTTTCACTGTCACAGAGCAGGTTAGAAAATGGCATTTAATTTTTTTCACACAGAAAACTTCTCAGCATCAATGATTATAACATTACTCAATAAAATTACTCAGTTTCCATAAAAAGACTTGCAGACTTTTGTTTATCAAACTTTAGTTTTAAAAAGTCCCTTGAAAATATAGATACCAAGTACTCTTACTCTCACAGACTCTGAGACACATATAGATTTCATATGCACATAAACATGTTGTCTGGGGTATGCTTAGCAAAAGGGGTTTGAAAGTCCTCCTACCTTAATCTACTGAATGCTTGACATGGACTTAAATTGTTGGGGCTATGTGGCTGTGTGCATGTTTCTTGGCCTTCTTGTTTTCCCTTCCACAAGGGAGGGTTTCTTTGAACCTCAAGGTCATGGTAACTTCTGCTATCTAGATATTTGATAGAGAAGTCGTATTATTTTTACACATATAATTTAGATATTAATACGACTTGAAATAGATTTTAAAAACTTTTTTTAGTTCATTTATTTATTTTGAGAGAGAGAGCATGCACGTGAGTGAGCACAAGCAGGGGAGGAACAGAGACAGAAGGGGCAGAGAGAATCCCAAGCAGGCTCCACACTATCAGTGCAGAGCCTTATGTGGGGCTTGAACTCACAAAACGTGAGATTATGACCTGAGCTGAGATCAAGAGTTGGACGCTTAACTGACTCAGCCACCCAGCTGCCCGATTTGAAATAGATTTTTAAAGCATATGAGGAAGTTCTTCCAGTTTAGGCACAAAGGTACAAGCTTTGAAAAAGAAAAAGTCATCTAGAGAAAATTCTATGAATAAAACTAACTGAAAAAATAAACAAGCAAACATACACATAGATTATAGGAAAAAAAAAAACTAGCGGGGTCCCAAAAGTATTTAAATCATAGTATTATACATAAAATTTGAAATTCAGAATTTTAAATCACATTTGTCAGAGTTTTGTAGAATTAACCTCTATATTTAGAAAAGTACCAAATATGTTTCATATAGTAGTCTTATTAACTTCCAAGGACATATCTTTAGAAGTTAATAAAGGAGAAACCAATAAAACATTTATAATAATATAAAACATACTGCTCTTAATTTGAAATGCATAAACATATAAGTTGGATTGATGGATGAATAGATGATAGAGAAAATACGGTAAATGTTAACTATAGGATCTAGGTAGTGGATATATACAAGCATCATTGTACAATGTTTTTGATTCTTTTGCATGTTTAAAGCTGTTCCTAATAAAGTAGTGGTGAGGGGGGAAGCAGTGCTCTGGATGAAAAGTAAGTATTCTATTTGTTAACGGTGCTCCACAAATAAGCCAGTTTCAGAATCTGTGTCACAGGCATGATGCACTCACCTAGCCATCCGGATCCTGAATTTGGAATGCACAGGTCTGTCTCAGCGCTGGGCAACACGAAGCCAACAACAAACACCTCCACACCATCCGCCATAAGGGCCATGCCCAGCACAAAGAAAAGGGCCCACTGGAAACGGCCATGACCACACTCTTGGATTATCAGCTCATACTGCTGGGCTAGTTCTTCCTCATCAGCTTTCCTCTCTGACTCCAGCTCCTGGCGGTCCTTGTGCACATCGCCCTTAGGCTGCCCCACTGACACAATGCTGTCCTTCCCTTGGTTCATACTGGGGATGCCCTGATACTCCCCTTCATAGATTTCATCATCTTCATCATGGCCCTCGGTAGCCTCACTGGAGCCTTCATCATCATTGGCCTCCCCATTATAGGTCTCTCCAGGTGGGTAATAGTCATCGTCCTCTTCTTCATCTTGGAACCGACTATAGGACCGCTGGGTGTATTCATCCTGGGCCCGGTCCACTGCCTGGTTCACCTTCTTTACAGTTTGTTTCTTCACCTCCCGGGCAATGTCCTTGGCGCCCTTCATCAGTGAAGTCCTATCCTTGTAACAGTCTTCCATCTTATCTCAACTGATGGCAAATGCGAAGATGGGAAGTTTTCAGACTCTGATCAGCGCTTCAGCCCTGACGGCATCATCCACTTTGGCTTCAAAACAGAACTGCAAAAGAAGAAAAGCCACACAAGATACTTAGTATTCCTTTCTTGTCTTTTTCACCATCTATCCCTTGGTCTCTGGTCTCTTTTCACCGTCCCCCTCAGACTAAGACACAGAATTAGCTTTGCATGGAATGCACAGGAATTCCCTGAGGATAAAACAGGACATCTGGAACCTCAAAAAGTACATCTAACACATTTGGATTGAGAAAAATAGTATTGCTCACAGACATATACACACACTGCAAAGTCAAAACCAGAATATGAGAAGAATCCTGTCTGAACTTATTTCCTAGTATTAAAAAAAAAAGCAGGCAAGCAGCCCCATATACAATGCTATTGAGTCATATATATATTTGTAAAATGCATTTTCCCTCTCCTTTCATTGTATTTCCTTCAACAAAGACTCATGCAGTGCCCCCAAACTGCAATTGAGTATTTGCCCTAGTATAACGGTCATGTCGGTAGGAAATGGGTAGAGTTCATCAAACGATTTCACAGATGCCTTTGATAAACATTGAATTAGAACAATAGGCTTGTCTAGTTGGGGTCTGTCCTTTCGGAAGTCACCCCCAGGCCAGCAGTGACAGGTAAGCCACATGCAATGTCCCGTCACAACCCCACCTTATAAGTACTCCAGGCTTTGTCTCTATGTCCTTCATCTCTGGACACACACACCCCCCTCATCCTACTGTTATTCCAGTTGACTGCTGTCCTGGATACATGTCATGGGTCTCCCATGGCCCACTGTTTGGTTTTCTATATCACTGAGACAAAAGGCTTGGCTTACATTCGGGCTGAACCCATGGTAATAGATGGTTCACTTGTCCACTGAGCTGTCTCCTCTGGTGGCCCACGGTTGTACATAGAGGATATAACGGTGAGAAAGTCACTCCCCCTATCATTAAATCCCCAAGCCCTTCTCTGTGGCAGTGTTGCAAACCATGAGTTATGCAATACTAATTTCTACCTCCTCTTTGTACCTAGTGTAAGATACTTGGTGAATGGCTTGCAAACATACACTTAAACTGCTCGTTCAGACATCAGAAACAAACCCAGTAATAAAGACAAAAAGATGTTTGTTTATAAATTGACTGTGCATCATTACCACCGAATAACTGTAAATGCCCGCGAGGCAAACAGAAGCCTCGTTCTGCACAGCCCTGTGTTTTGGAAGACAGTAAAATGAAATTAAAATAAACATATGATTATAAGGTTTTTGCCAAATGTCGTAATGGAGGGTTTTTCTGTTTATTCTCCTTTTTCTTTCTCTCTTTCTGTTTTTTTTTTTCTTTTGGAGGGCTGACAGTAAGGGGAAGCAAGAGATGGGAGGATCCATGAGGAGAGTAAGAAAAGATGGGAAGGCAGTTGGAAGAGGTTGAGGCTGGAGGCTCAGAGACTCAAGAAGGAGGCAGGAAAGAAGAGAGAAGGAGAAGGCAATGTTGGGGACAAAGAGATACTTCCTACTTTAAAAATTAAAAGTAAAGGGGCACCTGGGTGGCTCAGTCAGCTAAGCGTCTGACTTCGGCTCAGGCCATGATCTCACAGTTCACGAGCTCGAGCCCCGTGTCGGGCTCTGTGCTGACGGCTCACAGCTTGGAGCCTTCTTCAGATTCTGTGTCTCCCTCTCTCTCTGACCCTCCCCCACTCATACTCTCTCACTCTCTCTCTCCCGAAAATGAACATTAAAATTTTTTTTAAAAATTAAAAGCAAAATTAAGACAGTTCACCCGGTAAATAAAGCCAACTGCTCTACTATCCATAGACTGATGATCATATCAGACACTGCACATGAGCTGTTTCCCCTGCATGACCAGTACAGGCACCGGATACACTGGTACATGAGGAACAATGTGCTGAGGGGGAAGCAGAGCCTGGGCCATGGCGGTACCACCATGGGAGCAGCTGTGCTTCTTAGTAACCGAGAGCTTCTACAATGGCTCTTTTAAAGAAATGCTACCTAAGCTGACCGGATTTGGCGTTTCTGCTTTTGTTCCAAGCCACAAATGTTCTTACCACATGCTTTAAGGACCCCCAAAAAGGTCTTTGTGTGGGGCCCACCCACCTCTAGAAGAGGAAACACACATGGGGTCTTGAATGGCATGGTTACGACTGCAAAGTCAACAATTCTAACCCTCTATGTAATCTAATCATATGCACAATGAGGAAAAAAAAAAAAGAAAAACTTTGCAATCAAACATTACAGGTTTAAAAAAAAAGTGCTGCATGTAAAAGTCTTAGTTTTCATTCTGGGGCAAATAAAGGAATGTGTATATATAAGGGCTCCTTTTTGACTCAAGGTTCCTCACTCAAGGCTCCAGTTGATTTTCAGATTCTTGACAGAAGAGACTGGGTCTTGTGGTTTGCAGTCTCACTAAAACAAAGATTTTTCAGCGTTTTTGCACATGTAAGGGAAGGCACGAATACTTACTCAAAAATATGTTTAAAATCAGATGTCTGCAGATGTTGTCATTGGGGGACACTGGGTGAAAGGCATGGGGGTCTGTATTATCTCTAGCAACATGTGAATCTACAATGATCCCACCATAAAATGTCAAACAAGAGAACAAGTCTGTACCGCCTTTATGAAGCAATCTTCATATTGCTGGCAGGCAGATTATTCAGGGGCAGAGTGGCCTGTGGCCATTCCTCTCTCTGGTAAATGGAAAATGCAAAAAGCCTGTCTCACTGCAGACTCCACCAGGAAAATGGCATATTGGTACCTGTACTGGAAGGTTCTCAAGGTGTGGCCCGCACACCAGTTATGGCCTATGAGGAGGTCCACGGGCAGCTGCATATTGCATCATCGATGTCTGCAAATGATACACCTCTGTTTAGGGTGAATCACTGAGTCAGACCACATAATATGCTCCAGACATCGTTTTAATAAAAACTGATTTGATTTAGAGCATACTCTATGCCAGGCATTATGCTAAGAACTTTATATATGTTCTTTTATTCTTTTATTTAATCCTTATTTCAATCCTCCAAAATAGATCTTGCAGTCTCCATTTTACAGGTGAGAAGATTAAGGATGAGATTACATAAGTAGCCCAAGATCACAAAGCTTGTCAGAAGAGACGCTGGGACTCCAGCCCAGATGAACCTGACCCCAGAGGCTTGCCCCTCACCCCCTATCTGATTCACCCAGTGCTCTTGCTGAGGTCTTAGTCAATGCAGTAGCATTCTTCCTGGTCGTTCTGATAACTTGTTTTCTCTACACAAAACTTATTTTATGGTCTCTTGGCTAAATCATCCTGTGGGTTCTGAATCAAGGAGAATTATTGAGATATCTTCATCAGTGATGGGCTTTATGTAGATAATTCCCAAATGCAGTCTTGTTTGTTCAGATAAACCATCCCAACATGGTGCCTGTACTTCAAAAGATAACACAGCGGTCACGCTAAATAAGACGCCAGGGGCCAGAAGGGCAGGAAAGAAGGCAAAGCAACGAACCTCCAACCACCTCCAGTGACGTGCAGCTGCCAGTACTCTTTAATTCAAGTCAGCGTGCTTCTCCATGAAGTAAGCGTAATAATAACTGCCATACAGTGTTGTGAGGATTAATAAGCTGACATTTACACCATGCCCAGGAGAAAAGTTGACGTACATTAAGTGATTTTAATTCAGGTTCCCCAGAAACAGAACCTGTGATAAGGAATCAGGTGCGAATCATTTATTAAGAGGATGACTGAGGGAGGACTGCGGTTTTAGGCAGTGTCCTGGGGGGCAAGCCACAGTCTCCCCCCAGAGTTATTCCCACTCAAGGCAAAGGTGCTGGCCTTTCACGCTCCCACTCCCATTTGTTGTTGGCCAAGGGCCACCCGGGGTGAGGATGGACTAGAGGCGCTTCCAGCTTTCTGTACCAAAAGGCAAGGCAGTTCCAGAGACCCACGCACAGTCCCCTGACAAGGTGCAGGTGTGGCTGGTGGAAGCAAAGAATGGAGCCAGAGGAAGAGAGCGGAGAAAATGAAGGGGATCCAAGAGTATCTGGGCAGAGCACTAACAGTATCTCCTATAATAAGTTTTTAATAGCTACGTGGTTAGATGCCCTGCTTATCACAGCTGATTAACAACTGTATTTATTTATTTTTTTAATTTTTTTAATGTTTATTTATTTTTGAGACAGAGCATGAACAGGGGAGGGTCAGAGAGAGAGGGAGACACAGAATCTGAAACAGGCTCCAGGCTCTGAGCTGTCAGCACAGAGACCGATGCGGGGCTCGAACCCACGGACTGCGAGATCATGACCTGGGCTGTAGTCGGACGCTCAACCGACTGAGCCACCCAAGCGCCCCATTAACAACTGTATTTATAGAAGTGGCTGTTACAACCAAATAATATTTACAGCACCGTTTATCTGATATATGAAATGACATGCACAAATCAGCTCTATTTCTATGTGTGGCAATCACTTTGCACAAATAATAATTTATACACATAAATGGAAGTTATTCTGGCAAAACAGAGTTTCAGTTTTTTTTTCTTTGATGGTTCATGCCAAACATCGTATATTCAGTAACACCACATATTATATCAAAACCATCCTACACATGTTCCCATCATGCACAACTCTCCCCAACACACACACAGATGTTTATCTCCGTTTCACCACACTGTCCCCAAACTTCCAGTCCTTCCTTCTGCTGTACCCTTCATCGCCACCATCATCAAAAGATCTGGGATAGTTCCTCCTCACCAAAACATTCTGGAATCTTCTGGATGCTGGGAGAGTCCATCATTGTAATAACTGTATTTATGCAGCTTTGAAGCCATTGTGCACGCACACAGTGATGACAGCAATAATAATAGCTCACTCATTCTTATGTTGGCCCTGTGATAAGTACTTCAGAGGAATTATCACACAACAAGAATCTTGACAATAACCATATGCTTTTTAAATCTCCATTTGACAGATGGGAAAACTGAAATCTGCCCGGTAAGAATTCACACTTACATGAACTTACTCCAGAGCTCAACCGCCTATACTACATCTACCAGTTCTTAGTAGAAACGGAAGCCCGTGAGGGAAACAGAGTTTCCACCAACGTGGGGCAGAAGACAGACCCACCTCCCATTGCCTGGGTAGGTAGAAACCCTTCAAAGTACTTGCAGAATTCCAGCCTGTTGGGATTGGGAGAAGGGACTCATTATCTAACAGCCACCTTTCCCTCCTAAGTTTGGACCTAATGGAGACATTCAACAAGAGAAGGTAAATGGTGAGCAGTTGCCAGCTGATGGAAAATCATGCACACACTTCATCTCCGATGCCACACCTTCTTCCCAGTCCTAGGATTCTGGACCACACAGGGCTCCTTCCAGGAGGGAAGGCTGTCCAGGGAGTTTTCCAGGTCACAGGATTAGCAGACCTGGGTAAGCACCTCCGTGGGGCTGAGGCCAGCAGGCCAAGATCTTTCACCCAATTTGCCAGAGAAGTTGTTCCTTCTTTCCTGGGGACAAGTGAGGGTATGTGCATGGGTAGTAAAAAGAGAAGCTTCAAGTGTTTTCCCCATATCTGTCTCTCCTGAGGAGCAGTGGAAATCCCTGTACCTGAATGGAAGTTGAAAAGTGGGGAATGTCACCTTAACTCAGTGCTATATCATCTTGGTCAAGACCATAACAGAGCACACCAGCCACCCCAATGAGAGCCTTATCACTTTCCATCTCTTATGAGATAGAACATAAAACTAATTATATGTGATGACATTATAGTAATGCCAAAAAATAGCTTCATTAAAATAAAAAGACAATGATGTGAACATTAACATTTGCAACAAGTCCAGAAATATTTTGAGAGACTGTGTAATGCATTAGTCCAAACTAATATACATTTTAGTTTATGATCAACGTCAGAAAGAAAGGCAACATGTAGTATTCACCATCCATGTTGCAACTAGATACCTCTTTCTTAAGGTTGTTTCACACATCGAAAGATAGTGGCTTTTTAGCTGTAATCATCAAGACAATACGGTACTGGAACAAAAACAGACACTTAGATCAATGAAACAGAATAGAGAACCCAGAAATGGACCCACAAACGTATGGCCAACTAATCTTTGACAAAGCAGGAAAGAACATCCAATACACTAAAGACGGTCTCTTCAGCAAATGGTGCTTGGAAAACTGGACAGCAACATGCAGAAAAATGAAACTGGACCACTTTCTGACACCATACACAAAAATAAATTCAAAATGGATGAAAGACCTAAACGTAAGACAGAAAGCCATCAAAATCCTAGGGGAGAAAGCAGACCAAAACCACTATGACCTCAGCTGCAGCAACTTCTTACTCAACACGTCCCCAGAGGCAAGGGAAACAAAAGCAAAAATGAACTATTGGGACCTCATCAAGATAAAAACCTTCTGCACAGCGAAGGAAACAATCAGCAAAACTAAAAGGCAACCGAGGGAATGGGAGAAGATATTTGCAAATGATAAAGAAGATAAAACGTTAGTATCCAAAATCCATAAAGAACTTATCAAACTCAACAGCCAAAAAACCAAATAATCCAGTGAAGAAATGGGCAAAAGACATGAATAGACACTTTTCCAAAGAAGGCATCCAGATGGTTAACAGACACATGAAAAAATGCTCAATATCACTCATCATCAGGGAAATACAAATCAAAATCACAGTGAGATACCACCTCACACCTGTCAGAATGGCTAACATTAACAACTCAGGCAACAACAGATGCTGGGGAGGATGCGGAGAAAGAGGATCTCTTTTGCACTGCTGGTGGGAATGCAAACTGGTGCAGCCACTCTGGAAAACTGTATGGAGGTTCCTCATAAAGTTAAAAATAGAACTACCCTATGACCCAGCAATTGCACTACTGGGTATTTACACCAGAGATACAGGTGTGCTGGTTCGAAGGGGCACATGCACCCCAATGTTTATAGCAGTGCTATCGACAATAGTCAAAGAATGGAAAGAGCCCAAATGTCCATTGGCAAATGAATGGATAAAGAAGTTGTGGTATATACACACACACACACACACACACACACACACACACACACACACACACACTGGAGTATTACTCAGCAGTCAAAAAGAATGAAATCTTGCCATTTGCAACTATGTGGATGGAACTAAGAGGGTATTATGCTAAGCGAAATAAGTCAGTCAGAGAAAGACAAATATATGACTTCACTCATATGTGGAATTTAAGATACAAAACAAATGAACATAGGGGAGGGAAGCAAAAATAATATAAAAACAGGGAGGGGGACAAAACAGAGACTCTTAAAAATGGAGAACAAACTGCTGGAGGAGTGGGAGTGGGGGATGGGCTAAATGGGTGAGGGGCATTAAGGAGGACATTTTTGGGGATGAGCACTGGGTTTTATACATAGGGGATGAATCACTAGAATCTACTCTTGAAATCATTATTGCACTACATGCTAACTAACTTGGATGTAAATTTAAAAATAAGAAAATAATTTAAAAATAGTTTAAAATGTATATTTTATACACAATATATTTTATTTTATTATAATAAAAAAGTTGTACATAAAAAATAAAGATAATGACTTTTAAAAAATTTTTAATGTTTTTATTTATTTCTGAGAGAGAGAGAGAGCGAGAGAGCGAGTGTACTAACAGAGGAGGGGCAGAGAGGGAGACACAGAATCTGAAGCAGGTTCCAGGTTCTGAGCTGTCAGCACAAAGCTTGATGTGAGGCTCAAACTCATGAACTGTGAGATCATGACCTGAGCCGAAGTCAGACACTTAACCGAATGAGCCACCCAGGTGCCCTGATAATGGCTTTTTAAAAAAGCTTACGATCAATTTTATTGAGGTATAATTTACATCGAATAAAATGCTCTGGTGATCATTAAAAGAACATAGTCCAAGAGAGATGGTGTGGTACACCATCTAGATTATGAATATGCTTATTCTCTTATTCTGGCAGAAAACATTGATTGAAACATTGTTTGAAATGTTTACTAACAAAAGTTTGAAACCTCTGGACCTTACACTGTCAACAAAAAGAGGTCAACATATCTGAGCCCTAGACTTTGGTGGTCTGGAGACAGCAGAAAGATGAGACAATAGGCATAGCCTTGTAGGAACTCTAAGTACTATGTAAGAATGTCCACACTGCTACTTCATTATAGCCTAACCTTATGCAATAGACATACTATTTGAAGGTGAACAGAGTTAAAATGCAGAAATGCATACCTACCGGGAGACGGCATTCTGAAAAGAAGTTTTTGGGAGGGAGGAGAAGACATCTGAGATAAAGAAATACACACTGACCCATCATCCCAGCCTATCCAAATCTTTGAAATCAGACTTTTATAGTTTAAGGATGCTGCTTGTCCTCAGAACCTTTAAACTTCTGTGTAAATACGTGTAAATTCCCATTCTTCAAGTGATTTCTTTTTATTACTTAATCTAATCACACCTGCTCAGTTAAGCCCAGCTGGTTCCCTTTGGGCATTCAATCATGTCTTTCATTATGGTTATCCAAGAATGTGATGGTCTTCCCTACTGGAATGTAAGCTCCCTGAAAATAGGAACTTTGTAAAATAAAATGCTATAAAGCAGTGTTATTAAAAGAGGACACAAGCACCATAGGGGGGCCAACCCTCCAATAACCCCCTTTCTTCATGAGGGACTTATCTGGATCAACGTTTCCCCAAAGTGCAATCTGCAATATGTGCTGAGTGGAAAAAGTTCTATTGTCATATAAATTTGGGAAGTTTCTGTCTCATATTGAATAGGTCTTTCCCTGGGGGCAGGAAAGGATCACAATTCAAGCTTTTTATAAAGACCCTGTTTAACTGTGTTATCCAACCAATTCCCAAGCTTTCCTAACAGAATGTCCCCACTCTCAACATGACACCGATGGGCAGTCCTGTATTAAAATAAATGCAACATCCTTTCAAATTCTAACATGTCTATTAAGAAATACCATAAAACTCACTAATTAGAATCAAGTAAGAGAAGCAGGAAGCAAGGCAGAAAGTCTACATTATTTCTTTCAAGTCTATCAAAAACTGAAATTAAGCTTACAAAATATAATCTTGTGACACATTTGCTATAAAAATAGAGTGTTTAACATATCTGCATATTTTTAAGTAATAAGTCATTCAAAGAGCCTGGAAATTTTGATTTTAAGTATATTAACATTCTTTTTTTATGCAATTTTGACAAATTAATTTGCTCTGTGAAGAACAATTCTCCTAAACCAGGTTAAACTGGCCTCGGTAGTTGTTGAAATTTCCACAAACTACACGTTAGTAAAGCGTAAAGGCCTTATTCAAATAACAGAACTATTTACATCCATGAAGGTTTTTGAAGGTCCTAGACCTCCTGATAGAAGAATATTCTCAAGTGAGTCAAAGTGAGCGTTATTCTAATGAACAAACATCTAAATTCAATTTAGTATGTACAGCAATATTCTTTCTGATTACAAAACTAAAACATGTTTAAGAAATAATTGGAAAATTCAGAAGTTACAAAGAATAAAATAAAAACCATATGTATTTCTACCACCCAGAGATCCCTACTCTTAGCGATTAGCAATTCTAATTCCAATCTTTAAGCTATGCAAATGCTTCTGCATATGATTACTTTAGATCATACTGTACATTCAAATTTGAAGCCCTTCTCAGATTACTCTCTTATCTCTAAGTCTTCAGGTATGAATTTTCCCATTCACTGGAGTAGTAGACTATCTCAAATAGTACAGGCTTTCATTATAGGTTTAGTAATCCTTGGCTATGAGCATATCTTCTTTAGCAGTGGTTCTCAGAGAGTGGTCTGGGGTTCCCCAGGAAACCCCCAAGACCAGTCAAGGAATCTGAGGTCAAAATAATTTTCATAATGTTATTTGATGTTTTCACTCTCATTTTTTCATGACTTTATAATCGCATTTTCCAGAGGCTACATATGTGGTAACATCATTGCTCTAATGGTTAATGAAATGTGTACTTGGAGATTCTTGTGTCTTATAAGTTCCTCAGATTTAGTTTCTAATATGGTAAATATTGATAGGTATAACCAACAAAAATGAAAATTCTTTTGTTCTTAACAATTTTTAAGAGTGAAAAGTGGTTAATGAGGCCAGACCAAAAATTCAGAATTATGGTTCTAAAGGAATCATCTCCTGCTTGAACCTGGATTTATACAGATTTTCCTTTGGGGTTTACTTAATTTTTTCCAATAGAGTTTTGAGTTTGCCCCTGCTTGAGTTCCAAATGGTTCCCAAAAGTCTGAACTACTTTTTTTATCGGTAGCTCAGTCCTGGATTTCCATATTTGCAGATGCCGATGAGCTCAGGGTTTCCATCTCAGGTGGGTGACATTTTCCTAGCCTTGTCTGTGGCAGGCAGTTGTGGACTGTCTTCCCTTCCAGGTGGAGATGGGCAGTGTGCTCCTGGATCCCAGATTACTTGCTGGCCATGTCCTGGTCACAACTTGGAAGGCACAGTGCCATCTCCTATACACTAAGTCTGCCCTTTCCATTTCTGGGACCTGACAATTTTCTTCTTTTGAGGTCAGCCATTTATTATTAAAATAATAATGATGTATCATCCACGTATGTGAAACAGGGTTTAGCATATGCATAATCCACCATCGTGACCCAGAGGTTGACACTTTCGTGATATGTTTTAATCATACATTTTATATTTAAATTTTCTCACAGTTTTAAATATTCTAGTACCATTTTTATTTATTATATACCTTAATTCATTTAACCTGTCTCCTATCATTGGGCATCCAGGTTATTTCTACTATTTGAGTATTATTAATAATGTGGTGATGCCCAGCCTTGTGGTGGATCTTACTGAGAACTTGAGAGGTCAAAGGAGGAACCTAGTTTGGATGATTTTTATATATAATATCACATTGTTCTTCATAAAGACTGTGGCAATTTATAACTTCCAGAAGCATGTAGGAGAGCCCTGATTTCCTTGTGTTCTCACCTATACTAGAAATTAGTTGAGATTTCTGCCAAATTACAGAAAAATGTTTTATCATTTTAAGTTGCATGTGATTACCTGTGAAACTGAATATCTCTTTCCTTGCGAAATCTTTTATATTTTGCCCATTTTTGTATTGAGGTTTGCAGTGGTTTTAATGTAGCCCCCCAAAAGATATGACCATGTCCTAACTCCCAAAACCTATGAATGTGACCTTTTTGGAAACAAGAATAACTAAATTGAGGATCTTAAAAGGAGATCAAGTTGGATTATCTAGGTGGGCCCTAAATCCAATGGTAAGTTTCCTAATAAGACACAGAAAAGACTCGGACGCAGAGGTAAAGCCATGAGAAAATAGAGGCTGAGACTATGCGGTCACAAGCCAAGGAACACTGAAACTACCAGAACCTGGGAGTGGCAAGGAGGGATCCTCCCCTTTGTAGAGAGTGCCACCCTGTAACATCTTGAACTGTGAGAAAATAAGTTTCTGTGTTTTAAGCCACCCAGTGTGGTAATTTGTTAAGCAGCCACAAGAAAGGAATACAAGATCATTTTTAAAAAAAAATTTTTTTAACGTTTATTTATTTTTGAGAGACAGAGACAGAGAGGGAGACACAGAATCCAAAGCAGGCTCCAGGCTCTGAGCTGTGGGCACAGAGCCCGATGCGAGGCCCGAACCCACGAACTGCGAGATCATGACCCGAGCCAAAGTCAGATGCTTAAGTGACTGAGCCACCCAGGTGCCCCAAGATCTTTTTCTTATTGAATTTTAAAAATGGTTTATATATAAACTCCTTTGTCATACAGGTTGTAAATACTTTTCTCAGATGGCCTCATTTATGGTATTTTTGCCATGAAAAGTTAATGACTATTTTTATAGTCTGTTCAAAATGTTCTTTCATGTTTCCTGCCGTGAGTAGTTTATTCAGGCCCTCCTGAAGTTCCAAAATATTCATCTATTTTGTTCTAATTCTAATACTAGTTTCATTGTTCAATGTTTAGTTCTTGAATTTATTTTGCCATCTTGTACAAGGAAGGGTTTTTTTCAAATGAATAAACAAATAAACATTTATTAAAATGCCCCTTTCATGAGACAAAATTCCTATATATAATAGTCTCTCTTCAGTTTTGAACTCTGCTACATTGATATGCTTATCTCCTGTTGCCCTCAAACCATTTTACTTTGATTTTTATCACTTTGTTATAAGTTTAATATCTATCAGTGCTTGTGCCTCTCAGGACTCATCCTTTGCAAATATTTATTTGCATCCCATCTAATTTGTCTTCCAAATGGACTTGAGAATTGCTTAGCCATTTTCTAAGAAAATTTTCATTAGAATTTTAACTAGAATTGTACTACGTTTGCAAATTAATTTCAGAAGAACTAAGCCTTAAAGCGGTCATCTTGTCCAAAAATATATCTTGGTATTTATTCAAGTCTTCTTTTATGTAACTCAGTGACGTTGAGACATTTTCTTCTTATCGTGTCAGTTATTTAATGAACAAGATGCATACACACAAAGACAAAAAAATTTTTTTTTTAATTTATATTCCTTTGCATATTTGTTTACTAGCTTCTCAGAATCATGACATAGACTCTGGCCGTGAAGTTTAGTGTCTGTCAGATGCATTTGGTGGGCCAGGAAGTGTGCTCTCTCCCACAGTAAAATATTGGCCTCAGTGGGAAAGGAACTCACCAAATGTCAGGGAGTAGAGCACATGTGATGCAAGTGCTGAGTCAAGTTCGTTTATGGAGGCTTCAGAAAGGGGAGTCTCTGAACCATGCTGACAGTTCTAGCTCAGCTTTCTAGACCCTTCTGTGTACTGGGCCTAACTCAGGTCAAGTGTTACAAGGAGCAACACTGAGGGAGAACTGGCCAGCAGACTCAGAGTGTCTTCAATGGAGCCCAGAAGGAGTACAGTGTTCTGGATTCCTGTCCCTAAGGAGCCACCAGGATGATGTCAGCCTTTGGGGAAACCAGATGCCTGAGGAGCATCAAAACAATCTGTGTTATTAGGCATAGTCATTATAAAACTGTCGCACACAATTCCTACTCTTCAGTAAAAGCGAGATACTCTCTTCCACGAAATGACCAAAGACTTCTGGCAGAAGAGTCCCCTGGCATTAAACAGAGGCTGCCAGATTCGAAAGGGACCATCTGTGGATGTGGTAATAACCACTCAGAGTGAGTGCGGTCAGTTCTGCTTCTTTCGCTGGGATGTATGAATCCTGTGAAGGGAGCCTGAAGAGAAACAAAGCCAGGAACTGAATTCCTTCCCAAAAGCATATGGGTTATCACAAAGGCTCTCGAGGGCTGGGAAGGGCAGAAGGAAAGTAGCGACCTCCCTCGACAATTCTCCTTATCTCCTCTGGGATTAAAAAACGTTCCCCCAAAGATCCAATCATCCATTCAAGAAGGATTTATTAAGCACCTACTATATGCCAGATACTTGAGCTGAAGATAAGAGATTAAACAAAAACACACAAAGCTCCTGACGGTATGGGGCTTTCTTTCTAGTGCCAAGACAGATAACAAAACAAATAAATACATGATTTCATGTAATGGTAAGGGCTACAAATAAAAATAAAGCAGGGTAGGAGGCTGGAGCAACGCTGCCCCACAGAGCTCTCTGTGATGACAGAGATGTTCTAGATCTGTGCTGTCCAATAAATATAGGGCAAAATTTAAATCTAAATAACCACGCCTGTCTAGTAGCTACCCTGTTGGACAGTGTAGGGTTACAGTGTGCAGGAGGGGCTGCTATTCTAAGAGGAGTGGTCCAGGTGAGAACCTCATAACAGAGGGAATTTGAATAGAAGCCTGATTAAGGC
Source organism: Panthera leo (assembly GCF_018350215.1). Lineage (NCBI taxonomy): Eukaryota > Metazoa > Chordata > Mammalia > Carnivora > Felidae > Panthera > Panthera leo. Next base: position 140,149,260 of record NC_056679.1, on the reverse strand, counting down.
CATGGCATAAACCCCATGCTCCCCAGGGGCTCAGAGCTTTCCACACAGAGAAAGCAGCAAGAAAAAGGTGTCACGTGGAGAGTGGCAAGGAGGCCAGGTGACTGAGTAGAATCAGGAAGGGGTAACAAGGGAAGTGACTACAGGCAGATCATCAGGGGCTTTGAGGCCACAGTAAAGGCTTTGGGTTTTGCTCTAAGTGGGATGGGTTTAAGGTAGGAAATCCGAGAGAGTGTAGCTTGATAAAACCTTATTTACGCAAACATTGGAAATGTCTTTTCTTTTAGTGTATCTTATTAGCCTTGCTTTTCACATTTGTTCCAATCTTTGTCTGACAATAATCATCTGATAATGAATAGGACAACTTTAAAATAAAGACTGCATTTATTAAGTGTTTTTAAGAACAGGGTTGAGGAAGGAGGAGCACAGTTGGAAGAAAAGTCCCTCAGTATAGGAAGCAATCAAGAGAAAAAGCCAACCTCCAGTGTACCAAGTAGACACTTAATAAGGACCTGTGATCAGTCACCCTTCTTCTCCACATTCACTCAGTATCGCATCAGAGCTAGTACAGAATGAGACTAGTTTCCATGTCCTCTGTTTGCCCATCATTGGAATTGGAAGAGAAAGAAGTGGACGCAGGCAATTTATAACTTAGATAGTCACATCTTGCATATTTCAAAGTTGGCTATGGAGCCAAACACTGGTATCAGGCAATTACTTAAATCCAAAGACAGAACACTAACAGAGTCATGTAACGCACACACTATCTCAGTGGAATAAACACCTGGTTATTCTTAAATACGAACAGAAACTCCACAACATCCCAAGAGCAAACAGGTGTCCTTGACACATTAAATGCCCTGAATCATTAGACACACAGTGGTCTTGATCATAAGCCAAATGCACACCTGGGTTCCAATACTGCTTTTTGCCACTTGCCAGCTTTGTGATGCTAGGCAAGTTATTCATGGCCTTCAATCATCAATTACATTATCTGTGAAATGGAAAATAAAAGCCCTGTTTGAAGGATTAAATAAAATAACATCCAAGACAACACGTGGCACATGGTACCTACTCAGTAAGCGCAAGTTTACTTGAAATTAAAGAAGAATAAAAGATGTCATTTATAAATATAATTCACAGTCCAGCAGCGATAATGCTGGCTGGCACTTTTCCTTTTTTGAAAGGAAAAAATGACAATGAAATGCAGGCTGGCAGTGCGCTTCTCTAGCCAGGAGCCAGGCTAGAGAGTCACGAAGCACAGCGCTCTTGCAGAAGAGGTATTCATGGCTGTTGCTGAGATACACAACCTGAGGTCTGGCTGCAGGAAGGCTCCAAGAAGAATGTCTATTTTTCTGCTTGTCTTTTCTAAGCTAGTCAGGCAATATGATTAGCATACTTGCAGTTTTAATGCAATTTAAAAGCAGAGCCAACAGGAGAAAGAAACAGACTCCCCCAGGCTTGCTCTAGTCTCCCCTTAATTTCTGGAAATGGCCTATTTTCTCTTTCTGCTTTGTCCATGTCTTACTTAGTAAATATTTCCTTTTGCAAGCTTGCCTAGGGCGTAGCTACAAAAGCAGCTGCCTTTGTTTACTTCAGCACAGTCTGAGCCATGATAAAACCCCTAGAGCTTTATCCCCCAGGGGTGCTCTACTCATTGTTCCCTTTGCTTGTGGCCTGTACAAGGAAGACACCAGAGACTTCTTTGACACTTCAACCAGTGAGCTGTGGCTAAATGCAGGTGCAGCTTTGAGACCAAGGTGTTTTCGTGGCACAAAGTGTGATCTGCAAAGCAACAGAATGGAGTGTTCATTGACTCAGTGCGCCATAACCTGCCCAGGGCTTGCTCGCTCCCTCTCTCTCTCTCTCTCTCTCTCTCTCCTTTTGTCCCCCCAACTGGTTATTTTTTTCTTTTTAAAGTTTTTATTGAAATTCTAGTCAGTTAACATACAGTGTAATATTCATTTCAAGTGTACAATGCAGAGATTCAGCACTTACCTACATCACCTGGTGCTCATTACAAGGGTCTTCCTTAATTCCCATGACCTATGGAACCCATCCTCCCCACCCACTTTCCCTTTGGCAGCCATCAGTTTGTTCTCCATAGTTAAGAGTCTATCTTGCTACAAGATAATTCTGCATGATCAAGGTAGCCACTGAAGAATGGGTGCCCTCCTCTCTCTTCCAACAAAAGCTTTTCCTTTACTACCACTGGGCAAATGGAGCTGCTCAATAATTCACACACAACATATAAATAAATGGCTAAGGAGTGCCTCAAGTACTCCTCCCTTCTCTGAGGTGTTTGGCTTTGAACTCCTTAGTCCAAGGAAACGTGTAAATTATGGAATTCTGACCTCACAAATGGGGTTGATAAGTTAGATATTGTGGGACGAGAGGAATTTCTTGGTTGAAAACCCTTCAAGTGGACTACTGAATATTCTATCTGTATGAGAACAGATCTTGGCCTATAGCAACCATCGCAGGGAAGCCAGAATTCATCCATCCACCCCACCAGACTACTAGTTCTTTAAAGGAAGAGACTGTGTTTGGGTTCATCTCATATCCTTAGTCCCCAAGGCAATCCTGGACACCCATTCAACCAACAGCTCTTGTCACCTACTCAATAGTAGGGTCTGGACTCTACCTAGGCTCTATGCAGACAGAAATTAAAGGCATGGATCCTCACCATCAGGGAATTTCCCATTTAGTGGAACATCCAACCACTAGACAGATAAGTGTCTTACAATGTGATAAAAGCTATGTGCTGGCACATGTTATTGTGATAAGCTTGGATAGAGTGAGATCTAATCTGATTTGATCAGGCAAAGGTGGCCAAGTAAAGTATTAACAGACTAAGGTATTAGCTTATTAAGGCTATAGTAGGAACTCAGTATACATCGAAATAAAAATAAATATGTCATGCGTGAGAGTCTTTTGCACAATTGTACCTGTGTCAGAAAAAAAATAAGCAAAAATAAAAACAAAAATGGACTTCCAATGCGTTCTGTGACTGTTACACCACTGGGGCCAAGAGTCAAACTCAACCTTGACCACACTTGCTAAAACTGAAATGTTCAGTTTCTTCCTTTAGCTTTTTGGTGTCTCACCTTTCTGACATTGTTATCCATTACAGTTTAGCACCAAGGAGGAAGGTATAAAAGCCTTCCACAACTGACAGGAATACATGATTGACATCTGATGACATACAGCAATGTTTTCTAAAATGCACTCCAAGAGATATTAAAAAGCATTCCTCAAAAAGAAAGTTTATGGACAATTAAGATGGGAATACACATGTTACTTTCTCACCACCTCCACTGCTCATCACCTGGTCCAAGCCACCATCTTGTCTCACCTGGACAGTGCAGTGGTCTTCCTGGTTCTACCTTTGACCTTAGAGGCTCTTCTCCACATAGAAAGTAGAGAAATCCTTTCCAAAGATAGGGCAGAAAATATCACTCCAGTGCTAAGAGCCCTCTAACGGCTTCTTCCGACTCCCTTTGCCCCTACAGAGCCTGGCCAATTTCCTCTCTTGTCTCAACTTCTACTACACCCCATCACCCCATCGCAGCCTACTCCAATATGCCAAACACTCTTCTGCCTCAGGACCTTTGCACTTGCTCTTTCCTCTGCTTAGAATGCTCTTCCCCCTCCCTCATAACTGTTGGCCTCCCTCCCTTATTTCCTTTTAGTCCCTTCTCAAATGTTGCCCCCACATAGAGCCCTAGAGCATACTAAGACAGTGTCCCCACATCATCACTCTCTGACCCTTTATGATGTTTTTCTTTTCATCTTTCATTATCTGACAATATATTACATATTTTGACTTGTTTATTATGTGACTATTCCCACAAACTATGAACTCCATGAAAAAAGGAACTTTTATATTGTTCTTGGCTAAATTCCCAGCACCTAGAAAAATGCCTAACACTTTCTAACATTTTTTATAAAACAAATGCCTGAATGGAACACTAAATTAAGCAAAACTGAATCTTTTTTGTGGTTACTGATTTTACAGACCTTCTCAAGACCTTTGCTATGCTTGCTACCCATGCTGTGTGTGTGTCTTTCCTCTATGAAGGGGAAAAAAACAACGTCACCCAGACTTACCTGACGCCAGAATATCTTACAGAACAAGCATTCTCAGGATGAGTGTCAGGGTACCCTCATCAGGAGTGAGATGCAACAGGGGTGAAAACATTTTCCTGGTTCTGCCAACAAGAGAAGGCCCTCTCAAGAAAGACCGGCCCTCTCTTCAATCGATGCAACCGCCACAGTACAGGAGCAGGAGGACCACCGGTGCCTCTCAATATGATCTCAGAGAAGCAAATGAATTCTGATGTTTCTTGGTCCAACCTTGGGGTGGCAAATTATTTGATGTTACCACTGGGTAGTCAGCTGTTTCTGTCATGGCTAGTATGGTCTACAGAATGATGTTCCTTTTGTCTTCAGTCTCCATCAGCAGAATGGAATCTAATGGTAACAGTTTCGCAGGCCACTCTCCAAATGGAAATACATACTGGAAATACTGAGGGTAGAGGGAGGAGGACAAATATATTTCCTCGCTGGAAATGTGCCTTCCTTCACCTGCTCCCAGTCTCTCTCGCACAATTCACATGTAGTAATTGTAAGTAGTCACCATTAATGCTATAGTCATAAGGAAATCACATGTGATTCATTAAGAAAGGTCTAGATAGGGTGATGGGCGTTGAGGAGGGCACCTGTTGGGATGAGCACTGGGCGTTATATGGAAACCAATTTGATAAATTATATTTAATGTATAAAAAAAGAAAGGTCTAGATAAAAAAGAGAAATAGTGAAAGAACTTACAGTCTTTCATTACATTAACAAAAATAACTCGTGGGCCATGGTAGTATTTAATCCAGTCCATATTTCTGAGTGCCCAGGCTTACAGAACTAAGGGGTGGGAGAATGGGTGGGAGGAGAGGAGTGGGAGGCAAGAGAGAAGAAAGAATAGCCTGTTCCCTCTGAATTCACTCTCTGGTGGGATTCCAGCTTCATTATAACAAGCTGGAATACATACCACTATGGGACATGCTGTACACACAAGAGGCCAGGACAGGAGGAGGATGGAAGGTGTCCATTCCACAAGCTTGCTCAAAGGCAGAAAGGTCCAGAGGCTGAGTGTGGGCTCTACCTTACACTTGATTCTATTTTCAAGCAATGCCAGTGGTGTGTGAACCAGATTTTGAAAGACTCATTATGAAATGACCAGTGCTTTAACAGAGTACCTGGGACATCTGTGCTTTGAGGACTAGCCCACCATGTCTGCAAGGAAAAATAACGATAACTACAAAAAACAACACAGTAAGTGGATTATGTTCCTCCTGGCTGAAAATGGTTTCATGTTATAAATTGATTTTTTTTTTAAATAAGTGAGAACTTTCGGTCCTAATGATTTAAAAGGTCCTAAAAGGTTTTCTAAATGTAAGCAGAATCAATAAGGCTTATCTGCTCCCTTCACGCCTCTCCCCCAAATGTTTGTTTCCCCACTTGGTGCATAATACAGAAACTGCAATACAGGTAATATTCAACCCCTCACCCCTAGTGTTCAGGGATATGCATTTATGCTGCATCATCTATATAGTATATTAACATTTGTAAACAATTTCACATATATTATCTCATATGATCTTAATTTGTACTCAGAAAGGATTTCATAGAGAAATGGATACTGAGTGATGTATTGGGATGGTCCAGAGTCACAGAAGACTAGTGTTGTTATGTTATGTTATGTTATGTTATGTTATGTTATGTTATGTTATGTTTATTTTTTCTTCTATTCTATTCTATTCTATTCTATAAACAGAGTGTGTGACTGGGGTGGAAGGGCAGAGGGAGAGAGAATCTTAAACAGCTTCGCATTCTGCATAGAGGTCAATGTGGGGCTCAAATCCCATGACCCTGGGATCATGACCTGAGTCAAAATCAAGAGTCAGACACTCAGTAGACTGAGCCACCCCGATACTCCATGGAAGTCCCGTTCTAACACATGTGAAGCCCAGCCGTGTCTGAATCTTGCTCTCTTTCAGCTGCCCAGCCGCATGAACTTCAAACACTCGTGGTCCTAGCATCGCTACGGCAGGCAGGCAACACTGTACCTGCTTTCTGATGTGTTTCATCCTATCCTGAATTCCAGAATTCAGCTTCTAATTTCTCCATTTGATGCATATAAGGAGGCAAACAGAGATCAACAGAGCTTCCACAAAGCGTCAGTGCCAATGGGCTGCCAGGCTGCCCACACCTGCATAGTACCCTTCTGCACGCCAGCTTTGCACCCTGCGATCCACCAGCAATTATTACTATAAGTCAAAGGCTCACCGGACTGCCTTTGACTGTACAATCCCAAATACTAAGTCCACAAACCCTGAAGGTCTGCCGAGTTAGATTAATAGCTCCTTCAGGATCACGCCTTGGCTTGAGACAGCACCATGCCTACTCACTCCACATACAAATAGAGCAATCCAACTCAAGTTTGTTCCTACACGGGCTGCACTGCCACGGATAGAGCTCATGCCCCCACTTCCTGTAGGAGCAGAGGGGGTCTACCGGTGATACTCCATGCCCTTGATTTCCTCCCCTACTCCATCCCTGCCTGGCTCATCCAACTGTGTGGACATGCTCTCACAGCTTCTCTCCTGTTCAGCAGCATTCTTTGCCGAAAGATCTCAAGAAACATAAAAAGAAAGTCCTTTTGTGGCATGCACGTTAGGAAAACACTTCACTACTTGGTAGAGACACCATTTACAGTTGTTAGGTGATTCCAAATACTGTGGGTAGTCTCCCCTGAAGAACAGTTGGTGACAACATGTAACCTCTAATTGTTATTTGTTTTTTGGTGTGTGTGTGTGTGTCTGTGTCTGTGTTTGAGAGAGAGGACGAGTGCTTGAGCAAGGGAGGGGCAGAGAGAAATCTTAAGCAGGCTCCACACCCAGCATGGAGCCCCACTCAGGGCTTGATCTCAGGACCATGAGATCATGACCTGAGCTGAAATCAAAGTCAGATGCATAACCAACTGACTGAGCCACCCAGGAGCCCCACCTTTAATTGTTATTCTAGTTCTATGGAAAATCAGAGTTGGCTTAACATCCTGTCTTGAAATATCTTTTCTAGATACAAATCATTGTATTAGTTTCCTTAATATTAGATATAGAAAACCCTAAGAGCCCCATAAAAAAGCAATTAAAATGAATCACTAAGTTCAGAAGTATAGTAATTTCCCAGGGCTTACCACTTTGCCTCTAGAATCAACAGGACAATGGTGAAAACAAGAAACCAATACAAGCATATAGCTCATCAGTTAGTCAACCTCTTCTTGGTCCACACAATGCCAAACAACTAAATCATTTTTTTTTCACTGCAATTAACCAAATTAACAAGTTGCCTGTATTTGCTTTAGGATGGAAAACCAAACTCACATTTTTTTTCCCCATATGATTCCTAGGTCAAGTAGCAACAGACAGTTTAAAGCCTCAGCTTGAAATCAAAATATGGCCTTTTAGGATTTTAAGTTTATCCAATGCAAAGAAATCTTTTTTCCTCTACAGGATATAGATACAGCATTTTTTTCCAGAGAGGAAAGGTATTTTCTTCTCTAATATGGTGATGAACAAAATTTCAAGGACACTTGTGCTTAAAAATTTTATGTAAAAATACAGAAATTAAAACATGTCTTTAGAGCAAATTCTGCAAATGTTGCCCTTGTCTCTAACCTGACAAAATTAGTGTCTGAACATACTCTGTTCTCATATTCCTATCACTGCCCTTGTCTGCGACTTTTCTAAATTCTTTTGCCTCAATACCTCTCCTTGTGTTCTTCTTTATACCTACATAGAAGACCTCACTCTCATGTTAACTCTTTTAATTGACCACATTATAGAACAGAAGTTAACTGGCGATTTTCATATTACTGTCTGATTTCATGTCTTTGTTATTAATTTTTAAAATGCAAGATTTCTATAAAAAGCTTTCCTAATACTTTTAAAAGATCTTTAAGTTGCTTTCACATCATATGATCTTCTGTTGGTTCTCTGCCCTGTGCTGACCATGGGTCACTGGCTCTAAAAAAAAGGGGGGGGGGGGTTATGTTCAGTGTAGACAAATAACTCTAAAAAACTATCCTGGAAAACAAATATCTTCAATATTTGCCCACTGTGTTGTGTAGACTAAATGCAAGTGACCTTTTCTTAAAATGTGGTGTTTTTTTTTTTTTTTGCATACTTAGGTGTAATGTAAAGTTTAAGGGGATCTGTAGATATTTTCTGTTTTTCAAGAATTAAACATTATTTTTAAATGGTCAATCTTAACAAAGCACTGTAAAAATTAATTCTTTTGAGAACATTGCTTCCTTTATGGATCTTCAAATACTCCTCACATATCCTAGGTAATCAATTCTTAACTCTCAAACTCAGTATCAAATGAAAATGTAACTGCAAACTGAAATCTCAGAAGTGTTGCTTGCTTGTTAGATCTGAATTGTGTGTGTGCAAAAGCCAGCTTTTGTGCCAGCCCATTATTCTATGGCAGCATTTCTTAAACTATGCTGGGCAGAAAAGAGGTTGAAGAAATAGTAACAGGTGTTATTGTATATTAAACATTTAGAATTCACAAAAGCAACAAGGTCTCATTGTTCTCAGACTGTTGGAAATAAACAAAAAGTTTATAATACTCACATTTTGCAACACTCTGTTGTGCTCAAATTAGAATACTTCAAACCCTTAATTATTCCATTTTTGGATCACTTGCTGATTTTCATAAGAAACCTACTGTTGGAAGTGTTTGTTTTTTCATTTCATTTGGATTATTTGGTTATTTCTGGCAGTATTCAGTTCCTTTGTGTACTCATTTTTGTGGTCTACTTTAACCCAAATGTTTAGCACTTTTCTTGAGCTTCTGTGAGTGATCTGTGAACATTCTTTTCACATTCGGCAGATATTTATCGCCTTTCTGCTATGTCAGACACTATTCTAGGCACCCAGAATGCAACAATGACAAGCAAGATCCGTGCCTTATGGAGTTTCCATGCTAGCATGGGGAGAAAGACAATAAATAATAAACACACTAAAATAAATCAGCTCGTTATTAGAAGATAATCTATGCTATGAAAAATAAATAGTAAGGCATGGAGGCTTGTGAGTGGGAAAGGGGTGGGTTGTAGTAATAATTAGGGAATTCAGATTAGGCCTCATTGAGATAAGATTGGGGCAATGACTTAAAGGGGGTGAGAGCCATCCAAGAGGATATATATGGGGAAAGAATTTTCAGGGTAGCAGACAGAACTCAATCCCTAGTCACGATTGTTCTCAGCATATTAGAGGAACAGCAAGGAGCTTGGAACAGACTGATAACAGGGAAAAGTAGGAGATAAACTCAGAAATGTAACAAGGATCAGATAAGGTAAAGCCTTGTGGACATCTGTAAGGACTTCGGCTTTTATTCTGAGTATGACAGGAGCTGCTGCAGGGATCTGAGCAGAGAAGGGACATAATCTGACTTTGGTTTAAGATATGTGTCTGGCTGCTATGCTGACATAAACTCTAGAGAACCAGAAACCAGGTAGGAAACTACTTCAGTAATTCAGATGGTTCAGATAGGGGTTGGGGGGCAGCAATGGAGGTGGTGAGAAATGGTCAGTTTCCAGACATAATTTAAAAGTGGAGACACAAAGCCTTTCTGATGTGGAGTGTGAGAGGACAGAGAGGGAGGAGAAGGAGGGATTTTCCATTAACTGTGATGGGGTAGGGTACAGAAGCAACAGGCTTGGGTGGGGGGTGGGGAGAAAGGATTGAGAGTTCGGGTTTTGGACATATTAAATTTTACCTACAGATTAGACATCCAGTGGAGATGCTGAGTATGTAGTTGAAGTTCAGGGTACAGCAGTCTGGGTCAAAGTTACAAGCATTTAAGGGTCAACAGCATAGAGGATCCTCAAGCCCTAAGAATGGATGAGATCACCAAGAGAGTGAGTATAGGTAGAGAAGAAGAGAGAGAGGAGGGTAGGAGAGGAGAGGATTGAACCCTGGGTGACTGAAAGGTTAAGACGTGTTAGAAAAGAAGATAAACCAGCAGAATAGATTGAGGAGTGATCTATGCGGCAGAAGGAGGCCCAAGAGAGTCTGATTTCAATGAGATTTAATGATGAGAGTATCAGTCAGGATCCAGTAAGGAGACTCAATTGAGAGAATTTAATGTAAATATTTATCAAGTTTGAAACTGTTAACCAGGTAACAAAAGGGTAAAAGTAGAACTTTAAGGAATTGCAAGAAAAAACTATGGCCTCTAGGACTGAGGGAATCAAAGGAATGGTGTTTGAAGTATGAAATAAGCTTAGAGAAAGGGTCCCACAAACCTAAACTCAGACCCCTGAGAAGCAGGTGCTTCTCAAATGGCATTGCTGTTTCTGAGCTCAAAGGAGGGACCTCGTGGGTCTGGGAACCTTTTCCTAACAACAGGCTGTCAGCCACCTGGTGCTTATGTCTCTGAGGAGGCTATGACGAAGCAGTGCATTAGTATCCCAGGGATGCCATACAAACTATCACAAACCTGGTGGCTTAAGACAGCAGAAATGTATCCTCTCACAGTCTGGAGGCTTGAAGCCTGAAATCAAGGGGTCAGCATGGCCATGCTCCCTGTGAAGGCTCTTGGTGAGACCTATCCCATGCCTTTCTCCTAATTTCTGGTGATTCCCAGGAATCCTTGCCGTCCCTTGGTTTGAAGATGCATCATTCCAATCTCAGCCTCCATCTTCACAGGATCTTCTTATAAAGACACCACTCATTAGGTCGAGGGCTAATCCAGTAAAACCTCATCGTGACTAATTAGACCTGCAAAAATTCTATTTTCAAATAAAGTCACATACTGAGGTTCTGGAAAGATATGAATTTTAAAGGGACACGGCTTAACCCAGTACAGGCAGGTCCTGCAAGTATTGGAAAAACTGTAAACTGGAATCCTATGTGGCAACAGGAAGGAACTGTCCCTTCTGGAGTGAAGACATTTTTCTCAGCTATGACACTCACAAAAATCACATGTAGACAGAAAGCCAGTGGGAAGTGACTGAGAAGGAGCAAGGCTGTTCTTCCTTCTCCAGACTCTCAATCTCCCTCTAGCACCTCCTACTGGCAGAATTTAACATGGAGCCATGTCAGAAATCAAGTTTGTAGTGTCCCATCACTATCATCACAAACAGAATATACAATGGTAGTCTTATAGTTGAGAGACACAATACCTGAGCAACTAGCACAAGGAGGTAATAAGCAACTGTGTCAAAAACTTGCTAACAGGTAACAAAAGATGAGAATCTGTCCTTGTTCACTGGATTTGGTTTCAATTGTTCCATGCTCAAATAAGTTCAAGAAGTGTTGTTCTAATGTTTTTTTGTTAGACTAGCCAGGCATTTCAGAACTCTGGCCAGCTCCTTTTTAAAAGGATTCAGCCAATTATGACCCATATAATTGGAACAGTTATATACACATCATGCACAGGTAATGATCTACAAAAGGCTCACAGTGCTACCCACAGCCACCACATATCCCATCATTCCCCTCTGCTGAATTGTGTTTCGACATTTGCACGTGAGTTAAAGTAACTTTGGAAATGAATATAGTCGTAGGGTTGTCCATAGATCACATACAGAACCTATCAAGTAAAATCAGGCAACAGACCTAGAGTAAAATGAAAATTCACCTCCCTTCCTCTTTACTTCACTTCTGTAGTTTCAGTAAAAAGTCCATGGATGATTGAAAGCAGGTATTTACATTCCCTTGTCTAATTCTTTGGAGGGTGACAGAGCAATTCAAAGTAGTAGAAAGAAATCACTTTGTCAGAAGAGCTAGCATCAAAAGACAAGAAATAACAAGTGTTGGTGGGATGTGGAGAAAGGGGAAACCTTGCACATTGTTGGTGGAATGTAAATTGGTGCAGCCATTATGGACAACAGTATGGAGGTTCGTCAAAAAATTAAAAATAGAAATACCATATGATCCAGTAATTCCACTTTAGATATTTATCAAAAGAAATTGAAAATATTATTTTGAAAACATATATCCACCCTTATGTCTACTGCACCATTATTTACAATAGGCAAGATATGGAAGAATGTACCCACATGTCCATCGACAGAGGAATGGATAAAGACGGTGACATATATCTACACACACAATGGAATATTATTCAGCCTAAAAAAATGAAATATTGCCACTTGCAAAAATATGGATGAAACTAGAGAGTATTATGCTAAATAAAATAAATCAGAAAAAGACAAATACCGTATAATTTCACTTATATGTGGAATCTAAAAAACAATATAAATGAACAAACAAACAGAAACAGACGCATAAATACAGAAAACAAACTGGTGGTTGCCTAAGGGAAGGGAATGGGGGAGATGAGTGAAATAGGTGAATGGGGTTGAAAGGTACAAACTTCCATTTATACAATAAATAAATCACAAGGATGAAAGTACAGCATATACTGTATATATATAAGGAACATAGTCAATAATATGGTAATAAGTTTGTATGGTGACAGATGGCAACTATACCTATCATGGTGAGTATTTCATAATGTTTTTAATTATTGAATTCCAAGTCGTACACAGAAAAAAAAAAGAAATTGTTTTGGTAAATCTGGAGCAAACGCAATGCACATTTTAGACACCTAGATGCATCCTTGATACCTCAGTGATTAGTTTGGAAATACTTTCTGCGCTTCTTTAACTAAAATTTATAAAAATTTGCTGATGTCCTGACTATTTAAAAAATATAAAATACAAAATAAAAATAATGAGGAGGCAATATAAAAACAGTACTGAACTATGAAAGAAGTTTGAATTCCAAGACCATCTTTGTCAATAACTACTTGTATAGTTAGGCAAGTGTTTTAACAGCTTTGATTTGTTTTCTTCACCTATTAATTAAAATGCTGACATAAAAAATCTTTTAAAAACTGTCAGCTTTTTACTTATATTACCTAACTACTAGAACTAGCACGTATGCTTATCAGTGTTATTGTGCAATTACTATGAATTTTGATCATGGAAATTAGTTGAAGATTTTACTTCAATACCAGAATCACTCCTTTTGTGCTCTATAAAAGAGTTTGTATTTTTCACAGAAAAGTGACAGTGCTAAACAAATGTATAAACTAATAGAAAACTAAAACACAGAAAGTCAAATTTGCAAGAAAATGCCTCAGTTGTCTTTCACTGTTGCTTGTTATTTATTTGATGTCAAATTTATTTATTAGAAATTAGTCAGTGTGTCCAAAAGAAACAGTAAAACAGAATCAGAAAGCACTTAGTATATATTTTCATGTGTCCAAAACTGATAGAAGGGAATAATAATATGAATAATGCACATAATAATTCAGTTTTAGACAGGCCATTAATCTAATTTAGCTCTAGGAGGAAATATAGAATCCTAACTTCTTTGTCTTGGGTTTCTATATGTTCAGCAATTTGACTTTTTACATTTGTGATTTGTTTTTCAGATTCCAAAACCATGCAGCAGAACTTCCTCTACACTGTGCTAAATAAGATGTGGGGACATTTCGGGGCGCCTGGGTGGCGCAGTCGGTTGGGCGTCCGACTTCAGCCAGGTCACGATCTCGCGGTCTGTGAGTTCGAGCCCCGCATCAGGCTCTGGGCTGATGGCTCGGAGCCTGGAGCCTGTTTCCGATTCTACGTCTCCCTCTCTCTCTGCCCCTCCCCCGTTCATGCTCTGTCTCTCTCTGTCCCAAAAATAAATAAAAAACGTTGAAAAAAAAAATTTAAAAAAAAAAAAAAAAGATGTGGGGACATTTCATCTAACTAGAATTCCTCTAGAACATATTTCTGGTAAAAATAAAACAAAACAAAACAAAACAAACCTGTTAGAAACAATAAGAACAATAAGGTTGGGTATTAAATATCTTAATTTGGAATAGTATGCTGCCCGCTGATAAATATCACAGAAGAAATTCACTAAATTTGGTAACACTGGAAAATAATCTAAAGGGAGAGAAAGGACTTGTAGCAGAATCTGTTAAGAGTGTGTGTGTGTGTGTGTGTGTGTGTGTGTGTGTGTGTGTTTGTGTGTTGGAAGTAACCACTTCCATTTGGTGAGAGTTAGCAACCTGCAATGTAAGGTTACACCAGAAGTCACATCTCATTTAATATCTGAAACAGAAAAACATTTTCTTTAAAAATCACTTTAAGAGAAACTTCTCACAATAACCCATTCATTTTCTCTTTTTTGTGGAGAATATACATATTTCCTTCAAGTTTTCTTATACTGAAGAGAAGCAGTGAATGGTCTTATCTGCCTTTGGCTACATAGAGCTCATCAAGAAGTGTAGAGTGAATTTTTTCCCACTCTTTTTATTGGACCAAAACATTTAATTACCATGAATCAACAGATCTCCATTGGAATGTCTCAGTACTTGAGTATCTAGCCATCATATGAACAATCGGGTGCTTTGTGTTACCAACAATCCAAGTTCCCAAACTGGCTAGTGACTTTCAAAGGCTTCCCTTCAAGGCTTGCTTCTCAAAGACTGGTCCAGCAGTATCAGCATTACCTGGGAACTTGTTAGAAATGCACAAGTTCAGACCACTAAACCAGCCCTGCAAGAAATTTTAAGGGAGACTCTCTGAGGGGAGAAAAGATGAAAATATAAATACATACATACATACATTCACACATACCAAAAGCAACAAAGATTAGAAAGGACCAGAGAATACCACCAGAAACTCCAACTCTACAAGCATCATTATGGCAATAAATTCATATCTTTCAGTACTTACCCTAAATGTCAATGGACTCAATGCTCCAATCAAAAGACATAAGGTAACAGAATGTATAAGAAAACAAGATCCATCTATATGCTGTTTACAAGAGACCCACTTTAGACCTAAAGACACCTACAGATTGAAAATAAGGGGATGGAGAACCATCTATCATGCTAATGGTCAACAAAAGAAAGCCAGAGTAGCCATACTTATATCAGACAATCTAGACTTTAAAATAAAGACTGTATCAAGAGATGCAGAAGGGCATTATATCATAATCAAGGGGTCTATAGACCAAGAAGACCTAACAATTGTAAACATTTATGTGCCAAAAGTGGAAGCACCCAAATATATAAATCCATTAATCACAAACATAAAGAAACTCATTGATAGTAATACCATAATAGTAGCAGACTTCAACACCCCACTCACAGCAATGGACAGATCATCTAGTCAAAAAATCAACAAGGAAACCAATGGCTTTGAATGACACATTGGACCAGATGGACTTAACAGATATATTCAGAACATTTCATCCTAAAGCAGCAGAATATACATTCTTCTCCAGTGCACATGGAACGTTCTCCAGAATAGACCATATACTGGGACACAAATCAGCCCTCAGCAAGTACAAAAAGATCGAGATGATATCCTGCATATTTTCAAACCACAATGCTATGAAACTCGAAATCAACCACAAGAAAAAATTTGGAAAGGTAACAAATACTTGGAGACTGAAGAACATCCTACTAAAGAATGAATGAAGTTAACCAAGAAGTTAAAGAGGAAATTAAAAAGTATATGGAAGCCAATGAAAATGGTAACACCACAACCCAAAACCTCTGGGATGCAGCAAAGGTGGTCATAAGAGGAAAGTATATAGCAATCCAGGCCTTCCTAAAGAAGGAAGAAAGATCTCAGATACATAACCTAACCTTATGCCTTAAGGAGCTGGAAAAATAACAACAAATAAAACCCAAAACCAGCAGAAGACAGGAAATAATAAAGATTAGAGCAAAGAAACCAGTCAAAACCAAAGAAACAGTAGAACAGATCAATGAAACCAGAAGCTGGTTCTTTGAAAGGATTAATAAAATTGATAAACCACTAGCCAGTTTGATCAAAAAGAAAAAGGAAAGGACCCAAATAAATCAAATCAAGAATGAAAGAAGAGAGATCACAACCAACACAGAAGAAATAAAAACAATAATAAGAGAATATTATGAGCAATTATATGCCAATAAAATGGGAAACCTGGAAGAGATGCACAAATTCCTAGAAACATATACACTACCAACACTGAAACAGGAAGAAATAGAAAATGTGAACAGACCCATAGCCAGTAAGGAAATCGAATTAGTAATCAAAAATCTCCCAAAACACAAGAGTCCAGGGCCAGATGGCTTTCCGGGGGAATTCTACCAAACATTTAAGGAAGAGTTAACACCTATTCTCTTGCAGCTGTTCCAAAAAATAGAAATGGAGGGAAAACTTCCAAACTCTTGCTATGAAGCCAGCATTACCTTGATTCCAAAACCAGACAGAGACCCCACGAAAAGGGAGAACTATAGACCAATTTCCCTGATGAACATGGATGCAAAAATCCTCAACAAGATATTAGCCAACCGGATCCAACAATACATTAAAAAAATTATTCACCATGACCAAGTGGGATTTATCCTGGGATGCAGGGCTGGTTCAATATCTGCAAAACAATTAACGTGATTCATCACATCAATAAAAGAAAGGACAAGAACCATAGGGTCCTCTCAATAGATGCAGAGAAAGCATTTGACAAAATATAACATCTTGTTTTGATAAAAACCCTCAAGAAAGTAGGGATAGAAGGAGCACACCTTGAGATCATGAAGCCATATATAAATGACCCAATGTTAATATCATCCTCAATGGGGAATAACAGAGCTTTACCCCTGAGGTCAGGAACAAGACAGAGATGTCCACTCTCACCACTGTTATTCAACATAGTATTGGAAGTCTTAACCTCTGCAATCAGACAACACAAAGAAATAAAAGGCATCCAAATCGGCCAGGAGGAGGTCAAACAATGAAGCAAAAGAAAGAGAAATCAAGGAATCAATCCCATTTACAATTGCACCAAAAACCATAAAATATGCAGGAATAAATCTAATCAAAGAGGTGAAAAATCTATGCACTGAAAACTATAGAAAGCTTATGAAAGAAATTGAAAAAGACACCAAAAAAATGGAAAAAGATTCTATGCTCCTGGATAGGAAGAACAAATATTGTTAAAATGTCAATACTACCCAAAGCAATCTACATACTCAATGCAATCCCTATGAAAGTAACACCAGTATTCTTCACAGAGCTAGAACAAATAATCCTAAAATTTGTCTGAAACCAGAAATGACCCTGAATAGCCAAAGCAATCTTGAAAAAGAAAACCAAAGCAGGAGGCATCACAATCCCGGACTTCAAGCTCTACTACAAAGCTGTAATCACCAAGACAGTATGGTACTGGCACAAGAACAGACACTCAGATCAATGGAACAGAATAGAGAACCCAGAAAAGGACCCACCAACGTATGGCCAACTAATCTTTGACAAAGCAGGAAAGAATATCCAATGGAATAAAGACAGTCTCTTCAGCAAGTGGTGCTGGGAAAACTGGACAGCGACATGCAGAAGAATGAACCTGGACCATTTTCTTACACCAAACACAAAAATAAACTCAAAATGGATGAAAGACATAAATGTAAGACAAGAAGCCATCAAAATCCTTGAGGAGAAAGCAGGCAAAAACCTCTATGATCTTGGCCACAGCAACTTCTTACTCAAGAAGTCTCCAAAGGCAAGAGAAACAAAAGCAAAAATGAACTATTGGGACCGCATCAAGATAAAAAGCTTATGCACAGCAAAGGAAACAATCAGCAAAACTAAAAGGCAACTGACAGAATGGGAGAAGATATTTGCAAATGACATATCAGATAAAGGGTTAGTATCCAAAATCTATACAGAACTTATTAAACTCAACAACCAAAAAACAAATAATCCTATGAAGAAATGGGCAAAAGACATGAATAGACACTTCTCCGAAGAAGACATCCAGATGGCCAACCAACACATGAAAAAATGCTCAACTTCACTCATCATCAGGGAAATACAAATCAAAACCACAATGAGATACCACCTCACACCTGTCAGAATGGCTAAGATTCACAGCTCAGGCAAAAACAGATGTTGGCAAGGATGTGGAGAAAGAGGATCTCTTTTGCATTGTTGGTGGGAATGCAAGCTGGTGCAGCCACTCTGGAAAACAGTATGGAGGTTCCTCAAAAAACTAAAAATAGAACTACCCTACGGCCCAGCAATTGCACTACTAGGCATTTATCCATGGGGATACAGGTGTGCTGTTTCGAAGGGACACATGCACCCCCATGTTTACAGCAACACTATCAACAATAACCAAAGTATGGAAAGAGCCCAAATGTCCATCAATGGATGAATGGATAAAGAAGATGTGGTACCTATATACAATGGAGTATGACTCAGCAATCAAAAAGAATGAAATCTTGACATTTGCAACTATGTGGACGGAACTGGAGGGTATTATGCTAAGTGAAATTAATCAGTCAGAGAAAGGCAAACATCATATGACTTCAATATGACGACTTTTAAGAGACAAAACAGATGAACGTAAGGGAAAGGACACAAAAGTAATATAAAAACAGGGAGGGGCACAAAACAGAAGAGACTCAAATATGGAGAACAAACTGAGGGTTACTGGAGGGGTTGTGGGAGGGGGGATGGGCTAAATGGGTAGGGAGTACTAAGGAATCTACTCCTATAGTGTTGCACTATATGCTAACTAATTTGGATGTAAATTATAAAAAAAATGAAAATTAAAAAAAATGTAACCACACACACAAAAAAAAGAAAGAAATGCACAAGCTCAGGTCCCACCCTAGACCTACTGAATCAGAATTTGCATTTTAACAAGATCCTCAGGTGATTTGCATGCACAGTAAAATTTGAGAAGTATCAACTCATATTCATTTGCATTCTGTTATAGCTTGAATAGGAAAAAAAGAGCAGAATTATAGTGTTGTCCAGGAATTATAGGTGAGAATGCTCATAGCAGTGTGCCATGAAATTCATGAAGAAAAACAGACGAAGAACTGCTTATATACCCACTTTTAACCATCTTAAAAGTGAACATGAATAATTATTGAATATCTGTATAGTATACTTCTGCCGTGTACTTAGGATCACCATATATCCCACATTCCTGAGACAGTCCTAGTTTATACCTGATACCCTGGAATAATTGTCAATAGTACCCTAACCTCTTTTAAACTAAAAACGTCCTCATCTGGACAATAAATTATATGTTGGCCCTAATCATAATCTGCTACAACTCCCCCAAAAAAAGATTAATTATAAGAATACCTGGTATTCAGGCTCCACTACTCACCAGATTCTTCTCCTATTTAAATACTGATGCACTGGACAGAGACATTCTGCTACTACAACAGAAGGCAACCATTTTTCATTTCACAAAAGAAGAAAAGTGGTGGCTGTAATCTTCTCATTTTAACTTTTTCTTTATTAATCTTTTCTTATACCACTAGCATTTAATATGGCTTATCATTACTAGAATCTGTATAGGGTCTGACTTAGAACCAACCCACAGGTTTATTTATGTTAAGCTTAATATATCAATATGTTTACAGTGTTGCAGGAAGAGCACCGTGACTTCCAACTATCAGAACTGTTTAGGGGCACTTGGGTGTCTCAATCTCTGGATTTTGTCTCAGGTCATGATCTCACAGTTGTGAGATCAAGCCCTGTGTAGGCTCCATGCTGGGCGTGGAGCCTGCTTGAGATTCTTTCTCTCCCTCTGCCCCTCCCCTGCTCACGAGTACATGTTCTCTCTCTCTCTCTCTCTCTCTCTCTCTCTCTCTCTCTCTCTCTCTCCCTCTCTCAAAAAAAGTGTTTGGAGAATCGCAACTTTAGTCTCCCATGAGTGAAAACACCACTCAATAAGTTCCCATCTTCATGCACTAAATGGACAATAGGCACACTGTATGTATACTAAAAACCTAGATAAAGAACAAGAAAACTGGACATCATCATTCAGTGGCACAGGTGAGCCTGTGGAAGCAAACACACGAAAGGAGAAAGGGGAAAGGCATCTACCCTCTTCTGGTAAACAGGTGAAGAATAAGAAACTACCATTCACTGGTGTGGTGCAGAGTATAATGAGATCAAAACACAGGGTTTGCTACAGGTTGGCTCTGGGGAAGTGAATTGTGCCCATTTGATCAGAGGAGGACAGTGCCTAGTGGAGCCAGAGTCAATTAGCAGGAGCTAGAGTCCATTAAGAGAGCACTGGGGGGCAACTGGGAAAAGAGCCAGTTACTTAAAAGAAGGATAGGGGTCGCCAAAGGTAGGGAAACCAAGTCAGAAACAAATTTTGATGATGTGGAAAAGTAACCTGGAGAGGCAACACATTAAATTGTTTTAAAATCTTTTGTTAAGGTATAATTTTCATGCAGTAAAATTCACCCCTTTTGGTGTATACTTCTGCAAGTTTGACAAATATCAATACATCACAGTCAGGATATGGAACAGTTTCTCTCACCCCAAAAACCTCCCAGGTCCATCTGCCGTCAACTTTCCTTTGACTTCAGGCCCAGGAACTTTTATTTTATTTTGCTATTTCCACAATGTCATATAAATACAATCATATAGTATGTAGATTCTTATCTGGCTGCTTTCACTTAGCATCATGCATTTAAGATTAATCCTTGTTGCACTGATCATTAGTTTGTTCCTTTTTTATTATTGAGTAGAATTCCATTATATAAATGAACCAAAATTTGCTTATTCATTTACCAGTTGAGAGATATTTGGGATGCTTCCAACTTTTGGAGATATGAATAAGGCCTATAGAAACATTCACATAGAGGCTTCTGGGTAAACATGAGTTTTCACTTCACTTGGACAAATATCTAGGATGAGGACCCAATGGACCATATAATGAATAGATATTAAACTTTATAAGAAACTGCTAATCCTAAGTACCATTTTGCATTTCCACCAGCAATGTATAAGTTCCAGGGTTCTGGGTCTTTGTTAGCATTTGGTATTGTCAGTTTTTATTTTTTATTTTTTTACTCTAGTGGGAGTAAACCTCAATCTACCCCTGTATTAACCTCCCATAAATGAAAATAAATGAAAATTTATTTCATAAATGAAAATACTATATAATAAATTCCCATGTATATAAATGAGGTGGACAACAAACACACCTGTAGCTTTAATGTGCATTGCCCTAAAAAGAAATGGTGCTGAACATCTTTTCTTGTGCTCATTTGCGGTTCACGTATCTTCTCTAGTGAAGTGTCTATTCAAATATCTTGCCCATTTTTTCCTGGGTTGTTTTCTACTTTGTGAGTTTTTAAAGTTATTTATATATTATGCATGCAAGTCCCTTATTCAATAAGGATTTTGCAAATATGTCTCCCAGTGTATGGCTTGATTTTCATTTTCTTAAAAGGGTTCAAATGTAAGGTCTTAATTTTGACCAAGTCTAATTTGTCAAGTTTTTCTTTTATGGACCATCCTTTTGATTTCACATTTAAGAAACCTTTTCCTAGGGGCGTATGGGTGGCTCAGTCAGTTAAGCATCTGATTTCCGCTCAGGTCATGATGTCACAGTTCATGAGTTGGAAACCCGCGTCGGGTTCTGGGCTGACAGCTCAGAGCCTGGAGCCTGCTTCAAATTCTGTGTCCTCCTCTTTCTCTGCCCCTCCTCCACTTACACTCTGTCTCTCTTTCAAAAATAAATAAACTTTAAAAAATATATTTTTTAAAGAAATACTTCCTCAAATCCCAAGTATTTTCTCTTAGATTTTCTTCCAGGAGATTTATAGTTAATGTTTTACAATTACCTCTATAATACATTTGGAGTTAATTTTTGCATACAGTGTAAAGGTATGGATCAGGATGTAGTTTTGTTTTGGGGGAGTTGTTTTTTGTTTGTTTTGTCTTTTGCACTCGGATATCCAAAGATTTGAGTACCATTTGTCTAAAAGACTGTTCTTGGGGCACCTGGGTGGCTCAGTCGGCTAAGCGTCTGACTTCAGCTCAGATCATGATCTCGCGGTCCGTGGGTTCCAGCCCCACGTCAGGCTCTGTGCTGACGGCTCAGAGCCTGGAGCCTGCTTTGGATTCTGTGTCTCCCTCTCTCTCTCTGCCCCTCCCCCATTCATGCTCTGTCTCTCTCTGTCTCAAAAATAAATAAAACGTTAAAAAAAAATTTTTTTTTTTTTAAATAAAGGACTGTTCTTTCTCCATTGACTTGCCTCTGCACCTTTTTTGAAAATCAATTGGTCACATACATATGGGTCTATTTCTAGGATCTCTATTCTTTTCCATTTTCTTTTTTTTTTTAATGTTTATTTATTTATTTGGAGACACAGAGAGCGTGCACAAGCAGGGCAAGGGCAGAGAGAGAGGAAGAGAGAATTCCAGGCAGGCTCTGGGCTGTCAGTGCAGAGCCCATGTGGGGCTCAACTCACCAACTGTGAGATCATGACCTGAGCTGAAATCAAGAGTTGGATGCTTGGGGCGCCTGGGTGGCGCAGTCGGTTAAGCGTCCGACTTCAGCCAGGTCACGATCTCGCGGTCCGTGAGTTCGAGCCCCGCGTCAGGCTCTGGGCTGACGGCTCGGAGCCTGGAGCCTGTTTCCGATTCTGTGTCTCCCTCTCTCTCTGCCCCTCCCCCGTTCATGCTCTGTCTCTCTCTGTCCCAAAAATAAAAAAAAAAAAAAAAAAAAAAAAAAAAACATTGAAAAAAAAAATTTAAAAGAGTTGGATGCTTAACCAACTGAGCCACTCAAACACTCCACCCCAGCCTCCACCCTCCCCATTTCCTGTATGTCTATCCTCTTGACAATACAACAGTTTTGATTCCTGTAGCTTTAGAGTCAATCTTGAAGTCAAGTAATGTGAATCCTCCCAGTCTCTTCTTTTTCAAAGTTCTGGTTATTGTAGTTCCCTTGTCTTCCTATATACATTTTAGAGTCAGTTTGTTGATTCATATATATTTTTAAAACTCAGCTAGGATTTTGATTGGGATGTACTGAATCTATAAATCAGTTTGAGGGCAACTGATGTCTTTACAACATTGAGGGTTCCAATCTATAAACACAGGAAAGCTCTTCATTTATTTAGATCTTTGATTTCCTTCATCAGTAATTTATACCTTCAGCATAAAAATACTCTACATTTTCCTAGATTTAGAAGTATTTCTTTTTGTGAGCTATTAAAATTTAGTAATTTTTAAAAAATTTGAATTCCAAGTGTCTATTGCTAGCATCTAAGAATATGACTGATTTTTATAAACTAGTTTTAGTAACTTTTTATGTGGATTATTTGGGACTTTCCAGCTGTATAACTACATAATCTGTTAGTAAAGACAGTTCTGTTTTTTTCTTTTTAATCTGCAATCCTTTTACTTCTTTTTCTTGCTTTATTCATTGGTTATGGTTTCTAGCATAATTTTGAATAGGAATGGTTAAAGTAGAAATCCTTGCCTAGTTCCTAGAATTAATAGAAAAGCATTCAACCATTCATCATTAAATATTTTTAAAATTTTTTAATTTTTATTTATTTGGAAACAGAGAGGAAGAGGCAGCGAGAGAGAGAGGGAGAGAGAGAATCCCAAGCAGGCTCTATGCTGTCAGCGCAGAGCCTTACATGGGGCTCAATCTCACAAATGGTGAGATCACGACCTGAGCCGAAATCAAGAGTCGGATGCTTAACCAACTGAGCCATGCAGGCACCTGACCATTCATCATTAAATCTTATTTTAACTATAAGGTTTTTGTAAATGCCCCTTATAAGAAGTTCCCTTTTATTCTGACCCTGCTGAGAGTTTGTTAAAAAGCATACATGACGGGCATCTGGGTGGCTCAGTTGGTTAAGTGTCCGACTCTTGATTTCAGCTCAGGTCATAAACTCACAGTTCATGAGTTCGAGCCCCACATCAGGCTCTGTGCTGGTAGTGCAGAGCCTGCTGTGGATTCTCTCTCTCTCTTCTCTGTTCATTCCCCACTTGTGCTCTCTTTCTCTCTCTCAAAAATAAATAAATAAACTTAAAAAAATCATAAATGAACGCTAAATTTTATCAAATGGATTTTCTGCATCTATTACACTGGTCATATGATAAATTACATTGACTGATTTTCAAATGTTGAAACAGCTTTGTATTCCCAGGATAAAGTTGACTCTTATATATTATGCTTTTTATAAATTTCTGGATTCAGTTTGCTAGTATTGTATTGTTTTTGTCTATGTTCAGGAAGGATACTGATTGAAGCTTTGTTTCCTTGTAACATCTTTATCTAGTTTTAGGAGTAGGGTAATTTTGCCCTCATAAAAGGAGTTGGAAAGTGTATCCATCTTTGCTATATTCTAAAAGAGCTTATGTAGAGTCAGTATTATTTCTTTTCAAATGTTTAGTAGAATTCACCAGAAAACACATTAAAATTTAATTGTACTAACACAGAATTGTGAAGAGTAAATGAGACAGTGTATGAAAATAGCTTAGGTGCTTGCTACAACAGAACCCACACAATAACAAATATTTGCTATTATTAATAGTTTGTTAATCCAACTTAATATAGATAGTATAAGAGCATGCACCTGCCCAGTGAAGATTATATGCCACAGGCAGGCATGCAAACCAGCTACATTGGCCATAACTGATAACAGTAAAGGATCTGAAGGAAAAAACAAAACTTCAGCTTTCTTTGCTACAATCATGATATACCCATTTAAGATACATAGTGAAGGGCCAATAATATTTTAAAAGAATTTCAGCATTATACTATCTGAAACAGTTTGTTTCATAATTTTCCTTTAAATTGCTCTATGCCCAGGGGCGCGTGGGTGGCTGTCAGGCATCCGACTTCCGCTCAGGTCATGATCTCCCGGTTTGTGGGTTCGAGCCCCCTATCGGGCTCTATGCTGACAGCTCAGAGCCTGCAGCCTGCTTTGGGTCCTGTGTTTTCCTCTCTCTCTGCTGCTCCCTTGTTCACGCTCTCTCTTTCTCTCTCTCAAAAATAAATAAACATTAAAATTTTTTTTTTAATTTCTATATGCCCAAGAAAAAAATGTGTTGCTATCTACCAAGTCATGAAATTAGGAATGAACTTAAAATTAGGCATGCAGATAAATAATATAACAAAATTCCTCTCTATGTCCACTTTGCATTTCAGTGACTACAAAAAACACATGAGGACTAAATGAATGGTAAATAATAAATCAAAGGTGGTGTAATTTTAGAAATCCATTAGACAACATACTGAATATTTCAGCAGTTTCAATGATGCATTATTACACACTCCATAGTTTTTTATACATCCCTATATGGTTTTGCAGCCTGACATTATAACAGAATGGGGGTGGAGGGAGGCAGTGAAGCATACCAAAAGCACTTGTGGAAATGTCTAATGGAATATTAGTGAATCAAACTAATAAAAAACAAAATCTAGATCTTTCAAATGCTAAGGTTTCGCTGGCTATGAACAGAGAGGACTCGAGCCTTGGCAATCCTAGGCTGCTGATCATCACAGAACTACATTAATGAAAGAGACTGCTAAAGTCAGAGTCTTGTTTCCTGTTGGATTAATAATGAACATTTATTGAACATCTCTCAGCAAGTCTATAAGGAAACTGTCAAGTCAAACAAGTCTATGTAATGCTCTCACACAGCTCCATGGAACACACAGATTCCCTTGGTATATGGAGAAAACCTGGGTTTTTCCACTATAAATCCACTATTTATAGTTCTGTGACCTTGAGCAAGTAACATACGTTCTTTAGGCATGAGCTTTTTAATTTCTAAAATGCATTACTGCCTCCTGATCTACCCCACAAACATTTCTAGATTATGGTAGACCTCGTGTCACCTGCTGAATCCACCAGGGCAGACCTTCAAGAACACAGACAAGGAAATGAGCATTCACAAAAGAGAGTAACAAGTGTTATCACTATGTAAGTAGAAGGTGCACCAGCTGCCCATGGGAATGGGAGACTTCCCTAAGGAGACTACTGCTAGGTAAATTCTGAAGGATGAATGGGAGTTAGCTAGGTGAGCTGTGGAGGGAAGGATGAAGGGGAGAGCCTTGAGGCAGATGAAAAGGCTCAGAGGAGGCAGAGGAGAGGACCCTGCCATCAAGGAACTGAGGAAATTCACTGTGGCCTTAGTAAGGAATTGCTCATTGATCTTAAGGCAATGCGGAGCCACTGCTGATGTTCAACATGAAAATAGATGCAGTCTTTTTGTTTTACAAACCTATAATGTATTGAAGAGAGACAAAACTGAAAGCCAAGGCTCTGTAATAAAGCTATTGCATTATTCCAGTCAAGTGAAGATGGTGGTCTGGACTCAGGTGTGATAAAAACTAGTAACAGGTTGCCTAGAAGCACGGCTGGCATGTGCTAAGAACCCAGTACATGTTAGACACCTTCTTTTCTTCTTCTCTTGTAATCAGTCCCATTATTTTAAAAGGAATCGCCCAAAAGTCCCAGGAGCCATACAAGTAAAACGTCTTTCTGATGAATAATTTTACAATGAAATATTCTCGGGGCACCTGGGTGGCTCAGTTGGTTAAGTGTCTGACTTAGGCTCAGGTCATGATCTCATGGTTCCTGGATTTGACCCCACATCCAGCTCTGGGCTGATAGCTCAGAGCCTAGAGTCTGCTCCAGATACTGTGTCTCCTTCTTCTCTCTACTCTTCCCAGCTCACACTCTGTCTCTCTCTTTCTCTCTCTCTCTCTCTCTCAAATAAGTAAACATTAAAAATTAAAAAAAAAAAGAAATATTCTTCATAGCAGATACTTTCATACGTCAACAGGGAAAAAATACGTTCTATTATTTTACCTCTTTATTTTTGGTCACCTAGTGATGAGATTTCTAATAAATGTTGATAAAAATGCAGTTCTTTGTACCAAATTGTTACGATGTTTTAGTTAGTTACAGTAAGTTTTCCCGCTAATATTAGCAGCCTCTCTGGTCACCGAAGATCACATTACCTGTTATACTGTCTTCATAGACTTTAAGCACCATTTAAAATTATTTTGACAGTTTCATTTTTACTTGGGTATTGTTTATTTCCTCCCCCTCTAAATGTAATCTCTATGAGAACAGGGACTTTATCTCTTTTTTTAAAAAAGTTTATTTATATGTTTTAAGAGAGAGCTCAAGTGCAAGTAGGGAAGAGGGGGCGAGGGAGGGGCAAAGAAAGAGGGAGACAGAATTCCAAGCAGGCTCTTCACTGTCAGGGCAGCGCCCATTGTGGGACTCAATCCCAAGAACCATGAGATCATGACCTGAGCCAAAATCAAGATCATGACCTGAGCCAAAGTCAGTCGCTCAACCAACTGAGCCACCCAGGTACCCCAGGGAATTAATCTGTCTTGTTCTTTGTTCTACCTCCAACAGCTGGAGCAGTGCCTGGTCCTCAATAGAGGCACAATAAATATGTGTGGGCCAAGTGCTTCACAGAATGCAGAATGAGCGGCCGTCTATGTGAAGTAACTGAAACTGGTCACTCCTGACTGGTATCTTTACCTCAAGGCTCTCCCTACCCTAACCCATTGTACACCTGATTTCAAATTCATCTTTGTGAATGTGTAGTTTTGATAAAGATAATCCCCTGCTCAAACTGAGCCCAAACCGCAGCACCCAAATTCAAGAATTCCCATCCCCCCCAGCAGCTCAGCCTCCCACCACTGCCAAGTTCCAGTGCTCACACCTCTTCTCTTCCCACCCGCCCCCCGGATGCTCCACCTCTGCCTCAAATATCCTGCATCGCCCTGTCTGCCTGATAAAATCCCATCTGGCTTTTGAGGTTTTTCTTTATTCCTTAGGTCAGTGGTTCTCAGCTGGGGGCAATCTTGCACACTCTCTACTCCTACCCTGGGAACATAAGGCATTATTTGAGACATTTTTGGATGTGATGACTGGAGGGGTAAATACTACTGGCATCTAGTATCAGTCAGGGATGCTGTTAACTACCTTACAAAGCACAGCACAGCCTCTACAAAGACTTATCTGGCCCAAATGTCAGTAGTGCTGGGATTGAGAAGCTCTGCCTTAAGAAACGAGCCATTGCCATCTTCAAACCACTGTAGAGTTTTGGGCCGCTTATACTGAATGCCCACTCCTCATTGTACAGTATCTCTGGATATAATTCGTCTGAGCCCTTCCACACACGTCTGTGTGCTTGAAATCACAGGCTGAATCCTACCCATCTCATCTTTCCTAAGGAGCATAGCATGTCCCTTGCATAAAGGAGATGATCCATTTGTTAACTGAAACTGAATTGAAACTTTGATTTCATTTTTTAAAATATTTCAATTATCGACTCAAGTCCATTTTCTCCTGTTTCCCATTAAGAAGAAAAGAAAAGGTAGGCATGCTCTTGTGCATTTAACTTTCAAATACTTAAGACTGTTATTAAATAACTTCTCTGCCTTCTCAAATCCAGATAAATTCTGGTGCCTTTTATGCTCTCATAGGAATGAGTGCCCTTTTAGGGCAATAGCCAGTGCTCTTTGGATTAACTGTAGTTTGGATGCTAGTTTTCATTACATACTGTGAAGCTGTATTTTTTTTTTTTCATTTAACATACCTGTAGCTTTTAAGCTAATAAAGAAGTAGATAAACAGCCAACCTTGAACTTCAGCTGAGTTAAAAGGTGGCTTTACATGAGCCAGGACTAAATAATACAGGCCATGATTCATTTAAAATCCCTCCTTTTCTTATTATCCTAATACTTAACAAAGTTAATAAATATTTGCTAATTTTATAGTTCAACATGATAAATATGTTCTAAGCATTTTACAAATAAAATATTGTGGCCATTTTGCTGACAGGACTATATATGTAGAGGCTTTGGGCACATTTACAAAATTCAACTAAGAGCAAAAATTCACATCGGACTACCAACTCCTAATTTCATCTCTTCTGAGATATAAGAAATCTATTAGCATAAGCAATATACAGACACAGACACACACTAGTTCTTAGAATTAAGTTGGGAATTTTGAACAAAAAATTCAACTTGGTAAAAGAAAGAAAATCTGATACAATTTGAAAAGATCATCATATATCCCTTCACCATTACTAGAAGGTAGGCTGAATCTGAGGGTTAAACCCAAGTGGCCTTCAGCATTCGGACACGTGCAGTGGCTAACCTGAGAAGCTAGACATCCTGATTCCCAGTGCTGTCAGCCAGAGATAGTGAAAACCATTATGGAAGAGTTTTGTGTTGTCATATTCCAGCCAGACCAGAAATCAATGGCCAGTTATCCTTTGAGAGAAGGAGGAAACCCCTCCAAGCAGAAAAGTACAATGCAATCAGAAGACCCTGAGAAGCACTTAACAGTGTTTCCCGAGTGAAGACGTCACAACCCATCACTACCAGAAGAGTAAATGAAGGCAAGATAAGATACACACACACACACACACACACACACACACACACACACAGAGTACCCAAAAAACACATAAATACCATCAAAAGAAAGCACTAATATGGCTAGGAGGAGGTGCAGAAGTAACATCAAAAGCATCACTGGGAGCCCCAAGAACTCAGGGTCACACTTTACTACACTTCAATTTTAGGCAAAGACAGTTCATTGTATGATTTTTAAATCATTTACTGAGTGAAAAAAATTCCTGACCCAACAATTGGACATAGCATGAACTCTTATTTAGGAGGTTTGTTAAATGCAATATGATGTTACACCAAATGTCTGATGTGGTAATCAACACAGCAACTCTGTAGTATGGTAATAATAAGAGTTTGCATAACATCAAAACGTCGGAGTAAATGAATTAGTTGTCTATTGCAAAATATCCCTTTAACTTTGGCCCAGGCCCCATCAGTGTATAATTTAGACAGAGCTCAGACGCTTCCAAATCTTCCAAGGCCAGTAGGTTTCATTGGTGTCACCCCTAAAGAAGAATCATGTCATTCTCATGATATTAAATAAAGCTGGAAGTATAAGATGGCCTGTATTCCTGTCTCACATTCAATTATATTAATCAATGGCTTTTCTCCTCAGGCTTCCTGGGAAGTGGATGTTAACCTTTATGGGTTTGGATTATTTTTTTTTTTTTAGTCACTGCCTTTGAATATAATCAAACCTTCTTGTGCACTCACATCCGTATCCCAAATAGCAGGCACAATCATTACATATTCAGGTTCCCAGTAATGAATGTTTAGAGCTCTGCTCCAATAACAATGTCCTCTGTGTGCCATAGATAAAGAGTATGATGTCCTTATCAATACTCCAATTTTAGATTAAAAGGCACACAAACCAGACATACTATTCAGTCCTGGGTCACTCATTCCATGTCTTCTGATGTATTCCTTCTGAATTACCCTTGTATCAATTTCTGTTGATAGAAAAATATTCTTATCCTTGAACTACAGACCAAGACAGGTCACCAAGTTTTCACTCCCTCTTTTGTCAGAGTCTCTTGTGGAAGCAATTCAGATGGCTCCCACCTTCACACACAGAAGACTGGCAAGGGAATCCCATAGGAAACATTGTCCAGCAGTGACCTCAGAGAATAACAAGACTTAAAAAGCAGGATCAGAAAGAAACCACCAGACTCCTAACTGGGCATCTCCCCCAGTTGTTAGAGCAGCCATTTTTGAAAATGTCTGTTTCTTCTTTCTTCTAAGATTCTCCTGTTCCTACCCATCATGAATCGCGATTAGAGAGCATGGTAAAAACCCAAGTCTTCACACAGCTTGCATTTTGGGGGAGTCTTGGAAGTAGAATTATGATAGAGGCTTGTATATTTTCTATAGACACACCATTTCTGTAAGCAAGTCCAGGTCATACACGATCCTCTTCACAACTACTGCTAGAGAGAGAAGAATGTGGTAATCTTCAAAAAAAGAGCATGCTCCCTTCAGAAACAATGCCAAAATGGAAGAGCCCTCTCTGTTACAACTTGCCCCTCCCTTCTGGTCCAGAAATAGAAATCTGCTTACTACACGTGACACTAAAATGTAGAGAATCTAGAGCAGTCCAACAACACCTAGCAATAACATATGTCTTCAATGCCTTGTTAAATAATTTTCATAGATAAAATAACCCACTTGCATACATAAACTTAAAATAACTATGTAATGCCCTAACAGTGACAAGGAGAAATAGACGAAATAATAAAATAGGTTTTTAAATATGAAATGTTTCACTGTAACAATTCTAGAATACAGAATAAAGACATGAAATGCTTGCTTCTAAATGTATAATCACCAGGGGGCCTGGGTGGCTCAGTCAGTCAAGTGTCCAACTCTTGATCTTGGCTCAGGTCATAATCTCACAATTTGTGAGTTTGAGCCCATGTCCAGCTCTGTGCTGACGGCGTGGAGCCTGCTTGGGTTTTTCTCTCTCCCTCTCTCTCTGCCCCTTCCCTGATCTCTCTCACTCTCTCACTCTCTCTCTCTCTCACTCACTCAAAATAAATGAATAAACTTTAAAAAATGTATAGGGGTGCCTGGGTGGCTAAGTCGGTAAAGTGTCCAACTTTGGCTCAGGTCATGATCTCAGGGTTTGTGGGTTCAAGCCTCCCTGTTGGACTCTGTGCTGACAGCTCAGAGCCTAGAGCCTGCTTTGGATTCTGTCTCCCTCTCTCTCCACCCCTCTCCCACCCACATCCTGTCTCTCTCTCAAAAATAAATAAACATTAAAAAAAATAATTTAAAAGCTGTAATAATCAAGACAGTATGGTACTGGCACAAAAATAGACACTCAGACCAATGGAACAGAATAGAGAACCCAGAAATGGACCCACAAACGTATGGCCAACTAATCTTTGACAAAGCAGGAAAGAATCCAATGGAATAAAGACAGTCTCTTCAGCAAGTGGTGCTGGGAAAACTGGACAGCAACATGCAGAAAAATGAATCTGGACCACTTTCTTACACCATACACACACAAAAAAACTCAACATGGATGAAAGACCTAAATGTAAGACAAGAAGCCATCAAAATCCTTGAGGAGAAAACAGGCAAAACCTCTTTGATCTTGGCCACAGCAACTTCTTACTCAACATGTCTCCAGAGGCAAGGGAAACAAAAGCAAAAATGAACTATTGGGACCGCATCAAGATAAAAAGCTTATGCACAGCAAAGGAAACAATCAGCAAAACTAAAAGGCAACCGACAGAATGGGAGAAGATATTTGCAAACGACATATCAGATACAGGGTTAGTATCCAAAACCTATCAAGAATTTAACAAACTCAACACCAAAAAAACAAATAATCCTGTGAAGAAATGGGCAAAAGACATGAATAGACACTTCTCCAAAGAGGACATCCAGATGGCCAACCAACACATGAAAAAATGCTCAACTTCACTCATCATCAAGGAAACACAAATCAAAACCACAATGAGATGCCACCTCACACCTGTCAGAATGGCTAACATTAACAACTCAGGCAACAACAGATGTTGGTGAAGATGCGGAGAAAGAGGATCTCTTTTGCATTGTTGGTGGGAATGCAAACTGGTGCAGCCACTCTGGAAAACAGTATGGAGGTTCCTCAAAAAACTAAAAATAGAACTACCCTACAGCCCAGTAACTTGCAACTAGGTATTTATCCAAGGGATACAGGTATGCCGTTTCAAACGGCCACATGCACCCCAATGTTTATAGCAGCATTATCAACAATAGCCAAAGTATGGAAAGAGCCCAAATGTCCATCAATGGATGAATGGATAAAGAAGATGTGGTACCTATATACAATGGAGTATGACTCGGTAATCAAAAAGAAGGAAATCTTGCCATTTGCAACTATGTGGATGGAACTGGAGGGTATTATGCTAAGCGAAATTAGAGAAAGACAAGTATCATATGACTTCACTCATATGAGGACTTTAAGAGACAGAACAGATGAACACAAGGGAAGGGAAGCAAAAATAATATAAAAACAGGGAGGGGGACAAAATATAAGAGACTCTTAAATATGGAGAACAAACAGTGGGTTATTGGAGGGATTGTGGGAGGGGGGATGGTCTAAATGGATAAGGGGCATTAAGGAATCTACTCCTGGAATCATGTTGCACTATATGCTAACTAACTTGGATGTAAATTTAGAAAATAAAATAAAAAGAAAATATAAAAAAATAATAATTTTAAAAAATGTGTAATCACCATGAATGTAACAAACACCCATGGAGACAAATACAGGTGTGCTTAGTAGCAACTTAAATATCACAACTAGTGTGTGTTACTGCTGGTGACATGATTGTTGGAAATGATGAGCAACTCTTGGTATGATTTTATTTTTTATTCGTATGTATGTATGTATTTAATGTTTATTCTTGCGAGAGAAGGGGACAGAATGTGATGGGGGAGGCACAGAGAGAGAGGAAGACACATAATCAAAAATAGGCTCCAGGCTCTCCGTTGTCAGCACAGAGTATGACAGGGGCTTGAACTCACGGACCATGAGATTATGACCTGAGCCACCCAGGCACCCCAACACTTGGTAAGATTTTAAATAAGACGAATTGTAGTCTTCCCTTGATTTATAAGTAGTTTCACTCAAGGAAAATATGTTATATAAAAATATGCAAAAAATACTTGTGTTTAACAGAAGAAGTTCTAGACCTAAGTTATTAGGAATGCAATTTTCACTTAAATGGCTGTCTGAAGGAACACGGGAAAGTTGTGCAGTATGTGAGGCAATGCTCTGCTAAGTGGAACTGTCCTATGCATTATATGTTTTTGGTCAGTGGAACATGGGTTGAAGTGACATGCACTGTTTCTGAGCCTAGACTTAAGAGACAACACATGTTTCCGTTCATTTTTCTTGTACTTCTATCATCCCCATGCAAAAAATATGAACTGGATAGCCAATTACTCCAAGTAGAATTAAAGACCTGAACCTAACCTGTACCTTGGGTAAAATCTAGCAAAGCTCAACAGAAATTAGCCTGCCAATCCACAGATGCACAGGCAAAAAGATATTGCTTTAAGTTACTAACTTTTGGAGTAGTCAGTTAGGTACCATGATGTAGCAATAAATGTCTGATTTGTCAAATGAGATTTTCTTTTTTATTCTCCCCAGCATAAGTGAGGCAAGTATGGTTAAAGGAGGAATAGAAAAATTAGTAAGAAATTCATAATGTTGGGGTGCCTGGATGGCTCATTCAGTTAAGCATCCAACTCTTGATTTCAGCTCAGGTCATGATATCATGGTTTGTGGTATCAAGCCCAGAGTCAGTCTCTGTGCTCCCTCTCAAAATAAATAAACTTAAAAAAATTAAATTTATAATGTTGGACAGGGAGTATATGGATAATAGGAAAAAGAAGGAATGGGTGCCATCCAGGGAAAAGGTAAAAGTTAAACAGCACTGTATAAATACATGATATTGAACCACTAGCTACATGAGTTGCTGGGATATAGAAAAACCCTCCAACAAACCATGCCAATGTGTATTTCATGAGTTTTCTCCCCTACAATCACCTTCAAAGGATGAAATCTGCAGTCGGCCATTGCCTGACAGATCCATGTACAGGCAGGCAGGGATGGAATAAAGATTGAATAAGGTTTAAGTTTTCACTAAATAAAACCCTTGCCATCAAAATTCAAACCATGGCTCATTTATCTGTTCAGATTCTAAACACATACACGTTAAATAACCAGTAGATGCACAACAAGCCCATGGGTATTTCATTTTTATCAACATTTTTGCTTTCAACAAAATTGGAATCTCCCCTAAACCTGGCTTATATAATTTAGATATTTTAACAATTACCTAAGCGTATCGGTAATTCTATCTAGTTACTAATATTCTGATATTATCAGGACTGTTATTTAATAGTAAATAAAAGAAATAATGAGTTTTAAAATTTGCGAATAACCACAGGCAATGATTCCATGTTCAAATGATACAAGAATGCATTTTGAATAATTTATATGCATTTTTAATAATCTACAATAATGCCACATGACCCTGAAGTTTCTAGAATCTATACAAAAAAATGATAGGAGTATCCAAAGCAATGAAGAAAATACAATTAAATACAAGAATCACAGAGTTCACAAAATAAAAACAAACCAGTGATTCATAAATAACTATGCAATAAATTTGACAATCTGGATAAAATTGACAAATTTCTTTTTACTTAAATGCAGTTTACTAAAACTGACATAAGAAGAAATAGAAATCTGGAGCCTTTATCTATTAAAAAGAAATTATTTTGTTCCCCAGAAGAGTGGGGAGCAAATCAGGGACTGTTTTCTCTGCCTCTGGCATCTTGTGGACTGAGACTTTGGGCATCTGGGGATAGCGTCAGGACATTCCCATGTCCATCAGCAGTGATTAGGCTCTGCCAAGCAGTTTCCCAGATGCTGGGCATGAAAAAAAAAATGGGTATCTGAGCAGGACAGGGAGAGCTGCATTTAAGCACCTCCAGAGGACTGAGGTCAGGATAGTGGAAGAGGCTTATGATTGGAAAGGACATGCAAGGAGTTTCTGGGGTGTGGGAGCCATCCCTATCATGATCTGGGTGTTGGTTAAAGAGATGTGTTCAGTTTGTAAAAATCAATTCAGCTATACACTTTTAATATATAGACTTTTGTCTGTGTATATTATACTTGAATTTAAAAGGCTTAATAATTATTTAAAATATGTTCAGTCCCTATGTGTCCAGCACCTGGAGTTACAAAGATCTCAATGACTTGGCCTCTTAAGGTTCAAGGGGCCCAGAATCTAGGAAAACACGTGTAGGGAGGCTACAATGACAAAATGTGAGAAGCACTCGAGAGACGTGGCTGCAAAGGGACTGGAAGAAACAAAGAAAGGGGCCTGAATTCTGTCATGGAGGGAGATGGATGAAGTTTTAAGCTGAGGCTTGAAGGGCAGGTAGGAGTCTTTTCCATGAGTGGGTATATGTTGGGTGGGGGGGAAGGTACATTAGGACATTCCAAACCCATGGAAGGGAAGATAAAAATTGTCCATCTCCAATCTCATCAAATATACAACCACAGTAAGATGAGAA
Source organism: Panthera leo (assembly GCF_018350215.1). Classification (NCBI taxonomy): domain Eukaryota; kingdom Metazoa; phylum Chordata; class Mammalia; order Carnivora; family Felidae; genus Panthera; species Panthera leo. The sequence continues at coordinate 140,113,382 of NC_056679.1, read as the reverse complement.
ATGTCCCTAAAAGCAAAACATTTGAGTAGTAATACTGGCTTTTGACAGCTATTAGACACATAAGATTTATTGAGAATGGAGGTGGGGGGATGGAGGAGAGGTCCTCAGCTTTAATAACCTAAGTCAGCAAAGAGCAGTTCTTCTCAGTGGCCAGTGTACTGATGTTTATAGGCGAGTTCCCTTTTTTCATTCAAAATGAAAACAGCTTTATTGAGCACCAAAATAATCCCTGTCCTCACAACTTCAACTACCTTCTTGTATTGTGAACTAAAAAAAAAAAAAAAAACCAAAAAACAGAACAAAACAAACGTGGCACTGTGTTTTAGCCACTAAAAGATTAATAACTAGACCTATTTAAGAAACATCATCACGGAGGCATCTCGAAATTAATTTTTACCAACTTTACTAATGCCTTACTTACAGAGTAATATGTAATTATTGCTAAAAACTCAAGTAATTCAATTGTTTCTGATTTTTCACTACCACAAATAAAATGCATAAAACATCCTGTGCAAAATGCTGACCATTTATCTTAATATTCTGATACTTCTGAGCATGTCTGAAAGGGAGGGACTAAGAAATTCCCAGGAAAGAGCTCAGTCCAAACTGAAGGCAATCTGAGACCCACTAGTCATGGTCTCAGGACAATGGGCTGGAGTGGGAAAGGACAGTTGATTGTGAATACAGGATGCCATGTCCTCTGCAGTGTTTCTCACCAGCCCCATATATTCACACATTCTCTAAACTCTCCAGGGACGTAAAGAGCACATGTAGTGTCAGCAGCTTCTACAACACTGGAGCCAGGGCACTGGGCAGTGGGGAGTATGCGGCACAACACTGCGGTGATGCTACTGCAGGGAAATAGGGACAAGGACCACAGGAATGATCCCTGATGACTCCAAGAAATAGTGAAGAATCTTTACAGCAGACTGGGAATCCACAATTGGGATAGGAATAGAGCCAGGGAAATGACTGTGGCTGCTAGCGTGGATCTGTATTTCTGCCTCCACGTTGATGTGGCCAAGAGGAAACCCCAGTGACAGATTTAACTGGATACTTCAAAAACAATAAACTTTCTATTTAAATTACTTTTGGGTTCAACACAGCTCATAATGTGTTTCATGTGCATTAACTGGAGCATACTGTCACATGGTGAAAACAGTAATAGTGTGAAGGCAAACACGACAGGAGCCCAGTGGAATTATTAGAATGTCACTTCTCAAATACAAACACACGTAAGCACAAAAATTGTAAAAAAAAAAAAAAAAAAAAAAAAGAAAAGAAAAAATGGCATGGTTAGAGCTACTAAAAAGTAATATTTAAATGAGTATATTTTAAAACAAGCTAGTCAGAGCTTGAAATGACAAAGTGGGTCACCTTCTCTACCCACTGCCAAAATGCATGGCCGTTCCCTGCTGCAAAGGCTCCCGGGCTGTGTGACTCAGCTGGGTGATTTAAAGCAAAGAACATACATCTCTGATATTTCTCTTAGAAAAATTTTAACCTTCCCCCACCATGATCACTATTTTGTGTGGATCTGCAGATTTAAAAACTTGAATATAGGTGGAGATGAAGTCTAAAGCACATTGTTCCTGGTGTTCCCACAAAGGCAGACCTAGAACTTGAAGCTGCGATCCCTCAGCAACTGCCCGAGCAGTGACAGGGAGGGAATGTCCATGGAAATGACCAAAGAATGGGAGAACTAAAGCTAATTCTTTAAAGGCTCTTGATGCTCACTCAAAGGTTTAGACCACACTGGATGGTTGTAAATGTGAAGACAGTCATGGTGTACTAGAAAAGACATTGATCTTGGTTCAGCCAATTATAAACCATGTAAGTGAGGAAAATCACAAGTTCCCTGAGGCCAAGGGTCATTATGAAGACTATAATGCTCCCCATGCATGTGCTAAATACAAACATGCATAGATTACCAGTATTAGCTACATAATGACCTTGTATTCAAAAAATTTCAAGAGGTGATGGCAGAGCATAAACCAAACACAGGGCCTTTCTGAACATGAGGCACCATGTGACCATGTAGGTCAAAGGCCAATGAAGCCAGCCCTTGGGTGTTACTGTTCCAGAGATGTGTTCTTCTTGAGAACAGGACCTTTGTAACTGCACAGCAGAATCTCCAGAGTACCTTGAATTTGGTAAATATGCAGGAAACATTTGATGACTTACAGAATCACATTATAATAAAAAGGTTGTGGGATCTCACACATTAAGAAGGAATACTTTCATTTTACAAAAAACAAAAAACAAAAAACAAAAAAACACTGATTGAAGAGAAAAAACTTCTACGGTACAGTGCCTGCAAAGTAACATGCTAGGAACTATACGTATGTTTTCCCTACTTAACCTTTTCACACAATCCTAAAAAAGAGATATAAACATCAACTTTTCACAGCTTAAGAAATCAAGGCTCTAAAGAGGTTAAGACATTTGTTCACAGCTACACCAGTTTTGTTAAACAGAGATATAAACATCAACTTTCACAGCTTAAGAAATCAAGGCTCTAAAGAGGTTAAGACATTTGTCCACAGCTACACCAGTTTTGTTAAACAGTTCATTAAGTCATCTGATAATATTTCCCAAGCTCTTACTAAGCTCCAGACACTGGCTTAGACACTAGGGATAAACAACAAGACAAAACCACAACCTATCCCTGATCCTGTCCTTGGCCTCCTGGAGTGTAGAGTTCAGTTGGGAGAGGGAGGCATTAATGAAACAACCTCACTTTAAAAAAAGAAAGAGTAAAATTAATGAGCTTTATAAACAGAGCTGCCAGATTCAGCAAGTAAAAATACAGGATGCCCAGATAAATGTAAACTTTATATAAACAACAGATAACATTTTAATGTAAGTATGCCCAAAGCAATATTTGATTAAGAAATTGTTTGTTAATCTGAATTCAAATTCACTGAGTATCTTGTTTTTCTCCAACAGTCTTATCTAGAAAGAAAAGAGAACCGTGAGAGAAGAGAGAATTTTCACCTCCCAAGAGAGGGTTGGGAGGCTGCCCCAGAAAGGGAAGATGACTAAGGTCTGAAGAGCATAAGGAGTCAATAGGATGAAGGTAGGATAGAGTAGGTCATCGGGAGGCTGATGTCTGAAGGTTGCTAGATTGGGAGAGGTTTGGAGGTCAAGCAAAATGAGGCTACAGACTTGAGCAGGGGCCAGACCATCCAGAGCCTTGAAGGCCATGTTAAGGTTGTCAGCCTTCTGCCACCAGACCAACCTTTCATATATGCTGCTCCTTCTACCTATGCTCTTTCTTCTGATGCCATCTGCATAACCGTCTCCACAGAGTTCTTTCCAACCACCCATCTTGCTCACTCCGCCTCTGATCCCTACCACTGAAGTTAGTCATCTCTAAGTCTGTCTTGCTAGCCAGAAGGCGACTTCTCTCAGAGCTTCGAGTAGAGACTCAATAAATACTGAAGAGAACAACACAACTTACAAAGCCCACGTGTTCTGGGTCCCTGCCATACTGTCAGGTACTCATTCCAGTACCCCTGCAAGTGTAGATCCCTGGTAATGACATATAACCCACTTGTCAAAGCTTGATAAACAGCATATTCTGAGCCCACCCTAAACTACTCGCTTAGAATGTCTAGGATGAAGCTCGGACCTCTCCATTTGAATAAGCGTCTCAGGAAAGTATGATACACAGGGCAACTGAGAACCATCGGTCTATTTGGCTATACTAGGATTCTAATTCATAAGATTTTTATTTTATTTTTTTTATTTTATATTTATTTATTTTTGAAACAGAGAGAGACAGAGCATGAACGGGGGAGGGTCAGAGAGAGGGAGACACAGAATCTGAAACAGGCTCCAGGCTCTGAGCTGTCAGCACAGAGCCCGACGCGGGGCTCGAACTCACGGACCCCGAGATCATGACCTGAGCCGAAGTCGGCCGCTTAACCGACTGAACCACCCAGGCACCCCAATTCATAGGATTTTTAAAGAGTAGCAAATAACAAGAAAAAGCACTTGGTCTAATTAGTCATAAATCTCACTGTGCTCCGGAATTATAAGAGGGCACAGTGCTATGAGAAGACTAAAGCTCATTAGTATAGTTCTTAGTTGCCAGTCGTAATCATTTGTAGTACAAAGTGTCCACAGGAAATGACACAGCAGGCATGGTATGCACTGGGTACTCAACAGAAAGCATTTAAAATGTGTCATGTTAGGGGCACATAGCTGGGTGGGTAGAGCGTGTGACTCTGTCTCAAGGTTGTGAGTTCGAGCACCACGCTGGGTGCAGAGATTACTTAAAAATAAAATCTTTAACTAAAATAAATTTCTCATATTAAATTCAACTGAATATCTGCTCTACTGAGATTAGTGAACTGAGATTACTATTTTTCAAAATTGGCCTTTTAAAAATGTTTTAGCCCATAACCATAATGGCATAATACAAACTCTAACAGATCAATTATTCTACAAAAACAGAGCCCACGTCTCCACGTAAAATTGGAACATGAGTTAATAAAAAACACTTCTTATATTCTACTTATAAGCAAAGTTCAAATTTAAAATATAACTCATCAATGGATAAAGAAGATGTGGTATATATAAACAATGGGATATCACTCAGCCATAAAAAAGAATGAAATCACACCATTTGCAACAACATGGATGGATCCAACTGGCATAATGCTAAGTGAAATAAGTCAGAGAAAGACAAATACTACCTGATTTCACTCAAATGTGGAATTTAAGAAACAAAATAAATGAACAAGAGACAGAAAGCAGACTCTTAAATATAGCGAACTGGTGGTTACCAGAAGAGAGGTGGGTAGAGGGATGGATGAGAGAGGTGAAGGGGATTAGGGGTACACTTATCCTGGGGTGCGTGGGTGGCTCAGTCAATTAAGTGCCAGACTCGGTTTCAGCTCAGGTCATAATCTCACGGTTCATGAGTTCGAGCCTCGTGTCAGGCTCCATGCTCATGGTGTGGAACCTGCTTGGGATTCTTGCGCTCTCCCTCTCTCTCTGGCCCTCCTCTGCTCTCTCTCTCTCTCAAAATAAATAAATAGACTTTAAAAAAATTTTTTTAAAGTATATTTATCATGATGAGCACTGAGTAATGCAGAGAACTGTTGAATCATTATATTGTACACATGAAACTAATATAACACTATGTTAATTATACTGGAATTAAACTTTTTCAAAACAAAAGTCATCATATATTTCTGCATTTCATGGAGGGAAAAAATATTAGAACCAGAAAGTACTAAACCATCCAATCCACTGCTCTCCTTTTTTTAAATTGTATTTATTGATTTTTAATATGAAATTTATTGTCAAATTGGTTTCCATACAACACCCAGTGCTCATCCCAACAAGTGTCCTCCTCAATACCCATCAACCACCCTCCCCTCCCTCCCACCCCCCATCAACCCTCCCACCCCCCATCAACCCTCAGTTTGTTCTCAGTTTTTAAGAGTCCCTTATGGTTTGGCTCCTTCCCTCTCTAATTTTTTTTCCTTTCCTTCCCCCATGGTCTTCTGTTAAGTTTCTCAGGATCCACATCAGAGTGAAAACATATGGTGTCTGTCTTTCTCTGTATGGCTTATTTCACTTAGCATAACACTCTCCAGTTCCGTCCACGTTGCTACAAAGGGCCATATTTCATTCTTTCTTATTGCCATGTAGTACTCCATTGTGTATATAAACCACAATTTCTTAATCCATTCATCAGTTGATGGACATTTAGGCTCTTTCCATAATTTGGCTATTGTTGAGAGTGCTGCTATAAACATTGGGGTACAAGTGCCCCTAGGCATCAGTACTCCTGTATCCCTTGGGTAAATTCCTAGCAGTGCTATTGCTGGGTCATAGGGTAGGTCTATTTTTAATTTTTTGAAGAACCTCCACACTGTTTTCCAAAGCGGCTGCACCAGTTTGCATTCCCACCAACAGTGCAAGAGGGTTCCCGTTTCTCCACATCCTCTCCAGCATCTATAGTCTCCTGATTTGTTCATTTTAGCCACTCTGACTGGCGTGAGGTGGTATCCGAGTGTGGTTTTGATTTGTATTTCCCTGATGAGGAGCAATGTTGTTCACTGCTCTCCTTTTATTTCATATTCTTCAATTCTCCCCAACAGAGGAAGAGATGATGATATGCAACGCGCACCAAGTGTCCCTGATTACAAGGGGTGTTCGTGATAAAAGCAAATGGCGTCTTTATGCCCCATTAAGACATATTTCCAGCAAGGATAAATAGTAACTTGACCCCCCATTGTTATGTCAGCTGTGTCAAATAAAGAAGCTCCAAATTCACTGCAACACTTACACTGGTTGCTCAATAGGGCTGGAATTGAAAAAAGCAAATCAAAACCAAAAACAATTTAGCAATGTTGTACCAAAGGTGCACACAGATGGGAGGCCTGCCTCTCTTAGGTTTACTGACAGACTTAATCTAAATGACAAGTTTGTGTTAAATGGGTAATGATATACATGTTGTAAACCATGGGTCAGACAAAACCCACAGCAGAAGGAATCAAGAGGCACTGGTGAATCATAGGTTTTCCCTTGATACAGTGCACAGAATAAAAAGGGCATTTTAGCTTTAACCATTCATAGCTATCTACCATTACGTCTGAGTCACATGAATAACAGCATTGTGAATGGCTAGGACGGCATTTTGACAAATCAGATGTTTTTATTCTTGAAGTATATCATCAGGAAATTTACATTAGAGCAAGAGATAATATCCCTAATAATGGGAAATGGATTTTCTGGGACTTGCGGTCACATGATATATTGCACATTATGATACTCTTTGTGGTAATCTTCCTAAGGGTGGAAACTGCTTCCTGTTGTCTGAGGCACCTTCCACACTTAAGGAATATGATTGGGTTAATTGTGAGCAGAATTTTTACCTAAAAGCTCTTAGGCTAGTCTGCTGCTGGGACCAAAGACGCTACTTTTACTGTCATTGGGTCATGAAACACAAATTTGCTTTCTCTACTACATTACCAAAGACACGCAGATATAATCCAGAGCTTTCTTTTTTTTCCCCTCCTCCTCCAGACAGCAGCTAATGGCATCTGATTTTATATAAGACTGTTAGGAAAAGTCTATTGTCTGCCCTTGCAGACATTGAAGGCTAAATTTCATTAAAGGAACAGCAGTGGTGAATGTCTCCAGAATTTTTAAAAAGATAAAATTAAATGGACTATGTTTCATAATATTTTCCATTCATAGATAATTTGTAGGCCCAAATCTCTCAGAGACCATCCTCTTTTGTCCTCAAAACAACTTTGTAAGAAGAGCTAGTCTGAGCTATTTTTCACACTTCCTAAATGTGCAGGATGAACCCAAGAGGGTAAGTCCCTAGTCCCAGGTGATAGGATACTTGGGAAAGTGGGGACTAGGATTTCTGCCGCTGGGCTCTTTGGTGACTGCTTCTCTGTTTTCCTCCCTTCCTTCCCTCCACCTCCCGCGCTTTGAATCCTTTTGACAAGCATACTGCAGATTTGGACTCATTCTGCAGAGCCAACAGAAACACCTTTGCCATGAGGTCTCCAGCAAGTGGGGTCTTTTTGAAAAATAGTAATAAAATGAAACACAGATTGAGCTTTTTATTTTTCACCGGTATTATGCTTTCCTAGTACTGCTTTTAACACACATTTTTATGTCATAAAAGAGGAATGCGGCACACTGTTTTGCAGGCCATTCTCAAGCCCCACTTAGAGGCCTGGTCTCCTGACAAAACTGCGGAAGAACGGTGAAGGAGTGGGTGCGCACTACCGAATCTCATGAACCTCAGCATCGAAGCTTTCCGAGGAAAACCTGCCACGAGCACGAGGCCTTTCGGAACTTGCCGGAACTTGCCACAGAAAAACGAGTGAACGACAGAGATTAATGCCAAATTCTTTTCCAGGATTAAGGCTAAGAATTAAACTGAAACAACTTTCTCGCGCTGACAGTCAACTCAATATTTAGGAAGGAGGGCTAGCGAGAGAGGAGGCCATCGGGACATCCCTGCTGCGGCTCCTCAAAAGACGCCCCATCTTTTGGATCCCCCGGGGAGCGCCTGGCCGCTGCGGAGCCTTCCCGGCACTGCGGCGCACTGCGGAGCGGAGGGCCGCCCGCAGACCCGGCCCTGCTGGGCTTTCCTCGCCGCCCCCGCCGCAGTGCCCCCCGCCATCCCCGCTGCCCCGCCCGGTGGGCGCTGTCTGCGCCGGGTACACTGCCGAGCATCCTTCACCGGGGAGCCGTTGACGCACACACGCGCGCTCCCAGACCGAGACTCGGCCGCCTGCCCTCCAGCCCCCACCCCCGCCCGCCCCTAGTGGGTCTGCATTTGCATCACTCGCACACGTAGTGGGTGACGTGAGCGCCCCCCCACCCGCGCCCGCTCGCGCCATCCAGGCGGCCCCTCCCGCCCCTGTGACTCAGCCCCTCCCCCTCCACCCCCGCGCGCCCGGCGCCTGAGTTCCCCTCACGCCCCCAGCAAGGCTCCGGGTTGTGCATCTCCCGTGGGGTGCCCGCTGCTCTACAAGCTCATCACCATGTTCCGCAACCTTCGTGGGCCCAGCCCCCAGGGGTCCCCGCGACAAGCCAGAGAAAAGTCTTCCCAGTTCTAGAACCCAGGCGGAGGGGAAAGAGTCTGCAAATTGAAAGAGTCAAATGGGTTGGGTGATCACCGCCACAGCGCTCACCACCACCTGAGATGACCCCGGTAGCTTGTTTACGGGTGATAGCCCCTCTCCCGCAATGAGCCTCAAGCCAGTAGGTCTATTTAGCCGCACCTGGAGCACAGTAGGCGCGGTAGGTTTTTGCTGAATGAAGGCGTAGTGTATGTAATGAAGTGCGGCACTTACAAACAGCCACAGCCCCGTGGGATTCCCTGTTCTCCATCTCTCTCGGGTTCTCGCGCACGGGGGCTTCGGGGACTTCCGTGGAATAGCTTTTTTAAGACTGGGTGTTTCTTTCAGGCTTCCACAGCGCCCAATGCGGCTCTCTCCGCTCTCCCTCCGCCCGCACGTCTGCAGAGGGATCCCCGCCGAAAAGTTGAGCCCAAAGCTGGGGTGGGGGTACAGGCTGGACATCCCGCTGGGGGCTCCAACCCTCTTGTTTGGATTCAGCCTCCCCTTCCCCGTCCAACCACGTAAGCCAACTACGGTGGAGGTCCCCACGGAAGGCGGGCGCGGCTCTCGAATCCCCGCTGGCGCCCACCCGCCTCCCCGGAGGATCCGGACTAAAGTGCGCCTGCCTCCCCTGATCTGTCCTGGGCAACCGGGGGTCACCCCATCTTCTTTACCCCGAATTCCCCGGTCCCGCTCCAGCAAAGGCGACCGACAGGGTAGCACCAGGCACCTGCAACCTCTTCCTCAGGGGCACTCGGGGCGAAGTTGCGCTTCTACAAGGCTGCAAAAAGTTCCCCCACGCTCCAGCGCTCGGCTCCCGGGTCGGGAAGGGAAATTAGGCGGCGGCGGGAAAACCCGCCACCGCTGCCGGGGTCCCTCACTCACCGCTCCAGCTGCCTGGGACCCCTTGCCCTAGGTGGTGTCAGCGCTGCAGCAGCCGCCACGCGGGCGTCGCTCGGGCTCTCTCCCTGGGGCCGCCTCCGTCTGCCACTCTCGCCTGCAGCGCGCGGAGTGGTGACTCCTCTGAGCGTGTCAGCGAAGAAAGGAGGGGCGGGAAAGTGGCTCCGGGCTTGCACGCTGCGGTCCTCCTCCCCCTCCTCCGCCTGCGCCTCCTCCCCGCGGTGCTGCAGTGCCGGGCGGCGGCGTGGTGAGAGTACGAGCGGTGCGCAGGGAGGGAGTCACCGCGCGCGGGGGAGGCTGGAGCGGCTCACGACTCCGTGCGGGGCGGGCTGCCTGGCTCCGGGAAGTCCGGGTGCTGAGGCTTTGCTGCAGCTTGGGGGGAGGGGAGGGGCCACCCCCAAGTGGCAAGTACTTTGGGAGGATGCAGGGCTTCGAGTTTGCTACGGGGGGGGATAGGAAAGGGCTCCAGTCCTGAATTAGTCCCTGAGTGTGACTGCGTGCTGCACTGGGGGCGGCGCCCCTAGTCTGGTCCCGCGAGACAACAAGGAATTCTAGGTGCTGGACCTAGGTGGTGCCACGGGAGAGAGGGTTTGCCGGTATTTCTGGGCCTGGGACTGACCTGTTAACGTCAACTCGGCTTCCCGGGAGCTACCTGGGGCTTAAATTGACCAGTCCCTTCATCCTCCGCCTCCACGCTGGCATACAAGTCGAGTGGACACTTGGGGCACAGCAAGAGCAAACAGGAGGAAACTTTGCTGGCTGTCTGGGGTCTCCCTAATGCCAGGTGGAGCCAGACATCTGTACCCACAAGCAGACACTCAAAGTGGCCCTTTTGGGGGAAACTACCGAATATTTTAAAAGGAGGGAGGAAGCATGGGAATTCTGCTTGTATTCTTAGTAACACTGGTGTGCTGGAGACCCCACCTCGAGCTTCCCCATTTCGGGGCAGCGGGGTTCGGCGGCTCCGGGAAACCTACCCTGGCGAAGCCAAGCCCGAGGCTGGCGCCGCCACCCCGCGGCGACAGAGGAGGGCGTTGCCTTCCGCCGGCCTCGGGCGGCCGCGCCTCGACACTCCCCAGCCCTCCCAGCAACCCCCCTCCCCGCATCTCGCGCACTGCCACCCAGACACTGAGAGAAGCTGGGCTTCCCCAAGTCTCTGACCTGCCAGCTCCGCACTCACGTGGAACCAATACAGAGTGGGAAGGGCCTACACTGGCCGGTGTCCTCCCTAGGATCACTGCTCTCGTGATGGGTGACCCCAAGCAAGACAAAGCGCAGCCCCTGAGCAGGATGCAGTGGGTAGAATTCTCACACACACACACACACACACACACACACACACACACACACACACACATGCGCGCGCGCGCGCGCGCGCGCGGTTTATCTGCCCATGTGCTCTATTCGTGTAAATATCCTGGATGATTGAATGGATCAGTTTGTGGATATAAATATAAATATTCCATGTACTTGTGCCGGAAAGAAGAGATACCAGGCATCTTGGGCAGCCTCCTGCCCAGGGGAGTTGGTGGGGATGAGATGATGGTTCAACCCTGAGCTGTGTTGTTACATGGGCTTCATGGCGTGGTTTGTGTCACCGTGCATGATACTTTGGAGAGAAATAGAGACAATCCTTGGCGGATAACTCTCCCTTCTCTCCATCTCAAGCACTCAAGAACTCTAAGTTGGGATTCCCCTGTCAAACCTACACTTGCTTGGCTATATGGGTCTTTGAAAACCTGCCTGGGTCTTGTTTGGGTTAAAGACTTTGTAGTTTGAAACCGTATGTGGTGTTGTAAAGTGGTCGGGGAAACATGAAAATTAGGGAGTGTGCTATTTGCATTTCATGAATCCTTCTACATAGACAAATTATTTAAATTAAATAATTATTTAGGCTAAAAGTATTATGTTGTTACCATGAGGAGGAAACTACACCCCACGGGAATGCCTATAAATCCAGCACTAGAAATGAAATTATGAAATTTAAAAATTTGTAATTCTTATCCAGACTGCCTATGTATTATTTATAAAACTTTGAGCTCTCAAATGCAGAATGTGCTGGTAATTTCACTGAGTTCCCAAATGGGTAGACACCCTCTTGAGAACCTTCCCCCAAATGTCACACGATAATGGATTATTTCTCCAATGAGAGAAGTTCAGAACACCATGAATGGTCAACATGCTTTGTGCTATGCTATCTCTTCCTTCAATTATTTTCCTGTGGAAGATATTCAAAGAAGTGTATAAATTTTTTAGCTGCCAAGTTTTCATGTCTTGATGCAGTTGAAGATGGCAGCTCCTTCAGGAAAATCCCCGATTGTGTGTTTTCAAGAAATGTCCGATTTAAGACTGGCTTGCGTTGGGAGAGGGTATTTTTTTTTTAAATTTTTTTAATGTTTATTTATTTTTGAGACAGAGAGAGACAGAGCATGAATGGGGGAGGGTCAGAGAGAGGGAGACACAGAATCTGAAACAGGCTCCAGGCTCTGAGCTGTCAGCACAGAGCCCGACGCGGGGCTCGAACTCACGTACTGCAAGATCGTGACCTGGGCCGAAGTCGGCCGCTTAACCGACTGAGCCACCCAGGCGCCCCGGGAGAGGGTATTTTAATGCTGTGTCTTTGGAGGACAGCAAGTATTTTCTCAGGATGATGGGATGCGTAAGTTCTTCAGCTTGCCCCCAAAGCTGCTCTCATTTTAGGGTCCCACTTGATGTGCTCCTTGGCCCCAGGCCTACTGGAGCCAGCATTCAGTATAGTCTTCTTCACACCTTTCTTATAAGGACATGTTTCTTTTCTCCTCCTAAAAACACCTGTCTTGGAGGAGCTAATGGAAAGTAAAGTTACACCTGCCCTGTCCCCACAAAATCCCAGTGCTCTGAAGTTGTTACCCTCCTACCTGTCTCTAGTTTTATTCCTCAGTGCAGTGTCCGCTCATCATGCTAGAAAGTAAGCCATTAAACACACCCAAGGAACATCAAAGATCTGTCTTCACATCCGCAAAGTGGATTCAATAAAAATAACTCATACTAAGTACAGATGCTGTGGTGATCCAATTCGTTAACATATACAAGAAGCACTATCCCCGTACCTAGGACATAGTGGGCACAGAATAAATGTTAATACCACTTCCCCTTTCAATAGCCAGAGTGAAGTTTTCCCAAGTCTGTGCCTTGGAGTGCTACTCCTGGAAGATGTTCCTACAGGCTCAGAGTAACTAACAGCTGGCTGGCTTCCAGAACAGAGACCTTGAAAAAGCCTCATTAACTTGAACCAAGGCTACACAGCTCGTTTTCCTCACCTTCATCATCAGGGGTCATAATGAGGCACAGACACCCTTCTTACCCCCAGTGCTCACAGCTTCCCCAAAATTCTAGGTCTTGAGTCTACCAATGTTAATCTCATTAAGCCCTTAATGCCTATTTATATTGGTTACCACATTAGCTCTGGTACCTCAAGTGTGTTTCTCATCTCCTACATTTTAATGTTCATAAGACTTAGCATATCCTAGATGTCCCTTTTCCCCTATCCAGCTCCTGGAACTTTCTGTCTGTTTCTGGAATGCACAATCCACCACTAGCAAAATGCTCTATATGTCCAGCCTCTTCTCTGAAGTTTCCCTTTACTTCCTGCTCTGATCTTCTCCCTAGAGATGCTGCTTCCACAAACTTCTCAAGTGATGACTGGTTTTTTTCTTCTCCAGCTCTTATATCACTGTGTCAGGAGGTAAGAAGGTGGTGTCCTTCTCATTCCTCATTGCTGCTTCCAGAACATCGTACATCCCTTCTCCTTAAACCTATAGCTTTGAATCTCATGTCATCGGGTTATTTTACACTTTAAATGGTGCTGTCATGCTCAGACCTCCAAGTCATTCAGCACCTTTCCTGACAAGTTTAGCTCCTACTTCAAGGTCATTCCCTAAACATTAATCCTACCTTAATCCTCACAAATTTAATGCACACAAAGATGTTCATTCCAACCAGTACCACCTTTAGTCCTGGGCAAGCAAGGCTCTGGGCCTGAGGGGGCCCCTTGCTTTAGAATGTCTTAAAAAAATTTTAAGTCCCCCCCTTTGGTGGCTGGGTTTGCAGCCCCAAATTTTCATGCAAGTATAAATTCAGCTTAATGTTGGGCTGGTAATTTCCCAGGGCCCTGGAAGAAGGAAGGGCAAATACTTTCTGAAGGAGCTCTCCTTCATCCCAAGCTTCAAAAAAAATCCCTCAAATAAGTTTTTAGTGAAAGCTAGCAAATGATGAAGCACACAAAACAACCAAATGCACAAGGAAGAATGGCACCATGAAGGAGAGTCAGCAGATATAAGAGAAGAAAACGTCCTTCCTCAAAAAAAGACTTCAGATGTTGGAATTATTAGTCATGATTCTTTCTTTACTTAAAGAAAAATAAAAGACAAACTTATAAATATTTTCAGGTAATATAAAACTATAAGGAATAGCCAATCACATTTGAAATGTACCAAATCAACCTCTGTCCAACTCTACCAGTTGTCCTACCAACATCCAATCCAACTTCCACACACATATACACACCTTCCTCCTTCCTTTAAAAACCTTGATTTTATTTAGGAATCAATCTCTTTTCTTGTACACACATATTTAACAAAACAGTTTTACACAGAATGCTAAAAACACATTCCTTTATATCTTACTGAAGGTCGTGAAATTCATACCATTGCACAACCAAATCTAACTCCTGACTAGATGGATTACATTTTTGTTGAGAGTTTAAAGCCTTCCTTAATGGTGGGGCACTTGGGTGGCTCAGTTGGTTAAGCATTCGACTTCAGCTCAGGCTATGATCTCACCCTCTGTGAGTTCGAGCCCTGCACCAGGCTCTGTGCTGACAGCTCAGAGCCTGGATCCTGCTTTGGATTCTGTGTCTCCCCCCACCCCTCAAAAAATCAACCTTAAATAAAATAAAGCCTTCTGAAAAAAAAATTTAAAAAATAGTGAATTAAAATTAAATTTAATATAGTCTCAAATGCCCTGAAGGAGGTGGTGTATGATTATGATTTGGAGGAGTTTTTGCTATGTCCAAATAACGTCCTCTTTGGAACTTCTGTGACTCTGGGGTCATGAATCATTAGTCTGATTCAGACTGTCTGCCAGACATCATGGATGCTACCAATCTCCTTTAGTCACTGGCTAGGTCTTTTAGGATCTATAAATATATAGATCATATATATGTATATATAATTGAAGTGTACACTTTTCTTTCTAGCTTCTGGATAGACTTCCTTTCCTCACAGCTCAAAGCATTCTTATACTTCCACTCTCCCCAAGTCTGAAAGAGTATCTGGCACATAGCAGATTCTCCACAAATGTCTCCTGATTTAAACTGAACTGTGTGTCGAGTTCATTTCTGTTGAGAAAACAAGAAGGATGTCTTCATCTGTTGGTCCCTAGATCTTGGAGGTGTTTAGCAAATATTTGCTTAAAGCCAGAATGGCTTCAGGATCTTCATAAGCAAATGGGAAGCTTTCAGAGTCCAGATGGAAGGCTGATGAAAAAAAAAAAAAATGAGCTCAGTGAAAACTCAGATCCAGGAAGAATCTTTCTGCTCAAACTGCCAGGGAAGAAGCTGCCCCAGGCAGGGTCAAGAAATAAGAACCTGAATAGGTTTCTAGCTTCCACTTGTGGCTCAGAGGGAATGGTAACGTGTCACTTAGAAGTCTGTGCTAGGGCAGAGACAGGGTAGAGAAAAGAAATGTCCACAAGAGATGTTCGTTGGTAAAAAAAGAAGCAGACTTTGATGTCTGGAAAACGTTCTTGTTCAGAAGGAGAGATGAATTAAAGGAAACTAATCTGTTCAGGGCGCCTTGGGTATACTCTGTGGGCCCATAATTGTCTCTCTCTGTATAGTTTGCTCCCTTATCTGCATGTCTAGAATAAAGTAGATTTGTCATTTAGAAAATGTCTAACCTTGGGGCGCCTGGGTGGCTCAGTCGGTTAAGCGGCCGACTTCGGCTCAGGTCATGATCTCGCGGTCCATGAGTTCGAGCCCCGCATCGGGCTCTGTGCTGACAGCTCAGAGCCTGGAGCCTGTTTCGGATTCTTTGTCTCCCTCTCTCTGACCCTCCCCTGTTCATGCTCTGTCTCTCCCTGTCTCAGAAATAAATAAAAAAACGTTTAAAAAAAAAAGAAAATGTCTAACCTCAGTGCACATGACTATCGATAAGACACAGAGGGAAGGTTGTGGTCCTGAGGTCTCAGTTCCAAGAAGAGGAGCCCCTGATACCTGAGTGGCAGAGAAAACTGGAGCCACCTTACACAACATGTGGTGTCCCAGCCATTAGTTTAGAGATGCTCAGGAGAAAGCACAGCTGTGAATAGGCAACTTGCCTGCTCCAAATCTTTAAGTGGCTGTGTAGTGTCTCTGAAAAAAGTGTAAATGCTTCAGCCTGTCCATGTGTCTCATGCCATTCCCCACCAGAGAGACTCAGCACAGAGGAAGCATTGAATCATCACATGGCCAGGATGACTTGGCCATTCTCTGACCTCAGCCATCCCACCACTTGCAGAATGGGCCTAGGGAACCATCAACCAATGAAGGGGGTTTTCGGTAGGATAGTACCCAGGAGGCCATAGTGGTAACCAACTTACTTAGCCAACAAGCTACAGACTTTCCTCCTTTCCTTATCTCGCCTCCTCACCTGCTTACTGTACTTCACAGGACTGAGTCTCCAGTAAACCACATGTAATCAAACCCTAACCCCAAAGTGAGACAACCACTGTGCAAAGCCGGACATAGTCAGCTCCGATCTGCACTCTAATAGCTTTTAGGTTCTACTTTGTCTATAGCTTCATCACTTTATCAGCTTGGTTATAAGTATTCTGTCTCACTTCTTGAAGTGCCACAGCCTTTGAAAGCCCATAAACTCCCTAATGTGATGCTTTCCACGTGAGAGGTGCTAAACACATTTTGAGTAATTGTTCAAACATTTAATTAAGGTTCTACATTTCTCTTGAACGTCTCTTTCCAAAATGAGACTCATCAAGGGTCTTTCTATATGAGGGACTTACAGCTCCAAATTTTGCAGTGCTTTCTTTGGAGGGGTAATAGTACAATACCTTAAGAAACTTCCAGCATCGCTAGAGTTTTAAGTGGATTTAGATTAAAACACACACACACACACACACACACACACACACACACACGCACACACACACACCACACTTTTTGTGGCAAAAGTAATCTCTCTGAAACTTTTCCTGCTCTTTTTTCTTTCAGTGATTTCTGTTGCTGCTCGGAGCTCTCTAATAACTTTATGGATCATCTGTATCTAAATGATTTATTGCTCAAATCTGAATATTCCCATTGGGTCTCTCACATTATCACTAGCTAGATTTTCCTTTTTAACATTCTACCACAGGTTTGTTAATATATTAAATTATATTAAATTATTCTCCTGCTCAAGGGAGAATTATTGTTCCCATGTTCAGAATTTGTCTTGTAAAATCTTCCTCTCCAAATTAGTGTTCTAACACTCAGCTTTTCTATTTTAATAATAGACATGCTGATTTCCCCATATGATCTAACTATTAAAAATGCATGTAGTAAGCTCTCAGGAAGTTAGACTCACATCTAGTTTTGGCATGATCCATAAGTATTGGTGCTGACCAACTTTTGGGCCACAAATTGTTTTTTTCTGTTAAAAGGTAGCAACACCATGAATGTTAATAATGGAAACACTTAGTATTAATAGTCTAATTCATGTTTTCTCTTGCTTTACATCTAAACTAAAGCTATTCCTTGCTGATAAAAATATTTTTGAGCTACCCATGTCTTTGCTACACTCCCAACCCCAACAAGAGTTTCCTGTGTGCCATATTAACCAATTCCTGCATAATAAGACATCCTATGTGGGCACTAGATCTCCCTTACTAAAACTGAAGTTCATTTCTGTATTCAGTGGCAGTCCAGAATTAAAGGTTCTTTAACAATGGGGCTTGATGGATTAGGGGAAGCTTAGTGTCTCTTCCCCACATACTTGCCAGGGGTTCTCTTTAAATCCCAAGACAGCAGCTTCCCACCTTTACTATTGATAAAAATTCAAATCAAGCTCATCCCAGGCTATTGGTAAGTCCAAGGGAGGGAGTAGGAAGTCTCATTTTGGCATAATGACTAAGCTATAGTTTACCAAAAGTTCAGTGTTTGGGGCTATGAGGCATTTGCGTGCTCTCTGACATGCTGAGAAAGAAGCTTTTTACCATCTTTTCACTTCCTTTTCATTCATCCCGCAAGAGTCAGAGTCAGCTTCCTACAGGGTGCCTTAAAAGTATGGTGGGCTTCATCTTGTCCCTCTGACTCACCACCTCAGAGGTCACCTCAATGCTGTGAAATTCCTGTTTCCAAAAGAAGTAGCTTATTTCTAAAGGCTTTCTGGAGATGTAGGTTCTGAGAGTCCCTTGGGAGAACAGAAATTGGACCAGGATTTCCATTAAAGAGATCCCCAAAATCACATTTCTTTAGGTTTTCTCAGAGGCAATGCAGGAATGGCACAGAAGTATGTAGAGGATATTCCAGATCATTGGTTCTCAGAATGCTCCATGAAGAGATTTCCTTGGCATATCATCCTGATAGGTTAAGACCAAAAGTCACAGAACACAGTTTTCACAAGATACCAGAAGATGGCTGCAACTTAACACACAGGCTAAATGTCATCTTGGTAAAATACAATTTTCAAGGCCACCTTCCATGCATCACCTTTCCAGGAGAAGACAAGATCCAGACACCCTAGGACAAAGAACTCAGAGATCAGTGGGAATGGGCAGTGGTCTTAGAGGCTACCATGCTGAGACCTCAGAGTCCTGGAGAAGGCAGGGCTCCATAATCTTACTTACAGAAAATATAAGGATTCTCATCAGGAAAAAAGGATACTGAAGTGCCACCATCAGAAGTTGCCACATGTATTCTTGCAGAGGGCCTGGTAGAATAAAGCCTAGGTAGGATACCAAAGGTGCAGTTGTCTCTATAGTGGGCACCTCCTATTCATCTTACCTGGACACATCTGCATATAAAGAAAGGCACTTGTTGACGATCCTTAGAACAAGGACAACAAGTTGACAAAACTCTGCTTAGAACACAGGCAGGTGGGCAGCAGAGATCTGACAAGAGTTCAGGTTGCTGAAATCCCCCAGGAACTCAGGGCACCATGCCTGGTCTTTTTCGCCAGGATGAAAGAAGTCTAGCATCCTCAATGTGTGCTGGGGCCCTAGGGCCATGGGCTGGTCTTGGATGTGAGGCAGGACTGGATTCCAAACTGTAGAACATGGAGAGTGACCTGAGCAACAGCTTCCAGGGATGCAGCCAAGGTGACAAGCCAGCAGACTGAGACAACAATCCAAAGGGGCTATACAAAGTTTGAATCCAGTGAGATGATTCTGAGACTTGTGATGGTGATGGGGTAGGGTCTGCAAACAACAGAAAATGAAGCTAAGACTAACTTGGACCAAAAAAGGTGAGAGATTGGAAGAAAAGTGAACCACAGGTTCAGTCAGAACCACAGGAAGAAGTGAAGAGCCAGGCTGGGGAAAGATAGGAGCCAGGAAATTGCTGAACTCTGAGTAGCCTCTTTTAGGGCTCTGTCTTCTGACTGATTCAGCTGCCTCTGCCTTTAGCCCTTGTGTCACTAGCCTGGTATTCTTGGGAGAGTCTGAAGGGTCCAGCCTGGGGCACTTGACAAGTGGAGGGGAGGACCAAGGACACCCTGATGGACATGCCCACCAGGACCTCAGGGAATGTGAGAAAGGGCCACTTGGCAACAGGAGAGTAGGGTGTGACTCTTAGGGCAAGGGTTGTGTGGTTCTGTGCAAGTCAAAACAAGAAATATCCAGTTCAGGGCAGCTGAATGACCAAGGGCTTGACAAAGTCTAGGACTTGAATAGAAGTTAGAGAGTACAAGGTAGAAGGCCATCTGAGGCAAGAGTCATTCTACAGATTCTCATGGCTGCAGCTGGGTATGAGGATGCAGTAATGAAGGGCACTGCTCAGACCCACAGAGCAGCTAACGGTCAGGGAGGTGGCTTGGCACAAGAAGGCAGTACCTCTCCTCTTTGGTTGAGTTTCAAAGCATATGGCATCAATACAGAAAAGCTGCACCCCAGTTTCTTGGCAGAGTGGTTATAACTTCAAACCTTCTATACCTCATTCCTCATCAAAAGCTCAGTGGTTACTAAAATAGTGTTAATGAAGGGCCCAAATACCAGGCAATGAATCTATCTGATACTTCGAATGTTTTACCTCCCATATTGTGGCAGACCTTCTGGGAGAGTGCTATGTACCTGTGATGGTTTTCCTTTTTTTTATTTTTCACTTTACTTTTTTTGTACTTTGTCAATTTTATTAATTGTACTTTGATATTATGCCATAAGCTGGCATATGAGAACATTAAAAAAAAAACAGCTTCATTTGTGGGGTGGTGGTGAGGGCTTTGATGACTAGGTCAAGCAGCACAGTCTTTTAGTAATCCCAAGGGAATTTTTCTTTCCATTTTTAGTATCAGTAGAAGTTGTGATCCTTCTCTACAAATGGTTTATTTGATCCTAGTTATACTTTATCCCCTCAAATAGGTTTTGGAAAACACTCCAGATCTTCTTGGAGTGTTTCAGGGTATAAATAAATAGAACTAGAAACAATATTATTTTCTCAACCTTTTTAAGATCAGATAATTGCTACTATGTTAACCATTTTGAAGAATTAAAAAAAAAAAAAACCATTGGAAGCAAGCCAATGAATTATGAAAATAGAAAACCATGATATAAAAACCTCAGAGCAGTAATACAAAAAGTACAAAAACTATAGACCAATCTCAATCATGAATATAGATACAAAAATCTTGAATAAAATGCCAGCAAGGTGAGTTTGACACAATGAAAAGAAAAAGAGTACACTGTAATCTCATTGGTTTTATCAGGATGAAAGCATACTTTAGTATTAAGAAGTGTCTTAATAATAATCATATGGTCACAAAAGTAAGTGACTTTATGGCTTTATCTCAATATATGATGAAATGTTAATCCCCACACTCACTCTTGACTCATTGGAAATCTAGGTATAGGAAAATACATTCTCAAAAATATATTTATATCAAGCCAACAGTCATATTATTATTGGGGATACACTGGGGACATTCCCATTAAAATCAGGAATGAAATAAAAAGGCCTATTATCATCAACGTCACTTATCTTGGTTTTATAAGCACTGGCCAATGGAATAAAAATATAGACCAAAGATCTGAAAAATAATCATAGGAAAAAAGTAGAAGGAACTATCATTACATGTAGTTGTTAAGACCCTATATATATAAACATAAAGAAAAAATTAAGAAAAATGGCTGAA
Source organism: Panthera leo (assembly GCF_018350215.1). Lineage (NCBI taxonomy): Eukaryota > Metazoa > Chordata > Mammalia > Carnivora > Felidae > Panthera > Panthera leo. The sequence continues at coordinate 140,092,516 of NC_056679.1, read as the reverse complement.
TTTAAATGTCCAAAGATCCATAGCTACCCTATATATTGGCAATAATCATTACAAACAATAAGGGTAAAAGCTCCTGTTCACAAAAGCAAGAGAAAATATAAAATACCCAAGAGTAAACTTGGCCAGAAAATTGTGGGAACTATATGAATAAAATCATCAAGTTTTACTAAAATACTGAAAGGAAAATTTGAATACATGGAGACACATTGTTAAATGGAAAAGCTAAGTACTGGAAAGATGTCTATTCTTCCAAAGTCAATTTACAGATTTAATAAAATACATAATGCTTAAGGAATTTGGGAAGATGTTATCAAAACAACTGTAAGTGTATCCAGGCAAATAAAATAAGTACAGATTGCTTAGGCAGTTTTGGAAACAGGACAATACTCAGAACCCCTTCCCCAAACATAATAAGATGTAATAATTCAGTTTGGCATTGGCATACAATAGCTTGTAAAGCCAATGGAGTATAACACATGACTAATACAGACCCTAAATGGTTTTAAAGAAATCACGAATAATGCTACTATTGATACATGGACTGAGTGCTTCTAAAGCCTGCTGTGGAGAACCTGACTAAATAACAAGGGAACTTTTTAAAGTTAAAAATGATATAAAATCATAAAACTAGCAAATATTTGCAACAAATTATGAAAAAGACTGATAGGCTTGATAGCCTTATTACACAAAACACTCACACAAATTATCAAGGAAAAAATAAGGCCTCAGGAGATAAATGGGCAAAGAAAATAAATTGGAAACTGACAAGGAAGAACTACAAATAGTTGATAAATATTCAATAAAATACAATTTAAAGTAACAATATATTTTCATCATCAAAAAAAACTTAAGTGAAAATTATTTAATAATTAACTTAGGGGCTCCTGGGTGGCTCAGTTGGTTGAGCATCTCCCTCGGCTCAGGTCATGATCTTGTGGTTGGTGGGTTTGAGCCCCGCAAGTGCTGACAGCTCAGAGCCTGGAGGCTGCTTTGGATTCTGCCTCCCTCTCTCTCTGCCCCTCCCCAACTCAGATGCGCATGTGCGCGCGCTCTCTCTCACAAAAATAAACAAACATTAAAAAAAATAATTAACTTAGATCACGTCTATTTTCTTTAATAATTTAATGCAGTTTAAAAATACCATTAATAGGGGTGCCTGGGTGGCTCACTTGGTTAAACTTCCGACTTTGGCTCAGGTCATGATCTCATAGTTCATGGGTTCAAGCCCTGCATTGGGCTCTGCACTAACAGCTCAGAGCCTAGAGCCTGTTTCAGATTCTGTGTCTCCTTCTCTCTCTGCCCCTCCCCCACTCACACTCTGTCTGTCTCTCTCTCAAAAATACACATTAAAAAAATTTTTTTAAATACAATTAACAACATAAAAATTATTTTTAATGTAAGAAAAGCAAATCAAAACCAAAATAAGTTCAAAGAATAAGCCTTCTAAAAAATAAACTACTGACACTAAATCAAAATAGAAACCTTCTGTACAGCAAAGGAAACAGTCAAGAAAACTAAAAGGCAACCTATGGAATGGGAGAAGATGGTTGCAAATGGCATACCCAATAAAGGGTTAGTATCTAAAATATATAAAGAACTTATACAACTCAACACCAAAAACATAAGTAATACAATTAAAAGATGGGCACAAGACATGAACAGACATCTCTCCACAGAAGACATCCAGATGGCCAACAGACACAGGAAAAGATGCTCAACATCACTCATCAACAGGGAAATGCAAATCAAAACCACAATGTGATTATCACTTCATACCTGCAGAATGGCTAAAATCAACAACATAAGGAACAAGGGTCATTAAGGATGTGGAGAAAAGGGAACCCTTGTGCACTGCTGATAGGAATGCAAATTGGTGCAGCCACTATGGAAAAGACTATGGAGACTCCTCAAAAAATTAAAAATAGAATCACCATATGATCAATCCAGTAATTCCACTGGTTAATTACCCAAAGAATATGAAAACACTCATTTAAAAAGATAGATGCACCCCTATGTTTATTGCAGCATTATTTACAATAGTCAAATTATGGATGCAGCCCAAGTGTCTAATAATAGATGAATGATAAAGAAGATGTGGTATATACATACACAATGGGATATTTCAGACTTAAAAAAGAATGAAATCTTGCCATTTGCAAAAACATGGATGGATCTGGAGAGTGAAATAAGTGAAATAAGCCAGTCTCAGAGAAAGACAAATTTTAGTCACAGGTTGCTGTTGGGTAATGTAGTCTAAGAAAATTTTACCAGGCAAGAGATAACATATTTTAAAAACCATAAATGTTTTCATGTTCTAAAGCTATATATACTGAATGTTCAGATCAGTATTGTGTTCTTCCTTGAGATCTTGTTTTTCTATTCTATGCAACAATCTGAGGGGGAATAAAGCATTCAGAGAACTTTGCTTCCAAGGAAAGTTTAAAGTTTAGCATTAAATTAGACCTATTAATAACATCAAAACCGACCTGTTGCATATCAAAGATAGTAATAAATTACAAGGTTTGTTTTCCTTTTTAAGTTTCTTTTAGATCTAATACTTATGAGGAAAAGCAAGAGGTGAAAATAGCTTTCCATGTTGTTCCTTTGATTATTCATAAGCATGTCATTCTTAAAATTTTGTTGTGTTTGATCTTAAAATCACTTTAACAACAAGAAAATATTAACAGTTAAAGAGCACTCTGATGTTCTCAGAACACTGGTATTTAAGAAAGGAAAGGTTAGGGAAGGGTTGATCTCAACCTTCTGACTGTCTCAGTCCAGTCCCTGCCTTCCTCGAGATCTGAATTATAAATTCCTGGTAGGCAAGAATAGTTTCTCCCTGATTTCATGTGACTAGGACCTAGTGAAATATCCCATAAAGAGGAGCACTGGACAAATGCTTGGGGGATAATAATGAAGAAAATGATATGCAACGTGCAAAACTAATGTGCAAAACTAAAACACAAATTCTTCAACCAAGGGACTCACTCCAGGAAAAACCCCAAATGCTTACATAACAGGTGTAATGCACATATTGTTGATTTCTGTTTGTGTGTGTTTTGGCTTTGGCAAGATTACACTTCAAGGAAGGCTCCTGCACCCTGGGAGGTTCACTCCTGCGAGAGGGTGTGGTCCTGTTCCCTCTCGCATCCAGGGCCTGAGCTCCGTGGTTTCTCTGAAGAAGGCCTCTACCTTGAGATTTGCAATCTGCTTTTTCCTCCAGTCCTTTCTCAGATGTTCATTCCATGTTATCCTCCCTTGTCCTTCAGTATTAACTTTAATCTCCCCTCCACACTGTGCAGTACTTTGGGCTCCTTGCTCTGTATACAAAATACAAGTCTAGAGTAAGCACAGTTTTATATTCGTGCTACAACACTCTTCATGTTCTTCTGTTGCTCTCCTTCCTCAGCCTTCCTCTACTTTATTGTTACTATTCACTTTATTCTTTTTTTAAAAAAATTTTATGAGCGTTGATTCACAATGCTCATGGGCACCCAGGGTACATCTGCCTTTCTGAATCACTCTCCAGATAGCATGTCAAACTGTTTAAAGTTGTTTAAATCTCCTCAAATGTGTTTTAGAAACACACAGAGGAAAAAAAAAAAAAGAATAAGTCCTTTAAGAATTAAATGCAAATCTCTGGCACAGGTAAAGTTACAAAACGGTGATACTGAATAAAAATGTTTGTTTAAAAAAAAATTCTCCATCTGTAAAACTCTCAGCATTCTTAGTTGTAAACAAAAGAGTATGAGACCATTCAGTCAGAAAAGGATTCTATTAAACGTTATTAAGTAGTTCCCAGTAACTGCGAGAAGACCAAAGGAACAGGCTTAGAGCCCAACTGGGTGGAAGCTAACATCCAAACTACAGTGTGGGATGTTCCAGAGAAGATATCATAGCCACCAACTCTAATTCTACCACCGATGGGAGGCCAGAACTTCACCGCCGCCGCCTCCACCACTGCCTTTGCTAGGACATGGCCTTGCTGGTGCTGCTTTCCCACTTTCTTTACAAAAGATTGTAAAGAAATTACAAGATTGTAAAGGATTGGCAGAACCTGGGACGCACGCCTGGGCCTTTGCTGCAAAGAAATCTGGCAAAGGGTTTTTTAGCTCCTTCCTAGGGGAGGTGGAACACAAACTATAGGGGCTCTTACACACATTTGGAGCAACAGAGCAAGACCATTCCACGGGGGTAAACAATCCATCAGCTCCCAGAAGGAGAGGAGCGCTGTGGAGGGCCAATCACCTTCTGGTTAGATGCAGGCAATTGCAGCTGATGATGCGTGGACTAATTTTATCGTCATGCGGGGTAAAGCACATCGTCACACTGTGCTGCATAAGGTGTTCAGACACTTAAGGAAACTACACAGTGTGAAGGAAGTGCTTGCCGTGCTGGGAGGCAGGGCAACATGGTGGATAAGGGGGATGACTCTCTCTGCTTCTCCATAGTGTGTACTTGCGAACGCCTGCTTTGTGGTCAAAAAAGTCCATTCAATTCAAGAGAGATATGGCTTTGGTCTGTGTACCTCTGTGAAAGCTTATTAGGGTTTAATTAAAAGCAACTCCAATGACTTGGCTGACTGCCGTGGTAAGAAATGTAATATTACTTCTGATACTTTGATCTTCAAATTGACCCCAGCATGTGACATGGTCTTAAAAAGCCTTTCCTATTTCTCAATATTTTTTTTCCAATTCACCAGAGTAAAGAGCTATAAAGCAATAATAGCAATCAAACATAGGAAAGGACGTGGCTTTTTTTCTCAGGTATAATAAAATCCTGATACCTAAATTCGCATAACCAGCCATCAGATCTCTCCCTCCTTCCCCTTTTCCCATACTCTAAAAGTTGCATCAAATAAAAAACCCACCCAGCTTTTATTAGACAAAGATGACAGCAGTTTTAATAAATATTTTAGGGGCCACTAAGCTCCTAGCCTCATGGATAAAGAAAACTCGGGAACATTAGAACTATTTCAGTTAAACATCCCTTCCCAGTTTTGTATACTAAGACAATAAAAAAACAAAAAAGAACCAAAATGTACACAAGTCCCAGTAAAGAAAATAATATCTTTGCTTTGCATTTGACATGAATATCATTCTGTACATTACTTGAGCCTTTTTACAATTCTCTTGATGTACCTTTATTTCGAAATGTCCATTTTAGAAACAAAGTTTCAAGGGAATCAACACAGTTGCATAAATTTTAGAGGGCAGGTTTCTGTGTCTTTGTGTATTTTATACAATCCTGCATATAGCAGGGCCTCAGTATGTATCAGCTGATAAGAATAATCATGTGTGATTCTCTATCCCAAAAATAAGGGTACAAAGAGGAGAAGGTCTGTTTTATGATCCCACACATTCAGATGTAACTCTTACCCAGAATACAACTTGAGGTGGGCTGAGGGTAGTGTTTTATCTCCTTCTTTCTGACATGAATATCTCCTGAGCCAAACCAGGTTCCTTGCTGGAATAAAGATGACAAATCTAGCCTTTGAGGAATTATTAGAAAATGATATTGAAATATTATCAGAATAATAATTATTAAAATATTTAGAATAATTAGAAAAATATTAGAAAATAACATGCTATTTAAAAATAGTAGCAAATATGTATTTTAGTTATTTGTTTCTGGTAATAGAAACAATAAAAAACACTTGGTTAGTAACAGAAAACAATGGAACCCAACATTCCATTCTTTACTGTACCTCAGTGTGATCACTTTCAGAACTTTGGAAATGATTTAATACATTCATACTAAGTCCTCTAAATTTGAATAGATGCACAAGATCATGGTAGAATATTATAAAAGAATATTACAGTAGAGTTTTATAAAATCTACATGTACTTATCTTAGTATTCTGAAGTGATCTTGAAATATTCTTATTTTATATTTCAAACTATGATTAGATTTGCTTTACAATACTAATTTCACATTTCAACTTCTAGTCACACTCATATTATGAGGCGAATCATCTCCCAATTTATTCTGTTCCATATTTAATTTTATAGTAATGAAAAAATAGAACGTTCAGTACTTGTAATATTCTCCTTCAGCTCTTAGGAAGTTCCTAGTCTGTGTCTATATTCTAATGAGCCCTTACAAGTATATCTTCGCCAACATTTATTTCTCTTCACTCCAAGCTGCTGCTGCATAGAAATGAGAATTTAATCCATCATGATAGTTGGAACAAATACACCTGACTTGGTTCTGGGCTGGCTTCCGGTGTGTAGGTGGGATTGGGCAGGAGGCAGTTAGGTTGGAGTTGTCCTGGCGGTAGACTGCCCAAATGTTGCAAGGAGCTCAGGTTGATGGAGGTGGGGGGAGGATCTGATGAAGGATCTCCCCTAGGGAGATCAAAGACCTGAAACAGGGCTGTCCTTGGAACAGGGCATAATCCCCACCTCCAACCAAGACTGCGCCTGAGTTATTTCTGGTCATGCAATTGAAGTAGCTTAGGAAGGAGACATTTTGAGGGCTCTCCTTGGTAGATTTTCTCTTGCCATAGCCAGTTTCCCATCTGCACCAGCACCCCTGGTATTAATCCAGACATAATGCCTGGCTCATGGTAGATTTATCAAATAGATAAATGCAAACAAGAGGAAAAATCAAATACACTGTAATGCTACTTCTGTGTGGAACAAACTTTAACCATACCTAAAAGAAATGTTCTCTCTAAAATAAAGATATGACCATTAAATAGTCCCTATAAATATTTCTCTAGTCAAATAAAGGATACAGCAAAAATAATTACTGAATAGTTCAAATGCTCATCAACATTAACCCCGTTTCAAGGAAAAATATTTCGTTGTTGTTGTTTACCATAAGTTTCCAAAATGGCCATGAACCTTGATCAAAATTTTTAGACTGGTTGGTGAGAATTTAACCCAGATGAGTGATAATAATAATTGTAGCCGGTCGCATTGCTCTATACTTTACATGCATTATAGTCCTTAATATCCACAAAAACCCTAAGTAAGTACGCACTACAGGTGAAGAAACTGAGTCAGAGAGGTTAAATAGCTTGTCTAAGGTTATGTGTCTAGTCAGCAGCAGAAACAAAATTGAAACCTACTATATTTAACATATGAGTGAAGGATTGCAGTTCTGGTTATATTCTAAAGCTAATTTTATATAAAAATTCCTTCATTTTTTTTCCTAATTAATTATCTAATTACTATAGAGATAAGGTACTATCTGTATAGTACCTTAACATGTATTATTATGTTAATGTATTATCACCATCCACTATGAGATTTGTAGGGCGGATGGTGGAATCTTCTCTTTATGGACAAGGGAAATTGCAGCTTAGAAGTTTTGACTTGCCAGAGTCACAAAGCTGGTATGGACCCAGCATCCAGTAATCTTTCCATTACGCACACTACTTCCTTAAAGCATAGCTCAAAGTTAACAGAAAGTAAGAATTACTTTTGAATTGCCTAAAATGCAAAGCAAAACAAAAAACATTGTGGATGTTCAACAAAATGATAATCGTGGAGCAGAACTAGAGATAGAAACCTTTTTTTTTTTCATATTGTGAAAGACCAATCTATTAAAAAACTATTTCCTGCAAAATGATTCTGGATAATGAAAACGTCCTCTTTGGTTTTTGACTAGATGAGCTCAGATAAGAAGAGGTCAACCATCACATACTAATCTTTAACTTTCTCCCAGTCCATAACCAAGGGCTGAATTATCATACGTGAACTCTGAACTGAAGAATCAAAATACCTGCTATTTTGATCTGATGGCTGGTATGGTCCAGACTAAAACTATATTTTTCGCATTTCAATTCAAGAGACTAGCGTTGTGTCACAGAGTTTGTGTCAATCAGTGGGTTTTGTTGAGCAATGTGACATATACTCATGACCTTAACTGTTGAGCGAAAAAGACACATGACACCTGAAACAAAGAAAGGTCAGCTCTCTTGAGGCATGGATTCTTGTCAGAGATTTTAGAAATCCACACAATAGTTACCTGAAATTGTTGAGTGTTCCTTTCTTTTTTTGGCCCATATTGAAAAATTAGGAATTGAGATATCTTGTACAGCCTTCAGTCTAAGCCAGCCTTTTAAGTCAGTGGAGTGTGATATGGAATATATGGAAAGTACAGACTCCTGAAATATCTCCCTCGTTGGTTAGTAACAATATCTGAAATTCCACTGAAATTTTTTATTTTTCTGGGACTAATATTTAAAATTTGTATAACATTAAACCTATGATTATAATAGTTTGGTATAGTGTTAACATATACTAATATATAATTATATTATAGACTATATATATGAGTATATAATAGTATAGCACTATATTATGTATAATATATAACTTATAATAATATAAACCCTCCAAGAGAGGTAAATAAACATTATTATGCTGGCCAGAATTTATTTCTTATATTTTATCTTAAAATAACAGCTACTTTAGAATCAGACGCTGTTGGAAGAAAGATTTCAAAGGGGAGAAATTGTAGGGTTTGAGTCTTAATGAGGACCTCTCCTAGTAAGGAGCCCAACCTTGGTTGGGTCCCTACTTAGAGTCCAAGAAGTCAGCAGCATAGTATGCTGAGCACAGACAACATGTGACCTGATGATTGCTGTCAGATGGGTTCCTGAGGATGAAACATAATAGACACGCATTGTTCCTAATGCCAGGTCCCAAGTCCCTCATAGCCACGGAACTGGGGCTTCAGAATCTTAGGAGGTCTTGATGACACACAGAGCCCATGAGACCATAGAAGTCAGCCTGGAGCCTTCTGTAAGGGAGTCATCAACCTTTTATAAGTTTTAATACTGCAGTGCTTTCTTCATCTACTTTGCAGTGATAGCCTGCGCTCGATGAGGGCAGTTCACATAACAAATGAGAAAGGAGTTGAATCTTACTTGCGCCCACAATCCCTGAACATGAATATGCTTAAAGCTTTCTCAAGCATGGTGATCTCAAAAATCAAAAGGTATTTAATCAGCAATATAACTAAAGTTGGATTTAATGTTTTAAGAAAATGAATTTAAAACATTTCTCAGACTTGATTAGAAGAAGATTAAATTTCCAAAGAAATCGAGCACTAAATGTTTGGGGTATCCCTTTAGTTTTTAGTAAGACCTCGAATGGCTTTAAGACTTGATCTTGCAGGCCAAGGAGCGATAGCAGGGGAAAGCCTTGACTAGGAGGACACTGGATTTAGCATCTATACTCCACGAATGGAACAGGTAGCCACAAGTCAGATAAAATAAATTGTTCTATTACTCTGCTGGGAAAAGAAAATGAAAGTTCCCATATTTTCTTTTCCTCATTTGTTTATTTTTTCAATTGCCAAAAATTGTTTCCAATATAATAGATAAATATCCTTATTACAGATTATGTGGATAATGCATACAACTATGGATAAATCAAAAGGAGGAAAGCCTTATACATAGCTCTACCACCCAGAAACAACCATTTATGTGCTATTTCAATATATTTCATTTGTCTTTTTGCATGATGCCTAGACTTTTATAGATTTTTTAAACTTTTTTTAAGATGGTATTTACATAATTGAAATCACACTGTATTTTATGACTAGCTTCCCTCACTTAACATTATCGCAGAACTCTTTTCTCTTATATTGCAAATTACATAAGCATTATTTTTCACTGCTGTAGTGAATGGAATACATAACTAGTCTTCTAGTTTTCAGTGATTTTAAACGTTTCACTAAGTATTGCTGTGATGGATATCGTTGTTCACTAAGCTTTGTCAGATTTTTAAACACTTAAAATGGACTTTCAGAAGTGGGGTTATTGGAACTAAAGGAATAAACATCTACGTGACACCTATTGCTAACCTAAAACCTAAAGACCAATTTAGTCTCCCATAGATACTTTTACCTCCTTCATCTTAAATATCTCTGGGTTTTATCATTTAAACATTTGCTACTTTGATAAAGAGAAATGTTATTTTGTTGTTTTTATTGGCATTTATTTATTACTAGTGCAGCTGAACATTTTCTTGGTGTATTAGCCAAGTAATTATAGGGCATTTTGTGAGTTTCTTATTCACATCAAATATTAAAGTCTACATTGTTTTTCAATGATTTGTGAGATTATTTTCATAAGAATATATTATTTTAGTTGCTGCAAATTTCCATTGTTTAATTTATCTTTGTGTTGATTATGCTTTTAATTTTTAAAACTATAAACATTTTAAACCTGCATGCGGAAATATGCATCTATACTTTAATTTGTGATCTGGTTTGCTTATTGTTATTTTTTAACCCAGACGTGTGGCAAGGAAGTTGAGATGCTCTCTTCACTGTGGCTTTCCCTTAGGGAGGCACTTTACCAAAATTTGATGAGCAGGAAGAAAATCACGTTTCTAAACTTAGGATTCATCTGAGGTTTATTACTTGGTACAGTTCTGAATTCTTAGGGATCACTTTATTTTGATGCTTTAATTCTAGTGCATAAACAGTTAAAAAGCCCTCAATGAGAGCAGGGTCTTCTTACAAACAGATTAAAATGCCACAGTTTTAAATGCTCTGGAAGGTTCTGATCAGGAATTGGGGGAGAAATGAGTTTAGAAGCTTTCCTTCCATTTCTATTTTTTCGAATAGTTTGCTAAGAATAGGTGTTAACTCTGCTTTAAATGTCTGGTAGAATTCCCCAGGGAAGCCATCTGGCCCAGGACTCATTTGTTGGGAGATTTTTGATAGCCAATTCAATTTCTTTGCTGGTTATGGGTCAGTTCAAATTTTCTATTTCTTCCCCTTTGAGTTTTGGTAGTGTATGAGTGTCTAGGAATTTGTCCATTTCTTCCAGATTATCCAGTTTGTTGGCGTATACTTTTTCATAGTATTCTCTAATAATTGTTTGTATTTCTGTGGTATTGGTTGTGATCTCTCCTCTTTCATTCATGATTTTATCTATTTGGGTCCTCTCTCTCTTTCTCTTTGAGAAGTCTGGCTAGGGGTTTATCCATTTTGTTTATTCTTTCAAAAAATAGCTCTAAGATTCACTGATCTGTTCTACTGTTTTGTTTTTGTTTTGTTTGTTTGTTTTTTGATTTTGTATCATTCATTTCTGTTCTAATCTTTATTATTGCCCTTCCTCTGCTGGCTTTGGGCTTTCTTTGCTGCTGCTTTTCCAGCTCCGTTAGGTATAAGGTTAGGTTGTTTTTTTGAGACTTTCTCGCCTCTTGAGACAGGCCTGGATTTCAGTGAATTTCAGTGTATATTCCTCTTAAAATTTTTTTAATATTTATTTACTTTTGAGAGAGAGAGACAGAGTGAGAGCCAGGGAGAGGAAGAGAGAGAGGGAGACACAGAATCTGAAGCAGGCTCCAGGCTCTGAGCTATCAGCACAGAGCCCGACATGGGGCTCAAACGCACAAACTGTGAGATCATGACCTGAGCCAAAGTCGGACGCTTAACTGACTGAGCCACCTAGGCGCCCCTCAGTGTATATTCCTCTTAAGACCGCCTTTCCTGCCAAACCCAGAAAAGTCCCTACTAAAATGGAAAGTAGGCATAGAAGGAACATACCTTAACATCATAAAAGCCACAGATGAAAGGCCCATAGTTAATATCATCCTCAATGGGAAAAACTGAAAGCTTTCCCCCTGAGATCAGGAACACGACAAGGATATCCACTCTCACCACAGTTGTTTAACATAGTGTTGGAAGTCCTAACCTCAGCAATCAGACAACAAAATGAAATAAAAGGCATCCAAATTGGCAAAGAAGAAGTCAAACTTTCACTTCTCACAGATGACATGATATTCCATATGGAAAACCCAAAAGACTCCACCAAAAAGCTGCTAGAACTAATACAGGAATTAATCAAAGTTGCAGGATATAAAATCAATGTGCAGAAACTGGTCACATTTCTATACAATAACAAGGAAGCAACAGAAAGAGGTATCAGGGAATTGATACCATTTACAACTGCACCCAAAACCATAAAATACCTAGGAATAAACCTAACCAAAGAGGTAAAAGATCTGTACCCTAAAAACTATAGAAAACTTATGAAAGAAATTGAAGAAGACACAAAGAAATGGAAAAAAATTCCATGCTCATGGACTGGAAGAACAAATATTGTTAAAATGTCAATAATACCCGAAGCAATCTACACATTCAATGTGATCCCAATCAAAATAGCACCAGTATTCTTCGTAGAGCTAGAAGAGACAATCCTGAAATTTGTATGAGACCAAAAAGATCCCAGATTCCAAAGCTGGAGGCATCACAGTCCTGGACTTTAACCTATATTACAAAGCTATAATCATCAAGACAGTATGGTATTGGCACAAAAACAGACACAGAGATCAATGGAATACAATAGAGAACCCAGAAAGGGACCCACAAATAAATGACCAAATCTACAACATAGTAGGAAGGAGGATCCAATGGAGAAAAGACAGCCTCTTTAGCAAATGGTGCTGGGAGACCTGGACAGCAACATGCAGAAGAATGAACCTGGACCATTTTCTTACACCAAACACAAATATAAATTCAAAATGGATGGAAGACCTTAACGTGAGATAGGAAATCATCAAAATCCTACTGAGGAGAACAGGCAGCAACCTCTCTGACCTTAGTCGCAGCAACTTCTTACTTGACATGTCTCAGAAGGCAAGGCAAATAAAAGCAAAAATGAACTATTGGGACCTCATCAATATAAAAAGCTTCTGCACAGCAAAAGAAAGAGTCAACAAAACTAAAAGGCAACCAATGGAATGGGAGAAGATATTTGCAAAAGACATATCAGATAAAGGGTTAGTATCCAAAATCTACAAAGAATTTACCAAACTCAACACTAAAAAAACCCAGATAATCCAGTGAAGAAATAGGCAGAAGACATGAACAGACACTTTTCCAAAGGAGACATACAAATGGCAAACAGACACGTGAAAAGATGCTTATATCACTCATCATCAGGGAAATATATATCAAAATTACAATGAGATACCACCTCACACCAGTCAGAGTGGCTAAAATTAACAACTCAGGAAACAACAGATGCTGGCGAGAATGTGGAGAAAGGGGAACCCTCCTGCATGGTTGGTGGGAATGCAAACTGCTGCAGCCACTATGGAAAACAGTATGGAGGTTCCTCAAAAAATTAAAAATAGATCTACCCTATGACCCAGCAATTGCACTACTAGGCATTTATCCACAGGATACAGGTGTGCTCTTTCAAAGGGGCACAGGCACCCCCATGTTTATAGTACCACGATCAACAATAGCTAAATTATGGAAGGAACCCATCTGTCCATCAACTGATGAATGGATAGAGAAGATGTAGTATATAGATACAATGGACTTGTCAGCGATAAAAAAGAATGAAATCTTGCCATTTGCAACAAGGTGGATGGAACTGGAGGTTATTATGCTAAGTGAAATAAGTCAGTCAGAGAAAGACAGATATCATATGATCTCACTCATATGTGGAATTTAAGAAAACAAAACAGATGAACATAGGGGAAGGGAAGGAAAAATAAGATAAAAACAGAGGAGAGACAAACCATAAGAGACTCTTAAATACAGAGAACAAACCGAGAGTTGATGAAGGTGGGTTAAATGGGTGATGGGCATTAAGGAGGGCACTTTTCGGGATTAGCACTGGGTGTCATATATATGAGATGAATCACTGGGTTCTACACTCCTGAAGCCAAGACTACACTGTATGTTAACTAACTTGAGAATAAAAAAATAAAATAAAAGGAATTGGGGGAGAAATGCTAACGTGGAAATCCTTTTTTAGGGGAAAAAAAGAAGAGTACAGAAATGGATAAATGACTAATGAACAAACAAGTGAAGGCACACAGCCTTATCTATGCCAACTTTAGTCATCACCAGCCCTCAGGGGTGAATTGCATTTTTACTTGGGACTCATCTCTTCCAGTTCTCCAAGGCTCTGACCAAGGAGATCCCGAGGAGTTTTCTGTACACTCTTTCTCCTGCTTGTCAGTGAAGTCTGCCTGCTGGATATGCGCACTCCTCCCTAACCTCCATCTTCAAAGGTCCCCGTATTTAATCATGGAAGAAAAATCACGTCATTGCCTTGTGTCAAGACCAAATAAATAACACTTACAGCATCTCGTCAATCCTAAACATTTTAATGAATATTAACTGAATAAGTTGGGCTGCATTTAACCAATATCTACAATATGAGTGATGGTTCTTACAAACAAAGCAAATACTAATTGATTGCTTAGTATGTCATGCATTATTTCAAGTGCCTTACATATATTCATCCCTATGATGACTGTGAGGTTGGTACCATTATTGGCCACATTTTGCAGATAAGGAAATGAAAGGTTGGATAAATGGCTCAAAGTTACACAGTTAATAAATGGTGGAATTAGGCAGGATTCATCATCAGTTATCTGGCTCCTGAATTTCTGCTTTTTATGGTATGATGTCCTGTTTGTCATAAGAACTCTGTTCTGCCTTGAGTAAAAGCGATGATACCACTAAAGCCATGTGACATAACTATTGAGGCCCTTTTACAAAATAAACATGAAAATTAAGCAAAATAAATGTATAATGAAAACTGCTACTTGCTGCAACACCAGCTTCCTCTGGTGCTCACAGGGAAGTATTTAGCACAGGAAACAAAAAACAAAAAAACCCAGAAAACAAAAACAAACAAACAAAAAACCCACAAAGTCAATAACCCCAAAACAAAAAATAAAACAAAATAATTTGTTTCCCCCTGTTCTTCCTTATACCCAGAGTGACATTATTTGTGTAATTACAACATGTTAAATAGAATCCTAGCCATTTAGGATTAAGGCCATCTAGTCTCACCCGCCTTCTACCCACTGCAGAAATTCTTTTACAATAATAGTCCTGCTAATGATCATTCGGTGGTTAATGGGACACTCACATTAATGTAGCTCACCAATTAGTAAGATGGCCTCTTAGGTGTCAGTCTTCTTCCCTAAAGATAAAATTTTCCTAATTCTAAAGTTCATTTATATGTTCCTGAACCCCTCTGCTATCTGCTTCCACCATGAAGCAGGCTCTGGGAATCCACCAGGGACTAAGGTATATACCTTATTTTCAAGGAACTTGCTGTCTAGCACAATTTTCTTTTTAACTTAGAATTTTGCTTGTAATTAGGGTATCCATTAACATATAAACATAACAATTTTTTTCTTATCGATCACATGCAAGTTCCATAAATTATTTTTATAGCAATTTTTATAGCTGTGGTCCCCATATTGGGAACAACCTAGATGCCATCAACAACAGAATGGATGGACACAGTGTTGTCTGTTCACTCTATAGACACACTATGGAGTACTATACCACCCGAGAACACACAAACTCTAACCACCAGCAACCACATAGATGGATCTCACTGAGTAAAAACCGCCCAGCAAGAAAAAGTACATACCACATAATTCTATTTATAATTATATTAAGTGCAAATCTGGCAAAGCTATTCACTATTATTAGAAGTCAGATGGTGGTCACCCTTGGGGAGTAGTGATGGGGAGTCTTCTGGGGGTGTTGGGAAGGTTCTCTTTCTTAATCTGGGTACCGGTTACTCAGGTGTGTTTACTTTGTGAGAATTCATCAATCTGAATAATCAAGACTTTTGTACTTCTCTATATGTATATTACACTTCAATCAAAAGTACACAAAGAGAAAACCATTATTGGAAGCATTAGGAAAGAACGCCGTCAGATTTAAGAAGAACATGGGTCAGATAATGGAAAAAACTCAATTCCCATTCTTCAGTGGAACGCATATAAGTACTCTGTTCAATAGATGGAAGAAAGCCAAAGCATTGCCGTTAATAAATACGTCCTGGAAAAAAAATAGCCCCAATTTCCGTAATGGGAAAATCTACTGGCAGCACTCTGTGACATAAAATGAATGAACAAGGACGGTCACATTCAGACCTTCCCAAGGATCTGAGGACTTAGGCTAGCAAGAGGCCATCAGAGAGAGCACCCCTGGGGGAGGCTTTGGGTTGGGCTGCCTCCTCTTTGGGAAAGGTCTTTCTGGCTCAGAACCAGAAAAGGTTTGGGTTTTATTTATTTATTTTGGGTTTTTTTTGTTGTTGTTTTTGTTTTAAAACACTGACCTGGAAGCTCCTTTTCCTATTACGAGAGCATTGCTTTACATTCTTTTCATTTTATTTGAATGCTACAGGGCTGTGGAGTGCAAGCTGGCTTTTAGAAAATAAGTTCTCATGCAGTAGGAAAACCTTTTGAGTTTTACGTTTGAGATAGCAAAATCTTTATACAATTATGTGGATTTAAGTTGAATAGATGTATACTAGAATAGATATATACTCATGTATTCAGAGTTCCCTCGTTGATCATGCTCTCCCCTCCTCTTTCTGCTTATTTGTTAATGGCCCTCTCAAAGGCCACCTCCTCCATGAAGACTTCCACAAAGCCCCTTGAGAATTCACTGCTCTCTCATTTTCTTCCACTGAACTTTGTGTGTGTGTGTGTGTGTGTGTGTGTGTGTGTGTTTTAACATTTCTAAAGGGAGATAACATGGTACAGTGGTATGGTGGCCTTTGTGTTATAAAGATCAAAGTTTCCTAATTTCTCTGAGTTCAAATATTCTTATTTTTCCAGGATTGGGTTATTTTGATGATCAAGAGCATCTGTAACACATCTGGCATGTAGAAGAAATCGAAAAGAAGATGCTCACTTTCACCTCACCCTGCCCTATTTGTCTCAGATAACATGTATCACCGTCTGATATGCAATAGTATAAGCTCTATACACTTGATGTCTGGATTCTGTGATGAATTCCAGATGCCTAAAACAATGCCTATAATATTGTAGAATGCTCTAAAAATACATGGAGACTGAATGAATTCCTTTTTACTACTCCTGCTGTGCCACCCAGAAACCCTGGTAGACTTCTTAACCGTCACTAGCTTTAAACTTTTTGAGGGAAGGAACCCTCCTTAATGCAGCTTCTTTCAGCCTCCACAGAGCATAACACAGTGCTTTGCAAACAGAAGAAGGATATTGAGAAGTCAACAGCAAGCCATCATGTAATTAACGCTCATATGGAAAAGCAACATAAAATAAATTTAAACAATAAAGTTAAGAGTAACAAAACCTTGGCATTAGCAGCACAAAAGAGCATCAACACCTTAGCCCCCAGCAGCATCCTGGGTCACCACAGATTAATGTGTTGTTTGGTTTAAGATTGCAGCCAACCCACTCAGTACATATCAGTACAGAAAAGGAAGAGGAGAGGAAATAAATCAAATCCATAAGAGGGAACTGCTTTGGTATTAAATGAACCTTTCTTTCTTTTTGTATTCGTTTGCTTATTTTATACTACCGAAGAAGGAATGACCTGCAGATAGATAGAAAGATATAAAGAAATGAATATATATATTCATTATTCATTATGTATATAAAATAAAGAAATATTTATATATATAAAGAAATGAAACAAAATGCTTGGACAAAGTACTGGAAACTATACAAATAAGTAATTAAAGTGATTATACACTGCGGTATTTGCCTTACACTAAGTGAAGTTCTACAGTATAATAAATCTAATGCTGTTTCACTTAGAAAATGAAAAATGCATTGACTTATGTGTGGAAGTGGGGTGGGGTTTCAAGATTGTTACTAAGCAATCAGAAGTATATTTTGGGCTCTCCTGAATTACAGAAAAAGTAGAAGGGAGAGTGGTTAATTACCTGGGTTTCAAAATCCTGCAGCCTGAACTTGAATCTGGGTTCCTTCACTTGCTAGCTCTGAATGATTTTTTTCCAATTTACCTGAGCTCCATGAGAGCTGGTTTTCTCCAGAGCAAGTCATGAGAGACATTGGGGGATGGAAGCTGCAATTTTTTACATCGTAATCTCCAAAGTGATGTACCAACAAGTACATCTGCCATATTGTTGTTGGTCACACAGACCAATCTTAGCACAGTACAGGAAGACTACACAAGAGTATGAGCACTAGCAGGTAGCAGTCATCTTGGAGGCTGGCTACTATCAATGGCTAAAACATCTGGGGGCTGGTGGGTCTCTCTCTCTCTGTCTCTCTCATCAAATGGGCTCTCCATGTAACTAGCTAGCTTGGGCTTCCTTATTGCATGGAAGTCTCAAAGTAACCAGGTTTCTGACAAAGTGATTTGTCTTACCAAGAGTGAGCATTCTAAGGTATAACATGGAAGCTGCCAGTCTTCCTAAGTCCTGGGCTCAGAAATACTGGAAACGACATCTGACAACATCTTATTGGCCCAAGAAGTCACAGAGTCCACCCACTTTCAAGGGTAGGAGAAACAGACTATCTCTTGGCAAGGTTACACTGTAAGAGAAGGTGTTGGATTAGAGAGGTCAGTCATAGGTGTCGTTAGAAATAATCTACCATGTGTGGTAAAGAAGAGTGCAAAGAAGAAAGTGGCACTGGGTTTTTGGAAGAAGTTAATACCAAACTAGGCTTTGACACAGAATGAGATCAAACGTTGTAGAGAGGAGGTCCAATGCTGAGAGCTGTTTAAAGACTAAATGCAATGCAGTTGTAATAACAGAAGAGCCATGGAGGCCAAAAAGTATGAGTCACTTGTGGGACATATGGAAATTTACTTGGCAGGAACAGGAAAGTCACATCAGGGACAGACAAGAGATGTAGACAAAGACAACTGCCAAAGGGCCCTGAATGCTAAACTGAGAACCTACCCTTAAAAGGAGCCTGTATAGGTTCTGTAGGAAATGATGCCCTTAGAAATACGTTTGAAGCGAGGATCTTAACATTTATGAAACATTTACCAGGTACCAGATACATGGCTAAGATTTTACATATATCAGTTTATCCAATTCTTACAGCAAGCCTGCAAGGTAAATACATCTTCCTCATTTTTTTAGATGAAGAAATTGAATCTTAGGGAATTTGAATAACTTGCCAAAGTTTTCAAAGCTAGCAAGTGGCAAATCTGGGTTTTGAATCAGGTCTATTGGAAACCTCATAATCTCAATTCATTCTAGCGTTGCCATTATAAAATCTCACGAGAAAGAAATCTTTCCAGGGGACTGGCTTGTAGTCAAGACTGTCATGACTTTCAGAGTAACAAGACCATGTTGAGCAGCACTGTGGACAGAAGCAGGCAATGCTGTAAATGGGTGGGCTACATGTCACAGGATTTGGTATGACTATCCATAGACACAAGATGGGACAGAGGAGCCTGTGCAAACATGAGCTGAGGAAAAAACTATTAGAAATAATAAATGTATTCAGTAAAATTGCAGAATACAAAATTAATACACAGAAATCAGTTGCCAAATTATACACTAAAAATGAACTAGCAGGAAGAGAAATTAAGAAAATAATTCCATTTATAATTATACTAAAAATAATAAAATACTTAGGAATAAACTTAACAAAAGAGGTAAGAGACTTGTACTCTGAAAACTATAAAACATTGATGAAAGAAATTGAAAATGACACAAATAAATGGAAGATATTCCATGTTTGTGGATTAGAAGAAGAAACATTGTTCGAATGTCCATACTACCCAAAGCAATCTACAGATTCAATGCAATCTGTATCAAAATACCAACAGCATTTTTCACAGAACTAGAAGAAATAATCCTACAATTTGTATGGAACCACAAAACACCCAAATAGCCAAAGCAATTCTGAGAAAGAAGAACAAAGCTGAAGGTATCATAACCCCAGATTTCAATATATACTACAAAGCTGTAGTAATTAAAACCGTATAGCACTGGCACAAAAATAGACACAAAGATCAACAGAACAGAAAAGAAAGCCCTGAAATAAACCCATGCTTATATGGTCAATTAATCTATGACAAAGGACACAAGAACATAAAATGGGTAAAAGACAGTCTTCTTCAAAAATGGCACTGGAAAGGAGTGCCTGGGTGGCTCAGTCAGTTAAGCAGTCAGCTTTGGCCCAGGTAATGATCTCACGGTTCGTGAGTTCGAGCCCTGTGTCAGGCTCTGTGCTGACAGCTCAGAACCTGGAGCCTGCTTCAGATTCTGTGTCTCCCTCTCTCTCTGCCCCTCCCTTGCTTGCTCTCTCTCTCTCAAAAATAAATAAACATTAAAAAAAAATTTTTTTTAATGGTGCTGGGGAAACCAGACTGCTACATGCAAAAGAGTGAAATTGGACCACTTTCTCATGCCATACACAAAAATAAGATAAATTAAAGACCTAATGTGAGTTCTAAAGCCATAGAACTCCTAGAAGAAAATACGGGCAATAATTTCTGCTATAAGTTGTAGCAACATTTTTTCCATATGTCTCCTGAGGCAAGGGAAACAAAAGCAAGAATAAACTACTGGGACTGCACCAAAATCAGAAGCTTTTGCACAGCAACGGAAACTCAACAAAACAAAAAGGCAACCTACATAATAGGAGAAGATATTTGATTAAATGATATACCTGATAAGGGGCTAATATCCAAAATATATAAAGAACTTAAACAACTCAACATCAAAAAACAAATAATCTGATTAAGAAATGGGCAGAGGACCTGAATACACATGGGCTGAGGGATCTGGTAGACATAGCCAGAGGAGCCGCCCTGGGTGAGAAGGCAAAGCAGAGCAAGTCTCTAGATTTCAGGGAGTTCTTGTAGAGGAGGACCCTAGACCCTCTCTGTCAATGTTTCCTGCTTTGACTCATATTGCAGCTTTAGGAAGAACTTGTATAGGGCAGTGAGGGAGGACAACATCCCACCAGAGAGCCAGTCAGCTGAATCAACTCTGGTGCCGAATGGAGGTCAAGAGGCAGGCGTTGGTGACAAATATTGCATCCAGACTGCCCTTACAACTAGGGTTCAGTTGCTCACTTTCACCTTTAGACCAAGACTAGATGGCTTTGTTGTGACTCTCTTTTGGCTATGCTCCTCTTCATGAGATGATGAGTCAACCAGACCAAAGAGATCTGTCCACCTGGAACCCATTCCCCATCTCTAAATATCTGGCATCCCAGAATTCCCTGCTCAAATGTCTTGAACTTACTTTCAGGGTCTCCACAGTCCTCTTATCTGGGTCTTTCCTTCCTAGGGTAAACTCTGCCACTGCTCTATGCCCCCCTAGAGCTGAGGGATAGCCTGAGAAACTGTCATTTTATATGCCATTAAATGGCATATAAAAGCAGCTTGGATGTGAAGTTAGAATGTCCATATGCATCTGCACGGTGCCATTTGCAATGATGATAAAACCAGATGAAGAAGAGAAAGGGTCTGATAGGGACTGGAGCAGAATTCACAAAATTTGAGGTTCTAAATTTGAACCTGGACTTCCAGTTTGATCCTGAAGGTATACTTACAAAAGGTAGGAGGATGGAGCATATTTTACCTAACATCAGTTAGGATCTATAATGTTAAATATTTAGATGTGCAGAGTGTGAGCCCCTGTTGGTATTCTCGCCCAAGATACTCAGAGGGGGCCTATGAAACCTGACTTGGACACAAGCTTGAAGGGGATGTTAGTATACCTGCTCTCTCGCCTCTGCTCCTCCCAGTCAGCTGGACTCAGAGGTCACGGTCACTCTGCCTGACAGTCCCCACACTCCATTCCCCAGGCCTGACGATGGCAGTTCTCAGCCATGTGCTTTGAGACAGGCAGAATGCTGCTTAGGCTAAAGGCTATGCTGCCGTAACTTCCTCTACTTCCCAAAGCAGATGATTTTTAACTGTACTGTCTCCCTAGTTTCTCAGTTTGAAAACATGTCAAGAAGAGTAGCATTCACAATAATCCCTGCAACCTTTCAAGGCAGCCAGCACTGCAAGGTTACACACTGTGAACGAGGATTGAGCTGTTTCCACCACACCTCTCCTACCTCTCCAACTTACCAGAGGCGAAGGGAGACTTGTTTTCCACACTCTACAGGTGCAAATGTGCTTGAAAGAAGCATCCAGGATTTAAAATGCTACCTCTCCACCATATTCTTTCTCTCCAGGGTTGCTTTCCTAGTGCCAACTCCCTATATCAGCCTACAAATGTCATTCAAAACAAGTCTTCACAGAATTTAATATTATACTTCTAGGCAAGTGAATAACCTGCGCACAAAGACCCCTTCTGCATCTTCTACTGGGTTATATCAAAGACATTTTCTGTTGCACACTATTCAGTAGCCTTTGAAGAAAATCCTATGCAATACATCCATTTTATAATTCAGAACCAGAAAACAGTTTGTTTTACTGGAATGATTCCTTTAAACCATTGACTTTTTAACCCCTTATGTTTCCTTTTTGTGTTGGCTGCTAAGAATCTCAGAATAAAATGTAATATTCTTAGTAATTGCCTAGTTCCAGTTTTCCGATTCAATTATCTCCTGTGTCTCTGTGTCAATATGATACTAACCTCAGTTATTTCACCTTTATTTTTAACTATTCTACTGTATATGTGTTTTATGTGTGTTTTTACCATCAAATGTTAATTTTTTTTGGAGGGAGGTGGATGTATATAGCTTATTATAAGTAAATAAACTTATAAGTACATGCCTAATTATTTTATTATGCTGTTTTTTTGTATAAAAGATGCCATCACTATTGATAACTAGTATTGGAATATGTATCTTGAACATCGGTAGCAGTGAGTTAGACAGTGATACCCATTTTCTCTTTCTCTCTCCTTTTAAGTTATAAAAGTCTATAGAAGAATAGGCATATACTCACATGATATGGCAGAGGGATTGGCTACACTTCTAACCACTGACACCATCCTGCATAAGTAGTTAGCCTTGAGTTGCTTATATATACAAGGAGGGTGTTGGACCAGTTAAGATCCCTTCCAGTTGTAATGTTTTCTATTCCATGCATTGAAACTTAATCAACTAGAGGTAATAACCTGCACGTAAATGAGATGACCTCTGGTTTTCCTGCTTGGTCATCTGACATGCTCCAGGAGAGTCAACCTTCCTATGGAAGAGACCTGAGCAACTCCAGGACTGGGACCATCAGAGCTTCCGAACTGAGCCATGTCATAGGCAGCAACCAGTCACCAATATATATTTTTTAAGTTTATTTATTTATTTAGAGAGTGTGAGTGGGGGCGGGGGGCAGAGAGAGAGAGAGGAAGAGAGAAGGAATTCCAAGCAAGCTCCACACTGTCAGCACAGAGCCCCATGTGGGGCTCGAACTCACAAACTGGGAGATCATGACCCGAGCCGAAGTCAAGAGTTGGATGCTTATTCAACCGAGCCACCCAGGCACCCTGACCATTGTTAAACACTAATCAGGAAATGAAGGACAGGGGAGGAAGCCCATGCTGACCACACTTGGGTAAGTAGACTTAGGGCATCATCAGTCTCATCCCATTCTCCAGGGTGTGGCTATTTCTTCTGCTGGCCTGAATGTCTAGCCCTGTGTAAAGCACTTGCTAAAAATATTGATAATAATAATAAATAGTCAATATCATTTTAGACACACTAAAATGTGAGCTGTTGAGAAATGAAGCTTTACATACTATGTTGAGCTGTGCTACTGTTTCTTCTGCAAAAGAGGAGACCAAAGTGAAGTTTCACATGCGCTTATCTGAGCGTTTACAAAGCAAAGGTGCATATTGACTCAATTATGGGATTCGTCTTAGCTGTTACAGAGTTCTTCATTAATAAAAAAGGGAGATGATAGATGTAGTCTGAGCTGCCTTGCCGAAAGTTTACCCTTCTCACAGAGAATTCACAAGCTACCCAAGAATTATGCGAAATATAAAAGCATTTAATTCCATCTTAGTTTTTGCCATTAGTTCAGAGTATACTGAGAATACTCTTCCTTTAGATACTAAGATAGGTTCAATTGCTCTTTCAGATTCATGTTTTCAGTGAATGATGTGAGTGACACGATAGTTTCCACAGTGTTATCACTCACTATGTGCCTGGAGTTTTTTGTACCTTATTTATCATTTATATGACAACTCTGCAATGTAAATATTATTACACCTACATAACCTTCATTTTCCAGATATCGAAACTGAGGCTCCATAGAAGTTAAGCTATATAACAGGTAATGCTAAATCTGGGATTCTGGCCAAGAACTTCCTGGCTCCAAAACCCAGGCGATTTCCACCATGGAGCACTCTCCTATAATCCTCAAGCCCCCTGCTTCCAGCTTAAGGAAGAGCCTTTTATTTATGTATTCCTTCATTCACTCAAACATCTGGTTTGCACAATTAGTATAGCAGGCCTTATACACAGTGCAAGAAGAGGAGTAAATAAGAAGATATGGTCCCTACCCCTAGAGAAATCATAGTATTTTCTTTTGTGCAAGTTAATCATTAATAAAAAATGTGTTCTTTAAATATTCATAATTAATTATGTCACTTAATAATATGTACTTATATTCCATCTTGTCCCAAAGGAAAGACTTTAGAAACCAGAAACAAATATACTTAGAGACTTCTGACTAGATTTGCTTTGGGTCTTATGACCTGATGAATAAACTACCTTTTATCTTACTCAGGCCGGGCTATGAGGACAGATTCCATATAGTACCTCAGGGAATTCAGGGCAGCAAGTCCCCTTTTGAGAGGCTGAAAAGCAATAGTTGGGAAAGGCCCTGGGTAAGCTGCTAAATTACTGAAGTACTTCTACACCTCCTGTAAAGAATAGGGGCACCTGGGTGGCTCAGTTGGTTGAGCCTCTGACTTTGCTTCAGGTCATGATCTTAGGGTTTGTGAGTTCCAGCCCCGCTTTGGGCTCTGTGCTGACAGTTCAGAGCCTGGCGCCTGCTTTGGTCTCTGTGTCTCCCTCTCTCTCTGCCCCTCCCCTGCTCTCGCTCTGTTTCTCAAAATTAAATAAACGTTTCAAAAATTTTTTAAAGAATAGAACAGAGGCTGAACTGAGCAGCAGATGTAATTAATAATATAATTTCTAATGTCAACTCAATAATTCATGCTGATTGCTGTAGAATGTCACTTTGACCACTAACAAATGGGCCTGCTGTTGGAGTGTGACCTAGGTAATAACAGAGATATGGAATATATTAACATCTGAGGTGGTCTTTTATGGGTTAGGCAATTTTGGAATGTAATTGCTATTTGATCAACAGACGTGTGGAGAGGATTCAGCACCGTGAAAGAGGAGTACAGTTTCATACTTATAGAAACTGGGATTCACCCGAGACAGTGTCGAGCTGCAGAGTCGGGTGACAGGACCCGATGGCAGCCCTGGTGGCATGGAGATCAAGGTGACAGTGGCAACCGGGGACAATGAGGGCTTGCCTGCCACCTGGGAGCCAGCCAGCATTGTTGGAGTGGCAGCCCAGCCAGAAGCGTAGGTGACATGGGAAGCGGGGTGCCACTGTTGACAGAACCTGGGACACAGTTTCTCTGAGTCTGCATTGTCTGGAAAGCGCTGGAATCAAGCGTGTGCCTAGCTGTGATGTGTGGGCAGTGCGCATAGCACACTACAAGAGAGCCCCAGAGGCAGGGACCAAAAGATGACCAATTTAACAGGGAAGCTCTTAGCAGAGTTTGATACAAACCTTTCACCAAAGGGTGGCTCTGACGGGGGCATCACTTAGCCTGTGACAGCCAGGTCAGACAGAAGACCACACTTGCAATATTTAAAATTCAACAAAACATTTCCAAACTATTAGAATGGTTCAGTGAATAATTTGCAAAACTGCATGGTGTGCAGTTGTATGCTATATTGTTTAGATGAATTAGGGAACAGAAGAGAATTTTTAAATGTTTGATTTATTTACTAATGTATATTTCTATGCTGATTATTCAGTATTGTTAAGTATTTTGAATATTCCCCCTGGAAAGGCTCCAGAGTGGAGCCAGCAAATGGTCCAGTGGCTCTCTCCACTCCAGGAGGCACATTTCTAAGCTAGACTACCCTGAGAGGGCCAACCAGCAGGGTGCTCTCACCACCTGCAAGGTACCTCCTAGAAGGGTGCAAAGTGCTCTGAGCCATATATGTACCAAGAATGCATCCTTTTTTGATGCGCATTACATCATTATTTGAGTAAATTAGTGGTGCTTACTCCTATGGGTCCCTTTCATTTTTTAAATTTTTTTAACATTTATTAATCTTTGAGAGACAGAAAGAGAGACAGAGCATGAGCCGGGAAGGGGTAAGGAGAGGGAGACACAGAATCTGAAGCAGGCTCCAGGCTCTGAGCTGTCAGCACAGAGCCTGACGCAGGGCTTGAACTCATGAACTGTGAGATCATGACCTGACCAAAGTCAGAAGCTCAACCAACTGAGCCACCCAGGTGCCCCATCCTATGGGTCCCTTTCATTGCTAAGGTAATCCATGCCCAGAAGGGATCTACCTCTTTGAATCCGCAATCCATTACTTGTAGAATGCTCTGTTCCTAGTGAGTCTATGAAGTGCCCCAAGGCCCCTTTCTTCTCTAAAAGCTCTTAGATGGGTGGGCAAACAACTCCTAAGATGCAAATTTTTTCCAAAAAGAACTTTACAGGAATAAAGTAAACCAAGCCTCTGATCAAAGCTATCTGTGTTGCTGGAAAATTATTAAACCAAGCCAAAATATGTAAATATTCTTTCGTATATAGGGTCTCTTGACAGTTGCAGGTATTAAGAAATAGTCTTTTTTTTTTTTTTTAGTCTGTTGGAATTCACTTGAATTTTAAAAAGAAACAGATAATCTTTAAAATCTTTACCTTTCATATGCTTTCCCTGACCCTTCAACCTTATGATATAGTCAGCATAGAAACTGGGTCAGAGGTCTGGATTGAAATCTGCCTCTGGGACTGAAGGGCTCTGTTCAATCAAATTCTGAACAGAAGTGACTGATGCAGAGACTAAACCTGTTCAAGAACTTGCTCTGATTAGAGACCGTGGTTGATGGTTCTACCCAGAGATCTCCTTCAGTAAAGATGTCAGATTGAATACTAAACTTACACTCAGGTTTTTATCCTAAAGTAAACATCACATGGTAAATGGTAATGTAATGGACAGTTGCAGGTTAAGCAGAATATTTTTAAAGCAAATTCTTCGTGAACCGGTGGAAGGGCCAAATATTTGTTTACCTGTCTCTGAAATTACATATGCTTATTGCGTAGGGTGGATAAAAATGGCGAGAGCTTTGTTATTGGCATTACAATTACAGGAAGAGAGTGGGTGTTTTCACTCTAATAAATACTTTTTATCATTGTATTTAGAGTCAGGGGTTCCTCAGATTCTGGTTGGGAAATCACTGTGATGCCAGTTAAATGCAAATTCCTCTGCCCCACCGCCTGTACAAAACGACTCTCTGGGAGTGTAATTGGAGAATCTGCATTTTAACAAGAGCAGGGAGATTTGAGAATATTTGTTCTATAAGACAGGGACTGATGACATTCATTCATTCATGATAGTCATCCATTTGTTCACACCACAGGCATTTACTAAGTGCATTCTCCTGAGTGCTAGAAATGTAGAAATAAATAAAACGTAGTTTATGTTCTCTAGCAGTTTTAAGGTCTGGATTTAATTTCCATGAGTGTTTCTCAACTGGAGGCAATATTGCCCCCCTGGGGACAGTTGGCAATTTCTGGAAACATTTTTCGTCGTCATGTTTGGGGATGGGCGGAGGCATCTACTGAGTAGAGTCTAGGAAGCTGTTATACATCCTACAGTGGATGGAAGTTCTCTCCCAAGCAAAACAAAAATAATCTACCCCAAAATGTTAGTAGTGCTTAGGGTGAGAATCTCTGTTTTGCACTGTACTGATTTGTTCAGCCAGGCCAATCATTGGAATCATCTGGAAACTTTGCAAATACCCACACCTACCAAATTTTTGTGTCACAAATGTGCATCTGTATTCAAAAGTGTGACTGAAACATAAACGTGTGGGCCATGATAATTAGAAGCTAGAGGTAAACAAATCCTGATTTATAGTGTGAACAACAGAAGGAACTTTCACCTGTGCCATCACAAGACTTAGCAACATAATATGGTTACCCTACTGACCTGATTTCATAAAGATATATTGCCTGTTTGAGGATTATCTCTACATTGTTTGATTAACCAATAGCCCAGATGATACTTATTTTATTTAAATTTTTTTAAAGTTTATGTATTTATTTTTGAGAGAGAGAGAGAGAGAGCAGGGGAGGGGGCAGAGAGAGAGGGAGTGACTCCCACACCACTAGCATGGAGCCCGATTCAAAGCTTAAACTCATGAACTTTGAGATCATGACCTGACCCAAAACCAAGAAAGCCACCCACACATCCCCAGATGGTATTTAATAAACAATTTACCATCCTTAAAAAAAATGCTATGCAGGCATTTGGGTACCTCAATCGTTTAAGCTCTGGACTCTGGTTCAGGTCATGATCTCACGGTTCCTGAGTTCAAACCCCACAATGGACTGTCTGCTGTCAGCATAGAGCCCACTTCAGATCCGCTATCCCCCTCGCTATCTGCCCCTCACCCGCTCGCACGCACTCTCTCTCTCTCTCTCTCTCTCTCATTCTCTTTCTCAAAAAAAAAAAAAAATACTGTGGACTTCCACTTCCAGCCAAGATGGCATAACAGGAATTAGATTTACCTTCCCTTCTGAAACAACAACAAAAACCCACACAAAATATATGAAAAAGACAGTTTTCAAGAGAGTGACCATTAGGCCATGAAGGACAGTTGATCCTGGGGGACAAAAACAAACATGGGGAGAGCCCTGTCTCCAGCCAGCTGCCTGGAGAATTGCTAAGGTGTGATGCAGGGTAGGGAACTGCACGTGACACTGGCAGATTTCCTGAACTGAGGACTCGTTGCTTTTGCAGGAAAGAGTACCAGAAAAGCTACAGACACCTGCAAAGGAATTCCCTTAAATACTCAGTTGAGCACTACATGCGTGTGGGAAACCACCTGAGGCCAGGGAGAGAACCACCTGAGAGGATTAGAGGTAAGAGCACACGAGGCTCACAAGCCACAGGAAACAATGCCTATTCCCACCAGCCAGATGGAAAGCCTCCTGGGAGGCTGGGGGGGGGGGGGAGGGAGAGATGGGGGGGGGTGCATACAGGGGATCCTGCCTTCGTATCGAAGACTAATCAATCCTAGATGAGCACTGGACTAGTCCCACATACAAGATCTTAAAAGCAACGTCCAAAAAGGATCAAACTGTTTCTAAGAACTTAATAGCATCCCAGAACAAAGCCCAAGAATACCCACTGATGGGGGCACCTGGGTGGCTCAGTTGGTTAAGCGACTAACTTCGGCTCAGGTCATGATCTCGCAGTCCATGTGTTCGAGCCCCACGTCGGGCTCTGTGCTGACAGCTCAGAGCCTGGAGCCTGTTTCAGATTCTGTGTCTCCCTCTCTTTGACCCTCCCCTGTTCATGCTCTGTCTCTCCCTGTCTCAAAAATAAATAAAACGTTAAAAAAAAAAAAAGAAAAAAAAAAAGAATACCCACTGATGTAGTAATTAATAGACAAGAAAATGCAAAGAGGTCTTAAAGCTCTGATTTGGATGTTCAAAGAGTTAAGAAGAGCTATGGGTGATATAAGTGAAATTATACAATAATATATTAAAGGAAATCTATTAAGACCAAGTGGAGTTTATTATAGGAAAGCAAGATGGGCTTATCATTTTAAAATCAATCAATTCATCATATTCACAAATTAAAAACAACTCTTAAAAACTGAGAATAAACAGGGTTGATGGGGGGTGGGAGGGAGGGGAAAGTGGGTGATGGGCATTGAGGAGGGCACCTGCTGGGATGAGCACTGGGCATTGTATGGAAACCAATTTGACAATAAATTTCATATTAAAAAAAAACTAAAATTTTCATATTAAAAAAAGCGATTATTTCAGTTCACCCAAACAAAAGCATTTAACAAAATCCACCATCTGTTTAGGAATATAACTTTCAACAAACTAGGATTAGAAGGGAACTTGCTCAACTCCATATAAAGGACATCTATGAAAAATATACAGCTAACATCATACTCAATGAATGTTTCCTCCCTAAGATGAGGAACGGGTCAATTCTCACCACTTCTGTTCAACAGTGCACTGAAAGTTCTAGCCAGTGAATGAAAAAGAAAACAAAATAAATAAAATGTACTCAGATTAGAAAAGAAGGACATGTATCTATGTAATTATCTATGTATAGACTATCCAAAGTTTGAGAACACTCCCTGACTGTAAGACTTATTATAAAGCTATGATATTCAAGACAATGTGGTATTGATGTCAAGATAGACAAATAAATAAATGTAATAGAGCCTGGAAATAGACTTACCCAGATATGGAAAACATCCTAGAAAAAGGCATAGAGGCATATCAGTGGAGAAAAGATTGCCTAGAAAAGCTGACAGTCTAGTGCAAGATCAATTGGTTATCTACGTGCAAAAAGATCAATTTGAATCCATATCTTATGCCATATATAACACATAACACAAAATGGATCATAGACCTAAATGTAAAACCTCAAGTTATAAATATTATTTTCTTAAATTTTTTAAATGTTTATTTTATTTTTGAGAGAGAGATAACAATCGGGGGAGACAGAGACAGAATCTGAAGCAGGCTCCAGGCTGTGAGCTGTCAGCACAGAGCCCCACATGGGGCTTGAACCCCTGAACCATGAGATCATGACCTGAGCTGAACTTGAATGGTTAATGGACTGAGCCACCCAGGTGCCCCAAAAGTTATGAATATTCTTGAAGAAACATAGGGGAAATGTTTTGTGACCTTGGGTCAAAGTCTTCTTACATATGACACCAAAAATAGGATTCATTAAAGAAGAAATCAGTAAGTTGGGTTTCATCAAAATTAAAACCTTAGGCTTTTAGAATGTACTATTAAGAGAATGAAAAAGCAAATGACAAGCTGGCAGAAAAATATTTTATAATCATAGATTTCACGAGGGACTTGTATCTAGAATACACAAAGAATTTTCAAAACTCAATAAGGAAGCAAAGAACTCAGTTGTTCTTTTGGTTTTTTTTTACTTAAGGGAAAAAGATTTGGGTGCCTGGGTAGCTCAGTCAGTTGAGCATTTGACTTTGGCTCAGGCCATGATCTCATGGTTATTCGTGAGCATGAGCCCCGTTTCTCTTTCTCCGTCTCTCTCTCTCTCTGCCCCTCATGGGATACTCTCTCTTGGCCCCTTGCTCACTTGTGCCCTCACTCTTTCTCTCAAAAAAAAAAAAAAAAAAAAAAAAAGGTGGAGGGCAAAAGATTTAAGAAGCCTTTACTAAAGAAGAAATTTATTTCCCAAGAAGGCAAGGGCCCCTTTCAATCCACATCCTCACCAACACTTGTTATTTCTTATCCATTGATTTTAGCCATTCTGGCAGGTGTGAGGTGATATCTCATTGGGTTTTGATTTGCATTTCCCTGATGATGAGTGATGTTGATCATCTTCCCATGTGTCTGTTTGCAGTTGGCTGTTTCTTTCTTTTTTTCTTTTTTTTTAAGTTGTACACATCAGATGATCTAGTCATTCCCCTCTTTGGTATGTATGTATGTATGTATGTATGTATGTATTTATTTATTTTAAATGTTTATTTTTGAGTGAGAGAGAGACACACACAGAGCGTGAGCAGGGGAGGGGCAGAGGGAGAGAGAGAGAGAGAGGGAGAGACAGAATCTGAAGCAGGCTCCAGGCTCTGAGCTGTCAGCACAGAGCCCGACATGAGGCTTGAGCCCACAAACCGTGAGATCATGACTTGGGACAAAGTCAAACCCTTAATCAACTAAGCCACCCTAGTGCCCTGGTATTATTTACACAAATGAAAGTATATGCCATGCAAAGAAAGACCTGTACACAAATGTGTATAGCAGCTTTGCTTGTAAAAGGAAAATTCTGGAAGTAATAAAAATATCCACCAAGACGTGAATGGATAACCAAACTTCAGTGTGTCCATACAATGCAACAGCACCCAACAATAAAAGGAATGGACTGCTGGTAAACATTACAATACACATAAATCTTAAAATAATTATTCTGAGTGAAATAAGCAAGATTTGAAAAAGGTGTAAATACTGTATAATGCCATTTATATAAAATTTTAAAAATGCAAACCAATCTATAAAAAGGAGATCAGGGGTTACCTGGGGATGGGTGATGCAGATAGAGGTAGGAGAGAGTGATTACAAAGGGGCACAAGAAAAGTTTGGGGGTCCACAGATTTGATCTTTACCTGTGGTGATGGGTGGTCACTGCTGTGACATATGTTATAATGTATCAAATGATATGCTTTTAAATAGGTTCAGTTTATTGTATGCTAATTATGCATCACTGAAACTTTTTTTTGTAACCTGGGCTGAAAGCAAGTGTCTGGATGGCTGCCCTCTAACAGAAGTGCTTGTCCACCTGTGCTCTTCATTCACCGCCTGCGACAGCCAGTCCCACCTCCCCAGGGACGTCCTCCATCTTGCCCTCTGTAGGGCCTTTCACTCTTTCTATGAACATCTCCTGCTCTCTCCTAGACATCATCTTTATTTTTATTTTGAGCTTTCAAAATAAATACATTACTTGGCCTTATTACCCCCCCTTCTTTTCTTTGATTCTTGAAATACCTGTGATTTGGCTTCCTACCTGCAGTTGTCACTGATTAATTCCTCAAAAGTTACCATTATTGGGGCACCTGGGTGGCTCAGTCGGTTGAGCGTCTGACTTTGGCTCAGGTCATGATCTCACGGTCCGTGAGTTCAAGCCCCGCGTCGGGCTCTGTGCTGACAGCTCAGAGCCTGGAGCCTGTTTTGGATTCTGTGTCTCCCTCTCTCTCTGACCCTCCCCCGTTCATGCTCTCTGTCTCAAAAATAAATAAACATTAAAAAAAATTTTTTTTTAAAGTTACCATTATCTTTCCCATCTCCAAAAGCAAACGGCCTTTTCTAAGTCCTTATCTCTTGGTTATGGTTTCCATTCTTGATCTGCGTTTTGATAACGTTATTTGCCTCCCCAGTGGGTCCAAGCAAATCACCATTCTGGTGTTGTAGCAGGATTCTTGCAGAGAGTGGTGACACACAGGCTGTTCCTTCCAGGAAGCAACTTCATTCCTGCCGGCACCACAGTTGCATTTGTACCCAAAGAACTGAGTCCCAAACTCTACATGACATAGTTTTTAATATATTTTTTACTTCTTTGTCTCCCATATATGGTAATGCACAAACAGGCAGTCTGATTAAGTGGTCTTATGTTACAGGTCATGAGGAATGTCACCTATGCATATAGCCTGGTTGCCTTGAGGTTTTCTTTCCTTAGGGAGGGGACGCTACCACAGTGTTACTCGTTCCTCTTGTATTCTTCAATGTGTGCAATTTATGGGTTTCCTCTTTACGTACTACACATGAGTCATACCCTCAAATAGAACTTGGATGGCCAAATCCTAATGCTTAAAACTTGTCAAGGTGCTTTCTACTTAGGCTGCCAGGTTAATATGCAGAACATGTAGTTAGCGTTGGATCACAGGTCAACAACGAATGTTTCGTGTAAGTATGTCCCAAATATTTCATGGAGCATACTTATACTAAAAAAAATTGTTGTTTACCTGAAATTCAAAGGTATCTGGGTAGCCTGCATTTTTGTCTGCTAAATACGAGAACACTATTTCTCCCTCATGCTGGAGTTATCATCGTTGAAAATGCCTTAAGTTTTCCAGATTTCACTTGAGTCTCTCATCTGGAAAAATGCTGTCTTTTTTAACTCTGCCCACCACAATCACCCCTTCTCCAAGCTCAGGTCTTCTCTGATCATCCCAAGGTACCGTCTCACTTGTCCCTTCTCTGAAGAGGTCTCCTTCCAAATGTTCTTTATCTCAGCTCTTGGG
This sequence comes from Panthera leo, assembly GCF_018350215.1. NCBI lineage: Eukaryota > Metazoa > Chordata > Mammalia > Carnivora > Felidae > Panthera > Panthera leo. The sequence goes on along the minus strand of NC_056679.1, from coordinate 140,058,826 downwards.
GGTTATAATCCTCTGATCTCTTGTTTCTGCTGAGTCTCACTTTTGATGGATAGTTATTTTGTGTAGTTTGTAGTTTTGATTTAGGAGTTCACTTACTTTCTTTTTTTTTTTTTCTTTAAGAGTCAAATTTACTCTAAATTGTGAAAGTAGTTTTTGTTCTGATTCTGCTGAGCGCTACAGAGGGGTTCACCTACCTAGAAATAAGGTTTTTATTTTTTTAATGTTTACTTATTTTTGAGAGAGAGAGATAGACAGAGTATGAACAGGGGAGGGACAGAGAGGCAGGGAGACACAGGAAGCAGGCTGCAGGCTCTGAGCTGTCAGCACAGAGCCCAACTCAGGGCTGGAGCTCACAAACCACGAGATCATGACCTGAGCTGAAGTTGGATGCTTAACCGGCTGAGCCACTCAGGTGCCCCAAGTTTTGTTTTTAGAGACACAGAAATGACGTTTTGGTTTCTCACAGAACCTTTTTCCTCCTCTGAAAGCCCTAGAAAAAGACATAATTCATTCTCTTTTCTCTGAGTGGGAAAGTGAATTGCTCTTTATCTCTGAGGCGATGCTGTCCAGAGTCCCCACTTTCTGCTAACAGCCTTGGGTGCGGTTTGATCCCTGGCAGAGGCCCAAGCCCATCCTCTCCTTCCCGCGCACTTGTTAAAGAGCTGTCCTCAACCCAAGCCCCAGCCGTCAGATCTCTCATCCGGGTCCACCTTCCTGTCCTGAGGTATCTGTGTACTGCAATCACTTTGAGGTCTTGCTTTACTTTTCTGCCATAGATTTCTCTTCATCTCTTTTGGATTCAGCTGTCTATAAGAATATTTTCTTCGTTGCCGCTTCGCCAGTATTTCGGTGTTTCCACAGAAATTTCTGTGGGAGGTACAGCTGTAGAGTCTGCTTTGTCTGGTTACTCTTTGTGTCCTTGGCTAAGTGCCTCTGCTAGACTGGAAGCCTCCACAGGGCAGGGATCCTGTCTTACCCTTTTCAGCACACAACCTCCCACCTAATAGAGCCTCAGTAATTATTTGTGTGGTGAATGGTACAATGCTGGGCTTATTAATGTTTGTTGGCTGGAGGTTGACTAAAAGTATATGGGGGGAAAAAACTTCATTTGTATACTTCAGTGCACTTAGCACAGTACCACCTACAGCCTCCTTTTAATAGCAGCACTGGTGTGTGTGTGTGTGTGTGTGTGTGTGTGTGAGAGAGAGAGAGAGAAAGAGAGACAGAGACAGAGACAGAGACAGAGACCGGGATTGGGGGGTGGAATTTGCTGAGCTGATTCCCACTTGAAGAAATATCTTTGAATTTTTAGATCAGTAGTTATCAATCTTTTTCCATGCCCACTCACCTGAGGTACACCGTCATTTCCAACTATAGGTGGCTTACCTCATTGTCACCGTAGGTGGGGGTGGATGGGATGCCTCGCAAAAGGATGTACCAGGATGAATCCTGGGCAACAGGTGTAGTTTTAAAATTCCTTCTCCACCCACCTCCCACCATCCTGGTTGAAAATCACTGCCTAATCATCCACACACATTTCTAAAAAGCACATCTCATCTAAGCTAACATTTCCCATTGCATCGACACATGCATGAACAAGCATTAATGCCCTGACTGGCTTCTCCACAGCCATACTGAAGCCTAATGGAGTGACACAACAGAGATGGGCCATCTGACTTCCAGTCCTCCCAATGTGTTATTAAATACACAAACTCTTGGTCACCATACTGCATTTCCCTGGGTACCCAGCTGCAAGGATATATTCAACAGTGTTGCACATCGTGTCTGTAGCAATGGTCAGGCTCAATGTCTCAATAGAGAGAATAAAGCCTTGGAATTTGTTGTTGTTTGTTTCCAAAAACACAGAGTTTTACCAAATGTGATGATATTTCAGGGAATGTTTTCCTAATACCTTCATTCTCTTATAGGGAATGGATTTCAAAATGATACGATGCTTAAGGTGGCAGGCAGTGCTTCTAAAAACTTCCGTCTGCCATGGATAAATGGCCCAGCAGTTTGTGAAAAGGCATTATGCCATCTGAACATATTAGTCTCTTGGCTGTCGTGCTCATACTGTCTGTGTACCTCCTTCCTGAATGTTAGCTGGCAGAATTCCCAGCCAGGAAAGCCCCATCTGCTCTATCTCTGGTACCCTGCCTACGTGCCAGGGGGGAGCAATCTCTCCCCAGGTACTGCTTAGGTGTTTGGACTACTATAAAAGGGCAACCTAGGAAAATTATTATGTGCTCGGGGCACGAGGGCTGTTACTCTGTGTTATGGTATTTTGTTATACTTTGGCTGCCCTGTGTTTTCAAATTGATTCTACTAGTGGCTGTAAACATGCACAGATGGAGGAGGAGGAGGGGAGAAGGGAGGGAGAGAAGAGCAGCTCCCCCAGAGCAGCACTGGGTAAGGGGAACACCCTGAGCAGAGATCCTTGAACTGTCCCTGCTCTACCTTTAACTGAAGGTGCCATCTTGAGCAAGTCACGTCCACTTTTTGCTCTCCTTTTTTGCATCAAAAGACAAATTATTGACTGAAAACAAACAAAAAACCAACCAAACAAACCATTTCTAAGAGTTATGGAAAAGAACTCATATTCCTGGGTGGCTCAGTCAGGTAAGTGCCCCACTCTTGGTTTCGGCTCATGTCATGATCTCTCGGTTTTGAGTTCAAGCCCTGAATCAGGCTCCACTCACTGACAGAGCAGAGCCTGCTTGGGATTCTTTCTCCTTCTCTCTCTGCCCCTCCCCTCCTCATGCTCTCTCTCTCTCTTTGTCTCTCTCTCAATGAATAAATAAACTTAAAAAAAAAAAAAAGAACGAATATCCCTAACAAATAGTTCCAACAAACTGATGAAAATTAAAAACACAGATAACCCATAAAAATAGTCAAAGGACTTGATAGGTTTCACGAAGCATGAAAAGCAAAGGGCCAATAAATAAGTGACCATGTCACTAAAAATCAAATCAATATTGGAACACCATGTTTTTATGCATCTGACTAGCAAATAGGAAACAAAAAAAAAGACAGTCAATATCCACTGGTGGGGAGAGCAGAGGGACCGTTTCAGACACTGTTTTGGGAACGTGAATTGCTGCAGGCTCCTAGGAAAGTTATCTGAGGACGCCCATCAACTTTGCAGTAACCTCGTTTGTGGGCATCTACCCTACGGAAACAGAAACAATGTTGTTTAAAGATACATGTATGGGGGGTTTTATTGCAGAGTGGGAGAAGAAGCCCAGAAAATAGCCTGTATTGCCATTGATAGAGGAATGGTTGAATAGATTACTCCCTATCCGAGGTTCTCAACCAGGAATGATTTTGTTCGCTAAAGGACATTGGGGATAGATTTCTGGAGATATTTTTGATTGTCCTAACAGCGGGCTGAGTTCTACTGGCATCTAGTGGGTAGAGGTCATGGATATCACTAAATATCCTACAGTGCACAGTCCACCCCAAACATGGAATTATCTGGCCCAAAATATCAATAATGCTGATACTGAGAAGCCTATTTGTATGTGTATATAAGCATGCTGAAAGCGAGTCCCTGAGAAAATACTAAGTTAAAGGAAAATAGTTAGACTATAATATTGTATTTAAAAAAATTTTTGTAACCTTTATTCATCTTTGAGAGATAGAGAAAGGCAGAGCATGAGTGGGGAAGGGCGAGAGAGAGAGAGAGACACAGAATCTGAAGGAGGCTCCAGGCCCCAAGCTGTCAGCACAGAGCCAGACATGGGGTTCGAACCCACGAACCGGGAGATCACGGCATGAGCTGAAGTTGGACGCTTAGCTGACTGAGCCACCCAGCCGCCCCTACTTGTTGCATAATATTTTTAAAAAATACACTTTTAGGGGCGCCTGGGTGGCTCAGTCGGTTAAGTGTCCGACTTCAGCCCAGGTCATGATTTTGCAGTTTGTGAGTTTCAGCCCTCCGTCGGACTCTGTGCTGACAGCTCAGAGCCTGGAGCCTGCTTCAGATTCTGTGTCCCCCCCTCTCTCTGCCCCTCCCTGCTCACACACACACACACACACTCTCTCTCTCTCTCTCTCTAAAAGTAAACATTAAAAAAATATTTAAAAATATTATGAAACAATTCTAAACAAGTATAAATATATTTTTCCATGAGCATGGTATAAAGCATGGAAGTTATTTATACCAAACTGCTAACACTGGGAAAACACAGACACACATGAGTTCTTATACTGCAGTTTTGGGACGGCTGATCAGAATCATATGGGATACTTTTGAAATATTTGTATTTCCTGATCATAGTCCAGATTTCTTGAACCAAACACCATGGATCTAAAAATTGCAAAAGCTTTTGAGTTTTACCCTCAAAAGTGTCCCTTGAAAAGAGGGAGCTGCTTTCTACTTAAGTCTTTACAAAGTATTTCTTGCCATGGGGGCTCTCTCAATTACTTTATTTTGATGGCAAAATACTGTTCAGGGGGAAAATATAGTAGCCTAAACTGGGAACAATGCTAATAGAAGTGACCTGACAGAATCTCATTATATCCTCACACGGCAGAGAGAACGCAAGCTCTGGTCCCTTTTCCCCTTTATTAGGGCACCAAATCTATTACAGGGGCTCTACTCCCATGACCTCTTCCAAATCCTTAATTACCTGTCAACAGCCCCACCTACAAACACCCCCACACTGGAGACTAGGGCTTCAATACAAGAACTTGGGAAGGACACAAACATTTAGTTTATGGCAATGGCCTTGTGATGGCCAATTACATCATGCCTTTGCCTTCTGAGGGAAAATGAAGTTTCGCAGCAGAATATTCTATTTTGGCTGGTGTAAAGGAGAGACAGGGGTTGTTTTGGAATAATCCTAGCAGGTGACATAGTGAAAACACTCTGCAATGGCAACTCAATTTGTTGTAATATGTGAGATGGCTTGGGTGAAAGAAAATACAGAGCAGGTGGGTCAGAGACCAGGCTTTGTACTACTGAGGTGCGTGCTGTTCTGTTCTTCTAGCACCTGTCACTCACAGGAAGTCAGGTACCTGCAAAGGTACTATGAAATCTTAAGGTCAAAAGGGCATCTGTTGATGCACTAGGCATGCTGAGAAAAGCAAATCATCCTTCAATGCACTAAATGACACCAGTGAGTTAATGCAGCTGTTAGGCATTAGGCGCCAGGGAGAGAGTGGGAGGCAGAGGAGAGCTGCTGCGAGCTTCAATCTCTTAGCCTAGCCTTGCCACAGCTGCAAAATGGCATGGAATAAATCATTTTAACCTTGGCTCCCTGTTGTGTTCAATGGGATTGTTAATGGTTGCCTTGAAGAATGAGGACTAGAAATGATCCCAAAATGGCTTAAGAAGACAAAACATGGCATTTGTGTTTTCAATGATTTTAATGATTTTTTAAAAAAAATTTTTTTAATGTTTTTAATGTTTATTTTTGAGAGAGAGAGAGACAGAATGTAAGTCGGGGAGGAGCAGAGAGAGAGGGAGACACAGAATCCGAAGCAGGCTCCAGGCTCTGAGCTGTCAGTACAGAGCCCGATGTGGGGCAAGAACCCACAAACTGTGAGATCATGACCTGAGCCGAAGTTGGATGCTTCACCAACTGAGCCACCCAGGTGCCCCCTGATTTTTTTAATTTTAAGATCAAATAACTTTTAGTCACCTACAAGATCTTTATACAATGACAAGCCAGTTAAAAGCTTTCATTGTGGTTCAGTATCCATGTGCTTGTGAATATTAAATCATAAAACTAAAAACCTCCAAGGGATTAACGGGATGAAATGAAGTTTCAAATGAATCACTGGCAAAAATGTCTTTCCAATTATAAAATGACTTTTCCAGGAAATCAATAAAACTGATATTTCTAGGACAAATAAATACCTAAAGGATTTTGACTTCTCCTCTATCACTTGTAATTTCCTAGTTTTCAAATTTAAGTTCAGTTTCCCAAATATCAGTTAGGCTCTTCCTATATGTTAAGCATCTTGCTGGGCACTAGTGAGATAAATGTGAAACATTAGAAATGAGACATTAGAGTTTCCAGGAAGGCAGCTAAAGGGATCGATAAAAATCAATCTGTATTGTGGTAAATGAGTAGAAACGATGCTACTAATAACAGAATGCGATTTGTTTCTAGGATGAACACTCATTTGTTACGATCAAGCATTTTCTTCTTTCTGTGCTTGGAAATGTTGCTTAAGCTCATATAATTCACATACTCAAGTGCCATAAAATATAACAAATTAAGTCAGTAAGTATTCATGTTAAATATATGAATGCAAGAATTTAACAACTTAAGTTGCATCATTGTTTCCTGGGGTAAATAAAGCTTGCAAACACAGAAATCTAATTAATCTTCATATTAATCTTATAAAAATAAAAAGACACTGCTGTCTTTTTTGGCCAGATACCCAATCAAAAGCTTAAACCATTACGTGGGAAACCAAACCAATCACTGAAACAGACCAATGATTTCTTCATGTATCTACCATACTCCTCATATTAACATTAGCTGTGGAGCAAATAAATCCTAAAATTGTAGTGACCTGACACATTAAAATTTTATTTCTTCCTCACTTTCCAGTCCAGTATTATTTTTCCTGCTTCGTGGTTGCCTTTCAACCAGTAAGACAGACTTTCTGCCACTTCACGCCCCCACCCCAAAATGTAATGGTTGATCAGAGACAGAACAGCTTTAATAAAACTCCTATCCAGAAAAGAAAAATGAGGTATAGAAAATATGCAGTGGTCTCTGATCCATAGCAATAACAAAATCCTACAATATTTGTGAGGTATCTTGTGACTTAGTATATTTCCCTTGATTTGACCTAGATTCTACATTCTGGAAGGAACTCCCTTGCCCATTGTTAGAGGTGAGGGAGGCATGGTAAAGTGTCCCCCAAATGGAGAAGGCACTTTGAGACATGAAAACAGAGCAGGTGACTCCATACAGTATACACAGAGTTTTATTCAGGGTAACTTATTGAGTGGGGATCTGAGGGAGGACAATCCACAGTAGCTGTGGTTATTCTCAAAGGTCTACAAAGTCCAGACCTTAGTCCTCAGATTTATAGAGTGGAGGCAAATGTAGTGAGATCAAAGGGTTTGCATGCACCTGACAGTGAACCTTTAATTACAGCTTGTGGTACCACCTCTGTGTTAGGAAGTGGAAAGCCCATGTTATCTCTAACAGATTCGTGGAAGGCCAGAGCAAGTCTCCCCCCATCCCAGCCTTCGTGGGCACTTTTAAGGTACCTATATTAATCTCCACGGGTCCGGGAATATGTAGTCCCAAAAGAGGTCATCCAGAGAAAACAAGTAAGATGAAAGGACAATGGTGGAGTCAGTATTGCCAGCACTCCTATACTCATGATTCTTCATGGCCCCTGGATCGTCCCTTTAGGAAGTTCTTTCTTGACTGTCATCTGCTATGGCCGCATCTGAAATAGGCATCAAGGACTATAACCTCCTAGAAAGCCATACAGCCTATTTTGAGCTAATATAAGCTTAGGGACTCAAAAAGTGTTTTAAAACTGTAATAGTCAAAGACTTTTTATTCTGAGCTCACAGTTTTTTCAGCAAAACAGTTTCCACAAAACCTTAGTGGACTTTTGACTATTTTATACCACTAAGTTTGGGGCTGTTATTTTGCCTTAGTAACTGGAACACTGCCAGAGACTTAGTTCAGTGACATGGCTCATACATCCTGTGTCCTAGAGTCTATCACTAAAATCTTAGAGTAATTCCACTATTTACTTGTACCCATCAAACAATTTGCAAGGACATACAATCCACGGCAATATTTCTCAAAATCTCTTTCTCTTTCCCCCATACTATACTGTGTTGTAAACTCTCTTCCTTAGCTTTCTCTCTTTACAATATTCTTTCAGTTTCCCCCATTTGTACAGCCTTCTTCTATTCTCCTTTTTTTTCCCTTTCATTCATGTACACAAAACACAAATCCCTCATCCTGGTTTCTTGAGTTTTCTTACCCAATTTGTACAACCTATATAATAAGGCCCAGGTATGTGGCAGTGGTAGGGACATGAAACAGGTAACACCCACATTTGACATTGGAGGTAGAGTGAAGGAAAAGAGGAGAGTAGTACTCTCATAGAAATATTTTTTATCCTCATTGCACTTGTAAGTTTGTTATCTCTTTCTTCCTGCTTCTTTTCCCTGAAGGAACATACTCGAATTTACTCAACACAATGCCTTACTGTCCCTTCATTCTCTAACTATCATCTTCCGGAACAGAGGGCATGTATTTATGTCTCCATTTCTCACACTCCATTTACTTCTCAAGCCACTGCAATACAGCTTCTGCCCTCACATGTCTATTGAAATTCCTGCAGAATTACTGAATGGCCAGCAAATTGCTGCATTCACTTTTCTTCTTGACTTCTAGAACCCTCATTCTGGCTTCTCTTTCTTCCTCTTGTTCCACAGCTGACACAGTGATCCAGCTATTGATTAGATTTTTCTCAAATAGTAATTGCTTCTCTTTTTATTACTCTCCATACCCTCAGGGAAATTGGGACAAATTCCCCAGAAGTAGGTGAGAAAGTGATCAAGGGACACCTCCTGACACCACGCTAAAGAGGATCTCTGCTATAGATCAGAAATCCATAAGAGTGCTCACAATCCTCAACCTTTTCCTATTTCAGAGTGAGCTGTCTACACAGCACTATGCAATGAATGGCACTAGTTTTCTCTCTCCAGTTTATTTGTGAAGTTTTATCTGGTCTTTGGGGCATTATTTATCAGTTCTGAGGCTTCTTAGGGTTGATGTACAAATAGGATTTCTCCTCTGAACTAACAGTCTGGGCTCTTGCAAAAACTGACATATCAATACAGTATATTTCTTTAACAGTCTTCCCTGAACTTCCTCCTTCTGACCTTTGCCATATTTAATTAATTAGAATAACCAATTTTAGGGAAGTATCTTATTACAATTGACACATTATTAGAAAGTCAACTATTGGACTGAAAAATGATAGATTCATTCTGATTTACATGTTGTAGAATTTGGACTTAAAAGTTCAAGGGGCACCTCGGTGGCTCAGTCAGTTGAGCATCCGACTTTGGCTCAGGTCATGATTTCACAGTCTGTGAGTTTGAGCCTGCATCAGGCTCTGTGCTGACAGCTCAGAGCCTGGAGCCTGCTTTGGATTCTGTCTCCCTCTCTCTGCCCCTCCCCTGCTCATGCTCGCTCTCTCTCTCTCTCTCTCTCTCTGTCAAAAATAAATAAACATTAAAAAAAAACGTTAAAAAAATAAGGTTCAAATATCTTAGTTGTATCTGACACTATCACTTTTTTATTAAAACTTTTTAAATGTTTATTTATTTTTGAAAGAGAGAGAGTGACAGAATGCAAGCGGGAGAGGAGTGGAGAGAGAGGGAGATAAAGAATTTGAAGCAGTCTCAAAGCTGTCAGCACAGAGCCCTACATGGGGCTCAAACCCACAAACTATGAGATCATAACCTGAGCCAAAGTCAGATCCTCAACTAACTGAGCCACCCAGGCACCTCCTGAAATTATCACTTTTAATTAATGCTGGTTCACAAACACTTTCTCACATACTGATTTGCTGGTTTGTTTGTTTCTTTTCCTTCAAAAGCTCCTTTACATTCATATTATCTTTAAAAAGTCTACAGAGATCAGAATTTTGAATTAGAAGGGAATCATGGGCCCTGTGATGAGAATTACATGAGAATTTTCCTTACTTTTTAGGAAAGAGATGTATCAATTCCTGCCTCAGACTGCAATTTGATAGATAGATGAAGGATCTAGAGAATCGAAGACAAATTTTTAATGAAATTTGAGTTAAGGTGCAGAGAACGGCATCCACTGTTACTAGTTCGAGCAGGATGAAATTTATTACAATTTATTAAACGGCTTCAGAATCACTGAGATGGTTAACTAAGACTCTTGGATGGGTTTTCAGGGATGACTCCAAATCATGCAGTAGAATCTGGGCTACTCAGAGATCTGCTGCCTCTCCTGAAACCAGAAAGCCACCAGCTCCAGAGCAGCGCTGCCACAGTCAGGTGGCAATCTAAAATCATGAGGCTGCCACCGTGACCATGCACACAAGTTGCATGGTCACAGGGACCATGAGCCCTCCAACCTGAGCTTTTGCCACAAGAGAGGCAGAAATGTAGCGTTCTCTTCATTGCCACATCCCAAGTCGTTCATGAGTGTGGCTGACTGGCACCTAAATCACATCCAGAAGCTTTGCTGTGAAGAAATCTGGGGGAGGTAGACATTAGCTTTCTCCTTACCCTTTTATCCACCCCAGTAGGAAGAGATGGAACCAAGTTCCTAAAAAGCAATGGCTGTAGTTACATGTTAAATGTGTATCTTGTTGACTAACTATGAAGTTTCAGAAGAAACTCTAATCTACCATACAAAGATTAATGAGGAGCTGCTCAAGTCCTATTTTTAAAAACTTGGTGATGGAGATTATTTTATAAAAATTGACTCATTATTATTGATAAAGGATCAGGCCCAGTGGAATGGCAGTTTCTGGTTAGGTCTCAGATTGTACATTCAGTAGAAGAACAAAACAATGCTGAACATAAAGCTAGAGGCTGATGAGAGCCAGAGAGAGAAAGACAATGAATGCCCTGGAGGGCTGATGTCAAATTAATTTTTTTCATGATGAAATTATAGAGGTTACATTTATAATCAAGTAAAACAGAATTCCCCACCTCTTGATAATAAGTGAGAAATTACCATGGAAAGATTGGTGAGTTATGATAATAAACACAGCTGCTTTGATGCAGCTAATGCAGGTGTGAATTTTAGTAATGTTAATGACCTTGCCTTGGTTCACTGAGCCAGCAAAAAGATTCTCTCTCCGAGTGGGTGGAGGAGGAAGAAAACCAGGCCCTAAAGGTTTTCAACAATGATGGCAATCGTAACAGTGCGATGCTTCATGCAGTTATTTAATACCAAGTGAACTGACTTTGGGCTGCCATTTATGGAATTCCTCTGTCATTTGCCTTCAATGAGGGGCTTTTCAGTGTTCTACCCATTACATCATCACAAGAACCCACCACTTCAGAGATGGAAAACCTCAGGATCAGAAAGGAGAAATGATCTACACAAGGTCAGGGACGTAGTAACTGTCCTGAGAGGTTGCAAACTCAGATATGTCTGCATCTGCAGTGAAAGTGTGTCGGCTTTGCTTGTCCAGCATCCGTGCCTCTCATGGTTTGGCTGGGTTGACTCTGCCGCTCCCAGGGTTCCTGTGGGACCTGGCACACTTGATCAAGTCACGGTGTCCTCCTGGGCATAGTGGCCAGAAGTGTCAGATGACATGACCACGGTCTATCAGAGAGAAATGCATGGCTTTTTCTGGAGACAATACAAGAGAGGAAGGATTTTTTTTTTCTTTTTTTCTGCTGCACTGGGATTTTGAAGGCAAATGCCCATAGCTGGTAACCTCTTGCTACTAAAAGGAGATAGCCTGCTTAAATATGAGGCCAAAGATGAGAGTAGAAATCAGAGATAAGAGATGGAGAGAAACTGGTCTTAATGATATCTTCTAAGAGTCTAAATCCAGACATCCCTAAACCCAGAGAATCCATGAACTTTTCAGGTAGATAAGAAAATTAATTTCTTTATTTCCTAAAGTCTATATAATATGGACTCCAAAGCTCATGTTCTTTCCATTGGGTCACACTGTTTTAAACATCAGAGAAGAAACTACCTCCGGAAGGAAATGAAAATACATGGTTTTATGATATATTCTGTAGTTTTTCTGTAAAACTGATGACTATGATCACTGAAAAGATTTTGAGCTCAAGAAGATTTGAATAACTTTGCCACAAGGTAATTTACTTCAAAAGGTTGTAAAATCTTACAGGGAAATTTCTCAAGATGGTCGATTATACATTAGTAACAATTTACCCCTTAAGAATGTATCCTACATGCCTCCTTCATCAAAGCCAATCATCAATGACATAAATGAAGAAGCTTTGTAAAAATAAGAATTAGTCCATAAAAATAAAACATATTTCTTTAAGATAATAGTTCAGATCAGATTTATTGGCATTTGTAACATACCTCCATGGAATGTGATGCGAAAGCATAGATTATACTAAAGATAGGCAAGGAGCAGAGGGAGCAGAAGTACAGTATGGAAGAAGGGGTTCAGGACACTAGCTCCTTCATACACATTCTAATGATTAACAAAGTGCATATATCAGGCACGGAAGGCCAGCAAGTTAAAACAAAAATCCCAAATTTCAGCAGGCTTTGTTTTTGTTCAGCTTTATTTTTTTGCTCATGCTAAATGTCCAGTGTGGATCACGAACTCTGCTTCATACAGTCACTCAGGGCCGGGGGCTCCACCCACCAACTTATAGCCGAGCCATCTAGAAAACTGAGCTTCCTTATCTGCTGTGGCAGAGGAATCCGAGAGGATGAAGTCAGAGCTGTTGTTAAGGACTCACCCTAGAAGTGACATACATCATTTCTACTCCCAGCCTTAGGCAAAATTAGTCACGCAGCCCCTGTTTTAGCTACAAGGAAGGCTGAAAAATGATAGTGAATCACATGGAATATTTGGTGAGCAAAAACTAACTCCATCTTCTAGGCTATCCAAGAACAAAAAAGAGTGGGATGGAAATCACTGTACGCCCTTGACTAGTACTTACGCATGTTTACAAGTGTATCTTCTACTAATTTGTTACTTTTAGACTTTTTACAAAGCACATTTCTACACCAGTCAGAGGGGCTGCAGTAAATGTAGACATTAAGATAATCAATGGTTCTGGAGTATATGTAATTAGATCTGGTAACTTGTATTAGGGTGAATATACCTTTAGTTCCTTAATCAAGTAGCTGGAAAGACCTAAGCTGATTAGGGGCAAGCGTGTGTGTGTCTGTGTGTGTGTGTGTGTGTGTGTGTGTGTGTGTGTGTGTGTTTCACAGGTGTCCATCTGTCTTAGGAGAATGTGAGTGTGCTTGCTTGGTCTGCCTAACCTTAATGAATGTGAGAAAGGATGGGAGATTTGGATCTGAGGAGTTGCATTAGATATTTGGATCTGAATTTCTTGAATTAGAAATCTTACACTGTATTTTCACAGAGCCCTGGATGGCAGTAATTTTCGTCTTAACAAAGTGGTCTGAACTCTAAAATTGGTCTGAAGTTTGCCAATAGTTCTTCAACGGGGTGGTACTGCCGCTTAGGGAGTGTTGTGAAAAATTTGTGGTGGTATGTTTTATGGGGTTTTCGATTTGCTTTTGGCATTTAGCTGGTAGGAGTCCTGCATCTCTTGGCATTCAAATGTCCCAACTAGCATTCATGTTTACTTATTTTAAATTTTTTTTAATGTTTACTTATTTTTGAGACAGAGACAGAATACAAATGGGACAGAGAGAGAGGGAGACACAGAATCCGAAGCAGGCTCCAGGCTCCAAGCTGTCAGCACAGTGCCTGATGTGGGGCTTGAACTCACAAACTGTGAGATCATGACCTGAGCTGGTCAGATGCTCAACCAACTGAACCTCCCAGGCACCCCAGCATTCATGTTTATCATCAGCTGAGCCTATATAACCAAAATATGCTTTTCATATGAACAGAAAACATGGAGGGGGGGGAGAGTTTAGACTTTCATTTTTATTAAATTATCCAAGAATGCAGCTATTGTATAAGTTGAAGGTAGGTTGCACTAAGTTTTGCTGAGTCTGACCAAGAAATGGTTTCTATTTCAAAAATCCATGTTACCCATTATAACACAGCTAATGATATTTGTATTCATAATAATTCTCCACATACATACAAGCACCTGATGATTTTACTGTACCTTCTAATGTAGTCAAGCTTGCTCATTTAGGTATTTGAATAACATATTATTGTAAAATCTATTCCTTTCTTCTCTTTTTTTTACACTCAGAATTCTGGGTGTTTCTCAAAATTATAAAGTAGTCAACAATAATATCTACGACATTATTTTAGAATAATAAAGGAATATTTAAAATATCCACTATTAAGGGATTAGATTTGGAAAGGTTGAGAAGCAATGTGATAGGCAATATGGCAGGATGTTTAAACACACAGAGCTCAGAGATAAATAGATCTGGGCTCAAGCCTAGTTCTACTATATACCCTCAGGCAAATAATTTAACTACTCTAAACTTTTAACAGATAGGAGTTTGTCATTTCTAGAATGGGAGTAAGACCTATTAACATTAGTCATTTTGAAGGCTAAAGAAGATGGCTAGATGGTTAACTTGGTGCCTAGCCCTCAGCAAGCTAGCAACAGATAAATTATGGCTATTCATTCTAAGTTATTATAACTCACACAGTTTTCCACAGAAAACATGCAGAAGCCAGAGTCTCAGAATTTTAGAGGTCTTACCTGGTAATGTCAAAATGGCTAGCTTTGTTTTTCTCTCATCTCCTGGATCGGGGGCGGGGAGGTGGTTTCTATTTCCTCAAATTCCAGCTAAGCCCTGTCATGCCAGCTTGAGAAGTAAAGCTGTAAAAGTGTATTTACACAGAACTCCTGGATTTTTTTTTTCTCAGTATCTGTCTGCTTTCTTTTTCCTCTTAAGAAACAGTTACTTTATCTCCCGGTATGCCATCAACTAACAATGCACCTTCCACCCACACAGCTGCCATCTTCGTGGTATGAAAGGATGGCTCTATTTTTACCTGCTTTTAGGAGTTGGCTCTTTAAAAACAGCCTGTCGAGTTCTATAGGCTGGAAATGTGTTTCTACTTTGCTTTAGGGTCAGACAAAAAACAAGGTGTTAATGATCCCATCGGTAATATATGCTTCATGAAATTAACAATCCAGGCTAAAATGGGCAATGTCTTTTTACAACCCCTACTCCCCTTATTCCTAAATTTCATTACATATAGTGTGCTGTTAATTGCACAAAAAAAGACATATCCAATACCTACCTTGGATCCTTGCATACTACCTGGACCCTTTCAGTCCCTCTGGCATAAGAGGGAAAACTATTTGATTCCAAAGAAACTATAATGAAGCTGAAGCCTCTAAGTTTTTATCCTATTTTAGTGTTAGAGTCCAAAATAATCTCAACGCCTTCAAAATAACTGAAACTGACTCTTGTTTTGATTTAATTTCCTATTTTTTTTCCCTCAGAGGTCAAACATGACATTAAAAAGTTCAAAAATCAAAAGAGGGAGGAGGAAAATGATTTCTTAAAAAAGAATTTTGGATTCCATTTTTCTATGTGGAAGTTCTTCTATAAACTCCCATAAGACTGAAGTCTGAAATTTTGTAAGATTCACCCCTTCTAACACTCACATTAACCAATTTTAAGAAAACTGTGGGGCACCTGGGTGGCTCAGTCAGTTAAGCATCTGACTTCAGCTCAGGTCACGATCTCAAGGTTCATGGCTCTGAGCCCCGCATTGGGCTCTGTGCTGACAACTCAGAGCCTGAAGCCTGCTTCAGATTCTGTGTGTGTCTCTCTCTCTGCCCCTCTCCTGCTGGTGCTCTTTCTCTGTCTTTCAAAAATAAATAAAGGTTAAAAAAAAGGAAAAAAAAAGAAAATTGCTGCACTTTACAAGCACTACCATAATTCAGGCACTACCATAATTCAGCTATCTTTCTCCTGAATAATTAGCAGGCAGTGATCACGCATGAAGCAGGCCCGCAGCTGGGATCCCAATGATCATGAACTTCTCTGCACCCTGAAAATACCTTGGGGAGGCCTGATAGTCACTCACTCTACATGCTTTCCCTTCTGAGGAAACAACATACTCTTCAACTGTTACTGTGTAACAGGCACTGTTCTAGGTACTAGGGATACAGCAAACCAAACCAAAACAAAATCCCTGCCTTGGTAGAGTTTATAGTCTAGTGGGAGAAGCCCTACAAGAAATGTTAAAGGGGACTTTTTGAGTGGAAAGGAAAGACCATAAGTAGGAGTAAGAAAAGTAGGAAACACAAAAGCAGTAAAAAGAAGTACATCTATAAAAATAAGTCAAAGAAGTCACAAAATAAAAGGACGTAAAGTATAACACCATACACCTAAAACAGTGGGCAGTGGAGAACAGTAAGAAATGGGTTCAAACTTAAGTGACCATCAACTTAACGTAGACTGTTATCTGCATAAGATGTTACGTACAAACCTAATGGTAACCACAAATCAAAAACCAGTAATAGTTATGCAAAAATAAAGAGAAAAGACATGATACTATGTATAGAAAACCCAAAAGACTCCACCCCAAAACTACTAGAAATGATAAATGAATGCAGTAAGGTCTCAGGATACAAAATCAATGTACAGAAATCTGTTGCATTTGAATACACTGATAATGAAGCAGCAGAAAGAGATATTAAGAAAACAGTCCCACTTATAATTGTACCAAAAATAATAAAATACCTAGGAATAAACTTATCCAAGGAAGTGAAAGACTTAAACTGAAAACTATACAACACCAATGAAAGAAATTGAAGGCAACCCAAACAAGTGGAAAGACATTCCGTACACATGTATAGGAAGACCAAATGTTGTTTAAAAGTATATACTACCCAAAACAATATACAGATTTAATGCCATCCCTATCAAAATACCAGCAGCATTTTTCACAGGACTAGAACAAATGATCCTAAAATTTGTAGGGAACTACAAAAGACCCCAAATAGCCAAAGCAATCTTGAAAAATAAAAACAAAACTGGGGATATCATAATTCCAGATTTCACGTGATACTACAAAGCTGTAGTAATTAAAACGGTAGGGGCGCCTGGGTGGCGCAATCGGTTAAGCGTCCGACTTCAGCCAGGTCACGATCTCGCGGTCCGTGAGTTCGAGCCCCACGTCGGGCTCTGGGCTGATGGCTCAGAGCCTGGAGCCTGTTTCCGATTCTGTGTCTCCCTCTCTCTCTCTGCCCCTCCCCCGTTCATGCTCTGTCTGTCTCTCTCTGTCCCAAAAATAAATAAAGAACGTTGAAAAAAAAAAAATTAAAAAAAAAAAAAAACGGTATGGTACTGGCACAAAAGTAGACACACAGATCAATAGAACAGAATAGAGAGCTCAGAAATAAACCCACAATTATATGGTCAATTAATCTTCAACAAAGGAGAAAGGAATATATAATTGGGAAAAGGATAATCTCTTCAACAAATGGTGTTGGGAAAACTGGACAGTTACATGTAGAAGAATGAAATTGGACCACTTTGTTACACCATAAACACAATTAAACTCCAAATGGATTAAGGACCTAAATATGAGACCTGACACCATAAAAATCCTAGAAGAGAGCATAGGTGGTAATTTCTCTGGCATTGGTCATAGCAACTTTTTTCTAGGTATGCCTCCTGAGACAAAAACAAAAATAAAGTATTGGGCCTACATCAAAATAAAAAGCTTCTGCACAGCAAAGGAAACAATCAATAAAACTAAAAGACAACCTACTAAATGGGAGAAGATATTTGCAAATGATATAACTGGTAAAGGGTTAGCATCCAAAACATAAAAAACTGGTACAAGTCAACACCACCCCCCCCCAAATAATCCAATTAAAAAATGGGCAGAAGGCATGAACAAACTTTTCTCCAAAAAAGGCATACCAATGGCTAACAGACACAGGAAAAGATGCTCATCATCACTCATTGTCAGGGAAATGCAAATGAAAACCACAATATCGCCTCCTACGTGTAAGGAATGCTAGAATCAAAAATACAAGAAACAACAAGTATTGGTGAGAATGTGGATAAAAAGGAAGTTCTGGGCACTGTTGGTGTGAATGCACACTGGTGCAATGTGGAAAACAGTATGGACGTTTGTCAAAAAATTAAAAATAGAATTACCATATAATCCAGTAATTTCACTACTGGATATTTACCCAAAGAACACAAAAACATGATATATGCACCCCTTTGTTTATTGCAGCATTATTTACAATACCCAAATCATGGAAGCAGCCCAAGTGTTCACTGAAAGAAGAATGGATAAACAAGATGTGGTATGTATATACAAGGCAATATTACTCAGGCATAAAAAGGAATGCGATCTTATCATTTGCAACAACATAGATGGATCTATGCATGTGATACTAAGTGAAGTGAGTCAGAGAAATACAAACATCATATGGTTTCACTCATATGTGGAATTTAAGAAACAAAACAAGGCAAAAAGAGACAAACGAAAAAAGAGTCCTAACTATAGAGAACAAGCTGATGGTTACCAGAAGGGAGGTGGGGGGAGGATGTGAAATGGGTGACAGGGATTATGAGTACACTTATCATGATGAGCACCGGGCAATGTATGGAAGTACTGAATCACTATACTATACATCTGAAACTAATATAACATTGAATCATAACTATACTAGAATTAAAAAACAAAAACATTTTGCCTCTTACATAGCATCTCCCGCTGAGAGCAGGTTAAAGGAGCTGGTAGACAAAAGAAGATCATGAAAAGTACACTTATATGAAGGCAAGTGGTAAGGATCACAATTGAGGACATGGTCACAACACATGTATCCATGAGGCTGGCCACTGGGCAGAGTTTTCAACAGCTGACAGTCACTCCTAGTATCATAAAAAGGCAAAATGTTCAAATTTCCCTAAACAAAAAGCATCACTACCTTCTGGGAAAGTCAAATGCTCAATCATTAAGACTCTCTCAGAGGTTACAGATGTTAAGACAATGAACGGCTCCTTCCTTGAGGAGCTTGCTTCCCAGTTGAGGAAACACACAAGGTCTGCATTTGGAATAACCAAAGGATAGTTTTTTACAACAGCATTCTCAATGTGCACAAATGAATAAAGTGCAAAGCCTTAAATGTCAGGGACAGAACAGATACAGCAGTCAAGATCAATTGGATTGATCTTATAAGACATCCAGGAAGAGGTGAAGTCTTGACTCATTTAAATGGGAGAATCCAGATAGGAACATGGTTTCAAGTCCAACTGGATCCAGGAGTTCAAATAATTTCATTAGGACTCTGATTTTCCCTCCATTCTCTGTTTTGCTCATCCCTGCATGGTTTCATTCGCCAGCTAATGCTTTGAATATTGATCTAGGAAAAGGCTCAAATTTGTTCTGCTTCACCACATATCAATTCCTGGATGAATCAGTTTGCCTGTGGGATGGGATGCATGAACAGCCAAGGCTGGGTAAGGAGCTCTCATAGAAGTACATGGTATTATTAGAGGGAGGTTCTCCAAGGGAAAGCATATTAGTCAAGAAAAATTAACATACCTAACATGGAAATTACAATAAATCTAGGAAACCATGACAATTATTCCTGAAATCATAGAATGCAAGAAATGAGAATCGGGCATTTTTGAACAATGTGTTTTGAGACAAATAAATACAAGTATTACCAACAATAGTTTAAAGCTTTGGTTTTCAAATATTTATATTTTTAGCAGCAGAATATTTTTTCCTCCTTAAAGATATCTTCTTACGTGGAGCCCTAAAATACAAACTGGATGAAAGTAGAATGGAATGAAATGGAATGGAAAGGGTGTGTGACTGGAAATGGCACCCACTGGGTCTTCTCCTCTGAGGCTGTGTCAGCCACAAGCCATTTCAGAAAAACCCTACACTACTTAAAAACCTACTGGCTTATGGAAAAACTTGCATTTGTTAATATAAAGGCCAGTGCACACTGAAAACATAAATGGCTTCCAGAATATTTTAGAAATCTTTATGGGCAAAGCTATAGACCAATAACAGATTCGAAGGAAAATGAAGGAATTGCTGGTACAGCCTTAACCTTGAGATTTAGGTTGTGCTCCTCAGGCCCCAACAGGGTGTCCTCGATGTCACTGTGACAGCAAAACCCAACCTCATGCTCCTGTGGTTGCTCTCACACTAAGGTATTGGAGTCACACAGAACTAGATTCAAGTTCCATTCCTCAACCTACTAGTTGGGGTACCTGGTCAAGTCAATTTTCTGAGCTTGTTCTCAAATGTGTAAAATGGAATTCTTTTTATTCACAGGGTCATCCTGCAGATAAAAAGATATAATCTAAATAGAACACACCAGAGGGTCTATCACACAGTGAACACTCAGTTTACCAATATCTACATTTTTTTGGTCACTAGTATTTTCAAGAAATCTAGAGTTTCCGTTATTTGTCAGATAGGAGCCTTTTTTGATTAGCACAGGCTATGTGCCTCAGTATTACTAAAAGAAACACAAAACCTAATACTAGGACTGATTCTGATGCCGAAAATAATGCGTACCCTGTGCCAAGAAGTGATCTGTATGCTTTATAAATCTCGTCTCGGTCAATCTCTACAATAACCCTGCAAGACAGGCCCTAGCATTATGCCAATTTTACAAATGAGGAGACTAACCCTTAGAGAGCTTATGGCTTCCCAAACATTCACCAGCTGTGTGTTGATGCCCAGCCAGCAAGGGGCCAAGATAAGAAATGGGTTTTACTAGCAGGAACTGTGCATTTTGATGTAAGGAAGGACTTTCTGGTATTAAGGGTGGTTTGGGAATGGATCTGGCAACCACTCTGGAGGTCCTTAAATGTAAACACTCATATGCTTGGAGGTTTTGTGGACTGCCTGGCTGGTAGGTCAAACTACTAGATTCCATAATTCTTTGACTTGGCCCTCGGAAAAGTTGAGATAGAACAAGGAATAGGCAATGCCGTTAATGGTTCCTTCCTCTTCCTTGTCCCTCTTCATCCAACCTGTAGGACCCTGCAACACTCCATAAGGTCCACTGAAATGGTGTCTTAGCCCCACCTTCAACCTCTGATTCAACCCCTTTGCCTCAAATGGTTTCTCTCTAGAGCCATGTGTATTTAAATCTCCCTCTCGGCCTGGCCTTTTCTGTTGGGCAACTCGCTTCAACAGTCTGCCTGACTTTTGCTTTGGTTTCTCCCAAGGCACCTCACAGTTTCTCAGCTTCACACCCACAGCCCTGAGAAATGGGATGCCTCAACCCAGATGTCCAGACCTCATACCCCAAGTGGTCCCCTCTTCTCACTCAGGGGAGTGAGATGAAGCTAGGTTTGCTCACTACTTGTTCCACTTTCTGAGGCTTGCAAAGCCACTAGGCTCATTACTTGATAGTGATGTTTTGCTGTTCTCCTTTCCCCCTTTTCCCTGCACCCCCAAGCCCTCAAGTGTTTTGGATGATATGCTTAAAGGAAAGGCATTATTATCTCTGAGCCCTATAAGCACAAACAAACCAATACAGAGGGTTTTCAGGACCCTAAAACATGAACTGGCAGTGAGGGCTATAGGCTAGCAGTCATGGTTGTCTATATAGAACTCCTGTTTCTGAAACTTCAATTGTTATAGTAACAGTACATGAACAATCCCACTCTTCTCAATCCAACCACATCATCTCAGCTCTTGAGAGACATTGTATACTTAAAAATAAATAAATGAAATGTTTACTGAAATAGCCCACATTCTTACCTTCTCTTTGCAGTCCCTCTGGTTACTTTACCTCCTTAAAAAATTACAGAAGTAATGGGTAGGTGATGCAACAGAAAAAGGTCTTATTTTTTTATCATTTTTACCTATGCTTCTTGAAAAGTTTCACAATTAATCTTCTCCTATCTTGGATGACAAGCTTCCTGCAATTTGCCCTTAGCTTTTCGGATGCATAGCTATCCATGGTTGGCCAGAGAGTCACATTATAATTCACAAAGAATTTTCTCTTCTTTGTACCCCTAGATATGTTTCCAGTGATTTTTAAAGATACATATTACAGCTTTATTGAGATATAGTTCACATACGATTTGCCCATTTAAAGGGTACAAATGAATGGTTTTTAGTATATTCACAGGGTTGTGTGGCCACTCCCACGATCAATTGTAGAACTTTGGTCAACCCCCAAAGACACCCCATGTCTACTGTCACTCCTACCTCTTCTTCCTCCCAGTGGAATTCACCTGCCAGAAATTATGGAAATGGTATTGTACCTTTGACCAGCTTGTCATTCAGACTTCAATCCCAAATGTTCCTGATTGAGCTGGGGGAGTGGTGTTCTCTTCCATGAGGCTCAAGAGGCATTGCATTAGGGAGATCTCCAGAGCAAATGTGTAAAGGTGATATTTCAGTAGTCACAACCACAATCCACAACCAAGAACTTGTCTACATGGACCCAATGAATTTTAAATAGAGTATTAAAAACTATTATTTTCTCCAAGAACCATTCCTGAACTGGAAAAAGGTGTTTTTTTTTTTTTTTAATTCCCTGTCAAAATTCTGTATGTGAATGTTCCCATGACCCTCTTTAGTCCCTCCCGGCCCCACACCCCTTCCTCTCTCTTAGCTCTCTCAAAACGCTGGGACCTCCATGGCCCCAGCTGACGAAGGCCCCCAACTTTGGGGTGCCATCAGGCTCAGACATAATTCCACACTTGCAGTATGTTCTTTCTGCCTGTCCATTCCTCAACCCCCATTAAAGCTTAACTGTCCCATATCTTATCTCCTCCAGTCACTGGTTTTGTTGATTGAAGTGGATGGTATAAGGTTAATATGTCCTCTTCCTAGTTAATGTAAAATCTTAACCCAGTTTTAAGAAAAGTGTTGTTCTATTTAAACATGACAATCAATGTTCTGAATAATCATATTGGCAGAATGAGAGCAGGTAGAGGAAAGGGAGAGAAGGAAGCTATGATTCTTTCAGGAATTAAATGCATTTGAGAAAAAAAAAGGAACTAAATGCACTTGAGTCAGAGGTCTGTGTCAGAGGCCACACGACACATCTGGTGGAATAGTAGTGCGTGAAACAGCTTCCTTATCAAGGCGTGTCACCTCTCTCGATATGCCATCATATCGCTCTCTGAATGCCTTATTTTTCAAATTCTAACATAGCCTGCTAAAAATAATTTTCCATGCTAATTAGTGTTCATACTAAATGCCTGTTAGGGTGGGTTTGGTGCTATTAAGGGTAGAGTCGAGCGCTAGGTCAAGGTTTCTCGAACTTGAGTGTGCAAAAGAAATCAAAGGAACTTGCTAAAATTCTAGTTCTTGGGTCCCACCTTCCAGAGTTCCAGCAAGTCTAGGGCAGGTCCAATATAATGCAGGCTCACCAGTGGCTCACAGACTCCACTCTGAGAAACACCATGCCAGAGAAACTCCAGACAGGCACAACAGTTGTATCATGCAAACTGGGAACTTGCAGACTGCAAGAGCTTCCCCGTCTTTCTCCTCTTGCTGTGCCATGGGGAACACAAAGACATACGTAGGGATAGGTCTCTGGGAAATATCACCAGGAAATTTGCAGGAGACAGCTAAATGTCTCAAGGGCTCAAAATAAGATGCCTGAAATTTTCTTTCCTTTTCTTTCAGAAAATTTTAAGCCTCCAGAAAGGTTGCTCAACAGTACATCCCATTGCATTGTCCACTGCATACAGACGCACTTCCCTTCTGCAAACCATCTGAATGTATGCTCCAGACTTCATTGCCATTCACCCCTAAGTCCTCCGATTTGCACCTCTCATGAACAAGGGCTTTCTCCTGCACAACCACATCACCATTACGACAGCTGAAAACAAGCATTCATTCAAGTAACATCACACAAGACACAGTTGTACTGAAATTTCCTTCCCATTCGCCAAGTGACCTTTGTAGCTGCGCACCCATCCAAGACGCAGTCAAGATTTCCATATTGTGTTTCGTTGTTATGTCTCATTATTCCCCCCAACCTGAAACCATCTTTCCATTTCCCTTGGTTCTTTATGACATTGAATCCTTTTTAGAGTAGAGGTCAGTTGTCTACAGAATATCCCATGTTTGGGATTCTCCTCTTTCCTGGAATTCAACTGAGGTCAAACATTTATAGCAAGGAGGCTTCATAGCTGATGCTGAGTACCTTCCTTTCATGTGATGCTGGCACAGGTACAGTGTTCTCAGTGTTTCTTCACTCACTGTAGGGGGACCTTCTTTTTGAGGGAGATTTACCTTCATTCCTCTACTGCTAGTATCTTCCGGACTCACCACTCTAGCAGAGCTCATCAGTTGGCTCTTCTGTGTTTCCATTTCTCCACTATGTATAAATTGAAGAGAACTGTATTATTTTCTGTCTCCTAGTATTGTTGTAGACTTGAACTACAGGTTTTTGCATTTATTCTCCTTGTGATATATATGCTTTTTGGAAGATGTATGGAAAATTAGGACTTAGAAGTCCTGTCATTATTTTACAAGAGCTTGGAAATCCTCAATGAGCTTTTAATGTCAAGTTGTCTTAGCACCTCTAAGAGTCTGAGCCAGATGTGAGCTATGAATGTAACAATTGACTTTCATTCTAAGGAAATATTTATGGTGAATCAAAGCTTGCTTTTTACCTATATTAGAGATTAAAATAAAGAGTAGATAGGCAAGGCTTGATAGTTCTTAAAATGAACACAATAGTAGTTATTTAGATGTTTCTATTTCTTCACATTTTATTCTAAATTATGTGATAGCATTTCTAACTAGCTATTATATGAATGATGTTTTACTTTTAAAATAGTTCATTTCTATAGCCAAATCTTAATTGCCTGCAGTAATGTGATCTGTGCTGCCAACCAATCTAAGAAGCAATATAAAATACTCTTGACAACCTCTGAGATCCCAGACCATGCCTTAGTTTAGTTGAAGGCAGCCATGTGCAGGGGAGGGAAGAAAAGAAACTTCCTCACATATGCAAAAGCCAGAGAAATAAAATGATAGCAAGTCACCTTAAATTCTTTCTACATCAAGGCTGGTTTTTTAAAATTTTACTGACAGAAACTGTCCCCCCAATTAAAAGTATTTCTCCTGAAGAACTTGAGAGAGTCACAAAGCCATTGAACTGAAAGACCTTTTAGATTTCTCCTTCAATTCTCTCATTTACAGGAGAAGAAGCTGAGGCTGGAAAAGATAACTTGCTCAAGGTCATACTGCTAATCAAAGGTAGATGCAGAAAGACTCTGAAGAACTCAAGCTAAAGGCAGGAAGTCCAGCAACTTAGTAAGGACGTATATCCAATGAGACAGGTCTTTGAGTTCCTTAAATTACATCTCAGAGCCAGCGTCAGAACATCTATAAATACAGATGCCTCTGCCTTTTGTGTACCTCTACTCCAGAGATGAGGGAATGTTACGCATTTTGTCGAAGATTACATCTCCCATCTCACTGTCTGTCTGGCTTTCTTCTTAAGATTCTCTCCCTCTAAATTGATCACAGTACAGACATGATTTACCTTTTTTAAATTTGCTCATGTGTACCACCGCAGACTCGTTTATTGGGCCAAAAATAGCAGCAGTCCCATCTGAGGCATTAAAATCAAATGACCCCATTAAGCACAGCCAGTCCTTGCTGGCATTATAAATCACTCACAGCGCTGTAGAGCATCATTGGGATTTTAAGGGAAAATCCTCACTTAAAGCCATTGACAGAAACTGTATTTCTTTCTCTGGTTTCTTCCTTGGCTTGAAAAATTCTTTGTGCTTTCTTTCTCCTTTCAAACTAGCACATCAATCCATTCCTGGCTATCGGCCCAGGAAAGATGTGCCTGAACCCATTAGGCTGAGAGGGTTTCATTGTGTCAGTGCACTGGAAGATTAAGTGGCCAAGATGACTTCCTATGAAAGAACTGGAATAAGAGCAGTCATCCTCCCTGGCACAGCAACTAAGACAGGGGGCATTTTTGACCTAGACAATCTTGACTCCTGAAAGAAAGGGAGCAAGGATGCACACTCAGGCAACCAGGGCCAGAAATCCCTTCTACTTTCATAAGCAAAATCTTTAAAGAAAGATTCTATTTAAATAAACTGATGATTGGGAAGAGGTTTCTTTTTCTCTTCCAGGCTTATTGAGATATAATTGATGGACAATGCTGTGTAAGTTCAAGGTGTACAACATACTGACCTGACTTGCATATATTGTGAAATGATTACCACAGTAAGTTAACATTCATCATCTCACATAGAGACAAAAGGAAAAAGCTTTTTCACCTTGCAACGAGAACTTTTGGCAACTTTCAAATATGCCGCAGTGTTAACTACGGTCACCATGTTGGACAGTACCTCCTCAGTATTTATTTTACCTTATAACTAGGAAGTTTGTACCTTTTGACCTCCTTCACTCCATCTCCCCTACCCCCTACCACAACCTGTTCTCTGTATCTAGGAGTATGAGTTCAGTTTTGCTTTTTATTTTTTTGTTTTTAGCTTCCACATATAAGTGAGACCATATGGTATTTGTCTTTCTGTGACTGACTTACTTCACTAAGCCTCATGCCCTCAAGGTCCATTCGTGTTGTCACAAATGGCAGGATTTCTTACTTTTTATGGCTTGTTACCTCTTTACTTTTACCGTTTTACTATTCCATTGTATACATATTAATTTTCTTTACACACACATCTGTTGATGGACACTTAGGTTGTGTCCAGGGCCCGGCTATTGTAAATAAGGCTGCAGTGAACATGGTGGTGCAGACAGCTCTTTGACACAGTGACTTCATTTCTGGAAGGACCTTTGTGAGTGGCAGCATCCCCGCATGACTCCACAATAGCACATTCATCCTCTAGGCCAGTGACAGTCTCATGGGCATTATTTTCTTACCAAGATGAACAGCCTTTCCTTTCCCTGCCATCTGCTCTGAGTTGGGGGGATTTTCACTCAACTTACTATTCTTGCTCACTCTGCCTCCTGTTTTCCTTAGCACAGATTGTGCTCACTTTGCACGGCAGTGCACAATCACACAGAATGAGTGCATAGGATGAAACTACACAAAATGATCTTAATGGAAAAAAATTACAGTTGCTCAGTCATCTTGACTGTGTTCTCAGCGACACAACAGGAAATATATATTGGTCTCTGCCTCCCCATTCCTGGCACAGAGCTCCTGAAGCCCTTATAATTTCCTGAGTGATCAAAACACTAAGAGCACCTCTTGTTCTAATATCTGGTATTTAACCCCATCCTCGACACAGAGCTCCTACAACCTTGTAAATCCCTAGGTGATAAGAGCACCAGGAGCACCTTTTGTGCCACTGTGTCAGCTCTGGGTGGGCTTCTGGATGGACACTGGCCACCAGAAAGACCAAACTATGATGAGAAGTTTGGGATTTTCAGCCCCACCCCCGACCCTTCAGAGATAGAAGGACTAGAAGCTAACTTAATAATTCATTACGCCTATGTGAGGAAGCCTCCATGAAGTTGAAGAGTGTGAGGTTCTGAGAGCTTCCAGGTTGGTGAACACATCCACAGTAGGGGCGGGGGGTGATACACCTCAACTCTATGGGGACAGAAGCTCCAGTACTTAGGACTTTCCCAGACCTCACCCTTTGTTTCTCTCCATCTGGCTGTTCATCTGTATCCTTTATCATATCCTTTAATAAACTGATAAACATAAATGTTTCCCTGATTTCTGTTAGTCGCTCTAGCAAATTAATTGAACCCAAAGAAGAGGTCATTGGAATCTGTGATGCACAGGTGACACCCTGGGTTTGTGACTGACATCAGAAGTGTGGTGTGTGGAGGGGGGTGGGGGTCTTGTCCCTTAGCCTGTGAGATCTGATACCATTTCCAGGTAGATGGTGTTAGAGTTGAGTTGAATTATAGGACACCTAGCTGGGAGCACCGCAAATTGCTTGGCATGGGAAAAAAAACCCACCCATTTGGTGATCAGAAGTGTCAGAAGTGAAGTGTTTTGTGTAAATAGTAAAGGAAACACATAGGGAAGAAATTCATAGAAGGGAAGAACTGGGTTTTTCCCTACACAGAAGGAAAAAGTGGAGTTTTTCCATGTATATTATCTAAGCATTAAAAGCCCTTGCTGTTCACTATAAATGCACAGAGAAATATAAAAATAGCAACACTTAATACACCTTATTTTAAACATTAGAAACAAGGAAGATTAAATTTATTTCACCTTATTTCTCAAGAGTAACTTGAACAGTGATCACTTTGTTCTTGTCCTATAATTTATGACTCAGAGCAAGCATCTTTCCAACGCTGTGGCAAATCATCTTAATCTTCTTTAATTTTGAACCAGCTGTCCCCATTTATCCTTTGCCTTTATCAATGTCGTGAAATGTCTCCAAGAGTTCCTTTAATGTGAAGTTTTTTTGCAAGGGTCACTTCCTCTGAGACCCGTTCATCCTTTTTGTCACTACCACTTGAAGTCCACGCAAGTCTGATTTTTCCCCCTGGCTGCAGATCTGACGTCCTCTGAACAGTAGCTGTGTCTGTGTTCCCACAGTGATGAGTTCTTCTAGCGTTCCATTTACATCCAATTCGGGCTGCACTTCGAGCATTACTATTTCTTGTCTTCTTGTGGCCCCTCCAATTTATTGGCTAATGCCCTCTTTTGATTATCTCTTTTGCAAAGCCTTACATGGATTTATTACTGGGAGATCAGGAGGGAACACAGCTACCTACTGTGCTGTGTGGGGTTGACCTGAGTAACAGATATGCAGGGGCCAAGCACTGACAGACACTGAAGGAACAGACATCACTGATCACTGATCAATTTATGTTATTCACATAGTGATCTGCAGACTGAAGAGCTAGCAGTCAAATTTGCCCTTGATGATAATATTACTCATTTTATACACTATGGTAACTAAAGTTTGAACTGTGTGGTGGGGGACTCCTGTTATTAACTGAGCCATGATAACTGAAATTTATGTATGCCAAAATCATGCAGAAAGAGGACTGCATATATGTCATTTTTATATAGTTTATCTTAAGAGAAAGAGCAAGAGTGCACACACAAATAGGGAAGAGGCAGAGAGAGGGAAGAGAGAATCCCAAGCAGGCTCCACGCTGCCAACACAGAGCCTGACGTGAGGCTCCAACTCAGGAGCTGTGAGATCATGACCTGAGCCAAAATCAAGAGTCAGATATTTCATCAACTGAACCCTCCCAGGGTCCCCCTATGTGTCATTTTATATGTTTTTTATGGTCCTGATATAAAAGAGCTTTTCCTGCTTCCACTTAGGCAAAATGTAAAAACTATGTCAACTATCTTATTGTTCTTCCTTAACCAAGGAAATTATTTACACCCTATCTCATTAAAAACTAGCCCAGACTAATAGGACATATAGGTCACGATCTGGACAGAAAAGCTCACTATTATAAAGATGCCAGTCCCCTCTTCACAAATTCATCTAGTAATATAAAAAGCCCAAGTGAAATCCCAATAGGGGTTTCCCAATAGGGTTCCCCAATAGGGAAACTCCCAATAGGAGTTTAAGGGGAAGAGAAGCTTTATTAAATGGCTGTAATATGCATCTAGAAAAATAAATGCATGAGAAGAGGCAAGAAAAAAAAGCCAAACACGACTAGTGGGATAGGTCCTGCTCTACCAGATCATCCAAAGCTCTAACAATTAAAATAAGGAACTAGCACCAGAATATGAAAGGAGTTCCAATTCCCTGATAACCAGTAAGCAGAAACTGAAACAATGAGAACCCATGTTTAACTACAAGATTGTCAAATATTTAAGAATACATCAACTCTCAGTGTTGTGATGTTGTGGTAATAGTGCCAAGGGTCACATTTCTGAATGTTATTATGTGTAAAAGCCTTCAAAACATGCCTATCATTTGACCCAGCACTTATGAGAAGTCGGGCTCCTGGTTAAAAACCTAGGATTTTTCAGGCCCAACTACAGAGGCTTTGCCTGACAAGCCTCCCCGGGGGGGCTGGCCTCCCCACACGAGACTTGGTGCACAGACGTGCATCATGGGCTGAGGGGAGGAGCAGTCCAGGTCACAGGTGCCTCCTTGGGTCAACCACTGCATATATACATCCTGAGCTCTGCACCTGCATCCCTACGACTCTCTACCTGAGGCCTTCGGCAGAGGTCTTCTTCAGGTGCCTCCGCAGGAGCACCTCATGGGAGTGGGGGGGGGGGGGGAGGGTGGGTAACCTGGAAGACTCTTTCCCCACTCAGGCTTACTTTTTCACTCTTACCCTTCTTTTCCACTCTTAGCCCTTCCCTCTCCCATTCCCTAGAATCCCAGAGTCTACAACACTGCTGGAGACTTTTGTTCAGTGTCCCCTAACAGTCAGGCAATCCCCCTGTCTACACTGCTCCACCAGACCCTCAACAAGTGCAGGTTCTATGGGGAAAAGGGAAGAGGGGGGAGTCAGTGCCTCCTCCAGCTCCAGTCTTTGATTTAATCTATTGCAGAAAGGAAGGGTAACTTTGTGACCTTAATTTTGGCTCCTTGTTGCTTTAATTGACTTCAACCCTTGACAGATCGGTTGTCTTGCAGTCAGGTGAGCGCCTGAGAACTTCTATTTCTGAGAAATAATTCCAAGGAAGTAGTAAGGCAAATGTGCCCAGGGACATATAAAGATGTTCAGGACAGGATTGTTTAGAATAGGAGGAAGCTTTAAAAACGATGACAACCACAATCGCTCATCAATGGAAGGCTGCTAAAATAAACTGAAATGCATTTATACATTGAAATAGCAGATAGCCACTCTAAATGGTTGCTTTACATTGATTTGTATTTATCGGCATGGAAATTGGCTCCGAAATAATGTTAAATGGAAAAAAGTGACAATTTCCCATGCATAGTGTTGAAAAACGAACAAACCTTTTTAAAAATTATAAAAAGCAAGGAAAAGAGTTTTATTTGAGCCCAAGTTAGGACAGCTGCCTGGATAGATGATCTTCACAAATAAGAGTGCTCCAGGAAAGAAACATTCGGTGCAGTGTTACACAGGGGTTTTTTTTTGTTTTTGTTTTTTGTTTTTTGTTTTTTTACATAGAGTTACAAATCATTATGAAGGACGCTCTGGAAAGTTATAGACATGATCTTAGTTTTTATGTGCAAGGCTCTGTGACTTCCATCTTAGAGAAACCAGGGGGAGGTTTTTTCTTTTTCTTACCTTTATGTTTGGAATGCTCCTTATGATTATTATTTTTAAATGAAGCAGATAGACAATGTGTGCTTGGGGTAGAAATAGAGCCCATGCTTTGAGGTTTTTCTGAGCCATTCTGACCATGCTAAACGTTCAAGTATAGCTTCCCTGGGAGCCCAGGATTAGGGCCCACAAACATTCAAAGTTGAAAATTTCCTTCATCAATAGTATTTAAATATGTGTGTGCCTATGTGTGTAAGGCACATATACATGCATGTGAATTCACAAATTAAAGTCTGGAAGGATGGTTATACTACATTTTGTGTGTGCTTACTTTTTTACTCTTTTTCTCACATAAAAATCTGGAGATAGGTGGTCCATGGTTGTTGTTCCTGTTCAAAGATTTCATCAGACGTCTAGACTCTAACTTTTCGCTGGCCCCCAGGAAACAGTCTCCCAACAGAGTCCATCTCCAACTAGGGAGAAAGAGGTTATGGATGGAAGCTTTGGTTGGTGTTAGCCAACCAAAAGTATTTGTCACCTGCCATTCATGGATTGTTCTATAACTGTCACTAAGCCAAAAACAATTAACCAGAAGACACTTTCTCTACTGACACATTAGTTTCCCATTAATGCCCTAACAAATTATCATAAATTCAGTGGCTTAAAACAACATAAATGTACTTTCTTACAGTTCTGGAGGTCAGAAGTCCAAGCTCAGATTCACAGGGCTAACAGCAAGGTGTCGGCAGGGCTGATTCCTGAAGGTACTAAAGGGACAACCTGGTCCCTTGCCTTCTTCACCTTCTAATCACCACCTGCATTCCGTGGCTTGTGACCTCTTCCTCTATCTCCAAACACCTCCACTCCAGCTTCTGCTGACATCATCACACTGTCTCCTCCTTAGTCCTTTAGAAGGGCTGCTGTGATTTCACTGGGACCACCTGGGTGACCCAGGAGACTCGCCATCCCAAGAGCCTCAGATTGATCACATGCAAAATTTGTTTGCCAGAAAACATTCACAGGTTCCAAGAATTTAGTGCCTGAACATCTTTGGGATGCCATTACTCAACACACCACAACTTACTTCAGTAAATAAAACATTAGAGTTACTTCTTTAAATGTCATATGTTGTAAAACTTCATTAATTTGGAATCAATTCAATAAGAGTGACAACTACAAACAGGACAGCCTCAAGTTTTCATTTACTTAATTAGCCCTTTATTCTGAGATTCTTCAGATTATATTTTAAATAATATTGTAAAAAAAAAATGTTTCCAAACCCAACCATAAACTGTTTTTAAGCGGCCTTCTTAAATACTAGAAATGAACCTATTTCACTATTGCCCTTTATAAATCATTCTCTGTCCTCTTTGTGGATCCCCAGAGGATCTCTACTGAGCAAATTTGAGTATCACTGAACCAAAGGACTATTGAATGTTAGTGCTGAAATGCACTCTTGTCTAACCTCCACCCAGAGCAAGAATACCTTTCCCCATCTCTGAAAAACAGTTAAGCAAATTATGTTTGCATATTGCTGGTAATAGTGAGGACCCAGTTTTAAGAAGCAGGCCCTTATCAGAGTGTTGGACGAGATGATATCCTGAAGTGGGCACTGACTTTGAGGTTAGGTTGTCTTAGGTTCAAAAGTCAATTCTGCCACTTAAAAATGATATGACTGTGAGTGTGATGGTCACTTTTCTGTGTCAACCTGGCTAAACTATAGTCCCCTGTTAGTCTACCAAACACTAATCTAGGTGTTGCTGGGAAGGTATCTTATAGATAATCTAAGAAAGGAAGACTATCTGGGATAATTTCAGGAGGCCTGATTCAATCATTTGAAAAGCCTGAAGAGTAGAACTAAGGCTTCCCTGAAGAAATCCCACCTGTGGATCCAACCTCGGTTCAAGCCCAAGAGTTCCAGACTGCCTTTCAAATAGCCCGCCCTACGGATTTCAGATTTGCCTAGCCAGCCCTCACAATCACATAAACCAATAATTTTCTAGATTTACCTCCTCACCTCACCTCAGTTCTCTTTCACAGAACTGACCCTGAGACATGCCAATATTTAGAGAAAAGGAAGTGAGGAATATCCAGTAAAAAAAAAAAAAAAAAGAGCAAAATACATAGCTAATGAGGCAGGAGGAGAGCCAAGAGAAATGGAGTCACATAGCCTAGGTGAAGAAATCATTTCAGGAGGAAAGAGTGGCAGCTGAGTCTGATGCTGTTACTAGACCAAGTAAGAGTAGGACTAGTCCTGACCCCTGTGTCAAATCAACATGGGGGTCATGGGTGATCTCAGCAAGAGCTATTTCAATGAAGAGTTAGGGGCAAAAGCTTGAGAGGCATGGGTTCAAGAACTAATGGGAGGCCAAGAAGTGTGAAAGGTAAGGAGAATTCTTAAAAGGAGTTTTGCTGGAAAAGGGAGCCAAGCAACAGGACAATAGCTAGAGGGTGATGTCAGGCCAAGGGATAGCTTTTTAAGGTGGAAGATACTGAAGAATGTTTGGATGCTAATGGTAATGATGCAGCAGAGGACAAACTGGATGTTAGAGAGAAGACATAAGTACAAGAGTGATGTTCATAACTACATGAGAAGGATAAGAGCCAAGCCAAGCCAAGCCAGTGCACAATTGAAGGGAAGGTCATGGGTAAGAGCAAGGGCAGTACACCAATTATAATGGTCATGAAGGTTATGCATGTGTTGAAAGATGTGCTAGTGGGAACGTTCATTTTTGTTGGCTCTGTTTTCTGAGTGAGGCTCCCCTTCAGGCTGCTGAGGGTGATGTGGAGCTGCTCTTTGACAGGAACAGAAGACATTGACTAGAGCCTCGAATAACTTCACTACATTTTCTCAGGTTTGATAATCTATATTTGTCATTTATGTAAAATATGTTTACACTATAAATAATTTCCTTCTCCATTCCAATGCCCATTCCTGTCACTGCTGTTTCATTGTTACTGCATTGTCCAGAATTGCTGTAATCGGGTTAAACGATAATGACTTCTAGCCAGCATCCTAGACTTGTTTCTGAAATTAATGGAAATGCTTCCAGTGTTTCCCCACGGAGTGTAATATAGTTGCTGTTTTAGCAAAGAGATACTTTTTCAAATTAAAAAAAGTATTCTATTTCTAAAGTTTTAAATTGGAAATATATTTGAGATTGTAGAATTTTTCTTCTTCAACTTCCCGATAAACAGATAATTTTATTCCCTAAAAAAACTTACTGGACTATCTCAAATATTAAGAAATGCCCATTGAATGGGATCTGGGAGTGGATTTTAAGTTAAAAAAAAAAAAAAGCAGGGTATTGTCCAATTGATCAAGATGTTTTGTTGTGTGATCTCTCTGGGAAGACCCTAGGAAGAAGAAGTATAGCGGCTAAGATTGGAATCTATCTGAAAGCCTGTTATTGTTATGCAGGCTGCATCTTCCCTGCACAGCTCATTCCAATCTCATTACATAGAAAATTATGAATTAACAGCAGTTGATGAAGAGATTAAATTCCATTTTTTTCTCTTGTTTGCTCTAAGGCATGAAACAACTATAGGTCTTTCTCTGTATTTAGATGGTCTTCACGTTTCTTATTGTGTGATTAGCCATCCTCCCTTCAAGAAAGAGGAAAAAAAAATTTGAAAACAACTCTTTAAAGAAAAAATTATATCAGAGAGAGGAAATTAAGAGCAACTTGGCATTGATCCATTGCTTTTAAACAAGTCAATATTAAACAAACATCAATTCTATTTTCCTCTTTGCATACAATTCTCAATTAAATTACACCTGCCATTCAAATGTACTCTGTCAATGAGCCATTACACTATTATTCCTGCACTGTTTCAGTAAGTACATTTTCATCCTAGCTCTCTTGCAGTGTTGATTTAAAGTTAATGACTTGAGATTACAGCTACTGACATAAAGCCCTTCTCTTCTGGAACAGGAAAGCACAATTTAAGCTTCTCCCCTCTTTGACTATCGTGCAGGACAGTTTAATGCAGGGCTGTAAGGGATAGAGAGACTGATGGTGCCTGAGTCTCTCTGTTCTTCTGAGTTTGTTGTGTCACTGTGTAAAGACAGCTGTGCCCTGAGGCTTTCCCCAGAGCCTCACCAATCCACTTCTCTATTTTATAGTGTCTGTGATGTGTGTGTCCCAAGGCTCTGCATATAAAGCATAATTAAAACAGGATTTCCTCCTAGAAACCAGAATGTCCTTTCTATTACCAGTTCTTAGAAGCACAGAGAGAGGTTTCAGGATGCTAATCCCTCTACAAACTGTCTATCCTGCTATATAGAGTCTGAGAATACTTAAGAGATTCACACCCAGTGCACAACATTATTATATTTAACATGAGACACAGGAAAAAGTCAAGAATAGGTCTTAAGCACCCTCTACATTTTAAATAAATTCCTACATGAATTGGAAATTCACAAGTCCACTCTTTCCTTTAATTTTAGGCAAACAGAAAATTGGGTTGAAGAGTAGCAGTTGCTGATTACATTATTTAATGAATATTCTAAGCCACCAAAATGCATATAAATAGTGCTTCACCAGGCACACTTCTGTGATCGTACCTGAATTTATGTTCTAGCAAGCCCCATATATCTGTATTTGAAAATCACCAACCCTGCAATACTATGGAAGTGCTGTGGTTTTCTCTTTAGTGGCACCACCTCAGGGTCAGGTGCTGCATGCTTTGTAGTAGAATGATCCTGAGAAAAGCCGTTGAAAGTGATGGAGTGCCAATGGACATCATAATCAGTTTACAGGAGTAATCAGGATGCTATTGTGGTCAAGAGCAGGAGGTCTAGGGATATGCTATATAGCTTGGATTCCTGCCTCTGTTGCTTTCCTGCTGTGTGAATTTAACAAGTTTCTTAGAAGCCTCTGTTTTTTCATCTACAAAATGGCAATAATATTAGTACTCTCTTCATAGTTTTATGGGGAGTGTTTATATATAGAGTTATAATATGGATTATTGACAATTACATAGATACATAAATAGATAAACAGATAAACAGTTATGAGGATTATCCTCCATTGTGTGGCAAAAAGTAAGCACTCAGGGACAGCCATGATGATGATGATGACAATGATGATGATGATTGGACTGATATAGTCCTGAAGCATGGCCTATTAGGGTAAATGTTAGTAAAGCAAGTTAGAGTCTTTAAAGCTACTTTCATTTTCTCTTTAAAGATGTATCCTTGGCTAAAGCCATTATCTAAGGTTGTCATCAAATGGAACAACCACTCTTCTCACTTAACCGTAAATGACAATGACTCCCCATCCACGCTCAGAGGTCTAGCTCTCTACTTTGTCTGAGATCCTTGTACCTTTTAGGGATCTTTTTACCTGATTTGCTAGAACAATGATAGCATGTTGGGATGGTGAGAGCGGTATCACAAACTGAATTCAACAATACCCTAAAAGGATCATTCATCACAATCAAATGGGATTTATTCCAGGGAAGCAAGGATGTTTCAATATCTACAAATCAATCAACATGATACATCAATTTAACAAAATGAAGGATAAAAATCATATGATCATTTCAATTGGTGCAGAAAAAGGACCTGAAAAAAATTCAACATCTGTTCATGGTAAAAACTCTCAACAAAGTGAGTGTGGAGGGAACATACCTCAACATAATAAAGGTCATACATGAAAAACCTACAGATAACATCATACTCAGTGATAAAAATTGAGAAATTTTCCTCTAAGATCAGGAACAAGACAAGGATGCCCACTGTCACATTCTTATTCAACACAGTACTGGAAGTTTTAGCCACAGCAAATAATAAAAATAAATAAAAGGAGGTACTGTCACAAAAAAAGACACATTGATCAATGGAACAGAATAGAGAACCCAGAAATGGACCCACAACTCTATGATCAACTAATCTTCAACAAAGCAGGAAAGAATAGCGACTGGAAAAAAAAAGACAGTCTTTTCAACAAATAGTGTTGAGAAAATTGGACAGCAACATGCAGAAGAATGAAAGTGGACCACTTTCTTACACCATACACAAAAATAAACTGGAAGTGGATGAGGGTTGCCTGGGTGGCTCAGTTAAGCATCTGACTTCAGCTCAGGTCATGATCTCACAGTCCGTAAGTTCAAACCCCACATTGGCCTCTCTGCTGTCAGCACAGAGCCTGCTTTGGAATCTCTGTTCCCCTCTCACTCTGCCTCTCCGCCAACCATTCTCTCTCTCTCAAGATAAAATTACATATATTATATATATAATTGATGAAAGACCTAAGTGTGAGATAGGAAACCATCAAAATCCTACAGGAGAACACAGTCAGCAACCTCTTTGACCCCAGCCATAGTAAGTTTTTACTAGATACATCTCTAGAGGCAAGGGAAACAAAAGCAAAAATGACTCCTTGGGACTTCGTCAAGATAAAAAGCTTCTGCACAGCAAAGGAAATAATCAACAAAACTAAAAGGCAACTGATGGAATAGGAGAAGATATCTGCAAATGACATAGCAGATAAAGGGCTAGTATCAAAAATCTATAAATAACTTATCAAACACAACACCCCCAAAATAAAAAATCCAGTTAAGAAATGGGCAGAAGACATGAATGAACAGACATTTCTCCAAAGAAGACATACTATTGGCTGACAGACACATGAAAAAATACTCAACATCATTCATCATCTGGGAAATACAAACCAAAATCACAATGAGATACCACCTCACACTGGTCAGAATGGCTAAAATTAAAACTTAGGAAACAATAGGCATCAGCAAGGATGCAGAGAAAGGGGAACCCTCTGCACTGTTCTTGGGAATGAAAACTGGTGCAGCCACTCTGGAAAACAGTATGGAGTTTCCTCAAAAAGTTAAAAATAGAACTACCCTATGACTCAGCAATTGTACTACTAGGTGTTTATCCAAAGGATACAAAAATAGTGATTCAAAGGGGCACATGCACCCCTATGTTTGTAGCAGCATTATTTATAATAGTCAAGATATGGAAGCATCCCAAATGTCCACTGACTGATGGATGGACAAAGAAGATGTGGTATATATATACAATGGAATATTAGTTCACCATAAAAAAGAATGAAATCTTGTCATTTACAATGACACGGATGGAACTAGAGTGTATTATGCTAAGCTAAATAAGTTAGTCAGAAAAAGACAAATACCATATGATTTCACTCATATGTGTAATTTAAGGAACAAGACAGATGAACATAGGGACGGGAAGGAAAAATAAAATAAGGTAAAAACAAAGAGGGAGGCAAACCATAAGAGACTAATAACTGCAGGGAATAAACTGAGGGTTGCTGGAGGGGAGGTGGGTGTGAGGATGAGCTAAATAGGTAATGGGCATTAAGGAGGGCACTTGTAATGAGTGCTGGGTGTTGTATGAAAGTGATGAATTACTAAATTCTACCCCTGAAACTAATACTACACTATATGTTAATTAACTTGAATTTAAATAAAATCTTGAAATAAAATAGATAGATAGATAGATAGATAGATAGACTGACATCCAAATTGGTAGCAAAGGAGTAAAACTGTCATTATTTGTAGATTACATGATATAATACATAGAAAATCCTAAAGACTTCATGAGAAAATTATTAGAAGCAATAAATGAATTTAGTAAATTTGTGGAATGCAAAATTAATACACTGAAATCAGTTGCATTTCTATACACTAATAATGAAGTAGGGGAAGGAGAAATTAAAAATTGATTCCATTTACAATTGCATCAAAAAGAGTAAAATACCTAGGAATAAACTTAACCAAGGAGGTAAAAGACTTACACTCTGAAAACTAGAAAACACTGATGAAAGAAATTAAAGATGACACAAACAAATAAAAAGATATTCTATGCTCATGGATTAGAAGAATTAATAATGTTAAAATATCCATACCAACTAAAGCAATCTATAGGTTCCATGTAATCACTATCAAAGTACTAACAAAAAAACAACAACAAAAACCAATCTGATTAAAAATGGGCAGAGGACCTGAATAGACATTTCTCCAAAGAAGACATACAGATGGCCAAGAGACACATGAAAAGATGCTCAACATCATTAATCATCAGAGAAATGCAAATCAAAACCATAATGAGATACCACCTTATACCTGACAGAATGGCTGGAATAAAAAAGACAAGAAATAACGAGTACTGACAAGGATGTGGAAAAAAGGGAACACTCGTGCACTGCTGGTAGGAATGTGAATTGGTGCAGCCACTCTGGAAATCAATATGGAGGTTCCTCAAAAAACTGAAAATAGGGGCGCCTGGGTGGCGCAGTCGGTTAAGCCTCCGACTTCAGCCAGGTCACGATCTCACGGTCCGTGAGTTCGAGCCCCGCGTCGGGCTCTGGGCTGATGGCTCGGAGCCTGGAGCCTGTTTCCGATTCTGTGTCTCCCTCTCTCTCTGCCCCTCCCCCGTTCATGCTCTGTCTCTCTCTGTCCCAAAAATAAATAAAAAACATTGAAAAAAAAAAATTAAAAAAAAAAAAAAACAAAAAACAAAAAAAAAAAACAAAAAAAAAAACTGAAAATAGAAGTACCATATAATCCAGTAATTCCACTACTGGGTATTTACTCCCCAAAGACACAAACACTAATTCAAATAGATATATGCACCCCTATGCTTATTACAGCAGTATTTTCAATAGCAAGATATGGAAGCAACCCAAATGTCTACCGCTAGATGAAAGGAGAAAAAAGATGTGGTCTGTGTGTGTGTGTGTGTGTGTGTGTGTGTGTATACACAGATATATATACATACACATACACATACACATATGTATATATACATAGAGATTATCTGGTCTCATGATTAATCTACTCCACCCCCTGTCTTTCTACACACCATTTTCTAAACCACCAGTTCAGGTCATTTGCAGTTAGTGCAATTCATTCATTCATTCATTCACTCACTCACTCACTCACTCATTTATTCAACAAATACTTATCACAGCCCACAGGGTAGCATGGTGAGGAGGTTAGAACACTAATTCTGAAGCCAGACAAATTGTCTTTGTACCCAGTTCTGACACTTTTTAACTATGTGATCCTGGGCAAGTAC
Source organism: Panthera leo (assembly GCF_018350215.1). NCBI lineage: Eukaryota > Metazoa > Chordata > Mammalia > Carnivora > Felidae > Panthera > Panthera leo. Next base: position 140,019,000 of record NC_056679.1, on the reverse strand, counting down.
CCTAACATCTCTGGATCTCAGTTTCCTCATCTCTAAAATCTAACAGTTTCTGTCTTTGTACCAACAGTTCTCTCTTCCTGGAATATCCCCCTCCAAAGAATCCCATGGCTAACTTTGTCACCACCTTCAAGACCTTGATCAATTCTCATTTCATTGATGCCTACTCTGCCAACTGACTTAAACTTCCAACCACCCCTGTGTCCACCCCCATCATTCCAATGCTGCTTACCCTGCCTTTTCAATATTCTCCCTAGCACGTGGGACATTCTAACATGCTAAGTACTTTACTTATTATACCTATTGGTTGTTGTCATTTTCCTCCTGCTAGAAAGATCCTGCAGGGTAGAGAGTTTTGTTTACTATGTATCTCAAGCATCTAGAACAGTCCCTAGAACATACCTGGGGTGCCATTAGTAATTCTTTAATGAAATAATGTTCTACCATGTGAGAAAAGGAGCATTAAAGAATGGGTTTATTTGAGGAAAATAACCTTTTTGTCACATGAGTAATCAGATGTTCCCCAAAAAGGATAATTTTTTTTAAATTAAACTAATCATAATATATATACCTTATTCATTTGTTCCTTAATAGTCATGTTAACTGTGAAATATATACATCTAAGTAAAACATCTAAAGAGTTTCAGAAATTTGCAGAAAGTGAGGTACTAGTAAACACTAAAGCCCAGGGCCTAAACCTGGGTCTTGGGACTGTCTGCTTTTTCCCACCCACCATATAATGTAGTAAAATAGCAAAAACATATCTTTTCAGGGTGGCCATCTTCATTTTTTGACTGGTGAAAGTATAATTCCCCACACAAAATCTTAGAGTACTTGCTTTTCTCTCACTTTAGATGAATGTATTAGATTTAATGAGATACTTAAAAGAAAGTCAAAGCATAACTCTAAATCATTACTAACCTGAAGGCCACTAAGATTGGATCATATAGGGGCGCCTGGATGGCTCAATCGGTTAAGCGTCTGACTGGCTCAGGTCATGATCTCACAGTTTGTGGGTTTGGGCCCCATGTCGGGCTCTGTGCTGGCAGCTCAGAGCCTGGAGCCTGCTTCAGATTCTGTGTCTCCCTCTCTCTCTCTCTGCCCCTCTCCCGATCGCACCCTTGTTTCTGTCTCAAAAATGAATAAACGTTAAAAAAAAAAAGAATTGGATCATATAAAATTGATACAGTTCAGTTAGTTAGTTAGTTATAGACTCAAAAAGCTTCTTTCTTTCCTATACTCTCTTCCACCATTTGTATGGAAGGCAGGTAATCAATAATGTGAAAATACTTGGCTTTAGGAAATCAGATTGAATGCAACTGTAACAGGGTCTTTGCTTCCATAGCTGCACGTTGTGTTCAGAATCTCAATACAGTGACCATGTTACCCTTTAAAAAAAACTCCATGAAGCTGACAATCTGGAAAAGATTTAATATGGGAATGCTAATCTTTTGCCTTTATGTGGGAGCATTTTTGACAGTCAAGTACAGAAAGCTATGCTAGGTAATTGATTTTTCTTGTTTCTCTGGAAAATTGGAAATGATCTCCCAGCACTTGAGAAGCTCAAGTATTTGCTCTTGTATCCTTAGCAACCATACAATAGTAGATAGAATCCAAAAACTCAGTCTAGAATAAATGTATGAAATTATATCAGGAGGACCACCTCATACCCATTAGGATGACTACTATCAAAACAAAAACAAAAAGTGAATTAGGAAAAAATAGAAAATTTGAACAGAACAAGAATAAGCAGTGAAATTAAATCAGTAATCAAAAAACTCCCAACCTGGGGCACCTGGGTGGCTCAGCCAGTTAAGCATCCAATTCTTGATTTTGGCTCAGGTCACGATCTCATGGTTCATGGGATTGAGCCCCACATCTCCACACTGAGAACATGGAACCTGATTGGGATTCTCTCTCTCTCTCTCTCTCTCTCTCTCTGCCCCCCCCCCCCCACTCTCTCTCTCTCAAAAAAACTGAAAAAAAACAAAAAACAAACAAACAAAAAAACTTCCAACAAACAGAAGTCCAAGACCAGATGGCTTCACAGGTGAATTCTACCAAACATTTAAAGAAGAGTTAGTACCTAATCCTTCTCAAATGATTCCAAAAAATAGAAGGGGAAGGAAAGCTTCCACATTCATTCTGCAAGGTCAGCATTACCCAGATACCAAAACCAAAGAAAGCACAACAACAACAAAAAGAAAACTGTAGATCAATATCTCTGATGAACATAGATGCAAAAATTCTCAACAAAATATTAGCAAAGCGAATCCAAAAATACATTTAAAAAATCATTCACCATGATCAAGTTGGATTTATTCTGGGAATGCAACGGTGGTTCAATTAAACAAAAAAAAAAGAAAGAAAGAAAGAAAGAAAGAAAGAAAGAAAGAAAAGAAAAGAAAAGAAAATTACAAGTGTTGGTGAGGATGTGGAGAAATTAGAACACTTGTGCACTCTTAATGGGAATGTAAAATGGTACAGCCACTGTGGAAAGCCAGAGAGAAGTTTCTAAAAAAATTAAAAGCAGAATTACCATGTGATCCAGCAATTCCACTTCTGGATATATAATCAAAAAAATTGAAAGCAGCATCTCAATAAGATACTCGTACATCATGTTCATATCAGCATTATTCACAATAATGAAAACATGGAAGCAACCCAAAAGCCTATAAGTGAATGTATGGATTAGCAAAATGTGGTATATACATACGATGGAATATTATCAGTCTTAAAAATGAAGGAAATTCTGGGGCACCTGGATGGCTCAGGTGGGTGAGCATCCAACTCTTGATTTTGGCTCAGGTCATGATCTCACAGTTCATGGGATCAAGCCTCACATGGGGCTCTGGACTGGCAGTGCAGAGCCTGCCTGGGATTTTCTCTCTCCCCCTCTCTCTCTGCCTCTCCGCTGTTCGTGCTCTCTCGGAAGGAAGGAAGGAAGGAAGGAAGGAAGGAAGGAAGGAAGGAAAGAAGGAAGGAAAGAAGGAAGGGAGGGAGGAAAGGAGAGAAGGAGGAAAGAAAGGAGGGAAGGGGGAAGGAAGGAAGGAAATTCTGACTTAGGCTACAACATGGATGACTCTTGAGAACATTATGCTAAGTGAAATAAGCCAGTCATAGAAAGACAAATATGGTATGATTCTATTTATATGAGGTGCCTAGTATAGCCAAAATCATTGAGACAGAAAGTAGGATAAGGGTTGTATAAGGCTGGGCAGCAGGGGGAATGAGGAGTCATTGCTTAATGGGTATAAAATTTAAATTTTTTCAACATGAAAAGAGCTCTAGAGACGGGTGGTAGTGATGGTTGCCCAATAATGATACCACTGAACTTAAAAATGGTTAAAAGAGAAATTTTATGTTATGTGTATTTTACCACAGTAAAAAAAAAAATTTTTTTTTAAATTTATTTCAAGAGGAGAAGAATCAATCTGCTCCACTTTCTTCCTCCATAATGTTCTGGCCAAGGACTATAATAAATGAGTTCAGTCTGTGAGACTAGCGTCTCTGAGGCCAAAGTGATTAGTGTGATCTTCGGGTGGACAGCGAGCCCCAGTCTCTTATAGCCACCAGTGGTGTCCTTCCCCTTAACTGCTGTTCTCACCATGAGTTTACTCCTGATCATAACCAGGAGCAAGAGAATGTGTCTTCATATTCATGATCTGTACATTAAGACAGACCCCTGCACATATCCCTCTAATACTCTCACCTTAAATATAAGAAGGGAGAATCTTTGTTAATATATCACACTGGGCTCCACTAGTAAATATATTATTGTGATTGTGGGTTTTATTGGGATGATAAAGATTTTTAAATCCTCTTCCTATTATCTTTTTTTAAACTAGTTATAAAAATTCCTTTTATGCAACTGAATACATGTTTTTGTTAACCTCTTTCCTCACCCCCAAATCCTATTAAGATGATAACGAAAGAATAAAAAAGGAATAAATTTATAGCAATAAAAAGACTAAGAGGGGATCCATTAAAGGATTAGAGACTCCAACAAATTTCTGAAAGAAAGCAGAAACATTGGTAGAACATGGCAGAGAAAGCCTTATCCATGAATATTCTGGTAAAGAATATTTTGATGGTGGGGGTTTTGATGGTGGAGGATGACCAGGGAGGCTTTAGCCTTGGATTAAGCAGATAGGAAGATTAAGAATAAAAAAGGGGCTCAAAACAGTAGCGAAGGAGGGGATTTACGGAGAGCCTGACAGCAAAAGAACTGCCCATGGCTGCACTCCCCTGTCTTAGTAATTAGCATATTTACAACAATTGAATATGGGAGTCAAGAAGCATTTAAAAATTTTTTTTAACATTTTATTTGATTATTTGAGAGACACAGACAGATTGTGAGCAGGGGAGGGGCAAAGAGAGAGGGAGAAACAGAATCTGAAGCAGGCTCCAGGCTCTGAGCTGTCATCACAGAGCCCAAAGCAGGGCATGAACTCATGAACCAGGAGATCATGACCTGAGCCGAAGTTGGATGCTCAACCAATTGAGCCAACCAGGCACCCAGAGAAGCATCTTATAATATCAAACAATTTATATTGATTTCAAATTAGCATTTATGTAGAACTAAATTTAATATATATGGAAATGTATATTATATATAATGTATATTCTTTATATTGGATATGGGCTAGTAGATAAATCTTGAAACCTAAAGTAGCAAATGGTTTATTTAAAATACTTAATGTTTGGGGCGCCTGGGTGGCTCAGTCAGCTGAGCGTCCGACTTTGGCTCAGGTCATGATCTCACGGTCTGTGAGTTTGAGCCCCACATCGGGCTCTGTGCTGACAGCTCAGAGCCTGGAGCCTGCTTCAGATTCTGTGTCTCCCTCTCTCTCTGCCCCTCCCCTGCTGATTCTCTGCCTCTCTCTCTGTCAAAAATAAGTAAACATTAAAAAAATAATGTTTTATAACTAAAATTTCAAAACAAATTAAACTTCAGATTTCAAAATTATTTAAAATTTTGATATTTATTAATTATAGTTTGTAATTTTGAATGACAGCACTTGAAAACCACAATTTGTGCCTATTTCATATTTACTTTAATTTACATTTTAGAAAACATTCTAATTATACTTTACAGTTATATACATTTACCTTCAATTTTTATTCCTTTAGATCATTACTTTCAATAGAACACAAATTATCTATAAATTCTGACTACAATATAATCAGCAAGTATGCTAAAATGAAGAAAAGAAAAAGCAACTTAACATATATATAGATATATATATCTATATCTATGTATATGTATATATATGTAATTTTCTGCAGGGATATACAAAAAATAATTAAACCAAGTTATCTGTGATATCTGCTGTCTTTCAGTCATATGGAAACCATGGCTTTAGATGTATTTTTCAATTTAACTATTATGGAGGTATATTTGCAAGGCAAGAGGAGAGAGCATATTTTATTTAAAGGTATGATAGCTCAATATATACCCTTTAAATATTTAGATACATACTGTGTAGGCTTCCATTTGTATTCTTGTCCTGGGCCACGAGTATCAGAAGCAGACCTTCAAAGAGGCTCAAGACAGAGTCCCTAGGAGTCAAATTAATCCACTTGGACAGCCCAGTGGATGCAGCTATGATGGGGGTGAGTACGAAGTGGTGTCAGAACACGAGGGAGGGTGCAGACAGTGCCTTTCATTCCTGTATCTCTAATACAAACATTCCATAAATGTTTGGGGAATAAATAAATGAATGTATACAAGTATGCATGAGGTACTTATACACATAAAGACAATAAATAACAGAACAACAAATATTAGAAACATTGTAAGAAGCCATAAGGGGAGCCTGGGTGGCTCAGTTGGTTGAGCATCTGACTTTGGCTCAGGTCATGATTTCATGGTTTATGAGTTCGAGCCCTGCATCGGTCTCACTGATGTCAGCGCAGAACCCACTTCACATCCTTTGTCCTCTTCTCTCTCTGTATCTACCCCCTGGTTCCTTCTCTCTCAAAAATAATGAAATAAACTTTTTAAAAAAGCCATAAAAGAGTAGAGTAATAGGCAGCATCAGGCATTTGACTTAACATGATTGTAGAAAACATTCATGAGTTCTGAGTTTGTTGATACTTGATTGACCTTCAAGATCATATGAAAATAGCATCAGGAGAATTTAGAATTATGAGCAAGCATGCTAGCAAAAAGATTCTATAATCCTATGATGCTACTCTTAAGCAAGTTTCATATTCTAAACTTGAATATAATTTTTCACCACAAAGTTCTTTCAGCAAATTCACTTGGCAATAAAAATGTAATGAAGAAGCATTACTGCTAATTTTGTCTGAGAAAGCAATAATGATGCTCCAGGTCTTTAAAAGGGTGGTATTGATTTTTAGTGCAATTTCTCATTTCTTTGTGAACAGGACTGGTCTTATATTTCTTCTTCCCTCTATAGGAAAGAAGGACATTTGCAGAATCAGGTATTTCTATCTTTAGACTGACAGAAGATACATTAAGAGTGAGGACATGAGCAGTGGACCCCACAAGTAACAATGAAGTAATGTCTGAAATGTATATTATATCATATCATCTCTATGGATTTACATAATTGATATTTCTCCCAGTGATCATAGAAGATAGATTAAATTCCTTGAGCAGCAGTTTGATTAGAAGGATGTGTGTTTCACTGATAAGCCCTGACCCTAGCTCTGTTGTAGAATCACTTGGGGAGCATTCTAAAAGTACTGTTGTCATGCTCCCCATCCCTAAGGATGAAGAGAGGTGAAAACTTCTGCATTAGGTAGACAGGAATGATCAGTTCTAACTACTTAATAGCAACGAGATGTTAAACAGGGTAAGTGCTGAGGTAATTGATAGTCTCCAGAATGTATTTGGGATGTCCTTAGGAAGAGCACAGAACAAAGGACTGAAGCTCCAAAGAAGGGGCTATTCTGGGCAGGTGGCATGCAGAGAAAGCAGGTCTCCTCTGAGAACAGCCTCTGCCAAGCCAAACAGTAGAAACTTAGGAAAGAGGTCCTTCAATGCCTGTCTTCAAAGCATAATTTGTTTAATTCTGGACTTCTTTGGATCAGAAACCCTGTCTTCTTTATCCTTGTATCACGAGTGGCTACCATGGTACACAGAGCAGGTGTTTAAGAAACACCTGGAAAAAGAATATAAGTGTGAATGAATAAAAAACTGATATTAACAAGGGACTCTTTCTGTTATAATTTTGGTGCTCAAAAGGTACAGAAACAAAACAGTAGGAGGAGACTGGCCCGCATTTGCCAAAGGGAACTGCCAGCTCACGTGTGCAAAGGAAGCGTTTTGAAACTCATATTCCAACGTGTACTTTAAGAGTATCAAAAGGTTAAGGGTGAAGAGGTCAGGAACAGGATTTCCTTGGGGACAAGTGCTAGTATGTTGTGAACACTCCACTTCTATAGGAGAGGATGACAGGAGCTTCAAAAAAAACTGTGAGGGGGTGGGGGGGTGGGTGCCTGGGTGGCTCAGTTGGTTAAACGTCTGACTCTTGTTTTCAGCTCAGCTCATGATCTCATGGTTTGTGAGTTTGAGCCCCACATGAGGCTCTGAGCTGACAGCATGAAGCCTGCTTAGGCTTCCCTCTCTCCTCTTTCTGTCCCTCCCCTGCTCGCTCACTCTGTCTCTCTCACAAAATAAATAAATAAACTTTAAAAGATGAAAAAAAAAAGAAAAAGAAAAAAAGAAAAGAACATGAGCCTAGGAGGCCAGTGGAAATCTACACCTGAGAAACCTCTAAGGCCAGAGGCAAGAGGCAGTTACTGGAAACTGCTCACCTGAAGGGTAAGACGAAGTGGCCAAATGGAAAGGGTCTGCACTCCTAGAGTCTGTCAGAGAAAAGGATGCAAAGATGTCTTCTGGGAACCAGATTGTGGTCCACCTGGAGGCTGCCTTAAGAGAGCTACGCCCAAGAAAGCTCCCTGATGGAGGCAAGTTTGTCTCAATGGAAGGAAACAGGAGGAAACCAGCAGACACAGAAGTCTGAGTGTGAAAGGGTGGGGCTGGGCAGTTTGGGGAGAGATTAGTTGCCTCACATTTATAGAAATTCTAGATGAAAAATGCCAACTATGATGTGTCTCCAGAGAACCCACGAATGCATTACAAGAGAGTCAGTTTTCAAGATCTACCAAGGCCAGTGAGAGTCAGCTTTGACACTCACCAAACCCAGAGTGCCACTTCAGACTACAACAGTCCCAGGAAAGAAGTCCTTCCCCACCCTCACCCTCCCTGAACAACTCTCACACAGGACCTGGGGAAGGATAGTTTCAAAGCATGATACAGAGAAGCCATCTCAGCCACCTTTCCAATTGTAAGTCCAAACTATCAGAGAAAAGAACCTTTAACTTCAAGTTCAGTTTAGAGTTTTAATTATTACACAAAAGTAGATTTTCAAATTCCTGAAATTTAACTGCTTTGCATGTATGTATGTATGTATGTGTGTGTGACCAAGAATAACCAGAAGACTCATCATCTACATGCAAGTGGAAAAGGTTCTGTGTCTACCAGAAATAGTGTTCACAGGAAAGAAAGAAGCAACCTACCACCACCTGGGTTTGACCAAAGGAATAAAATTGCTTTATGACTATACTGTATTCAGTATATTGACTCTTGTTCAGTGCAGTGGGTACACTGGTTAAGGTTTGAATTCAGAAAATTACTGTTGGTTTTTAAAAAACAGATTTTCCGAATTTTAAAAAGTTTATTATCTAGATATTCTCAGTGTTTCTCAAACCATTACGTAGGATATCCACGAGTCATTTACAGATTATGCAGATTGTACATTGGTACTTTTCAATTAATGATGGTGAGTGAACAAGGAACGCAATGCCATGTTTGAGAAGGCTGATTCTGGACTCAGAGTCCAGGGTGTGAAATAATGCTTCCCACTAGCTAAGCCACCAATCACTTGTTTTACCATAAGTGATTGATTAGATGGCACCTTAGTTTGTAGGGAAGTAAGTAAGGAAAAGTCATTGGTGTAACAAAAGTAGGTAGCTTTGGGGGGGGTCTGACAATTACTTGGAATAATCTTGAATGTTTCACTTCAATATATGACATATTTCTATTGTGTCCATTTGACCTTATGCCTCAGTGGGCCTGAAAGTGCCCAGCTCATACTAGACATCTCTGATCACATAGCTACTTGATCATGATCATGATCATGTATTTACTTAGTTTCTATAAGGGCCCAGTAGCATTCCAGGAACTTATTTTGGAATGATGGACAATTATCTGACGCAAATGGCATGACACTGTTTCCAGAACCTTAAGAGTCTGTGCTGTAAATATCCTACTGGGGCTTCCCAGAGACTCCACACTGTAACCCAATGTACCAAGGACATTTGGAGCACCAGGGGATATACTCAAGAAGTCATTTCAACCTATTGTAGAGTCTTCTCTTTCTTTGGAACCTACTCAAAACTGATAGGCTTCCAAATCAGACAAATGAGTTGGAGCACAATTCCAAGGAGAGGTATATCCTAAATCCCAAATCCAAAGAGGCCTACCAAGAGCTCTGTGAGATACAGTGATTTGTTTGTGTAGGAAGTTCAAGGTATAATGACTTACCCTTTATTTTGGAAGGGATGTCTGGGTATGCTGCATTTTGTTGGACCCTTAGAAACTTCATCAATGACAGACCCCTAAATCCTTATAGGATTTATCTCATACAAAGACATATGTCTTATCAAGGTAACCAGAACACTTGACATACTCTGCTCTCAGGTTTAATTAATATATCAACAATATGATAGACCACATTGGAATGTCCAGATGCAATTTGAGCCTATATTAAGACACAGAGCAGAAGAGTGAATATGGCCCTGAGGGAATCATCTGAATGCTTAATGCTCTCCATTCCTTCCTCCCAATACATATTAAGGAAAAGATCATCAACAGGTTAATAGCTACATATCAAGAGATTATTTAAACCCTGCCTTTCTGGCTTTCATACCTTGCCCTGAATTGGTGGTTTCATACCTTGCCCTGAATTGGTGTTTGAACAACTTAGCCTATTGTTGTTTTTTTTTTTCTTTTAGCACAATCAATAGCACTTAACAACAATCAATGCAACTCCACAGGTAGATAAAATCATTAAGTATCTTTCAAATGCTAGAGAGAATGCATAAGGCAGTGCATCCCCTCTGACCGTATCTTCTCCCAACTCACCACTCATGAGCATACTAATAATTTTTATGTTTTAGTGTGCCAAGGCTGGTTACCAGCTCACACTTATATCCAGTAGTCAGTTCCTTATCATCCAGTGAGTGACCCACTAATAAGGCCCATCCTGAGAATCTGCTCCTTAGGATCATGGCATCAAAGTCTTGTTTTGAAGCACAGAGATACAGATTCAAAAGCAAACAGTTATACCGCATGGTGACTATAGTTACCTGTAACTATAATACTATATAATATATAATACTATATATTACTATATATATTAGTATATATATATTAGTATATATACACTATATATTAGTATATATATATACTAATATATATATTATAACATATATAATATATATATTAGTATATATATAATATATATTATAATATATATATAATATATATAATATATAATACTATAATAATACTGTATTATATATTTGAAAGTTGCTAAGAGAGATCTTAAAAGTACTCATCACAAGAAAAAAAATGTGTAACTATGTGTGGTGATGGATGTTAGCGAGACTTACTGTGGTGATCACTTCATAATATATACATATATTGAATCATTATGTTGCACACCTGAAACTATTACATGTTCAGGGTTCTAGAAAAATGCCATATATAACTAATAAAAATATATGTCAATTTTCTCTCAGTTTTAAAAGGCAAATAGTTTATTTGGAGGTGCAGGGTATGGTACTGCTAAGGGATTGGTGGGGTGATGACAAAGAAGAAAAGGCAGCCAAGAAAGAATGCATTGTGAAAACAACTTCTATCATAGGAGACTGGAGCATAAGCCCATGGCAGGGAGGGGAGCAAAAAATCTTGGAAATGGAATGAAACACACAACTCAGATTTGTCCCATTTGAGGAACAAGAGAGCTGAGCCATGTGGACACCAACTGCCATCAGTCTTTGGATCAAGCTGTTCACTCTCTGTCATTTCTAGCCTGGTAGCACAAGAGGGAAATACTTAATGGGTTTCTGGATAAAGCACCCAAGCACAGGGATGCGGACACTGGACGTCTGATGTTGGTTTAAGCACATGAGATTAAGTAAGGTTGAGGGACATGGGTGGGGCACTGAAGCCCCACTACATATGAGGAGGCTGAGAGAGTGAACCATGAAAAGAACCAGGTTTTACAAAAATAATATAAAAACAGGGAGGGGGACAAAACAGAAGAGACTCATAAATATGGAGAACAAACTAAGGGTTACTGGAGGGGTTGTGGGAAGGGGGATGGGCTAAATGGGGAAAAGGTACTAAGGAATCTACTCCTAAAATCATTGTTGCACTGTATGCTAACTAATTTGGATGTAAATTTTAAAAAGTAAAAAATAAAATTAAAAAAAAAAGAAATAGGTTTTAGGGGATATAATATAAATATTTTTGATACATTGAGTTTGAGGTGCCTCAGTGATATACAAGGAGATACATCTGAAAAGTATTTGACCTTAGGAGGGAGAAGTGAACTTTGAAAAGAGGTCTGGAAATTTAGGAGGCTTTATAATAAGAGGTGTTTGAAACCATGACTGTGAAAGCAATCAATCAGTTTGGGGAAAACTGGAGATGGAACACCGAAGAATCTCTCTATTTAAGGGTAGATGAAGGAGAGATAGGGGGAGGGGGGAATGGAATGGGGAGGGAGACAGGGAAGGAAAGGAAAAGACAAATGTGGAAGAGGAGTGTATTAGAAGTCAGAGGAAGTAGAGCAATTCAAGTTCAACAATGTCAGATGGATTATCTTGGTCAGGGTTATTTCATTTTTCTGTACTTGAGTCTCACTAAAAGCAAGTAGGGATATCAATCTTTATTCCATTTTCACTGCTATACTTACAGAATCCCTTAGGTTATAATAAAGACTTGTGAGTTCTTTGGGCTACAGGAGTATGATTCCTTATTAATTTTACTACTGCTCACCAATCACCTGAAAAGATTTCCTTGACTGAGGGAAACAATTAGCCTTTTATATGCCCTTACTTCCTTTGCTGTAAAATGAGTTCCTTGGTGAAAACAAATGTTACGTGGGACACCATAATGGTGAATAAAGATTTTGTATAAGTCCATGAATATTGCTGTTAGCAGAAGCATAGTCATCAGGGAAGGCAAATTCATATCCATATCCAGAATGAGTGTCAATTTCAGTGATAAGAAATCATTGCCTTCTCCTTGATGGGGATATATATACAGTCATATATATATATTATATATATATATATATATATATTATATATATATATACACATATATATAAATATATAATATATATAAAATAAAATATATATATATATATAAAATAAAATATATATATATATATTTTTTTGTCTTGTGTGTGTGAAGCATCTCAAGATGGTCAGGTAGATACATAGATTGAGACAGTTTTATTTAATTGGAATCTACTTTGTTACTTCCTGGTTAGGCCAAAACATACCTCATGAAGCACAGGTTGGGGTTCTTTGATATGGGATACAATTCAGAAAGGCTTTTCAGCCTTGAAAAATTGGGAAATCTTGGATTTGAGAGATCTTTGCTGTAATAGAAAATTTTTTTCATTCAACCTAAGAAGCCATGGCAATTTCCATTTCCCAGCAAGCAAAAACAGAGTGATCAATTCTGAATAGAATCTCTACTGAGAGAGCATTTTAATCAACCAGAATGAGTACAGAGCAGCTGGCTCACCACCAAAAATTCACAGACATGTTTGCACCCAATTGGAAAACAGCAAACATCAGGCACCAGGCCAGGTCCATTTGGTGTATTAATTTCTTTGTCTAAAATAGATCTTGGGGACAAACTTATTTTTTTCCTACCCTCATCCACAAAAATCCTTCTACTTTTCTTTCTATCATTTAGACTATCAGGACGGAATGATCTCAAACCCAGTTTACAACAATCAAGATAGTTTTAATGCCCTATGGCATTTCTGTGTACAAAACTACAGACCAAGAATAGAAAGGGAAAGAGAGGGTATGGGTGATGAGAATAAGCAGGTGGGAATCTAATTTCACCTCTTTACCAATTCCCCTCATTTTTAAGTTAATTAGAATCATTCATTTGACTTTGAGCATGTGACTATAATGTAGAGATCTCAACAGTAAAACTTGTATACCTAAATGAAGGCAGATGCCATGGAAGAGATATAATTATTCCAGGGATATTACCATTGTTCAAAAATATTTTTGAATTCCTTCTTCAGAATCTCTCTCAAGGCCATTGGGAAATTCAATCTTACAGACCCAACTCACATTTAACAGGAAAATATTTCTCAATTTATATCTGGCTTGACTCTGAATGACTTTTGGCAGCTTTAGAAATTAAAATTCAGCCTCAAAAGACATTTTGCCATCTCTGAGGATTCTCAAAACACTATGTCTATGAGGGATACTCCAAATGTGATTTCCAAATATATTTTTGACCAATTATAATATCGTTAGAAAAAGTAACCATCTTGAAGGGACTACTTCAAAAGAGGTAGTATTCTTTTGAATGTAGAAGTTCTCGTATGTTTGCTAAAAGTTAGTCATATTACTTTGTAATATTTATCATTTTATAATTTATCAAAGTGGGAAGCAACTTTCTAATTCTTCTCCTCACAGAGTCTTTCTGGAAACCATAGCATATTTGAGTATTAGTAATTATTAAACTCACTGGTGATGGCATATTCCTTAGAAGTGTTCTCTTTATACCATCTTCTGGGTTTTTTTTTAATTTTTTAATGTTTATTTCTTTTTGACAGAGAGAGAGAGAGACAGAGCATGAGTAGGGGAGGGGCAGAGAGAGAGGGAGACAAAGAATCCAAAGCAGGCTCCAGGCTCCGAGCTGTCAGCACAGAGCCTGACGGGGGGCTCGAACTCACAGACCGCAAGACCATGACCTGAGCCGAAGTTGGACGCTCAACCGACTGAGCCACCCAGGCACCCCTACCATCAGCTGTTTAACTAAGTTCAATTATGTTTACTTACAGGGTATGTGCCATGAAACACTAGATCCATAAGATAAAACACAGGTTCCATAATGGAATAAATTTAAGAAGTGCAGCCTACTATATTCCCTCTTGGATATACACCATGCATATAAACAGGTTAGTGGTGCCCCAGAGCCTAGGTGGTTTCATCAAGAGAGGCTTTTCAGGGCAACTGGGTGGCTCAGCTGGTTAAGCATCTGACTTTGGCTCAGGTCATGATCTCACAGTTTGAGTTCGAGCCCCCGCATCAGGCTCTTTGCTGTGGGAACACGCTTCAGATCCTCTGTCCCCCTCTCTCTCTGCCCCTCCACTGCACTCTCTCTCAAAACTAAATAAACATTTTAAAAAATTATTATTTAAAAAAAAAAGATTCAGGTCTTTCTCCCACAATTCTTATCTCTCCTTCTTTTCCCCAACTCAGTGGTAAATGGAACCATTATTCTTCCAGTTGCTTAAGCTAAATAAAATCCTTAGAATCATCCTTGACTTCCCCTTTCTCTTAAAACCATCTCCAATCCATCCAGAAATCCTGCTGGGTCTAATTAAAAATAAATTTGTCACCCTCTTGCCATCACCACCACCATCACTTTGGTTCAAGTCACCACCAACTCTCTTCTAAACTGTTAAACCATGTTAGCTGTGGGCTTTTCATAAATGGCCTTTATGATCTTTAAGTATGTTCCTTCTATCCCGACTTTCTCAAGGGTTTTTATTAAGAAAGGGTGCTGGATTTTGTCAAAGGCCTTTTCTGCATCGATTGACAGGATCATATGGTTCTTCTCTTTTTTTTTGTTAATGTGATGTATCACGTTGATCGATTTGCGAATGTTGAACCAGCCCTGCATCCCAGGAATGAATCCCACTTGATCATGGTGAATAATTCTTGTTATATGCTGTTGAATTCGATTTGCTAGTATCTTATTAAGAATTTTTGCATCCATATTCATCAGGGATATTGGCCTGTAGTTCTCTTTTTTTACTGGGTCTCTGTCTGGTTTAGGAATCAAAGTAATACTGGCTTCATAGAATGAGTCTGGAAGTTTTCCTTCCCTTTCTATTTCTTGGAATAGCTTGAGAAGGATAGGTATTATCTCTGCTTTAAATGTCTGGTAGAACTCCCCTGGGAAGCCATCTGGTCCTGGACTCTTATTTGTTGGGAGATTTTTGATAACCGATTCAATTTCTTCGCTGGTTATGGGTCTGTTCAAGCTTTCTATTTCCTCCTGATTGAGTTTTGGAAGAGTGTGGGTGTTTAGAAATTTGTCCATTTCTTCCAGGTTGTCCAATTTGCTGGCATATAATTTTTCATAGTATTCCCTGATAATTGTTTGTATCTCTGAGGGATTGGTTGTAATCATTCCATTTTCATTCATGATTTTATCTATTTGGGTCATCTCCCTTTTCTTTTTGAGAAGCCTGGCTAGAGGTTTGTCAATTTTGTTTATTTTTTCAAAAAACCAACTCTTGGTTTCGTTGATCTGCTCTACAGTTTTTTTAGATTCTATATTGTTTATTTCTGCTCTGATCTTTATTATTTCTCTTCTTCTGCTGGGTTTAGGCTGCCTTTGCTGTTCTGCTTCTACATCATCCTCAACGGGGAAAAACTGAGAGCTTTTTCCCTGAGATCAGGAACACGACAGGGATGCCCACTGTCACCGCTGTTGTTTAATATAGTGCTGGAAGTTCTAGCATCAGCAATCAGACAACAAAAGGAAATCAAAGGCATCAAAATTGGCAAAGATGAAGTCAAGCTTTCGCTTTTTGCAGATGACATGATATTATACATGGAAAATCCGATAGACTCCACCAAAAGTCTGCTAGAACTGATACATGAATTCAGCAAAGTTGCAGGATACAAAATCAATGTGCAGAAATCAGTTGCATTCTTATACACTAACAATGAAGCAACAGAAAGACAAATGAAGAAACTGATCCCATTCACAATTGCACCAAGAAGCATAAAATACCTAGGAATAAATCTAACCAAAGATGTAAAAGATCTGTATGCTGAAAACTATAGAAAGCTTATGCAGGTAATTGAAGAAGATATAAAGAAATGGAAAGACATTCCCTGCTCATGGATTGGAAGAATAAATATTGTCAAAATGTCAATACTACCCAAAGCTATCTACACATTCAATGCAATCCCAATCAAAATTGCACCAGCATTCTTCTCGAAACTAGAACAAGCAATCCTAAAATTCATATGGAACCACAAAAGGCCCCGAATAGCCAAAGTAATTTTGAAGAAGAAGACCAAAGCAGGAGGCATCACAATCCCAGACTTTAGCCTCTACTACAAAGCTGTCATCATCAAGACAGCATGGTATTGGCATAAAAACAGACACATAGACCAATGGAATAGAATAGAAACCCCAGAACTAGACCCACAAACGTATGGCCAACTCATCTTTGACAAAGCAGGAAAGAACATCCAATGGAAAAAAGACAGTCTCTTTAACAAATGGTGCTGGGAGAACTGGACAGCAACATGCGGAAGGTTGAAACTAGACCACTTTCTCACACCATTCACAAAAATAAACTCAAAATGGATAAAGGACCTGAATGTGAGACAGGAAACCATCAAAACCTTAGAGGAGAAAGCAGGAAAAGACCTCTCTGACCTCAGCCGTAGCAATCTCTTACTCGGCACATCCCCAAAGGCAAGGGAATTAAAAGCAAAAGTGAATTACTGGGACCTTATGAAGATAAAAAGCTTCTGCACAGCAAAGGAAACAACCAACAAAACTAAAAGGCAACCAACGGAATGGGAAAAGATATTTGCAAATGACACATCGGACAAAGGGCTAGTATCCAAAATCTATAAAGAGCTCATCAAACTCCACACCCGAAAAACAAATAACCCAGTGAAGAAATGGGCAGAAAACATGAATAGACACTTCTCTAAAGAAGACATCCGGATGGCCAACAGGCACATGAAAAGATGTTCAACGTCGCTCCTTATCAGGGAAATACAAATCAAAACCACACTCAGATACCACCTCACGCCAGTCAGAGTGGCCAAAATGAAGAAATCAGGAGACTATAGATGCTGGAGAGGATGTGGAGAAACAGGAACCCTCTTGCACTGTTGGTGGGAATGCAAACTGGGGCAGCCACTCTGGAAAGCAGTGTGGAGGTTCCTCAGAAAATTAAAAATAGACCTACCCTATGACCCAGCAATAGCACTGCTAGGAATTTATCCAAGGGATACAGGAGTACTGATGCATAGGGGCACCTGTACCCCAATGTTTATAGCAGCACTCTCAACAATAGACAAATTATGGAAAGAGCCTAAATGTCCATCAACTGATGAATGGATAAAGAAATTGTGGTTTATATACACAATGGAATACTACGTGGCAATGAGAAAAAATGAAATATGGCCTTTTGTAGCAACATGGATGGAACTGGAGAGTGTGATGCTAAGTGAAATAAGCCATACAGAGAAAGACAGATACCATATGGTTTCACTCTTATGTGGATCCTGAGAAACATAACAGAAACCCATGGGGGAGGGGAAGGAAAAAAAAAAAAAAAAAAGAGGTTAGAGTGGGAGAGAGCCAAAGCATTAGAGACTGTTAAAAACTGAGAACAAACTGAGGGTTGATGGGGGGTGGGAGGGAGGGCAGGGTGGGTGATGGGTATTGAGGAGGGCACCTTTTGGGATGAGCACTGGGTGTTGTATGGAAACCAATTTGACAGTAAATTTCATATATTAAAAAATAAAAAAAAATAAAAAAATAAAAAAATAAAAAAAATAAAAAAAAAACTGAGAACAAACTGAGGGTTGATGGGGGGTGGGAGGGAGGGCAGGGTGGGAGGGAGGGCAGGGTGGGTGATGGGTATTGAGGAGGGCACCTTTTGGGATGAGCACTGGGTGTTGTATGGAAACCAATTTGACAGTAAATTTCATATATTAAAAAATAAAAAAAATAAAAAAAAAATAAAAAATATCCTGGACTAAAAAAAAAAAAAAAAAAAAAAGAAATACAACTTCAGACAAATTAATTGACCTTTCTAAGTCTCAATTTTCTCATCTGTGCAATGGGCATGACAATGTTCCTCCTACATAAGGCTTTTAAGGGGATTAAATAAGATACGCCTGTGATGCGATGAACAGTTAGCAGCACCCAATAAAATGAAAAAGAATGTCAAAAAAATAAAAATAAAAAAAATAAACTGTTAAACCAGCCTCCTAACTTGTTCCCCTACTTTTGCCCTTCTCCCCTTCAGTCTGCTGTCAACATAGCAACCCAAGTTATGTCACTCCTCTGTCCATGCACCACCAATGTGTTGCTATGTAACTCAACATAAAAGCCAAAGTTCCAATGATGACCTTCATATGATCTACCACAGATGGTCTGTTTTTCTGCTCCCCCAGACTTCTTCCTATCTCTACCCCATCTCTTTTATCTCCTTTCCTATCACTCTCCTCTTAGATTAATCCACTCCTGTAATACCGGCTTCTTCACCATTTCTGGAATACACCAGGCATACTCATATCAGCTTTTATATTTACTCTTCCCTTAAATATTCCTTCTCCAGATATCTGCATTGCTCACCTCCTCACTTCTTTCAGGTTTCTACAAAAATGTCAT
Organism: Panthera leo; assembly: GCF_018350215.1. NCBI lineage: Eukaryota > Metazoa > Chordata > Mammalia > Carnivora > Felidae > Panthera > Panthera leo. Next base: position 140,000,255 of record NC_056679.1, on the reverse strand, counting down.
CTTATTAAAGAAGGCTTAATAAGACCACCATGGTTTCCATGACCACCATCCTATATAATCTTCCCCCTGACCTCCTCACCACAGACTGTCACTCTGTATTTTCTTACCTCGCTTTGTTTATCCTTATGGCACTTATCACCACTCAGCATATCATATCTCCATTTATGTATTTATTATGTGTTTCCCTACAAGGATGTAAGCTGTCCTACATCCTATTCTTAGGATGTATTACAGCCTATTCTTAGGCATTCCAGTGGAATTCTCCTAGGGTCCAGGATGGTAGTTGGCACAGTGGGTTCTCAATAAACACTTGTTGAATAAATAAATATATGAATGTTTCTGAGAGATCTTGAATGTTTAAGATCTTATCTTAAACAGATAAACCTGTTTAATCATCATTCTGAATCATATGTATCTACAAAACCATATTTTAAAGCATAATACCTAGTAGCAGCTTATTGAACACACTTTAGAAACTCATGAATATGATACAGCCCTGCCCTACATATGCTGCCAATCTAGTGAGGGAGATAAAACATAAAGAGAGAATCTGATATAACATAGTGATGAAATAGATGTATATAAAGGCTGCTGTGAAGGTACAGGATAAAGCCATTTGATTGAAGCGGTCTCTGGGAGGGCTGTTTTGAAGAGGGAATTCCTGATGATGCTCCTATAAAAATATGCTTCTGTAACTGGCCATTATGTAAATGTGCAAGTTATTGTTAATTAATAGTTTTCACTGACATGTTATGGGGTGGAATAAGACCACTACCCTTGCTAAAAGCTTGGAAAACACAAAAAAACATAATTTGGGGGCCCTTTTAATAAAAGCAAGATAAAGGAGGAGACAAGTGTTACTTAGCTCAGTAATGCCCAAGGTGATTATTTTGTAAGGAGAAGTTTTAAAAAAAAAATGTTAATAAGGGGTTATACCTTTCTCATGTGAGAAAGGATGTTTCAGTCACTCGAAAAAAAATGTATTTGCTGTAGTCAGATACACTTTGCCCCTAGGTAACTCAGAAGGAAATGAGCTATGGCTGCTACTGGTGGAACTAGGTATGAGGACACTCTACAGACCAAAGTACATGTCTTTGTCTGCATTCATACCCAGCAAAGCATGAGTAGAAGAAATCTTTCAGTATTCAGAGTCTTAAGCACCAGACATTTTACAACACAAGGAGTTTTAGGACTATGAAGCCTCCCTAATGTAAAAGGGGTAGTTTTCCAAGACAGAAGGTGGGGAAAATAGGTAGTAGAGAGTGGGTTCTAAATTGGGACTCAAAAAATAAAACAAAAGTGAGATAAAAAAGAATATGAAATGGGTATTCACTCCAAAGGCAAAATTTGGGGCCCTTGCTCTTCCTCAGCACCATTCCCAGAGGGATTATGTTAGTTGGATGAAGACACAACTCCTAATCCTCATGCTCTGCACTGATGAAGATGTTCTAATGGACATCTATCTTTATTCTCACTGGCCCCTCCAAATTCTCCCTACTTTTGGAAATTCCCAATTGTACAAAACTTTGTAGGAGTCCAATTAAAGAAGTCAAGAGCTATGCAAGACTACCTCTCCTCATCCCTGAAAATTAAGACATGGTCACAGCCAGACCCAGCCAAACAGATTTTCATACTTGGATCTTTCAGTTTGGGAGCAATATATGCAAAGATAAAATATTAGTAATAAACACTATGTTTTAATTTTTATTATTAATTAAAATACAGGAAATTTCTCTCATTTCATTATATAGCTCCTTCAGTTCTCACAAATGGGTAGAATCATGTACCTATGACCACAATTAAGATAAAGAACAGTTCTATCAATGCACCCTGCCCCAAACTCCTTCATGTTGTCCCTTTGTAGTCAAACCCTCACCCTGGCAACCACTAATCTGGTCTCTTTTTCTACAGTTTTGATTTTCCATAATGTCATATATATGGAATCATAAAATATTTAAACTTTTGAGACTGTCCTGTTTCACTTAAAATAATACACTTGAATTCATTTATTTCTTTAGGTGTATATTCATTTATTTCTTTAGGTCATTCATTTTTATTACTGTGTAATATTTCATTGTAATTCATATGGTAATGCAAAGGCCCTGGAATAGTTAAAAAATTTTCAAAAAAGGAGAACAAAGTTGGGAGATTCATAAAACCTTATTTCAAGACTGACTATAAATCTACAGTAATTAAGATACTATGGAACTGGTGAAAGGATAGCCATATAAATCCATGGAACTGACTAGAGAGTTAAGAAATTAACCCACATAAATATAATTGATTTTTGACATAGATATACAGGCAATCCAATGGAAGAATGATGATCTTTTTAAGAAAAAGTGCTGGAACAAGTGCCTGTCCATATGCAAAAATATGAAAACTTTACTTTGACCTCACAATTTATTCTTTTAATATCTGTAAAGTCTGTAGTGATATCTCCTCTTTTCATTCCTGATTTTGGTAATATGTATCTTCTCCCTTTTTTTCTTCACCAATTTAGGGGGAGGTTTACTAATTTTTTTAATCTTCACAAAGAAGCAGATTTTAGTTTCATTGATGTTATTGTCTGCAGTTTTTATTTATCTTTTTCATTTCCATTTTTCTGGGTGGTTTGGATTTTTGTTCTAGCTTTTTGACATGAAAGCTTAGAATATTACTAAAGCCTTTCCTTAGTCTCTCTTTTCTAACATAAGCATTTAATGCTCTTATTTTCACTCTAAGCAGTGCCTTACTCACCTCCCATAAATTTTGGCATGTATTGCTTTCCTCTTAACTTTATTCAAAATACACTCTAACTTCCCCTGTGACATCTTCTTTGATCCATTAATTATTTAAAAATCTGTTATTTAATTTTCAAACATCTGATGATTTTCCAGACATCTTTCAGTTATTTATTTCTTACGTAATTTCTTTTTTTTTAATTTTTTAATGTTTATTTATTTATTTATTTATTATTTTTTTTAAATTTATTTTTGGGACAGATAGAGACAGAGCATGAACGGGGGAGGGGCAGAGAGAGAGGGAGACACAGAATCGGAAACAGGCTCCAGGCTCCGAGCCATCAGCCCAGAGCCCGACCCGGGGCTCGAACTAACGGACCGCGAGATCCTGACCTGGCTGAAGTCGGACGCTTAACCGACTGCGCCACCCAGGCGCCCCAATGTTTATTTATTTTTGAGAGAGAGAGAGACAGAGAGAGACAGAGCACGTGTAGGAAAGGGTCAGAGAGAGAGGGAGATGCAGAATCCGAAGCAGGTTCCAGGCTCTGAGCTGCCAGCCCAGAGCCCAATGCGGGGCTCACACTCACAAAACGTGAAATCATGACCTGAGCTGAGGCTGGACGTTTAATCAACTGAGCCACCCAGGTACCCTCTTATATAATTTCTTTATGGCCAGAGAACATACTTTGTATGACTTCAATTCTTTAATTTTTTAATGTTTGCTCTAGAGTTGAAGATATGATCCATCTTGGTGAATGTTCCATGTGCACTTAACAATAATGTGTTTTAGTAGTTGTTGCCTGAAAATTTCTATAAATATCAATTATGTCAAGTGGATTGATAGTTTTGTTCAGGTCTGCAGATTCTATATTTTTTAGTTCTAACATTTCTGTTTGTTTCTTTTTTATAACTTTTACTCTACTGAAAATTTCTATCTTCCCATTCCTTTCAAGAATGTTCACCATCACTTCATGGAACATGGTTATTATAACTTCTTTAGGTATTTTTTCTGGTAATTCCAACACGTGGGTCATCTTAATGTTACCTTCTGTCAATTCTGTTGATGATTGTTTCCTGAATTTTTGTGGGTTGTTTTGTTTTTGTTTGCATGTTGGTCATTTGTTTTGATTCTTGTATATTGAGTAATTGTGGATTCTATAATGAGCATCTGAATATTATGTTGTAGGCACTGGACCCTATTAAAATCATCTGAAGAATGTGTGTGAATGTGGGTTTTTTAAAGCAAACCACCAACCAGGTCCGTTTTGAACCACAAAGTCTATTTTGCCTTCTGAGCATATTAGTCCCAATATTAGCTTATTTTTAAAGGTTTCACTATGCTGTTTGGGTCTACCTGGTGAAGACCTGAAAGCATGGGACCTGGTCAGGTTTTTTATGTAGCAATTTATTTTTTGAAATCTTTACTGTTTCCTTGTGTCTGGCCTACATGTGCCCAACTTGGAGGTGAGCCAAGACCTAATGTTGGTTTGTGCTAGAATTAAGGGATCCTCATCTCTAGTCTTCTCTTTCTGGCATTTCTCCTGCACTCTGGTTCACAGTGACACATTTTTTCCAGTTCCCTTGGCTAGAAAGATGGGGCCTCCTGTGCTTTGTACAGTTCCACATAACTGGCACTGCTTTCAGAATAAAGAAGGAAGAATAATAAAATAGAAAAATAAAGAGATTCCCCCATACTCTTTGGACAAAAGAGGTCCCTTTCATCAGTTCCTTTAGCTTCAAACTCGGTCTTCTCTTGGGGTTAAAAGTGCCTTCATCACAGTGATGGCAGTACAGTGCCATGTCTGAGGCTGGCCCTGAGTCAGAACTAGAAGGGCAGAAAAATCAGAAGAAAAAAAAAAGTTATTTCTACACTCGGGAAATCACAGATCACTTTTCCTGGTCTCCTAGATAAATGATTTCTCCCAGTATTTCTCTGTCAGCACTTGCTGCCCAGTTGTACATGCCAGCCTGAACCCAATTCAAATCCAGTAGTCGAAGGAGAAAAAACAAAAACAACAAAAAAGAAACTCCTCTTTGCTACAGGTTGTTAATCAAGTTTTGACTTCATTGTCCATTTTCCATATTAATCCTTACTTTTCAAAGTCCTTTTGTCTGCTGTCCAGAGTTTTAGCTGGGATCAGTAAAGAGGTAGACTGTAATCTACAGATTCCACCTTGGCCAGGAATTTCAGTAATAAACACTTCTTTGCCCAATCAACAAGGAGCAATTTAGTTGTTCGGTAGATAGATAGATAGATAGATATCAGTGAAGAAGTTCTAAGGACTAGATAAATGAATACTAATTTCCCAAAATATTTTCCTGTAAGCCAAAAAGGCAACTAAATTAAACTATACTATACTCGTAAAAACACAAAGGTGAATGTGGACAAACAATTAGAGTAAGCAAGGAAGCAGTTTTTCCAAGTTCTTCGTCAACATTCAAATTTTCTTGTTTTCTTTTGTTTTGCAACAATTCATGTCCTCCACCATTTTTTTCATGTATAAACACTGATATACTTCTGTTCAAGTAAGTTAATTCTCCCATATCCACATACCTTTTGGCAGCAATACAAAGTTCTCTTGTTAAAGCAAAGAAGGGTGATGGTGCCCATAAAAAGGATGGTGGAGGAGGTATTTATTACATATCAGAATGAGTACTGGCACCTCCAAATGAGTCTATAACAAAAAGAGGAAGCCCAGAGTGCGGTGTTAGGAAAAAAACTATTTCAAAATCACTGTCCCATATTTTAAGACAATAAAACTGAAGTCAAGAGAGGTGAAGTGTTTTGTTCAAGGTCAACCATCCACCTGCTTGTTTCTCACATCTCCAAATTTAGCATATCAGTTACAGATGGAGTGGTTCATTTTGAGAAATACTGCTTTGTGATTTGGAAGTTTGTAGACTGTGAATCTTTTACAATGTTGAGCAGACAGGGTGGGAAAATCAAAGATACAAAATAGGGGTAGAGGAATAAGAGAAATCATGAGGCAAAAGAGGGGAGAATATTGCATCCTGAAAAAAGGAGAAAGAAGAGGAGATATAGGAAAGCAGAAAAAACTGCCCTTATGACATGATTGTTTTAAGGTCCACAGCCAACTCTATCGGGAACAAAATATTTTTGCCATTTGGGAGTAAAACCCCTTAAAAATAATGTACATCAACAGTTGTACCCACTTAAAAGCCAATTGCCAATTTAAAAGTATTTAAATTATTTTATTTCTCAAGCAGTACTCTAGACTACTTCATTCACAGCCTCATGAATTGTTAGCTAGACCCTGCTCCTGAAGGACCATATTCTTTGTTAGCTTTCACATTAAAATATGGTCTTGCTCATGTAGAGAATTCTGGAGCTGTGCTAACAAGCACCTCTAGACTCAGCCCTGTGCAGAGATAGCCAAATTTTCTAACCCCAGTCAGGCTTCTGGGTTCTTGCTTAATTGAATAATACAATGCCAATATTTACAACAGAATCTTCCTTTAATCCAGAACCCTGAAAATAGAGAATGAATAAAAATAATTTGATAAGTTTAATCATGTCAAGAAGTTCCTGACCTAAACACTTTAATATGTCTCCTCTCCCAGAGTATTCGAGTTTTAAGAAGAAAATCTAGATGATACTATGCTTTAGTCCTTAGGAATAAATTGTGGATGATGGAAATTTACATATCCTGACACAGGTTTAGGTACAGCTGTAGGAAAGGCCAAAGAAACAATAGTTTAAACAAGATAGTGGTTTGTTTCTCTGTCACATAACTGACAGGTAACCTAGGCTCATGAAACTGCTTCATGATGCTGGAGACCCCCACTCATGGCCCAATACTTTGAGCAAACAGCTTCAATCTCATGACCTAATGTGGCTGCTGCAATTCTGACCATCACATCTAAATTCTACCTTGTAGGCAGTGGAGAAAAGACACGGAGATCACACACCTTTCTTTTTAAAAGAATAACCAAAGGTGCATAGAGTTTCATCAACCGTAACAAATGAACCACTTTGGTGGGGAATGTTAATAATGAGGAGGCTATACATGCATAGGATAGGCAATATATGGGAAATCCCTGTATCTCCCACCTCAATTCTTGTATGAACCTAAAACTGCTCTAAAAGATAAATTCTATAAAAATGATAGGAGAAAGGAAGGAAAGAAGGAAGGAAGAAGGAGAGATTATAATAAGGTACTTTAAATATACAAGCTAGAGGGTCTTAGGGAAGTAATAAAGCAAGCATAAAGTTACATTTAAAAAATATTCTTGTGACCTAAGGGTTATCCACTCATTTATGAAGTAACAAAAGATTAAGACTCTCCTGCAATGTAAATCCATTCATTTAGTAAACCTTCCAATCTTGTTTTCTTATCATGAGATAGTGCTGTAACTACTATAAGGATTATTTGCCCTTTCCTCTAACCCTCTTGTATTGATTTAGTACAAAGCAACTCTAATAAGCGAAGGGCAGTTATACTCTTAAGTAAGAAACATGCCCATTAAGAAGTCAGTCAAGTGTAACCACGACTCTTGTCTCTGAGATAGTTTTTGCAAATTGTGGTTGGCCTGTAAATCTTGTTGGGAACCAAGAAGATCATTAACTGGTAGGAAACAATTTTAGTCCCATTAAAGCAAAGGTATCTGACTGATATTAAGAAAAGCAAAACCTGAAGGCACAGGTGAATGAAAGCACCAAATATCAGTTGATTTGTATTTGTTATATAAACATGTATGGAATGCATTTTATGTGCTAAGCATAGTGCTAGTACTAGGGATGCACTGATGAAAAAGCAAGGTCTCTCTCTTCAGAGAGCTTATAGTCTTCAGGTGGGGATACTCTTACACATAGGAATTCAACGTGGGATGACAATTGTAGGACTAAAGTTTTATTCCCAAGTCAGAGACCTTGGGTAGAAATAGGCAGGGGCAAGGGAAGGTTTGCTGGAAGAAATAGGGCTGAATTCAGATTTGAATTAAAAGATGGAAGAATAAAAAACAACAACAATAACAAAGATGGAAGAATCCAGGTGAAGAAGAGGAGGAAAGACATTCTAGGTAGAAGGATCAGATAAGTAAAGGCACACAGACCTGAATAGTCATGGTACAGGCTATATGAGATTGCCAGGGCAGGACAGAGGTCAAGGTTGGAAGGCATAGGTTTGGGATTCAACTGTATTTAAAGCAGCATGCTTCTGGGTTCTTGCTTAACTGACCTACTAAAATCATCATACAATTACATGGGGAGATGGGGGATGGGAAGTGTGACTATATTGTGAGGCTAAGGAAACAAGAAGACATCTTCATTTTTTCCCACTTGGAAGGCAAGAGATAATGTCTGGAATGGAGTGAAACTGTGCTCCTCCAAAATTCATATACTGAAGCTTTACTCCTGATGTTATGGTATTTAGAGATGGGACTTTGAGAAGTAACTGATGGTGGATTCAGTCATGAAGGTAGGACCCTCATGGTGAGATTACTGAAGACAGAGTAAGGAGGTGGCTATCTGAAAGCCAGGAAGAGGGCTCGCACCAAGAACTGAATGGGAAGGCACCTTGATCTTGGATTTCACAATTTCCAGAACTGTGAGAAATAAATGTCTATTGTTTAAGCCACTCAGTTTATGTTTGAGTGATATAGATATGTTGAGTTTGATATAGTAACCCAATACAATGGAATGCTATGGCAGCTAATACAATGTCAAATGCTATAAAAACAGGAGGTAGCAATATAAGCATGTGGTTTAGAGATACAGCAGAAAATATCAAAGGAATCCATTAAAAAGTTGAACTTAACTGTCACTGGGAAATAGGGAATGAAAATTGTGGTTAAAGGACTACTGATTTTTGAAAAAGACCTTACAGAACAATTTGAATTACCACATAAGTTATGATGGATCGGTTTTTTTTTTAACCTAAGGAAAAAAGAAAAAATAAAGAATGGGAAAGCCTAGCCTAAGGCCCTCCCAATAGTTATTGGTAAATGGACAATAACTAATGGTTGAATTAATTAATTAATCAAGAGCCGAATGTTGCCTTAATTTTTTTTTGAAATGTGATAAACCCACCCACTTCTCTGGAAGCCCATTTTCTAAGCAGTTGCCTTAAGAACTTGATCATGCTGTTTGAAGGAGTTAACTCAAGTCTTCTGGATACACAGGCCTGTGGTGTCAAAGGCCCCATTGGTAACTTCAAGATGTGAGGTGGACTCAGGCTGGGGAACATGGTACAGAGGCTGCTGGCCCTGAGAGTAGCAGTCTTTCTGCACTTCATGCTGTGGAGCCCTTCCCAGCTTTTCTTTTTAATGATAGCCTAGTGACAAATGATATGAATTGGTGTGACATACTCTCCTGCTCATCCCCATTTCATCATTTTCTTTTCTTCTCGAGTGTGGGTGATGCCCCACCACCCCCCTCCTCCTGCGCCTGTACCTTTGGCTTCCTAGCCTAGGAGGCTGGGAACCAGGCACCTCCCTCTTCCCTAAGCTGAAGCTGTAATGTGTCTTCCAGGCCTCAGGAGGCATGCTCCTTTTTCTACCGATGGTCTTTATACTTATTTGTATGAGAGGTAGTCGTTAGCTGGGGCAGCATTGGGGAACAGGAGGCATCATTTTTTCTTCAAAATCAAGAAAGTAAGCACTTACTTCCAGCAAGTAGGGAGTGCTATTGAGGTTGATCTAGGGAGCTCACAGAATCCACTGTAATTTACATTAGAAGAGTAAATTTATTACAAATTTTTATCTGTGAGTTATTGTGAGAGATGTGTTACATTTTTGGTAAAAGTCTTATTGAACTGTAACACACCTATAGAAGGAGGCACCAATCAAAAGTGTACAGGTTGTTGAATTATCACAAAGTAAAAATACCTGTGTAATCAGTGCCCTGGGTTAAGAAACAAACATTACCACCACCCCAAAGCCCACATATGCTCCTTTCTAGGCATTACCTCTGCCAAGGACTGACATCTGATCCCATAGATTAGTTTTGCCTGTTTTTGAACTTTACATAAATGGAATCAAAGAACTCATATTCTTTGATGTTTGGATTCTTTTGTTCAACATTTTGTGAGATTCATCCCTGTTATTTCATGTAGTTGTATTTGTTCAACCCCATTGCTATAAAGTAGTCCATATTATGACTAAGCCACAATTTATTTATCTATTCTACTTCTGGAGGGCATTTGGATAGTTTCCAATTTAGCAATATTATGAATGGTACCACTATTCACATTTTTGTGCCTGTGCTTGGGTGAGTACATATATGCACTTCTGTGAGATATACAGGCAGTTCTCTCCTTACACAGTACCATTATGCATAAATTGCAGTTGCCACAGTTCAAAAAGCACCAGTCCTCCAACAACCACTCCTCCATCAGCTACTCAGTTCACACACAGTAAAGCCTATATGTTGCCTCTTTGTCTCCCAGTGATAAATCCACATGACATTTTATAAAAATGCATAACTGAAAATGGGAATTGGCCAAGAAAGGTGAAAGAGCAAAAAAAAAAAAAAAAAAAGTGATAATGTGATAGGTGAAATTCACATGGAATGTACATGGAGTTATGGAAGAAACATTGCTACCATCTAAGACACTAGATATGCAAGCCCAGGAACTTAGTGAGGGTGAACTTATTGACATAAATGATGAAGGTGATTATGACAAGAAGGATGAAGATCTCCCAGAGGAAGTGACACTGGCAAAACACTACATTAAATGAACTCTCAAATATTTCGCAACCTTGAAAGCACATAGGATACAATGTTGGGAGCCAATCCAAACCAAGAAAGGAGTATGGCAATCACCAAGGCATAGGTAGAAAAGATGCTCACTTCGGGGGCTTGGGTGGCTCAGTCGGTTGTGTCTGACTTTGGCTCAGGTCATGATCTCATGCCTCGAGAGTTGGAGCCCCATGTTGGGTTCTGTGCTGTCAGCTCAGAGCCTGCTTCAGATCCTCTGTCTCCTCTCTCTGCTCCTCCCCCGCTCGTGCCCACTCCTGCTCTCTCTCTCAAAAATAAATAAAAACATAAAAAAAGAAAAGATGCTCACTCCATACAAATGTATTATGACAAGGAGGCAATTATTCTTCAAACTGCATTTAATAACTGTTTTACCAAGAAAGCACTTTAATTCTCAATGTTTCTATTGTTATAAATTATAGTGCACTAATTACATATTGGTTTTACTATCTTTTTTCATTTCCCCATACAAACATGACAGGAAGAGAGTTTTTAATGTTTTGACAAAATTATTATAAGATCACAGAACAATGGTAATTTTTGCATTGATTATTAAAATCATTCTGCATGGTCATTTTTAGATACCCTACTAATGTGCAAAGTAAGGACTGCCTGTGTTGAGAAGGGTAATTACTAGGTTCAGGTAAGAAATATTTGACATACTACTCAACTGGCAATTAATTCCTATCATAAACCTCTGTCGTAGTGGGCTAGTCTTAAAGACTGTGTTCCAACGAGGATCAGTAAGAATGTAAGTCAACTTTCCTTCTTGTAAATGAAGAGTAAATAATCACTGAACACTAGCTGTAAGTCCTCCTCTTCGCTCATAACACATGTTTGCCTTTAGCCATATGAACTCAAGCTTTGCCAAAATAGCACATTGTTTAGCTTTGCTTGGCCCCACCCCATATGTCACTGCCCACAAACTTCTGACTAAATAGGGCTTTTTATATAAAACTTGGCTGCACTTTAGTAGCAGGACCTGAGTAAAAAACAGTAACTACACATGGTTGAAATTTTAAATACTATTAATAGTTGGAAATTAATTTCAAACTTCAAAAATAAAATATCAGATTGAGTTAACTGATAGAATCAAAGTCATTATTCAAAGTACGTATCTCCTAGAATTTCCTCAGCTCAAAATGGTGGTAAGCCTGTAAAATCATAAATCCAAGGATGATTAAAAACAAACAGACACACAAAAAAAGAGGAAGGCAGTCTGCAGAGGAGAATTGTGCAGATGTGTGAAGAGGAACAAATGTAAGACCTTGGGGCTATAGAAAAAGAAATGGAGAGAGAAGCTTCTGAACTCCGTTTCCTTGAGGCTGGATTATACATGAGGATCCTATGATTCTCTTACATTTTTTTCAGTCAACTCCCCTTAATTCTACTTATACTTTGTGAATGGGTTTCTGTTCCTTGTAACAAAATATACACTAAGGTCACATTGCAATAATATCCCCCAAATGTAGCATAATTCAGATGCCACATGCACTACACATAGAGACCATAATTTTAATCTAAACAAAAATTTATAGATTCACAGTAAATATTTTTCATTTCTGCTATAAAGTTAAAAAGGTAATTCATGTATGGATAGTCAGTGTACAAAAACCTAATTGGTAGAGAATTGTATAGAAACACCGAGAATGTGACCATTCCTCTATTTCCTCACCAGACTGGCCAATCTCATCCTCTCCCCAGAGGTAAACATTAATAACGTTTCTGATCTTTCATATGCCTCTACACATAAATGTCATATATTTCTTAAACTAAGCAAGATAATACATATTTATTCTTTTGTAACTTGCTTTCACTATCATTAATAAGTCTTAGCTGTATCAGTCCACTTAGATCTTCAACAGCTCTATGGTATTTGTAGTACTGATGATTATAATACCCTTAATTATACCCATAATTATTACCCTTTTCTTACTCTTTCCTTACTATTTATATAATGACTTATACATCAATTCCTATGCACATGGTTGAGAACTTCTGTGGAGTATATTCCAAGAAATGGAATTGCTGAGACAGCTTTCAAATACATTTTCCTAATTTGGCTATTGTTGAAAGTGCTGCTATAAACATTGGGGTACAAGTGCCCCTATGCATCAGTACTCCTGTATCCCTTGGGTAAATTCCTAGAAGTGCTATTGCTAGGTCATAGGGTAGATCTATTTTTAATTTTTTGAGGAACCTCCACACTGTTTTCCAGCATGGCTGCACCAGTTTGCATTCCCACCAACAGTGCAAGAGGGTTCCCGTTTCTCCACATCCTCTCCAGCATCTATAGTCTCCTGATTTGGTCATTTTAGCCACTCTGACTGGCATGAGGTGATATCTCAGTGTAGTTTTGATTTGTATTTCCCTCACAAGGAGTGACATTGAGCATCTTTTCATGTGCCTGTTGGCCATCTGGATGTCTTCTTTAGAGAAGTGTCTATTCATGTTTTCTGCCCATTTCTTCACTGGATTATTTGTTTTTTGGGTGTGGAGTTTTGTGAGTTCTTTATAGATTTTGGATACTAGCCCTTTGTCTGATATGTCAGTTGCAAATGTCTTTTCTCATTCCGTCGGTTGCCTTTTAGTCTTGTTGATTGTTTCCTTTGCAGTGCAGAAGCTTTTTATCTTCATGAGGCCCCAATAGAGCCTAAATGTCCATCAACTGATGAATGGATAAAGAAATTGTGGTTTATATACACAATGGGATACTACTTGGCAATGAGAAAGAATGAAATATGGCCTTTTGTAGCAATGTGGATGGAACTGGAGAGTGTTATGCTAAGTGAAATAAGTCATACAGAGAAAGACAGATACCATATGGTTTCACTCTTATGTGGATCCTGAGAAACTTAACAGAAGACCATGGGCAAGGTTAAAAAAGTTTGAGAGGGAGAGAGCCAAACCATAAGAAACTCTTAAAAACTGAGAATGAACTGAGGGTTGATGGGGAGTGGGAGGGAAGGGAGGGTGGGTGAGGAGGACACCTGTTGGGAGGAGCACTGGGTGTTGTATAGAAAACAATTTGACAATAAATTTTATACTAAAAAAAAGATATTTCTATCCTACCCCTAGGGGGTAAGTAAGAAAACTTGTAAGTAAGAGAAAAAACATATTTCCCTTATATTCACACCAATGCCAGACACTAAACATTATCTTTTCATTTAAAAATTGGTACAATTTTTACCAACCTGGTGGGTGAAAAAGTTCATTTTCTCTCATTTTAATTCTTATAATTCAAAGAGCAAACACATAATAAATTTTTAAATTTTTATTTAATTTACTTTTGTGTATCTAACTTAGAATACATGGTTTCATATGGGGAAATCAAATAAAAATTTCAACCATGTTTGAAAAAAATGATTATATAAACTATTATATCACAGGCAATATACTCAAAAAATAACAAACCCATGGACATTTCTTATAAGCAAACTCACCATGTACTTAAATATATTGGTAACACTTTTATATATCAATATTTTATAAGCATCTGCTGTTTTTTCATAATGTAACAAAAGTTACTTTACAAGAGAAAGAATACAAGCTAATTTAAAATTTAAAAAAAAAGAAAAGAAGCTGTTTTACTCACTGTGCTCCTGTTCATTATATTGGCACCAATGTATGCTCATTGCCTCTTCCCAGACACTCTCCACCCTTGTAGAGGATAATATATAAGTGCAAATGGCCCCACAATGACCATGGACCCTTCTCCCCTCTCCATCATAGAATAGGACTCAAAAGCAAAATTAGTAAGACAATAACACAATGAGACTGATTTCTCTAAGGCCTAGGCTATTATAATTCCTTTTCCAAATTTTTCTATGTTTTAAAGCAAAGAAAGAAAGAAACCAAAGCATAATTTAAAACAAACTCTGTTTACTAGAAAATAAAGCAATGTCCTGTGGTCTCAATGGAGCAAGTTGTACAATTATACTGTAATGCAATGGAAAATTAAGAGTATGTGTTGGCCTTACAATCAGACCATTTGGGTTTTAATGCCAAAGTCACCTCTTACCTTGGGCGGATCCACTTCACCAATCTTGTCCATCACAAAATAGATATAATAGTAGTTACTCCATAGACCAGTTGGGATTGAATGGGAATTGAATGCAGTCATCCTTGTAAAGTTCTCAGCCTCTATCTAGTACTGCCTAAATGTTAAGTAATAGTATCTAAATTGCAATGGAGTTGAATAGTGAGTCTGTGTTTTACAGGCAGGCTGTATGTGTGCTAAGATGAGAGGATTTCCCCAAAGGGCTATGGAGTATAGAGCAATGAGGTGCCTTTACTAGGGCTGGATACAGTGGTATGAACAAAGGTAGGGAAGGCAAGGTGAGAATATAAATCATAAAGGGATCATAGAAAAGTGGAGCAAACTTCTTTAGAAGAAAGGAAGTTAGAGAGACAGGGCCATAAGAGGAGCCAATTGTGGGAGCAGTTGGCCAGGAACCTGGATGGATCCCCACTAGATGCAGAAACTACTTACCTGTATCAAAACATTCAGCCAGGCAACTGGCTATGATGGTGTTGGTCCTGCCCTGGGGTAGCCCTCCCTACCCAGTCTTTAGGAGAGTCTAGCTCCCTGAATAGTGATCTTGACAAGTGACCAAAGGGCTAGAGATATTGAGGCTTTCCCTTAAGCATCTTCTAGTCCATTCATTCATTCAGTCATTATTTATGAAACATCTACTAGGGGCCAAGAATTAAGTTAAATGCTGGGGATACAGTGGGTATAAACAGTGGGTATATACAGTGGTAGAGACAAGTGAATATATAACGACAAATTGTAAATAATTCTATGGACTAAAAATAGGAGAAACAATCTAATTTATATTATTAGTTTAGTGACGATAGTGGGGGGCAGGGCTAGGGAAGGCTTCTCAGAGGGGGTGACATTTAAGGTGAGAACAGATAAGCAAGAATTAGACATTGTTGGAAGAAGAGCTTCCCTAAAGAGAAAAACATCAGGTACAAAGATCCTGAGTAGGAATGAACAATCCAAGAATTGAAAGTAGACTGGTGAGCAATGTGCCAGGGTACCAGTGGCACAAGATAAAGTTGGAGAAGTAGGCAAGGACCAGATAATACATGGCATTATAGGCCTTTGTTGCAATTTGGGTTCTGAGGTGGAATTTAGCTTCCAGATATTTATTAAAGAGTTTCCTTTAGATCAACACCTGCAGAAGAGGGGAAGAAAGTAAGCAAGATGGAGCAGAGCAAGAAGGGGGCTAAGAGTAAGGCCAAAGGACAGTTGCAGCTAACTCCATGTGGAGTCAGAATAGTCCCACAGGGTAATCCAGAGCTGGGCCAAGACAGCCAAGACTTTTTACCCCTACATGGACCTGTCATCAGCTATGGACCACTCGAGGAAGGAAAGGACCTTGGGCAATGCACCTTCAGGAAGCTAAAGCCATTCCTGAAGTTCTGACAGTTGAAGGCATCTAACAACAGCATTTCTAGTAACGAGGGCAACAAATCTTTCTTTGAAGAGGAATCTGGGCAGGACATCACAGTGTTTACCACAGTCATAGTCTTGGGAGTTGAAATTTTATTTGTATGCAAAAGAAAGACTCCAAAGGATGGGAGAAAGGTTAGTGGCATGACTCAACCTGCATGACCAATAGAGCTGCTATGTGAAGACTGGACCAGGGGGCATAAGCTTGGAAGCAGAGGGCACCAGCCTGGCTCAGTCAGTAGATCATGTGACTCTTAATCTCAGGGTCCTGAGTTCAAGGCATGAAGCCTAACATAAAAAAAAAAAAAAAAAAAAGCTTGGAAGCAGAGAGACAAATCTGGAGGCTATTGTCCAGGTGAGAGATGATGAAGGCTGGGATGAGGGTGGAAGGAGTATAGATGAAGAGAATTGTATGGTCCATTTGAGATGTATGAAAGAAGGAAAGAAAGGAATTGATAAGAGCTTAGGTGAGTGAAAAGAGGGCAAACCAAGAATGCCCAGATGCATCCTGCTCCCCTAGAGGCCTGGGAGGTATCACTATAGCCCTGGAGCCAGGAATCCTTTCAAGAACTCATCTGATGAGGGATTGGTACAAGCACGGCCCTGGGAAAAGGAAGTGTTAAATAGAAATGATGTGTTAACTGAAAAAGGAAAGTTAGTACTCAAAGATTTATTTCACTTTATCTTGACAAAATAAAGAAACCTGGAAAGTTACATTCACTTCAAACTTAGAAAAAAAAAAGATAGAATTAAATTCTTATATCAATACAAAATCTACTGACACATTATGGAAGAGAAATGTGTGAAATCAAAGGTTATGCAAAATAACCCAGTATTCTTCAAAACATAAATTTCATTTATCTGAGTGGCTTTTGCAAGATATTGCAAAGAGAATTTGACTATTTGGGGACATAGCTTTGAACTTGCTTTCTTTCAACAACAAATTAGACTTAATGTGGCCTCAGTCTTCCATTTGACATCAACATAATGGGCCAGCAATGGACTGGTCCTCAAACAAGTGATCAAAACCACATCTTTGAAAAAGGCAACATCTCCTTTCGACAAAATTCTGCCAGAATAGTTCACTCATTATAGCTTTAAAAAGTGAGAACAAAGCTGCATGTCATTATAAGGGCACTTTGAACCACATTTTGGAGGTAAAAGAAACCTTTTAGAATATATAATCCAACTATTCGATTTTATAAATAGGAAGACTAAGACTCATGGCACATCTCCTATGTGTGACAGAGTATAAACTACAATCCAGCTCTCTTACCCTGAATATTTCTACTATGCCCACTGCCCTTCGAATGATGAGAGATAGAAGGAAAGCTGAAGAGTGGGACTGTTAACCAGTTATTCCTAAAACTAGGATTCTACCTCTTAGAACATGATAAAGAGGATTTGCTTATTGTAACTCTTCACCAAAATGAATTGACATCAAATCAATATAAATGGTCTATAAAATACTGTACATTTTATTCTCAAATGTTTTCTTTTCTTTTTTTAATATTTATTTATTTTTGAGAGAGAGAGAGAGAGAGAGAGAGAGGAGGGGAGAGGCAAAGACAGAGGTAGACAGAGGATCTTAAGTGGGCTCTGTGTTGACAGCAGAGAGCCCAATGTGGGGCTTGAACTCACAAACTGTGAGGTCATGACCTGAGCTGAAGTTAGATGCTCAACTGACTGAGGCACCCAGGTGCCCCAAATGTCTTTTTCTCTTGAATGTAAACTCTGTTCACATCTTTACATTTTCTTGAAAGCTCCATCAAGCTTTAATGTGCCATTAGAGCAGTGCTCTTGCCCATGAATTTTTAGCTTTCATACCATCATTTTGCAGTGTCTTTCTTTTTCATAAAGTTCAGTGAACAGAAATTGCATTCTGAAACACAATCCTCTGGATCACAAACCTTCCACGGGATTCTGTCCAATGTTCAACCCATCACATACACAGTAGAACCAATTCCTGACCCATGAAGAAAACAGCATGTCCCAGAGACCTTTTGTATGATTCTTTTCGTTAACAGAACCAGTGAGGCTCAACTAAATTCAATCTTAGATTTCCAGTGCACCATGGCTGGATGCCCACAGAGGAACATGTGCCCTCCTAGAATATAGTAAAACTTAAAATTGGTAATTTCTGTCCTTTCTCAGAATAATGTGAGGACGCACGATACCTTTCTGCTTGTGTTTATAGATTCCCCCCTTCCCAAATGTCCCCACATTACACCTACAACTATTTTAATGGGCATTGCCAGACTTAGTAGGGAGAGAGGAGACAGAGAGAAGGGGAGAAGAGGGGAGGGGAAGGAATAGGCATGGGGGAGGAGAGAAGAGGAAATGCTTATGAACCAGCTCTCATTAAACTTGTCCTCTCATTGTTTTCTCCTAGAAGCTAAGAAGAATTTGGAGGAATTCCCACACAAACAGAACTATTTTTTTGTTGGTATGACCAAGATAAATTGAACAGCAAATTTCTGATAAATGCCAACCATGAATAAAATTAGTCTGTCCTCAGGACCTCCAGGGCTTTAGGAACCAGCCAATATTTTACAAAATGTAGTTCACGTCTCTTAAAATTAAAAAAAAAAAAAAATAGTGACCATATTCAATGAGCAACTGAAGACTAGAAACACAGGGTATGAAACTAAAGAAAATAATTTATATAAAGTGATTATCATGGTGCTTGGCATTTAGAAGGAGCTCAGCAAATAAAAACTTATTATTACCATTATTATTTGTGTAATGGTGCAACCCAATAAAACAATAAAATTAACTGGTCACAAGTTACCTATATACATAAATGTTAGTACATGTGGTAATCAGCCATAAATAATAAATTCTCATAAATTCGTGTGATTAATATTACCTTTACAGAACCAGACCCAGTTCTTCTCTTTTCTGTTTTAGAGCTCTGCATCTTCATAATGTATCGTTGTTTATGTCTTCCTTAGGTGTGCTGTAATCCTCTTTCCACATTCATGATAATCTTATTCCTGAAAGCCATAACGTCCACATAGGATTCCTCCAAGTAGGTGCCCCTGCTTCCCCACCTGGCCTTAGGTGATCATCCTGGTCTCCTCTGGAGGAGGCCTGGCTTGAGTACCAGAGGAAAGAGGTCTCAAGACTGCTGATTCTGGAGTGTGGATAGTACAAAGCAAGCTAGCAGCATCCCCTCAGAGAAAGAGCAGGTGCAGGTTGGGGGCAGGGAGATTCAGAGCCAAGGAGTTGAAGTGCTCTTGGAAAAGTCCAGGGTGACATTCAACTCTGGCTCTGATGGATTCTGCACAGAATCAGCTGGAAAGGTGGGTAGATGGGATCCAGCTGGGTCAGGACTGGGCCAGAGATGCCAGTGAACCCTTTAATTTCTCAACAGAAATTGTGCAGGCCAGGAGAGAGAGAGATGATATATTCAAATTGCTGAAAGAAAAAAAAATCCAACCCATAATACTTTCACTAGCAGAGCTGTCCTTCAGAAATGAAGCAGAGATAAAGACTTTTCCAGACAAACAAAACCTGACAGAGTTTACCACCACTAGACCTGCATTACAAAAAAAATGCCAAAAGGAGTTCTTCAAGCTGAAATGAGAAGATGCTAATTAGTAACATAAAAACAAGTAAATATAAAGCATGTTGGTAAGGCAATTACATACTTAAAATCAGAATACTCTAATACTGTAGTATGCTGATGTGTTAACCACTGAACTTTAGTATAAAAGTTAAAGGACAAAAATATTAAAAAATAACTATAGCTATAAGAATTGGTTAACAGATACACAATATAAAAAGATAAAAATTATGGCATCGAAGACAAAACAGAGGGGAGTAAAAGGGTGGAGGTTTTGTATGAGATAAGTGTTAAGCTGTTAAAAGATTAAAAGAGACTGTTATAACTATGAGATGTATCATGTAAGCCTCATGGTAACCATGCAGCAAAACCTACAGTGGGTCCACAAAAGAGACAGAGAAGGGAGCCAAAGCACGCCACTCTAGAAAATCATCAAGTCACAAAGGAAGAACACAAGAAAGGAACAGAGGAGCTATTAAATATCCAGGAAACAATTAATAAGATGTCAGTTTTCCTATCAATATTTCCTTTCCTATCGATATTTACTTTAAATGTAGACAGATTAGATTATTCAATCAAAAGATAAAGAGTTGCAGAATAGATTAAAAAAAACAAGACCCAACTATAACTGACTCACTTCAACTTTAAGGAAACAAGCAGGCTGAAAGAGAAGGGATGGACAAAGATATTCCATGCAAATAGAAACCAAATAAGAACAGGGGTAGCTATATTTATATCAGACACAATAGACTTTAAGTCAAAAATAGTAACAAGAGACAAAGAAGGCCATTATATAATTATAAAGGGATCAATTCATTAAGAGGATATAATAATTTTAAATATTTATGCACCCAACATCAGGGCACCTAAACATATTAGATCTAAAGAGAGAAAAACAGCAATAGAATAATATTTGGGGACTTGAATACCCCACTTTCTACAATGAATAAATCAGACAAAAAATCAATAACAAAGTATTGGACTTGAAATACACATTAAAACAATTAGACTATACACACACGCACACACACACACACACACACACACACACACACAACATTCTATCGAAAAGCAGGAGAATATGCATTCTTCTCAAGCACTTATAGAACATTCCAGGATAAATCACGTTAGGTCACAAAACAAATCTTAACAAATGTAAGAATATTGAAATCATATCAAGCACCATTTCCAACCACAATGGTATAAAAACATAAATCAGCAGGTGGAAAATTTAGAGATTAAACAATACACTCCTGCATCACAACACTTATGTGATGCAGCAAAACCAGTTCTAAAAGGGATGTTTATAGCAATAAAAACCTACATTAAGTAAAAAGAAAGTTCTCAAGGAAAGGCAGTAAAAGAGATCAGTCAAACTAAGAGCTATTTTTTTTTGGAAAACAGGTAAACAAAACTGACAAATCTTTAGCTACACTAATTTAAAAAATAGAGAAGACTCAAATAAATAAAATTATAAATAAAAAGAGACATTTTAACTGATACTACAGAAGTACAAATGATCATATAAGACTACTATGACAAATACACACCAACAAATTAGATAACCTAGAAGAAATGGATAAATTCCTAGAAACATAAAACCCACAAAGACTGAATCATGAAGAAAAAAATATGAGCATAGCAATAATGAATAAATACGTTGAATCAATCAAAAACTTCCCAACAACAACAAAAAAGCCAAGGACCCAATGGCTTCATGGTGAATTCTACCATTTAAAGAATTAATACCAATATTTCTGGAACAATTCTGAAAAATTAAAGAGGAAAGAATACTTCCAAACTCATTTTATGAGACATGCATTACTCTGATACCAAAGTCAGACAAGGACAATACAGGAAAAGAAAATTACAGGCCAATATCCTTGATAAGCATAGATGCAAAAATCCTCAACAAAATATTAGCAAACCAAACTCAGCAACACATTAAAAGGCTTATACATCATGTGGAAAACAACATGGAATTCCTCAAAAAAAATTAAAAATAGAACTACCATATGATCTAGTTATTACACTAATTGGTGTTTATCCAAAGAATATGAAAACACTAATTCAAAAGGATATATGCATCCTTATGTTTACTGTAGCATTATTTACAATAGCCAAATTATGGAAGTAGCTCAAATGTTCATTAATGAATGGGCAAAGAATATGTGAGATATATAGATAGATACATGGATGGATAGATAGATAGATAGATAGATAGATACAGACAGACAGATATAAAGGAATATTATTCAGGCATAAAAAAGAATGAAATCTCACCATTTGCAATAACATGGATGGATCTGGAAAGTATAATACTAAGTGAAATGAGTCCGTCAGAGAAAGACAAATACCATGTGATTTCACTCATATGTGGAATTTAACAAACAAAACAAACAAAGGAAAGAAAGAGACAAACCAAAAAATAGACCCTTTTTTTTGAAAGCTTTTTTTTTGAGAGAGAGAGAGAGAGAAAGAGAGAGAGAGAGAGAAGGGAATGTCAGAGAGAGAGCCCAAGCAGGCTCCATACTGTCAGCGAAGAGGCCCACACGGAGCTCAAACCTATGAACAGTGAGATCATGACCTGAGCCAAAGCCAATAATCAGATGCATATCTGACTGAGGCATCCAAGCACCTCATCCCCCCCAAAAAAGACTCTTAACTATAGAAAACAAAATGATGGTAGTCAGAGGGAAGGCAAGGAGGGGAATGGGTGAAGTCAGTGACAAGGATTAAGAGTACACTTATATTGATGAACAATAAGTAATACATAGAATTATTGAATCACTACATTGTACACCTGAAACTAATATAATACTGTATGTTAACTGTACCAGAACTAAAATAAAATAAATAAGGATCATACATCATGATCAAATGCGACTTATTCCTGGGATCCATGGATGGTTCGATATACATAAATCTATCAATGTGATATACCACATCAACAGAACAAAGGATAAAAATTAAACGAACATCTCAATAGGTGCGGTAAAAGCATTTGACAAAATTCAACATCCTTTTATGATTAAAAACTCTCAACAAATTAGGTATAGATGGGATGCACTTCAACAGCAAAGGAAACTATCAACAAAATGAAAAAGCAATGAGAGTCACTAGAGCAGGCATCTCTGATGGTGGATTCCCATTATTTAACATAATACTGTCCTAGCCAGAGCACTTAAGGAGAAAAAAGAGAGAGAGAGAAGAAATAAAAAGCATTCAAATCAGAAAGGAAGAAGTAAACCTGTCTCTCTTTGCAGATGACTTTATCTTTTATATAGAAAACCCTAAAGATCACCAAAAAATTTTAGAACAAATGAACTCAGCAAAGTTAAAGGATTCAAAATTAATATACAAAAATCAGTTATGTTTCTATACAGTAACAATGAACTATTAGAAAGAGAAATTAAGAAAGGAATCCCATTCACAATTACATTAAAAGAATAAAATACTTAGAAATAAATTTAACCAAGGAAGTGAAAGATCCGTATACTGAAAACTATAAAACAAGAAATTGCAAGAAATTGAGGAAGATGAAAACAAATGACAAGATATCTTGTGTTCATGGGCTAGATTAATAATATTGTTAAAATTGGGACACCTGGGTAGCTCAGTCAGTTAAGCATCCCACTCTTGATTTCAGCTCAGGTCATGATCTCACAGTATGTGGGATTGAGCCCCACATTGAGCTCCATGCTAAAAGCATGGAGTCTGCTTGGGATTCTCTCTCTCTCTCTCTCTCTCTCTCTCTCTCTCTCTGCCTCTCCCCCGCTTGTATGCTCTCTCTCTCTCTTTAAAAATAAAGTAAAAAAACAATATTGTTAAAGTTGTTAATAACAGTATTGTTGATATTGTTAATATTGTTAAAATTCTATTGTTAAAATGACCTAAGGTGATCTATAGATTCAGTGCAATCCCTACCAAAATTCCGATCTGGCAATTTTCCACAGAAATAGAAAAAACAATTCTAAAATTCATACAGAACCACAAAAGACCCTGAATAGCCAAAGCAATCCTGAGAAAGAAGAGCAAAGCTGGAGGCATCACACCTCCTGATTTCAAACTGTATTACAGAGCTATAGTAATCAAGACAGTATTGTACTAGCATATAAACAGACACAGACCAATAGAACAGAATCAAGAGCCCAGAAATAAACCCACCCGTCAACTGATCTTCGATTAGGTCATTAAAAACACACAATGAAGAAAGGATAATCTCTTCAATAAGTGGTGTTGGGAAAACTGGACATTCACATACCAAAGAATGAAACTGGGCCTCTATCTTATATCATACACAACAATTAACTCAAACTTGATTAAAGATTTAACTATAAGACCTGAAACCATGAAACTCCTAGAAGAAAACACAGGGAAAAATGTTCTCTGACAATGGTCTCAGGAACAATGTTTTGGATATAACACCAAAAACATAGGCAATAAAAAGCAAAACAAACAAGTTAGTATACATTTAACTAAAAAGTTTTTTACAGATTAAATAAGTAAGTAAGTAACTAAATAAATAAATTAAATTAAAGGCAACATACAGAATGGGAGAAAACATTTTTAAACCATATATCCAGCAAGGGGTTAATGTCCAAAATATATAAATATTTACATAACTTAATAGCAAAAGAACAAATAACCCAATTGAAAATGGGCAAAGGACCTGAATAAATAAACATTTTTCAGAGAAGACATACAAATTACCAACAGGTACATGAAAAGGTGCTCAACATCACTAATCATCAAAGAAATGCAAATCAAGACCACAGTGAGATACTACCTCACACCTGTTAGGATGGCTTTCATCCAAAAGACAAGAGCAAGTATTGGTGAGAATGTGGGAAAAAAGGAACTCTTGAACACTGCTGATGGAAATGTAAACTGGTATAAGCCATATGGGAAGCAGTATGGAGATTCGTCAAAAACTTAAAAATGGAACTACCATATGACCCGGCAATTCTACTTCTGGGTAAATATCTTAATGAAATGAAATCACTATCTGGAAGAGATACCTACACTCCCATGTTCATTGCCGCATTATTCACAATAGCCCAAAGGAGCTCTGTTGGCTCCCTCAGGCCATCTGCCTAGATGCTTCATCTATCCATCCCTACTCTACTGCTGCCATGCCATTGTGGATGCTGCACCATTTTTAGATGCTTGACACCTGGCCTGCCTTCAATTAGAAAGCAAAGCACACATCCTGCCTGTTGTCAGAAGCCCAAATCTATATATGGTTTGGAACACACATACACCTCTGATCTTCACCCCTGGCCTCAGCTCCACTTGGGAGTCAGAGCACAGGACCCTTTCTCAGAGAAACTCGGTGGTACTGAACTGCCTTGCCTTCCAATTCTCTTCTCTCCCCTGTCTGTAGGATCCTTAGTTCCTCTCCAACAAGGAAAGCAGCTCTGACATCCACATGCATTCCTTCCAATCTAATGTGTTAATGGCGAAAGTTTCAAGCACTGAGTCTTTCAGGATCTTAGCTTTTGATGTTTAAAATTCAGCCTTTTGAAATCAAAATTTTTTCTTTCAAACTGGAAAAAAAGGCCCATTTTGAAACTCAAACCTGAGAATTGCTTCCTCATTTTTTTCTCTGGGTAATACTCCTGACCAGAGGAAATTGATGTCTCTGATTTGATATAAATGGGAGAAGAGCTACCAGAATTAAAAGTAACTACTAACAGGATGGTTAAAATTGGTTGATACTAAAATATTATGCCTCATCTGTGAGTATTGCTTACCAAAGGATTTTGGTCCTTTCTGGCTATGCATACATTCAACTTGGCAGGAATACAGCCTATAAGTACTGCTCTGGCCCACATCAGCCTTTCTTTTTTCTATTTTTTGGCAATATCTGGTTATATAAAATGTTTATATTTTCAGGAACATTTGGTCCCCATCACTATTCAAGTGACTTGGATTCAGAACCACCAGATCCATAGAATATGTGGATAAAATGTAGAGCCAGCCTATTCAGTAGTTTCCAATACTAGCCAAGAAAACACTGGCACCAAGCAGGAAAAACAAAAATGGAAAAGATGTAAGTGTTTAAGAATTATTAACTGAGTATCATTCTTTGAAGCAAATAAGAATGTAAAAATTCTCTATCAGTAGCAAAGCTCATTAGTTCTTTTAATGTGTCAAGTGAAATGCCACAGATTCCTCCTGTATTTCCAAGAATGTTTTGTTATACTTGACAATTTTTCATTGAAATTTACTAAAATAACTCTGAAAGAAACCTCTATTGTACAGCTGCAAGCCTTGAAGCAAATGTGAGTTTGGCTAAGCTCAGTGAGGAGAATTTACATCTGTGTCAAGCTACCCTGGCTTATAATTATTTTCCTAAATTACAAACAACTTTGATTAAAGTGAATACTGCTTTTTTTTTTTTATCAACCACAGTTAAATGAGATCTATACAGAAGCCATTACAATCTGAAACTCACAGAAGCCCTAATGTCAGTGTTTCAGCAATTTCAGTGTTCAATAATTCGTAGAGTCCTATTGTCTCTGGGTTAGATACAAGTCAAAGAAAGAAAAGAGTCAGGTGATTCATAGAAGCCTAAGACAAAGAGGTCATTCAGTTCATTTGAAGGATCATATTTCAGTCTCCCCAGGGGATGACAAATCATCCTATTTCAAAAATCTATAACCTTCTCAAATTACTGATTCTAATAGTCTATGTTCTTTGTGTTTTTTCTTTAAATCTTTCCTGTTTATAAAATTAATATTTTAAATGTACATAATATAGAAAATAATAAAGAGGACCTCTCCCTCTCTGCCCTCATGATACTGGCACCCCATGCTAATCATAATGAAATACAAGCAGAGTTTGAACACTTGAATCCATGAGTGATTCAGATGTAGCTGGGGTTTATTTCTGCAACTTCAGAGACCTGTCCTCCAGAACCTTATTTGGAGGAATATTGGGAAGCCTTCAGGAGGGAACTCTCCTGAAGGAGTGCCCATGATAAGCCTGATCTGGTGAGAAAGCTCTTAGGGGTGGAGGAAGGGATGGTGCATCACACACTGTGCAGTGGACTTGCCTATTCGATCACTATCCGAGCCCTACGAGGGTATGGGGTGGATGCTGTGAATAAAGACTGTAAAAGCAACTTCACTATACTCTGACACACTGGGGCCCAGACACCACTTCCTTAAGACTCCTTTGCAGATTATGACAGAGAGCCTTCCTGAGGCCCAGAAATGGCTTGAGCACATCTGTGATGAGCCTGGCACAGGGGTCTAGCCTCAGTGCCTAGTGGGATCATCCTAGCTGGTGAACATATATAAGAACCTTGCACCTCCAGAACTCCAAAATATATTTGGAACACGTTTTGTAAAAAGCCTAAGTTCTATATAAAATGGAAAATAAGCATGGCCGGGGGGAAATAAGGGTTTTTACTGTTAGTGTAAACTCATTAGTGTCTACAGGCAGGTGAGGGCTATGAAATAATATTAAATAGTCATAATTTTTCATGATACTGGGGTTTCATTTTCTGAGGTGTTTTGTATCCTGTTCTTCCTGATATTTTTTATTTAAATTACATCATGAACAGTTTATTTCTCTTGAAAACATGCTTTTTTTTTTAAAATTAGCTCCTAGATTTCTAGTCTTGGATCAAATTTCCCCTAATCCTAAGTGAAGCAGCTTGACATATTGGGTGGGAGGGCAACTAGACTTTGAGTTCAAATATTTAGTTTTGAGTGCCAGATCTATCATTTGCCTGCATTATCTAGCCCTTCAGTTACTTAATCTAGAAGAGGAAGGAAATAATACATATGTCATGGGACAAAATAGGCTTAGTAAAATATATGGAAAGTACAGATATCTTAAACTTCTATTATCTATCTATGTTTTTGTAAAACTTTATAGATTCCTTTATCATGACATACATGCTATTTTTCAATGATTTGTCTTTACATCCATTTCTTCCTCTAGACCATGAGCTTTCTGAAGGGATAGAAGACTCATTTGTGTTTGTGTGCCCGAAGCCTACCACAATTTCTGACATACAGTAAATGCTAGATGATTATTTCATAAATGAGTGGATAAATAAATGAATGGTACCTGATATTATTTTACTTACACATTTAAAAAAATAACCTCCTGTATACTATCTTACTGAATCCTCACAACAATCCTTGGGACAAGCTTGGTAGATACCATGAGTCGCTGAAATAAAATGCTGGAGGAAGCTCAAACATCTGACACCTTCTGGTCTTTGCTGGTTGTATCCATTGCTTCTAACAGATAAAAGTGGGCTCAATCTTTAAACTATGATGTTAGTACCACATCCTTGTTCTCCACTCTCTTCTTCTACAGCTCTACCAGAGTCCACTCTGAGAATGCTTGCTAGGTCCTCAACCCTCTTCTAAAGAGTTCCTGCCCATAGATTTTTGCTTAAGTCGCTGTAGTTGATTCCTTAAACTTGTGTGGCCATGTGTTATACCACATATTTTACTATCTGACTTTGTGTTTTGGACCGGGGGAGGGACCTGACCAAAAGGCAATAAATCCCTGAACTGACCATCAGTCCATAAAGAGGCCTTATATGTCAGCTTTGTCCAACATGGATGACAGTTAATATTGGGCTCCCCAAAACATCACCAAAACAACCTGCTAATAAGAGAAATATGAGTTTATTGTTTACCTACTTGGCTTATCTACTGAGTGAGAGAGAACATCACCTCAACAGTTTTAGTAGCATCATAAAAAGGGAACAGCAAAGTCAAGATGTTGATTGAAATTTTTAAGTTTAAGATGGGTCCTTTTAATCAGTGGGAGAGGCGTAATTCAGGGGTCAGTCAGGACTACAATATAATAATTTAGGAGTGGTGTACATGACTAGGTGAGAATTTTGAGGGGAAGGGTTCAAAGAGTCTTGGGTCCCACTGGTTTTTTTTTTTTCCTGTTTCAAGTTTTTATTTAAATTCAAGTTAGTTAACATAAAGTGTAATATTAGTCTCAGGAGTAGAATTTAATGATTCATCACTTACATATAACACCAGTGCTCATCACAACAAGTGTGCTCCTTAATATCCATAACCCATTTAATCCCTCTCCTGCCTATCTCCCCTCTAGCAATGCTCAGTTTGTTCTCTATAGTTAAAAGTCTGTTTTATGGTTTGCCTGCTCTTTTTTCCAACATGTTCATCTGCTTCATTTATTAAATTCCATATGGTATTTTTCTTTTTCTGACTGACTTATTTTGCTTAGCTCAATATATTCTAGCTCCGTACATGTCACTGCAAATGGAAAGATTTTATTCTTTGTTGTGGCTGAGTAATATTTATCCTTTTATCTTTATCCATTTATCAGTTGATGGGCATTTGGGCTCTTTCCTTACTTTGGTCATTGTTGATAATGCTGCTATAAACATCAGGTGCCTGTATCTCTTCGAATCTGTATTTTTGTATCCGTTAGGTAAATACCTAATAGTGCAATTCCTGGGTCATAGGGTAGTTCTATTTTTAGGTTTTTGAGGAAACTCCAGATTGTTTTCTAGATGGTCTGTACCAGTTTGCATTCTCACCAACAGGGCAAGAGGGCTCCCTTTCTCCACATCCTCACCAACATCTGTTGTTTTCTGTGTTATTAGTTTTACCCATTCTGACAAGTGTAAGATGGTATCTCATTGTAGTTTTTGATTTGTATTTTCCTGGTGATAAGTGATGCTGAACATCTTTTCACATGTCTGTTAGCCATCTGTATGTCTTCTTTGTAAAAACATCCCATGCTCATGGATTGGACAAACAAATACTGTTGAAAATGTCTATACTACCCAAAGCAATCTACAGATTTAATGCAATACTTATCAAAATACCACCAGCATTTTTCACAGAGCTAGAACAAACAATCCCAAAAGTTATATGGAATCACAAAAGGACCCCAGATAGCCAAAGCAATCTTAAAAAAAGAAAAGCAAAAGTGGAGGCATCACAATTTCACACTTCAAGCTATATTTCAAAGCTGTATTCATCAAGTTAGTAAGGTACTGGCACAAAAACACATAGATCAATGGAACAAAATAGAAAACCCAAAAATGGACCCACAACTATATTGTCAACTAATCTTTGACAAAGCACGAAACAATACCCAGTGGAAAAAAAGACAGTCTCTTCAACAAATGGTGTGGGAAAAATTGGACAGCAAAATGCAGACGAATGAAACTGGACCACTTTCTTATACCACACACAAAAATAAATTCAAAATGGATGAAAGACCTAAATGTGAGACAGGAAACTATCAAAATCCTAGAGGAGTAAACAGGCAGCAACCTCTTTGACACTGGCCATAGCAACTTCTTACCAGACACGTCTCTGGAAGCAATGTAAACAAAAGCAAAAATGACCTCTTGGGATTTCATCAAGATAAAAATCTTCTACACAGTGAAGGAAACAGTCAACAAAACTAAAAGGCAACCTTTGGAATGGGAGAATTATTTGCAAATGACATATCAGATAGTGTTAGTATCCAAAGTCTATAAAGAACATATCAAACTCAACACCTAAAAAACAAAAAAATCCAGTTAAGAAATGCACACAAACTGGTTTTTGATAAATTCTATTGAAGAGTTGATGGACCTTTCAGGAAGTTACTGGAATGAACAATAAAGTTATTTACAACTTTTATCTTCCTGGGGAGAGTCTCCTGAAATAGTAAAGTTATGCTTATGGAAACAGCTCTGTGAATGGTTTTGGTTCTCATCACAAAGCAGAAGAAGCAAACCAGTAAGCAAAAGCATAAGGTGGAGGAACATTACACAGAGCAGAAACAGAAAATCTGAATCACACTGATGGTGGAGGGGCCAGAAGAGCAACAAAAGTGCATATTTTTTTCTCCCCAGTTGAGCCCGCTTTGCCCTCAGACAATGTGGGCCATCATGCAGCCCATCCCCTAACTGTTACTATTTTCTTTATGTTGAGCAAAATGAATGAACCAACCCCAAACAGAGTATTCCATGATAAGCCTTAGGCTCACAAGTTTACATTCTCCCTTACAGTACCATTCAACCAAGCTTTGGAGTTGATGAGATCCCAGCTGGATAGGAAAGAAACAAATTACCAAATCAAGAAATTATGGATGCTGCTGACATATTTTACACTTCCCTGGTATCAAGCAGGCAAAGTAAGCCCATTATGAAATGACTATCAGATCTCAAAGTTTGCTTCTAACACCTACTGCCTTGTGAACTGTACACATTCATAGTAGAAGTGAGTTTGGTTTCCAGTTACAAATGTGTCAGTTACAATGGATTTGGGAACCGTGCCTGTCCTTTCCCTGCAGTGTCCACTCTCTCGAGTAACCCATTTTTCCCTCTGTTTTCTGATCTCTGCCTCCTCTTGTATCATCTATCATTCCTCCCACCCAGCATGAGCACCCCAAATTCTATCATTCAAGAGCCAGTTCTTTTAATTTGGGTTAATCGCAAAAGAATGAGTGTTATGTGATGAGTAGAGAAAAGCCACTCAGAATGAGCAGCCTACACTTCCTCATATACCAAATGGCATGAGGGATGTCATATGCCAGAAATTCTTTGTGGTGAGCAAGTTGCTCCTCTAATTTCTCCTACTCGGCCTTTTTTTCTCCCTAGAGCCTACATCTTTCATCAAGATGTAACATTTGCTTAATTAAAAAGTCACAGCAAATTGTTTGTCACTGAAATGGCAATAAATATGCTACTAACATTCTGTTCAATTGCCTATAAATTACATTAAACATACGGAAAAGAGTATAGAGTCCTAGCTTTTATTTCTTGAGACCTCAAGAAGAAATTCGTTCAGGCTTACTGTATTTGTTAAAGTTTTATAGTGTTGTTTGAGGCAATCCATAGAAGGTTACTGCTCCTTGAGTAGCATGACATGATACAATCCCAGCTCTATAAATAACTATTAAAGTCACTCTCTCTGCAAATAACTCTCATATCTAGATGGGATCTCACCACTTCTAAAGTTTTGTTGAATGAAACTGCGAGAATGTAAATTTGTGAACTTGCTTGCTCTGTGATCCTGCACAAGCTACTTCAAAATCACTTGTTCATTCATTAAATAAATATTCCTTAGGTTTTAATTATGTCCCAGGCTCTGTAATAAAGAACTATGTACAATGGCAAGGAAGATACAATCACTACCTTCCTTGGCCTTATGGTACAGTAGTGTCTTCAGTTGAAAAGGCAGTAGTATCTACTTCCCAAGGATATGAGGTTTCAATGAGATTAGTTTATGTGAAGAGTACCTGATTCAGTGCCAGCTCTGTAGCAACTACCTTTAATGTATTTCTCTTCTCTTTCCTCTTTTGATAGCATTCCAAGTATATTTCACTCTGGCTATGCTCCTTCACATTTCAGAGGTTATATACAGACAGAACAGATAAAAATGTCTCGTACGCCTATCAGATACTCATGCTACATTTCAGTAGCTAAATTCTCTATTTTTGTTTTAATTTTCTATTTTGTGTGTGTTGAGGGTAGGGAATATCTTTTAAAAAGAGTCTGCTGTTTTCTTTTTTTAAAATCTATCTCAACCTTAATTTCCTTTAAGTAGATACTGAGACAAGGATTAAAGAGCAAATAATTTCACTGGAAGGTTAAGAAAAACCTGTTTGTTTCTCTACTCACAACACTTCTGACACCAAATGTGTAGCTTTTCTACACCAAGAAATTCTCTAATTTTCTGCAAATACCAATTAAGCGTCCTATAATTTAATTTATTCTCATACTAACTACTTGGAATTAGTATGGACTCCACAAGTCAAAGACTCAGTCCCACACAAGACTGCCCTCCCATTTCAGATGACAATTGGAAAACTGGGCCTCCTATACTTCTGACCAATTGGCTATAAATCCCATGACCCCATCCAAGGGTTCAATAATTTGAACAGCTCACAGAACTCCGGAAAACACCGTTACTTACCATTAATGATTTCATACAAGGGTCGTAACTCAGGAAAGTCCAGGTACAAAAGATGTATAGGGAAAGGTGTGGGGAAGGAGTGTGGAGGTTCCATACCCTCTGGGCATTTCTTCCCAGTACCCCCTAGTGTTCACCATCCTGGAAGCTCTCTGAACCCTGTACTTTAGGAGGTTTTGTAGAGGTTTCATCACATAACGATTAACTCAATCTTTTATCCCTCTCCCTTCCCCGGGGATCAGGCTGAAAGTTCCAGGCATGGCTTGGTCTTTCTGGTCACCAGCACCCATCCCGATGCTACCTAGGAGCCCACCAAAGGTCATCTCATCAAAACAAAAGATGCTATAGGTCTTTATTGCAACAGTAAGATTTCTTGTGTGTTTTGTATTTCAGTGGTATGTAGGCTACAAGATCCATTCAAATACCCTAGATTTTTGAGAAGTCTTTTGCACATATTCAGCTCAGAGTTGGCATTTCTAAGAGGTCTGCTTCTAAAATACAGGGCCAAGGGATGGTTCACCAGTCCTGATCCCCTCCAACTATGTTTCAACACATCCTACCTTCAATTCTGAAGCCTTGGAAGTCCCAGAAAGTTCAGGGGTATCATTCCCATCTGAAGATGGGGTCTGGAATCAATCTTGCCATTCTACATACAGTGTACATGTAGTGAACTTAGGGCTTCCACAGGCCTCTAGAATTACAGCCCCCCCTTTACCCCCAAACTGCGCCCATGTCTTTCTAATCCTTAATCCTTCCAAGGCTTTCTAGTTATCTCCCACTTTCCAGCACCTGGACTTAAAGCCCTTAATGAGCTCAACCTGCCTGGGAACCACAGCCTTAAAACTTGCTCCAATTTATACCATCCAGTGTGGGTTAGATATTTTCCACCAAATTCAACAGATTATCCAGAAGCATGATTCTGTTACTTACCTAATTTCACATATAGCCAATTTCTGGAGACTTCTGATTTACATATTACTCACTGGATCACATCCTAGGGGCTTAAACATTGACCAAACCCGCTTTTACTCTGCTCCTTAGGACACTATCATTTGGGAAGCCCTACTGGGAGAGATTACTAGCCTGGGCCCAAGCCCCTGACTTCTTTGTCCCTGACTGATCCATTCCTGGTCCAGCATGCCTCATAGAAAACCTGGTCTGGAATAACTACACCATGGATCAAAGCCATTCTTTGATTCTTGCCCTCAATAGTTTCCACTATATCCTAAATCAAATGTACTCTCCTCTTGCATGGGAAAGAATATGGCAACTTCAGAATTACTCCAACCTACCTGGCTTGGACAATACAATCTCAGAATATAGCTCAAAACCTATTTAGATGAAGTACATTACATTGGCTTTATTCTGAAATAATTATGCAGAAGTTTTCTATGGAAAACTTTAAGACAAATTCCTATTTCTGTTTGTTTGCTTTCTTCTACTTCACTATTACTTAGAGGTGAGAAGAAAAAAAAATTGGGCTTTTCCAGAGTTTTCATCTAGAGACCACCCTACTGAATAAATTCTAAAGAAATGATATGAGGGAAAAACAAAAATGAGGTCACAGCTGATCATATCCCACATTACGATTACACTTGCTCTAGTAGTTTTGTATTTTTTGATATTTCTCACAGTCAAGGGATATGTTCTTTTTCTATTTCCATAAGGAGATGAAACTACTTTTTTTTTTTTTTAATTATTTATTTATTTTGAGAGAGAGAGAGAGAGAGAGAGAGAGAGAGAGCATGATCAGGGGAGGGGCAGAGAGACAGAATCTTAAGCAGGCTTCACTCTCAATGCAGAACCTGATGTGGGACTTGATATCATGACCCTGAGGTCATGACCTAAGCCAAAACCAAGAGTAGGACCCTTAACCAACCGAGCAACCCAGGTGCACCGGGAGATGAAACTACTTTAAACATGAGAAAAGAAGATGGAATCAATCAAACATTTGTTGAGCTTACTATGTCATTGATTCATTCTTTCCACAAACATTTACAGAGTGCCTGGTCTGTGAGAGTCATCATGCTAGGCAGGCCCTGTCTTAGGATGTAGCAACAAACAACAGGGCATAATCCTACTGCTGTGGAATTTCCCAGGCAGAATACACTTAGATCAAACAGAGGCAATTCTTGTTTTTCTGGATGCTCATCCAGACTCCTTGGTATTCTGGTTGCTTGGTGGTGGTGGTGGTGATATTATTCTCTGTGATTTTATGTCTTTTGTGAGGCAGATGGGGGAATAGGTACAATTTTACCACTTGCTTTGTGGGATGTTGAGAAGGATAAATGAAAGAGATAAGAGACATATTAATCTACATATTTAGGGGAGTGATATCACCAAGAAGGCAACATTGGTTATTCCCAACTTTGCCCCCCTTCAGAAGAAAAACAATTAACAACGATTCATGGACAAGACAGCACTGAGAAATTCCTAGAATATTATTTAACAGTAGCTTGGGCTTAGAGGGGAAAAAGAAACTAAAACTTAAGGTCAAAACATGTATTCATGCTGTGCATGCTCTCCTAGTGTTCCGGCAGCAATTTAATGGGAACATACTGAAATCAGAAACCATTTACCCCTCACAATAATGTTAAACAAACAAAACACCACCAAGAGCAACTCTCCCTCCTCTGCCTGTAGCCCACTTGTTGTCTCTCCTGCAGACATACCATTTTCCAGTCCTCACACTCCCACAGTGCATCGACAGAAATAAGAGCATGTGCTCAACCACTGTAATTAGCTAGTCAACAAGACCATGCTGATCCCCTCACCTCCCCTGTTTAAACTAAGTGACGTAACTACATCTGTGGTACCAGAGCAAAGGCAAGCGGGAACACAGATGTCACTGCTACCTCCAAATAAGAAGGGTAATTCTTTAAGATTCCTGCTGAGGTAGCAGGGAGAGTGGTCAGGACCAGACAGCTTGTCATTCACAGACCAATTCTGTTACATTTTGCTGCGGTTAGCACTGCACTGTGGAGACCCTTGTGGGACCTCAGAAAAGAGGAAGAGAGGGTTGGTCAGGAAACTTGATTCTGGAGCCAAAGCTGTGGCTGCCTCAGGCTTCCAAGCCTCCATTTCCGTGCCAAAGGAGAACAGTAACGGCCACCATCTTACCTCTCAGTACAGGAATTAAAATCAGATGGGATATGTCAGTGTGTTTTTGCAAATTATAAAAACATTATGCCTATAGGAATCCTTAACACTAAATGAGATTGTTGAATGTCAAAGAGCTTTTAAGTACAAAATGAGGCATCTTTGTAGGAGTTTATTATACAAGAATGTAATGAAAATCTCTGCACTGCTGGAGTGGTTATCTAGCACTTAAAGAAGTATGTCAGCGGCTCATAAAGCCAAAACTACCAGCAATGATAAATCCACAGTGTGAGAGGTTAGGACAAAACAGAAACTGAGAGAATTGTGGAAAGGGCTTAGTGGCTGGCATAACTAAATCCAGATGTCCATGATCGGAGAGGAAGGAAAATCACTAATGACCAAAATGTACTAAATAAGCCCTGAGTCAGCAGCCAGGGGAGATTTCTCTCTCCAACGCTGC
This sequence comes from Panthera leo, assembly GCF_018350215.1. Lineage (NCBI taxonomy): Eukaryota > Metazoa > Chordata > Mammalia > Carnivora > Felidae > Panthera > Panthera leo. The sequence goes on along the minus strand of NC_056679.1, from coordinate 139,964,301 downwards.
AGCCAGTGTGGCTCATAGGTAACAAAACTAAGGGACAGATCTGGACTTACCACTTCCTTTGCTCATCTGACACATACAACTAATTAATAAAAATCACTGCTGGAAACAACCCAAATGTCCGTCAAAAGATGAATGGATAAAATGTGGAACGTTCATACAATGAAATATATTTCAACCATAAAAATGAATGAGGTACTGACACATGCTACAAGGTGGATGAACCTTGAAAACATGCTAAGTAAAAGAAGCCAGACGCAAAGGGCCACATATTGTATAATTCCATCTGCATGGAATGTCCGGAACAGGCAAATCTATAGGAACAGAAAGTAGATTGGAGGTTGCCTAGTGCTAGAAGAGGGAACGTGTCGTGATGGGCAATCTTTTGGAGGTGATGAAAATTCTCTAAAATGAACTTACAGTCAACTTACATACACCTATGAATATACTAAAAACCATTGAGTTATAAAATTTAAATGGGTGAATACTATGGTATCTGCCAAAACCTTTATAAAGCTATTATTGTTTAAAAAGTCATGTTCTGGGGTACCTGGGTGGCTCAGTAGGTTAAGTGTCCAACTTCAGCTCAGGTGATGATCTCATGGTTCATGGGTCCAAGCCCCACATTAGGCTCTGGTGCTGACAGCTCGGAGCCTGAAGCCTGCTTTGGATTCTGTATCTCCCTCTCTCTGACCCTCCCCCACTAGTGTGCGCTCTCTCTCTCTCTCTCTCTCTCTCTCTCTCTTTCAAGAATAAATATTTAGAAAAATAAATAAATAAAAAGTTACATTCCCTTTCTGACTCATCCCCAACTAACATTGGCATTCTCTGGCTGAAGCAAAGAGCATCACACACTTAAATCCAGCCTTTTCCAGCAATGGTCCTCCTAAGGGATGGGAAGGAACAGGGACAAGGCTGTCCATGCAGGGACAAGGCTCAGACACCTTGTTATAGGCCCATGCTAGTAGTTCTTAGGTTAGGCCTCCTCAATGTACTTTTAATGTTCTGTCTTCCTTCAAGCTTCTGCTAAATTGGAACAATTGAGATAGTTTGCTTCATCTCTTTTCTTTCCTGGCCCACGCAGAATCAGTTTAAAGAAACAAAAAATGAACCACCACCTGCCTTTCAAAACATATGATGGTTTGAAGAAGATCTGTCTAGCTTAGAGCTAACCCTGGTCCATACCAGCAACCACCAGCTGACATTTCTGCACAAACACAAAGTTATCGTCTTTGCTGTCACAAACGCCAGACAGCAAGCATCCCATCTACCCAAGATAAGTCATTCCCATTGCTCTCTTTCAGGGCACTTTTCCTTCTTGCCACTTACTTCACTTTTATGTGGGTGTTTATTTATACCTACCTCCTCCATTATCCTCAAAGGTCACAATAGTGGAGTACTATTGACATTGAAGCTCACCACTGTGGGCCCCGCACTTGGCACAGAGGCCACACAGACTGGACCTTCTGTAAGCATTTGTTGAAGGAATAATAAAGCCCTGATGTGCTGCTTGGGAGATGTGTCCTGATCAAGATCATCCGCCTTCTTTTAAGTACTATTGAGCAGTCAAGAGTCAGCGCTTCTCCTCCTGTCTCCTTAAACCAAATTTGTCATGTGCATCTATTCTCCCCTTGGGGATCACCCTCTTCTATGTAGTATAAGTGGGGTTGGACATATGACCCTGCACCTTATCAGTGGTATAGCCAGGGGTTGTTACTGTGGCTACTCTGATTAGCTCAAGGTGGACACATGGCCAAAACTGGGCCAATCAGAATCACCTACAAACATCTCCACCAGCACTTTCAGGAAAGATACTCTAAGACAAGGTTTTTCAATATCATCCCTGTTAACTTTTTAGTATAGGCAATTATTTGTTGTTGGGGGGGTCCATCCTATGCATTTTAGGATGTATATTAGCATTTCCAGTTACGAGTCCCAATTGTGACAAGCAAAAATATTTCCAGACATTGCCAAAAAACCCTTGACAGTGGAAAATGAACCCCAGTTAAGAATTACCATCACTGCAAAATGTGTCTGTGAGGACAAAATAAACTGAATTTGCTTGCATCCGTGTTCCCTGTTGCTCCCTAGAAAGAAGCTTCCATGGAGAAGCCATCTGTAGGAGGAGAGAATGAAGCCAACAGAAAAAGGGAAAGAAATCTGAGAGATGTAGACATTATGATATCTTTTAAATCTCATTTGGATTTGATTTTTAGGTTACCTGCAACTAAAGCAGATTCTTACCATATATGTCCATATGTGACTATTTCCTCTGAAGCCAAGTATGACCCCAGTATCTCTTCCAGAGCCACATGTGCCTATCCTAACCAAAGAAGGTGAGCTGGTCAAATAGACACATGATCAGCCAAATCAGACAGACACAAAAACCCTTTGAGCACTCATGGGGTATCATGTACAACTTTTGTTTGTTTTTCTTCATATATTGTCTAGTACACAAGGTGGTATCATCCTTAAAGTGGTTGAAGGATAGTATATTAGTTTCCTAGGACTGCCTTAACAAGTTATCAGAAACTGGGTGGCTTAAAACAATGGAAATTTATTCTCGCCCAGTTCTAGAGGCTGGAAGTCTGAAATCACTGTGTCAGCAGGATTGGTTTCTTCTGGATGCTCCAAGGGAGAATATGTTCCCTCCTCTTTTCTAGCATCTGGTGGTGGTCAGCAATCCTTGACATTCCTTGGGTTAAGGCTGCATCACTCCAAGGCCTTATATAGCCTTCTTTCTTGTTTGCCCATGTATATGAGTGTCCTCTTATAAGAACATCAGTCACTGGATTTAGGACACACCCTAATCCACTATGACCTCATTTTAACTAATTACATCTGTGAAAATTCTAATTCCAAGTAAGATCACAAGGTGAGGTCCCAGATGGATGTGAATTTGTGGGACACTATTCAACCTACTACATATGACGTAATAATATATTAGAGAGCTTTATAGCTTTCAAAACATTTTTAAGAAATGAAATAACACAGAAAGGTATGCAGTCACCTTTTTCCAGGATGCTGTGAAGAACTCTGAGCTTCACTGAATGAGGTAGAGAGCCACCTTAGAATGTTAGCTCGGAGACTGGAGACAAATCGGATTGGCTGTCTGGAGACCACTCTTCCGTACTCTGCCTCAAAAAAATTTTTAATTCATTTATTTTTGAGAGAGAGAGAGAGAAAGAGAGAGAGAGAGAGAGAGAGAGAGAGAGAGAGAGAGTGAGGAGGGGCAGAAAGAGAGATGAGAGAGAGAATCCCAAGCAGGTTCTGCAATGTCAGCGAAGAGTCAAATGCAGGGCTAGAATTCACGAACTGTGAGATCGTGACCTGAGCCGAAATCAAGAGTTGGATGCTTAATGGACTGAGCCACCCAAACTCCCCCTCTGCCTCAAAATTTATCTGCAGCCTCAGCTCAAGGATCTAAATGCTCTTTATATTGTTTCAAGAGCCATCTGCATTTGCACTTAAAATTCTATCCAAAGCAATATAACACTACAGCCAGCAAAGGAGCTGCTATTTCTTTTTCCAGTTTATTTGGCAACATGGGTACTCATTTCTTAATGCATGTATTAATCAAACTGATTAATTACTACATGATTTGCCCCAGAGGATAAGGACAAGGACTCCAGCAGAGGACGAGCAGCCAGAAGCTTGGCATTTGAGGGTTTTTATACACCAAGAGCCTTTGTTCTCATATGATCACTACCAGTAGCTCCTGGGTGGAAGCAAAGAAAAAAAATAGAAGAAAACTTTGCCTTGTTTTATGGTCAAATTTTGGGGTAAAAACATTCAACATCATTAGAGAATCCAGAAACATTCAAGAGTCCTTTAATATAAAGGAATTCGTGTTCTTTCATGATTGTAATATCATATGGAAGGACAAAAGCCTAAAGTGAGGCTGAAAGCAGAATTCCAAGGACACATTTTGAAGCAGGGTCATGCTTAGCTCAAGTTATTGATAATCATTTGAAGTGTTGGGATTATCTGCAATAATTTTTGCTCATCAGTAAGAAATAGGACTAAAATTTCTTTTTTAAAAAATTCATTTATTTATTTTGTGAGACAGAGTACGTGTGAGCTGGGGAGGGAGAGAGAGAGAAAGAGAGTGAGAGAGAGAGGGGATCCCAAGCAGGCTCCATGCTGTCAGTGCAGAGCCCAACACAGGGCTTAATCTCATAATGGTGAGATCATGACCTGAGCTGAAATCAAAAGTCAATGCTCAACCGGCTGAGCCACCCAGGTGCCCCAGGACTAAAATTTCATTTGCAAAAGTGAACTCCATGTTGTATTTATTATCAGGATCTAGCCAACTCAGAAATTTATGAGAATAATAATTCTGACTAAGATCAGTTATTCATCATAGCCATACCACAAAGAGTAATTTAAGAGGTAGATTTGTTAAAATTGGTTCTTACATCATAGACATTAGCTCTGTCTATAACTATGTCTGCCTACAGGTAAGATGATAGATGGGAACCATGTTCTCCTAGAATCTAAGTCCCAGAAGTGATGGCTCAACCTTGGAAGGGAGACAAAAAGTCAAGTCATTAAATTGTACAGACAGATGGATCACTTTTGGGGGTTTTAAGTTCCATGTTACTGCTCACATGTACAGAGGACAACTTTGTTCTTGACATTCTGGACAGAGGGCAGTTCTGATCAATTTGCACAAAGACAGTGAGAAGTCATAAAACACCCAGAGTTGCTGGGATATTTCATTGACTTAAGCCTACCCATGGTCTCTCTTTTTCAGGACTGTGGCCTCTGAGATCCCTGATTCCAGGTAATCCAGATAAGAAGTATCTCAAGGCTCCCAAAGGTGAACTAGTATTCTCCTTGCCTTCCAAAGACCTGTTTCAAGCAAACAAAATACTCTAGCTAAAAAAATATTATTTTATAGGCAGAAATTTAATCATCTGAATTGGGGTAGGGAGGGAGCCCATTTCTGCCTAACCTTCTGAAAACGTACCAAAGTATATCAAAACTATCAAACATCCATCCTGTAAGTGTGAAAGACAGAAATTTGGTCTTGTGCTATCACATGTAATTTGTGCTTTAAACATATATGTGGGTGATCAAAACAGTATGATACTGACACAAAAATAAGTACATAGATTGATGGAAAGTAACAGAGAGCCCAGAAATAAACCCATGTTTACACGGTCAATTAATCTATAGCAAAGGAGACAAAAATACACAGTGAGGAAAAGGTAGTCTCTTCAGTAAATGATATTGGGATAACTGAGCAGTTACACACAAAAGAATGAAACTGGACCATTTTCTCATATCATACACAAAAATAAACTCCAAATGGATTAAAGACCTAAATGTAAACCTGACACCATAAAACTCCTAACTTGCACAGCAAAGGAAACCATCAACAAAACAAAAAGGCAACCTACTGAATGGGAGAAGATATTTGCAAATGACATATCCAATATGGGATCAATGTCCAAAATATGTAAAGAACTCATACAACTCAATACTCAAAAAAATACAGATAATCCCATTAAAAAATGGGCAGAAGACCTGAAGAGACATTTTTCAAAGAAGACAGACAGAGGGTCAACAGATACATGAAAGGATGCTCAACATCACTTATCATCAGGGAAATGCAAAACAAAACCACAATGAGATATCGCCTCACACTTGTTAGAATGGCTATAATCAAAAAGACAAGATATATCAAGGGTTGGTGGGAAGTGTAGGAAAGAGAACCCTCTTGCACTATTGGTGGGAATATAAATTGGTACAGACGCCGTGGAAAATAGTATGAAGATGCCACAAAAAAACGAAAAATAGAAATACCACACGAGCCAGTAGTGATACACTGGTATCTAACTGAGGAAAACAAAAACACTACTTCAACTTCAGTGTCCATCCATAGATGAATGGATAAAAATATGGGATATATATACAATGGAGTATTACTCAGCCATAAAAAAAAGTGAGATCTTGCCACTTGCAACAATATGGATGGACCTAGAGGGTATTATGCTAAATGAAAGAAGTCAGACAGAGAGAGAGAAACGTAAACTTACATATGGAATCTAAAAAACAAAACAAATGAACTAACATACAAACAACAATAACGAAAATAGAAACAGACTCATAAATGTACAGAACAAACTGGTGCTTGCAGCAGACAGGAGGTGGGAGTATGGATGAAATAGGTGAAGGGGATTAGGAGGTACACACCTCCCACTATAAAATAAATAAGTCACAGGGATGAAAGGTACAGCATAAGTAATATAATCAATATTACTGTAATAATTTTGTACAGTAATTACATTTATTATGGAGAGCATTTTGTAGCATACATAATTGTAGACCTGAAACTAATACTATATGTCAACTATATTCCATTTAAAAAAATGTTTTAAAATTTATGGGGTGCCTGGGTGGCTCAGTTGGTTGAACAACTGATTCTTATTTTGGCTCAGGTCATGATCCCAGGATTGTGGGATCAAGCCCTGTGTCCAGCTCTGTGCTGGATGTGGGGCCTGCTTGGGATTCTCTTTCTTTCTCCCTCTGCCCCTCTCCCACCCACCTCATGTTCTCTCTCTAAAATAAAAAATAAAAATAATAAATACTAAAAACAAAAAAGTAAAAATAAAAACGATTTAAAGATTAAAAAATATATGTGTGTTTATGTAAACCTCTTCAACAATTCTCCCAAGATTTTACTCCATAACACTGTGCTGATTCAGTTTTTCTTTTTCTTTGAATAAAAGAGGAATGCAAGTAGACAACTGAGCTGTAAATAAAAATTGACATCTCAAAACAGAATTCTAAAGATAAAGTTAATAATTCTCCCTCCCTTCATGGCTTATCTTCCACAATTTCCCTTAACACACACTCAACTAGACTAGTTGCCATTCATAGACCCAAAATCCTTGTTCTCCTTGGTGATATGTCTGGTCTCCCCAGCAAGAATGTCTCTTTTCCTCTATCTTATGTACTTTCAGAGTTTTTTCACTGTGCTTTTTGCATGGCAGGTGTGAAGTAAATTTCCTGAATTAAATCTCACTGTTCGGGGGTACCTTAGTGGCTCAGTCAAGTGTCTGACTCTTGATTTTGGCTCAAGTCATGATCTCAGGGTTCATGCGATTGAGACCTATGTCCGACTCTGCACTGACAGCATGGAGCCTGCTTGTGATTTTCTCCCTCCCCCCTCTCTCTCTGCCCCTGTCCTGCTCATGAGTGTGCTCGCTCTCTCTCTCTCTCAAAATAAATAAATAAGCTTAAAAATAATAAATCAATAAAAATAAATCTCACTGTTAAAAGTTAGCCATACCCATAGAATCTTGAAAATTTTACAGACCTCATGATGGCACATTTGTCTCATGAAAACAGATAATTCAACATGTCTATCCCAAATCTAGAGTTAAAGAGCAGGTTTATTCAGCTAAACCTCTGCATTCTTTTCCAGTGCATTTCAAGACCCATCCTCACCATCCCCTCTCTCCAACCCATGATCATAAAGAATACAGTATCAGGTGGAATAAATGCAATGAGCCAAATTTTCTCCCTTGTAGGCAGAGATGAGTCCCCAGGAGCCTTTCCTAGTACTCTTCTGTTCCTTGATTAACACTAATCAATTGGCAATTGAAAGTTTCCAGAGATCAACGTCTTCCTGATTTTTTTGGCCCAAAGGCTATTATTACTCAGAAGCTTGAGCCTCTTACCCAATATCCAGGCCACATATGAGTATAATCTAAATATTAGATGGAATCTTTAGCCTCTTGAGATCTGAGTAAAACTGTCTCATCTTATACAGTTCTCTGGCCTTCAGAACTCCAATACTTCTGCAAGACAACTGGGTCTGAGAATCCCTGGTGTGTTTTCTTCCATCTCAGGAGAATTTCCTTCACCTGACACCTCAACATATTCAACTTAATCATGAAATCAACTTACCTGCTTAAAAACCCATGTATTCTTACCCAAAACATCCTTTTTAAGTTTATTTATTTCTTCTGAGAGAAAGAGGGAGTGTGAATGGGGAAGGGGCAGAGAGAGAGAAAGCAAAGAGAGAATCCAAAGCAGGCTCCATGCTGAGCGTGGCTGAAGCGTGAGTTAACAGCTCTGTTCAGAAAGCAGGAAGGCTGGAGGACAAAGGGAGGGAGAGTTGCTGAGCCCCCGGACGACAGAGCTCAGTTTGGTAGGGAACAAAGGCGCTCGCCAGCGCCATCTCCCTCGCCCATCCCCCAGCCAAAATCCCAAAGGGAACCAGTTCCTGCCAGGGAACTTGCTCGCTCCACGCAAACAGCCAACACTGTGCTTCTGTGGAGCCAAACCTCCAGCAGCGGATCTGACTCCCTCCCACTGCCACAGGGCCCCTCCTGAAGTGGATCACCTAAGGAGAAGCGAGCTAAGGCTGCCCCTCCTGCTCCTGTGCACCTTGCCTACCCACCCCAGCTAATACGCCAAATCCCCAGCACCACAAGCCTGGCAGTGTGCAAGTACACCAGATGGGCCACGCCACCCCACAGTGAATCCCGCCCCTAGGAGAGGGGAAGAGAAGGCACACACCAGTCTGACTGTGGCCCCAGCAGTGGGCTGGGGGCAGACATCAGGTCTGACTGTGGCCCTGCCCACCAACTCCAGTTATACACCACAGCACAGGGAAAGTGCCCTGCAGGTCCGCACCACTCCAGGGACTATCCAAAATGACCAAACGGAAGAATTCCCCTCAGAAGAATCTCCAGGAAATAACAACAGCTAATGAACTGATCAAAAAGGATTTAAATAATATAACAGAAAGCGAATTTAGAATAATAGTCATAAAATTAATCACTGGGCTTGAAAACAGTATACAGGACAGCAGAGAATCTCTTGCCACAGAGATCAAGGGACTAAGGAACAGTCACGAGGAGCTGAAAAGCGCTTTAAACGAAATGCAAAACAAAATGGAAACGACGACAGCTCGGATTGAATAGGCAGAGGAGAGAATAGGTGAACTAGAAGATAAAGTTATGGAAAAAGAGGAAGCTGAGAGAAAGAGAGATAAAAAAATCCAGGAGTATGAGGGAAAAATTAGAGAACTAAGTGATACACTAAAAAGAAATAATATACGCATAATTGGTATCCCAGAGGAGGAAGAGAGAGGGAAAGGTGCTGAAGGGGTACTTGAAGAAATTATAGCTGAGAACTTCCCTGAACTGGGGAAGGAAAAAGGCATTGAAATCCAAGAGGCACAGAGAACTCCCTTCAGACGTAACTTGAATCGATCTTCTGCACGACATATCATAGTGAAACTGGCAAAATACAAGGATAAAGAGAAAATTCTGAAAGCAGCAAGGGATAAACGTGCCCTCACATATAAAGGGAGACCTATAAGACTCGTGACTGATCTCTCCTTTGAAACTTGGCAGGCCAGAAAGGCTTGGCACGATATCTTCAGTGTGCTAAACAGAAAAAATATGCAGCCGAGAATCCTTTATCCAGCAAGTCTGTCATTTAGAATAGAAGGAGAGATAAAGGTCTTCCCAAACAAACAAAAACTGAAGGAATTCGTCACCACTAAACCAGCCCTACAAGAGATCCTAAGGGGGATCCTGTGAGACAAAGTACCAGAGACATCACTACAAGCATGAAACCTACAGACATCACAATGACTCTAAACCCGTATCTTTCTATAATAACACTGAATGTAAATGGATTAAATGCACCAACCAAAAGACATAGGGTATCAGAATGGATAAAAAAACAAGACCCATCTATTTGCTGTCTACAAGAGACTCATTTTAGATCTGAGGACACCTTTAGATTGAGAGTGAGGGGATGGAGAACTATTTATCATGCTACTGGAAGCCAAAAGAAAGCTGGAGTAGCCATACTTATATCAGACAAACTAGACTTTAAATTAAAGGCTGTAACAAGAGATGAAGAAGGGCATTATACAACAATTACAGGGTCTATCCATCAGGAAGAGCTAACAATTATAAATGTCTATGCACCGAATACCGGAGCCCCCAAATATATAAAACAATTACTCATAAACATAAGCAACCTTATTGATAAGAATGTGGTAATTGCTGGGGACTTTAACACTCCACTTACAGAAATGGATAGATCATCTAGACACACGGTCAATAAAGAAACAAGGGCCCTGAATGATACATTGGATCAGATGGACTTGACAGATATATTTAGAACTCTGCATCCCAAAGCAACAGAATATACTTTCTTCTTGAGTGCACATGGAACATCTTCAAGATAGATCATATACTGGGTCACAAAAGAGCCCTTCATAAGTATACAAGAATTGAAATTATACCATGCATACTTTCAGACCACAATGCTATGAAGCTTGAAATCAACCACAGGAAAAAGTCTGGAAAACCTCCAAAAGCGTGGAGGTTAAAAAACACCCTACTAAAGAATGAGTGGGTCAACCAGGCAATTAGAGAAGAAATTTAAAAATATATGGAAACAAACGAAAATGAAAATACAACAATCCAAACGCTTTGGGATGCAGCGAAGGCAGTCCTGAGAGGAAAACACATCACAACCCAAGCCTATCTCAAGAAACAAGAAAAATCCCAAATACAAAATCTAACAGCACACCTAAAGGAAATAGAAACAGAACAGCAAAGGCAGCCTAAACCCAGCAGAAGAAGAGAAATAATAAAGATCAGAGCAGAAATAAACAATATAGAATCTAAAAAAACAGTAGAGCAGATCAACGAAACCAAGAGTTGGTTTTCTGAAAAAATAAACAAAATTGACACACCTCTAGCCAGGCTTCTCAAAAAGAAAAGGGAGATGACCCAAATAGATAAAATCATGAATGAAAATGGAATGATTACAACCAATCCCTCAGAGATACAAACAATTATCAGGGAATACTATGAAAAATTATATGCCAACAAATTGGACAACCTGGAAGAAATGGACAAATTCCTAAACACCCACACGCTTCCAAAACTCAATCAGGAGGAAATAGAAAGCTTGAACAGACCCATAACCAGCGAAGAAATGGAATCGGTTATCAAAAATCTCCCAACAAATAAGAGTCCAGGACCAGATGGCTTCCCAGGGGAGTTCTACCAGACATTTAAAGCAGAGATAATACCTATCCTTCTCAAGCTATTCCAAAAAATAGAAAGGGAAGGAAAACTTCCAGACTCATTCTATGAAGCCAGTATTACTTTGATTCCTAAACCAGACAGAGACCCAGTAAAAAAAGAGAACTACAGGCCAATATCCCTGATGAATATGGATGCAAAAATTCTCAACAAGATAAGAGCAAATTGAATTCAACAGCATATAAAAAGAATTATTCACCATGATCAAGTGGGATTCATTCCTGGGATGCAGGGCTGGTTCAACATTTGCAAATCAATCAACGTGATACATCACATTAATAAAAGAAAAGATAAGAACCATATGATCCTGTCAATCGATGCAGAAAAGGCCTTTGACAAAATCCAGCACCCTTTCTTAATAAAAACCCTTGAGAAAGTCGGGATAGAAGGAACATACTTAAAGATCATAAAAGCCATTTATGAAAAGCCCACAGCTAACATCATCCTCAACGGAGAAAAACAGAGCTTCTTCCCTGAGATCAGGAACACGACAGGGATGCCCACTCTCACCGCTGTTGTTTAACATAGTGCTGGAAGTTCTAGCATCAGCAATCAGACAACAAAAGGAAATCAAAGGCATCAAAATTGGCAAAGATGAAGTCAAGCTTTCGCTTTTTGCAGATGACATGATATTATACATGGAAAATCTGATAGACTCCACCAAAAGTCTGCTAGAACTGATACATGAATTCAGCAAAGTTGCAGGATACAAAATCAATGTACAGAAATCAGTTGCATTCTTATACACTAACACTGAAGCAACAGAAAGACAAATAAAGAAACTGATCCCATTCACAATTGCACCAAGAAGCATAAAATACCTAGGAATAAATCTAACCAAAGATGTAAAAGATCTGTATGCTGAAAACTATAGAAAGCTTATGAAGGTAATTGAAGAAGATATAAAGCAATGGAAAGACATTCCCTGCTCATGGATTGGAAGAATAAATATTGTCAAAATGTCAATACTACCCAAAGCTATCTACACATTCAATGCAATCCCAATCAAAATTGCACCAGCATTCTTCTCGAAACTAGAACAAGCAATCCTAAAATTCATATGGAACCACAAAAGGCCCCGAATAGCCAAAGTAATTTTGAAGAAGAAGACCAAAGCAGGAGGCATCACAATCCCAGACTTTAGCCTCTACTACAAAGCTGTCATCATCAAGACAGCATGGTATTGGCATAAAAACAGACACATAGACCAATGGAATAGAATGGAAACCCCAGAACTAGACCCACAAACGTATGGCCAACTCATCTTTGACAAAGCAGGAAAGAACATCCAATGGAAAAAAGACAGTCTCTTTAACAAATGGTGCTGGGAGAACTGGACAGCAACATGCAGAAGGTTGAAACTAGACCACTTTCTCACACCATTCACAAAAACAAACTCAAAATGGATAAAGGACCTGAATGTGAGACAGGAAACCATCAAAACCCTGGAGAAGAAAGCAGGAAAAGACCTCTCTGACCTCAGCCGTAGCAATCTCTTACTCGACACATCCCCAAAGGCAAGGGAATTAAAAGCAAAAATGAATTACTGGGACCTTATGAAGATAAAAAGCTTCTGCACAGCAAAGGAAACAACCAACAAAACTAAAAGGCAACCAACGGAATGGGAAAAGATATTTGCAAATGACATATCGGACAAAGGGCTAGTATCCAAAATCTATAAAGAGCTCACCAAACTCCACACCCAAAAAACAAATAACCCAGTGAAGAAATGGGCAGAAAACATGAATAGACACTTCTCTAAAGAAGACATCCGGATGGCCAACAGGAACATGAAAAGATGCTCAACGTCGCTCCGCAACAGGGAAATACAAATCAAAACCACACTCAGATATCACCTCATGCCAGTCAGAGTGGCCAAAATGAACAAGTCAGGAGACTATAGATGCTGGAGAGGATGTGGAGAAACGGGAACCCTCTTGCACTGTTGGTGGGAATGCAAATTGTTGCAGCCACTCTGGAAAGCAGTGTGGAGGTTCCTCAGAAAATTAAAAATAGACCTACCCTATGACCCAGCAATAGCACTGCTAGGAATTTACCCAAGGGATACAGGAGTACTGAGGCATAGGGGCACTTGTACCCCAATGTTTATAGCAGCACTCTCAACAATAGCCAAATTATGGAAAGAGCCTAAATGTCCATCAACGGATGAATGGATAAAGAAATTGTGGTTTATATACACAATGGAGTACTACATGGCAATGAGAAAGAACGAAATATGGCCCTTTGAAGCAACGTGGATGGAACTGGAGAGTGTGATGCTAAGTGAAATAAGCCATACAGAGAAAGACAGATACCATATGGTTTCACTCTTATGTGGATCCTGAGAAACTTAACAGAAACCCATGGGGGAAGGGAAGGAAAAAAAAAAAGAGGTTAGAGTGGGAGGGAGCCAAAGCATAAGAGACTGTTAAAAACTGAGAACAAACTGAGGGTTGATGGGGGGTGGGAGGGAGGGGAGAAGGGGTGATGGGTATTGAGAAGGGCACCTTTTGGGATGAGCACTGGGTGTTGTATGGAAACCAATTTGACAATAAATTTCATATATTGAAAAAAAAAAACTAAGTGGGTAGTCAGGACTTTATCTGGAGAGTCTTACTTATTCTTTAATACAGAAATCCTGGAATTCCATACAAAAAACAAAACAAAACAAAAACAAAACAAAAAAAAGAGTCAGATGCTCAAGTAACTGAGCCACCCAGGCACCCCTTACCCAAAACATTCTTATTTTTTTTTATATCTGGGATTCCTAGGAAGGGTTCAGATTGAAGATGGGACAAGAAAGTCACCTAAAAACCTCTATTAATCACTCCTACTCCCCCAAATTTTTGTGGTCATCTTACCTGAAAGGGTTCACCTTTTGTTCCTTAACCCTCTCGGAGTCCATGTACCTATCCTTCTATCCTTCTCTTCTTTATCACCTCTTTTCTCATGAAAATGACAAATACAGTCCTCTCTTCATTCATGTTGCTCTGCCATCTTTCCTCAAGTTCTGTCACCAGCTACACTCATACCTTTGGTGCCTCACCTTCTACCCCAAGTGCTTATTTAGGTATTTCTCCAAACATAATTCTCCCCCTAAGAGAAAGTATCTTGCTAGATACATCAAAAAAAGTACAGGTTTTTTCCCCCCGCTTGTTTCAGAAGAGAAGAGAAAAATTATACATATGTCCAACTCTACCTAGGTCACATAAGGAGTCCATAATACACCCGAGGATAAAAGTAGATGTGATCTGCTAACTAGAAATCAGCACATTGAATAATAATACAAATATTATTTGAATGGAATAAAAGGACGATGGACTAGTTACAGGACAGATTTAAAATAATCACTCTCTATGGAACTCTCCCTGAAAGATGTCAGCTACCCAAGACAACTCACTACAATTCCACCTGAGTAGCCTCTTTTACAAATTTTCCCATCAAATGGGTCAATTGATAGGGTAGTGACTGATATGACCTAAAACATAGCAAGGCCTAGGGGGACCTGGGTGGCTCAGTCTGTTAAGCGTCTGACTTTAGCTAAGGTAATGATCTCACGGTTTGTGGGTTCAAGCCCTACATCAGGCTCTGTGCTGACCTCTCAGAGCCTGGAGTATGCTTCAGATACTGTGTGTGTGTCTCTCTCTCTGCCCCTCTCCTGCTCATGCTCTTTCTCCTTCTCTCAAAAACAAATAAACATTAAAAAACAAAAAACATAGCAAGGCCTAACCAGGGGTACATGAAGATACATAATGCCAGAGAAGAAACGGATCTCTTTAGCCCCTGAGGTAAGGGGTGGAGTTCTAGTGCAAGGCCAAAATCAAGTTTAAGGAATCAAAGAAGCCAAATGTCACAAAACGCAAGTAAGAGTTCTCACTTGGGAACGCAGCCCTAAGTTTAGGAATCTGGAGAGCAAGTAAAGCAGTAAGAAACAGGTAATCACATTTTGTTAGGGAGGTCAGGGTTTATCTGGCCCTAAGATGTTTTTAATGGACCAGAGTACTCAAGCCAGTCTGGTCTGTGACTTATTAATGGTCCCTCCTGGTATCAGATAGATCTCTGCAACACAAAATGGGTGGTGCCAGTTCACAGTCTAGACACAGCCCTAAAAAAGATGAAAAAGGAGAAGTAAATTTATTCTACAATTCAGTTATGCCAGTCAGTGGCACATTTCTTACCCAAGTCACAAACACATTTACATAGTCTGAGATTGCAAGGCAGATACCTCAAAAATAAACTGGAATGAAAGAAAATGGATTTTAAATTACAGAGGTAACATTTCTATTTCATGCCATCTGTTATAACTCAAGTTTCCAGCAAATGGATTATTCACCAGAAATGATGCAAAAAACAAAAAACAAAAAACTGAGATCAAAATAATGTTATTGAAAACAAAGATATTTTTAAATGATGATACATAGATAATTTTAAAAGTACTGATTCAATCTATTTTTTTTTTTAAACTTAAAAGTTGTAGATTAGTGAATATGCACCAGTATTCTTGGATGGACCAAAATGATGATAAATTAAACCTTTTCCCAAAATAATCCTAGAAACACAAGTGAACATTTTATCTATTTTGCAAATCTCCTAGCACTAGCACTAAAGTATGGGTGTTTGCCTGGAGGATGTTTACTCCACAGATTCCCTTTGAAATCTGAGATGGGAGGTAAAGGCAGGCAAGGATTAGGAGATCTGACCATCTCTGTGTTTCTGCACTGCAGACAGGTTCTCTGAGTTCAGAGCTGATCAATAACCAAAGTCCCAAACTCCCTAGCTGTAATCACAATCAATACCAACTGCCGGTTTGTATCAGAAAACAATTAGGACTCTCTAATTTAGGGCTGGCACAAGTACCTCAGAATCAGCAGTAATGAAAACATTCAGTCCACCATATAATATAGTTTAGAACAAGAAAAAACACAAAACAAATAGGGTGAGACATCTCCCACCCACCTCCCCAGTCATCAACACAGCCCTGCTCAGAGGGGGAGAGGCTATTTCAGTAATGTCTTGACTCTAATAATTTACCCATGGCCAGCCAGAAACAAAACGGTAGGCGAAACCTTTCTTAGCATGATAGAAGGCGGTCATTGAGCGGTTTGTCCTCATTCACCTCTACTGACACTGCTACAGAAGCTCTCACCCTCTTCAATGACAGGATCACAGATTGAGGAGGCCTCAAAGTCCAGAAAATGAGTACCAGTGGCATCCTAACTTAAGGCGATTCCTGTGTTCCCCACGTTAGATATCACAGGGGCTCACAATGGGAGACTGAACAAGGGGGTACAAACTCTGCAGACTCCCAATTTAGAGGACAGCACACATAGCCTCCTCCACGCAGGGGATCAAACTGGTAATATTTATCTGGGCATTGTCATCATGTCTTCCCCCTTTTCCTTTCTTCTACCAGTGGTGGAATGATGGAGATTTATAGAAATAAGGAGTGTGGTCATTTGGGATCATATGCAGGTGACCATCAGCTTTCAAGGCTTCTCAGATGTTGCCACATACTCTCAAAAGCAAAGGCTAACCCTCTTCTCTACTCTGCCCAACCCAGGAGGAGAAGAAAGGTGATTGCCACACTATTCTACAGACCATCACTGTATTCTACATATAACACAAATTTGTTACAAAGGGAGGAGGTTTGCTAACACTTGCTTCTCCACTGAACAAGTGTACCTGTTTTGCAAACCATTGACCTAGGCCAGTGAAGGAACAGTGATGTACTCCTTGAGTGCTGACTTCAATTTCCCACATAACTTAAAGTCTAAATTGTGGATAATTTTAGCATTAGCCAGGAAAATGTGGCTCTTTATAAATGTAAGGCATTGGAAACAGCATAGTAGGCCAGGCATTTCGTTTTACATACTAAATCTGCAACTCCTTAGTTGTATGATCTTGGACAAGTCCCTAAGCTTTGTAGTTTTGTTTGTTTGTTTGTCAAAATCAGAGGGATTGGAATGGATCTGTGATACTCAAGAGTGATACTCAAGATTATGCACAAGAAGCACCTCTGGAGATTATAGAAAAACAGATGCCACTGGCCAATCTAAACACTCACTCCAGCATCTCTAATAGCAGGACACTCAGATAAGTATCAAGCTTCCTTTCTGTTTTACAGTATTTGAACTATGGTGATTATGAAGTCATTTATTCATTCAGTGACACTTATGCAATGTCCACTGTGTGCCAGGGTTTTATAGCCTGAATTGTGTCCCCTAAAAGTCATATGTTGAAGTCCTAACTTCTAGTACCTCAGGATGTGACTGTATTTAGAGGTAAGGTATTTAACAGTTAATTAAATTAAAATGAGGTCATTAGGGTAGGCCCTAATCCAATATGACTGGTGTCTTTATAAAAGGAGGAGAATTGGACTGATATGCATAGAGGGAAGACCATGGGAAGACACAGGGAGAAGACGGCCATCCACAAGTCAAAGAGAAAGCCTCAGAAGAAACCTATCCCACCAACACTTTGGTCTTGGACTTCTAGTCTCCAGAATTGTAAGGGAATCAATTTTTGGTCTTTAAGCCCCCCAGTTTTTGTTACAAAAGTACTTTGTGGTCTTTGTTATGGAAGCCCTGGAAAATGAACGCATAGGGTAATAGACAAGATTCTGGGTGTAGCACAGGGCAAGACACAGAAATGGTCCCCACTCCCATGGAGCAGACAGTATAGTGGAGGGTCAGATGAGAAACAATTACAAGCTATGGTAGGTCCTATGAAGCTCACATACTGGTTGCTGTAATAGAGAAGGACAAGACAGGTGGGAGTTGACTCACTTGCAAGGAAGTCAACAGAGAAGAATTCCCTGAAGAAGTGATATTTAAACTGTCAAGCTGAGACCTGAAGGATGAGAATGAGGCAGCTATGTGATAGCTGATGGAAGAGCCTTCCACTTTGAGGAAGCAGCAGAGGCAAAGACCCATAGGTGAGAGGGAAATGTGCTTCATTTGGGGAAATGAAATGCCTTGTGGCTAAATGCAATTCACAACGAGGGCAGTGACATGAACTGAGGTTGCATAAGTGAGCAGGGGTTTGAAAGGCAGTGCATTGAAAGGCAGTGCATTGAAAGCCATGGGAGGGAGCTTGAACTTTATTTCAAATATCAAAAAAAAAGCAATTGAATTAAATTTTATTTCAAAAAAAAAGAACAGAGAGGTTTTTGAGCTCAGCCTCAGGTAAACCATGCCTAGAGCATATCTTTTTATTGGAATCCCATGGTTGTGACCAAAGCATTGCCATCCTCTGGTTGCAATGTACTAAAGTGTGACTTCAGTTTCTCTGAGTGGTAAATAAGCCTCCTGTGCCAGGTTTAAAATTTATACAAAGGACTGAGATAAACAGAAATGTTACTTTTTAAATCTGGTTAAAACACAACTTACGAGATCCTATTTTCAACGGTAATAGGATAAAAGTTTATTCTTATTTAAAAAAAAAATTGAGGGGCACCTGGGTTGCTCTGTCTGACTCTTGATTTCAGCTCAGGTCACGATCCCATGGTTTGTGGAATCGGGCCCCACGCTGGGCTCTGCGCTGACAGTGAGGAGCCTGCTTGGGATTCTCTCTCTCTGCCCCTCCCCTACTTGTGCCCCCTTCAAAATAAATAAATAAATATTTTTTTAAAAACTGAACTCTTTTAAGGAGGGAACTGGCATTTATATGTATTGAAAATAAGGCTCTTGCTAGCCTAGTTTTAGCTGCAGCATGAAGACAGTAGACACCATATTCTGAAGTTAGGTCCACACTGATATTTCAAAGTAGGTGTCTAAAAACCACTTTGATGACACCTAAGCTCTTCACTCAAGTTTTGTGTAAAAAAGGATCAGAATCTGGAAATTAAAGAAGAGGGTTCTTTTTTTTAAGGATTTTTGAAGAGAGCTCTAAGAGTGTCCTGAGTTCCACCATACAATGTTCAGAATATCATTGCTGGTCTACTATATTAATGATATCATATCAATTTGACTGGATGGACAAGAAGCAGCAAGTATATTGGAGGCATTCTTAATGTACTGAATTCCAGAGGATGGGAGGAAAAACTCTAAGATACAGGGTCATGCTCCAGCTGTGAAGATTTTAGGGGTCCCATGCTCTGGGACATGCCAAGACATCCCACCTAAAATTAAGGTCAAATCATAATACCTTATACCTCCCACCACTGAGAAAAAAGCACCATGCCTGGTAGGCCCCATCTCAGGCCAGGACTGAGGGATTTTCTAAGTTCAGGAAACCAGTGCTATACCTCAGCAGTCCCAGTCGGCCTCATAGGTGTCTTACTTTTAAAGTCACTTTGAGTCAGGTCTCTGTTTCTTGCAGCTAAACAAGCATTCTAACTACACTGTCCCAAAGTCTCAGGGAGACCCTGCACAAAGTAGCTCTGAGTTCAATGAACTGTTCCTGAGCAAACCAGAAGGTATTTCCATCTGTTATATCCAAAGTGTCTAGCACAATCCCTAGGCCATAGATGGTGTTTGCAAATACCTGTTTAAAGCCAGAGTAGCTACATGATCTTAGCAAGCAAAAGAGAAACTTCAGCGTTCTTGGATGGAAGGCTGAAAATGAGAAAAAATAGCTCAGTAAAACTCAAGTTCTGGAAGAATCTTTATGTTCAAATGGACAAGGAAGAAGCTGTATCAGGCGGGTCAGGGGGAAAAAAAAAAACTGAAGAGGTCTCTAGCCTCCTCTGGTGGCTCAGACTGAATGGCAACCTGTCACTCACTCAGGAGTCTGTGCCAAGGGAAAGATAGGGAAGAGGAGTGGAAAGAATACCCATAAAGGACACTCCTGAGGAAACAGAGGCAGAATCTGATGTCTGGAAATTTTCTTTGTAAGGAGAGAGAAGGGAGCACCTGGGTGGCTCAGATGGTTAAGTGTCCAGCTCTTGATTTTGGCTCAGGTCATGATCTTGGGGATGGTGGGATCAAGCTCTGCATCTCTCTCTCTCTCTCTCTCTCTCTCTCTCCCTCCCTTCCTCCCTCCCTCCCTCCCTCTCTGCCCCTCCCCTGCTTGAGTGCTTGCTGTCTCTCCCTCTCTCAAAAATAAATAAATAAACTTAAAAAAAAAAAGGAAAGAGATGAATTAAAGGAAACTCCAAGCTGTCCTGCCTACACCCATTCCATTAGCTCCTAGGACTCATGGCAGCTGAGAGCTCTCAGCAGAGTCCATCTCCTGCACTTGCCCCCAGCTAAGTGGGCTGATTCACCCCAGGTCAAGCCTCCTTCCTGGGAGCAGCCCAAATCCAAAGACTTGTCTGTGCAAACAGCATAAAGTTCAAAGCCCTTCACTGCAATTGGGAACAACTCTGAAAGTCCATCCTGGCTTTAGAACTGCCTGTAGAAATGATTGGGGCTTCTGCTCTAACTGTACTACAGTCCAAAAGCTTAACTTCTCCCTCAGCCCAGCCCACCTTCCCTCCTTCTCACAGTGGTGCTGATCTCAAGGGCATTCCGCATCGGCTTTGTGCATGCAAATCTCCTTCTCAGAGTCTGTTTCTCAGTGTGAAGGATCTGAGATTTTTATCCTACTTGCAGGATAACAAGTTAACTTGTCACAGGTTCAAAGATTCTGGCAGAAGACACAAGACCCCTGGGTCAAGGACTGGAATGTTATTACTTATGGTACAGTAGCTAGAATGAGCTTCGTGTTCAAATTGATTTTCCTTGCTCCACAAATCCCACCAGGTGATGCAGAAAACACAGTGGGTTTATGCCACAGATTAGGAACTCTAAACTCAGGAAATCTCTCTTTTTTTATTATTAACTTTTTTATTTTAATTCCAGTATTGTTAACATACACTTAGTTTCAAGTGTACAATATAGTGATTCAACAATTCTGTACATTACATAGTACTCATCATGATAAGTGTGCTCTTTAATCCCCATCACCTTTTTCACTTATATCACCTCCCACAGGAAACCCTAACCTTTTGTCTCATTTTTTTATTTTTATTTTAGAGAGAGAGAGCATGCTCACGCAAATAGGGGAGTGGGGCAGAAAGAAAGGGAGAGAATCCTAAGCAGGCTCCACAGTCAGCACAGAGCCCAACGCAAGGCTCAATCCCATGACCCTGGGATCATGAGCCAAGCTGAAATCAAGAATCAGACGCTCAACTGACTGAGCCACCCAGATGCCCCACGAAACCCCAATCTTTTAAATGGGACAACTACCAAACCTGCCTATCCTTTACCTCAGAGGGAGATACTATATTTATTAAACTGATCAGGAAACAAATCTACCTTATGTCCTACAAGCAGATACTATATTTGTAAGCTTGTTTGCCACATACACATCCTTGAATAGATAGCTCAGAGCAAAAACTAATAGAAGATGTGAAGAAATTAATCTACGGTCAATGAATCTACGACAAAGGAGGCAAGAATATACAATAGGGAAAAGTCAGTCTCTTCAACAAATGGTGCCAGGAAAGTTGGACAGATACTTGGAAAATAATGAAACTATACCGCTTTCTTTTACCATACATAAAAATAGGCTCAAATGGATTAAAGGACCTAAATGTGAGACCTGAAACCATAAAGTTCGTAGAAGAGAATATGGGCAGTAAATTCTTTGACATTGGCCTTAGCAACATTTTTCTAGATATACCTCCTCAGGCAAGAAAAACAAAAGCAAAAGTAAACTATTAGGACTCTACTAAAATATAAGCCTTTTGTACAGCAAAAGAAATCATCAATTAAACAAAAAGGCAACGTACTGAATGGAAGAAGATATTTGCAAATGACATACCTGTTAAGAGGCTAATATCCAAAATATATAAAGAACTCCTACAACTCAACTCCCCCCAAAACAAATAATCCCATTAAAAAGTGGGAAAAGGACACAAATAGACATTTTTCCAGACATCCAGATGCCGAACAGACATATGAAAAGATGCTCAATATCACTGATCATCAGGGTAATACACATCAAAACCACAGTGAGGTATCACCTCACAACTGTCAGAATGGCTAAAATCAACAACACAAGAAACAACAGGATTGGCGAAGATGTGGAGAAAGGGAACCCTCCTGCACTGTTGATGGGAATGTAAATTGGTATAGCCATTCTGAAAAACAGTATAGAGGTTCCTCAAAAAATTAAAAATATAAATACCATATGATCCAGCAATTTCACCACTGGATATTTACCCAAAGAAAACAAAAGCACCAATTCAAAAAGATATTTGCACCCCTATGTTTATTGTAGCATTATTTACAATAGCCAAAATATGGAAGCAACCTAAGTGTTCATCCATAGATGAGCGGATAAAAAAGATGTGATAACACATATATAATGTGATATATATATCACATATATAATGGATATATGTAATATTACTCAGCCATAGACAGGGATGAAATTTTGCCATTTACAACAACACGAATGGACCTTATGAAGCTTATGATAAGATAATCGACACATCGATTAAACTTTTTTTGAAGGATTCACTATGCAAATAAATAGTATGATTGTAGAAATGCTGACCCCCTTCTAAAGAAGGTCTTTAGCAACAATTTTCATCTTCAAACAATGAACTACTCATCTTACATATTTCCTTTTTCTTTAAGATTCACTAAATTCCCTACAATGTAATTCCAGTGCAGTGTCACCAAAAGAAAATCACATTTCTTTAACTATTGCATTACTCAGACTGCTTGTTAGCTCAGGCTGACTTTCTCTGCTCTTCCATTCCTTGCCAAATAATAACCTTAAAGCCATACACAGAAATGGAATTGCCAGGAGTAGAGGGGAAAGATCAGGTCATAGAGAAAGGTGAAGGAAGGGGAGGCTCAGAAAATGACAAGGATACGTGAAATAGAGAAGGACTCAGAAAGTGATTAATGTAGGGGGAGAAGTTTGGGGCTGCAGGAAAAAAAGAGGATACAAGGAAAGGGACAGTATTATCAGACAGACCACACAACAGGGCAAGGAGCTGGTGCAACAGGGGACAAAGGAAGACCTCAGGAGGGGTCATCTGTGTCTGTGGACTGTAAGGATTCCAGGATTCAGATTTGAGGAACACTGATTTATGAACCTGATGAAAATGTCTCTTAATAATGAATTATCTTTGTGAAAAAGAATTTGGGGCTTTTATCTGGCTAAAAAAAAGTTTCAGATTTTCATAAGAAATAAAAATACTAAGTTTAAAGAATCTTATAGAACTCAAGGACCCAATATCCAGTTTGAGACACATTCCAGAGGGCCAGGGAGAGGGTCCACAGAAGCGTAGCCTAAGGGAGGCTGAGGTCTCGTGGGTGGAGGGCACAGTACATGCTGACGTTTAAATGAAAATAGATCGCTGCTATGATAAAGCATGCCTTGTTGCTTTAAAAAGGGTAGGAGAGGGGCGCCTGGGTGGCTCAGTCGGTTAAGCGGCCGACTTCAGCTCAGGTCATGATCTCGCGGTCTGTGGGTTCGAGCCCCGCGTCGGGCTCTGTGCTGACAGCTCAGAGCCTGGAGCCTGTTTCCGATTCTGTGTCTCCCTCTCTCTGACCCTCCCCTGTTCATGCTCTGTCTCTCTCTGTCTCAAAAATAAATAAACATTAAAAAAAATTTTTAAAAAGGGTAGGAGAGCAGGAAAGGTGGTGACAGGGGCCATGGCAGGGAATGGTAGCAAACAAAGCAAGAAAGGAGTAGTGCTTTCTTTGCTGATTTGGCAAATTCTCCAGAAAGTTGTCACTAATTCCTAAAATCATAGGCCAGAAAGGACTCTACAAGGTCATTTAACCTGATGCTTTGCTCCAGATAATATGGCAGCCAAACCTTCAGAGAGAAAGAGAGAGAGAGCAGAAGGGAGAGGGAGAGGGAGGATGAAAGGAAGAAATGAAGAAAGTCACATGTAAGTTTTAACTTTTCTTGGTCCAACGGCGAAAAACTTAATTGTCACAGATTGTCCGTTCTCTCCAAATGGGAAATTCAGCTTTCCTTACCACTGAGCAAAGATTATTGTCAATGCAGCTTGTCTAAAAGCCTCTGTTGAGAATGCCTGGCAATAAAAAAGAGAAATTCTTCAGCCTAAGACAGGGAGTCAGAATTCCTATGCCATGCTATCTAGTTACAGCCAGAAGCAAGATTGGGAGTTACAGCACTGTTTGTCCACCAAACTCTCCCGCAGCCACAGTTACCCATGCTTTGGTCACTGAGAAGAGGACATTCATTATGTGCAGATGCCCAAAGGACACTATGCCACGGACATGACTTATGGCCCTAGGGTAAACTGTGGCTGTGAGTCCTCCTGCAGTGTGGCAGGCCCTAGCTTTAGCCCTGACTCCGTGACTTGCTAGCCTTGTGACTCCAGAGGAAGTGGGAAGAAGGAAAAGAGGATAAAATGTAGGAAATAATAGTAACTGCCTCCTAGGACTATTATAAAGGTAAAATGACCTAGTATATATAAAAACAAACAAACAAACAAACAAACACACACACAGCTTAGAATACCTGGCAATTTCTCCAAAATACATCAAATTCCATTAGCAGCAGCAATGTCACTAGTATCTATATCAGATATTAGAATTTCTATATTATTAGAAGGTTTAGAGGGTACAGTTGAATTGGAAAGGAAGGAATGGTGGAGGGACAGTGTTAAGTTTTATTTGTGTAGTGAGGAGACATATAGCATGTGCTTATTTAAAATGGTTTAGCAGAAAGGCAAGATTCTCTTGACAACACCACTTACCATCGTTATGTTGCTTTGTCCCTGTAATTACTATGGTGACTACTTGTGAGGTGATAGAGTATCGTAAGTCATAGCCGCTAGCATTTAAGGTACATTCAGCTTTGTGTGCGCACATGCAGGCCTGTGACTGTGTGTACACATGTTTATGTTGCTAAAATGGCTAACAGGTATTAGCATTCATTCAAATATTAGACAAATTTAGACTTTAGAATTGGTGACTAAGTCCCTCTGATGTTCAGAAATAACACATGCTCACTCTGGGGAGCAGCTGGCATGTTGGGGGAGTGACAGTCTGCTGGCAACAGTCTGAAATTAACCCACCTCCTCTTCCCACTTTCTTAAACCTAGAGCTTCAAAGAAAGCAATGGGCACAAAAGCAACCAACTTTCTCCTCCTTGCTTATGTAAGGAAGGCACTCATTCGCTACCCAGAATGTTTAGCTTCTGTGCTTCTCTCAGTTGGTCTGTCCACATCTATAATCAAGATAAAACAGGAAAAAAGAGAGGAAGGAGAAGAGGGTAAGAATGAGAGCAAAACATCAATTTGTGGAACAAACGTACTGAGGACCTGCTTACTGTGTGCATAGCATTCAGCATGAAAAACCTACTCTGAAGCAAGGATATTGGGCAGTGAAAAAGCTATATAGGTCAGATTCTGTTAGAGAAAGCTAAGAGTTAAGTAATCGAGTACTGTGGAGGCACTACAGAAACTAAATCCAGAAAGGCATAAACAGGCTGAAATCCGGGGGGCAGAATTAAGTATTCAGGATTCACATTCACATGTCCACAATTGCTTGATTATGACAAAAATTCTATTGTAGAGCACCTGGGAGAGGAAAACCTGTTTCAGCAATGGTTCTTGATCATTTGGATATTCTCATATAATAATAATAATAATAACCTCACACCATAGGCAAAAATCAGTTCCAGGTGGATTGTCTACTTAAAAGTGAAAAGAATAGGAGAAGATGGCAGCATAGGAGGATGCTGGGCTCACCTTGTCCTGCCGATCACTTAGATTCTACCCACACCTGCCTAAATAACCCAGAAAACCGCCAGAAGCCTAGCAGAACGGACTCTCTGGAGCCAAGTGTAGACAAGAGGCCCACAGAAGAGGGTAGGAAGGGTGGAGAGGCGGTGCACGCTATACGGACTGGCGGGAGGGAGCCAGGGCAGTGGAGGGGCAGCCCACCCAGCAAGGCAGAATCCCCGAGTCTGACTTGCAAAAGCAGAGGGGCCAGACTGCGTGAGTTCTGACAGCCAGTGAGACTTAACATCTGGAATGTTAAAACTCAACAGCTCTGCTCGGAGAGCAGGAGGGCAAGAGGACACCGGGAGGGAGAGGTGTTGAGCCCCAGAAGACAGAGCTCAGATCGGCGCGGGGAACAAAGGCACTGTCAATGCCATCTCCCCCTCCCATCCCCCAGCCGAAATCCCAAAGGGAACCAGTTCCTGTCACCTAACCTGCTTGCACCGGGCAAACGCCCAACTCTGTGCTTCTGTGGATCCATCCCTCCAACGGGACTGCCTCCCTCCTGGTGCTGCAGGGCCCCTCCCGCAGGGGACCACCTATGGCAAAGCAAGCTAAGCCTGCCCCTCCCACCCGTGTGCACCTTGCAGATCCACCCCAGCTAATAGTGAGTCCTGCCCCTGGGAGAGGGGAAGATAAGGTACACACTAGTCTGACTGTGGCCCCAGTGGCGAGCTGGGGGCAGACATCGGGTCTGACTGCTGCCCCGCCCACCAACTCAAGTTACTCCAGACAGGACAGGGGATATGCCCCAAAGTTCCTCACCACTCCAGGGACTATCCAATGAAAAAATGGAAGAATTCTCCTCAAAAGAATTTCCAGGAAGTAGCGACAGCTAATGAATTGATCAAAACCGATTTAAGCAATATAACAGAGCAAGAATTTAGAATAATAGTCATAAAATTAATTGCTTGGCTTGAAAAAAGCATAGAGGACAGCAGAGAATCTATTGCTACAGAGATCAAGGAACTAAGGAACAGCCATGAGGAGCTAAAAAATGCTATAAATGAGGTGCAAAATAAAATGGCCAAAGCACGGATTGAAGAGGCAGAGGAGAGAATAGGTGAATTAGAAGATAAAATTATGGAAAAAGAGGAAGCTGAGAAAAAGAGAGATAAAAAAATCCAGGAGTAGGAGGGGAGAATTAGAGAACTCAGTGATGCAATCAAAGAGAAAAATATCTGTATCATAGGAATTCCAGAAGAAGAAGAGAGAGAGAAAGGGGCTGAGGTGTAGGTGAACAAATCATAGCAGAGAACTTCCTTGATCTGGAGAAGGAAACAGGCATTGAAATCCATAGGCACAGAGAACTCCCTTCAGATGTAACTTGAATGGATCTTCTGCATGACATACCACAGTGAAACTGGCAAAATGCAGGGATAAAGAGAAAACTCTGAAAGCAGCAAGGGATAAATAGGCTCTAACTTACAAAGGTAGATACATAAGAGTAGTGGTGGACCTATCTACTGAAACTTGGCAGGCCAGAAAGGAATGGCAGGAAATCTTCAATGTGACAAACAGAAAAATTATGCAGCCAAGAATCCTTTATCCAGCAAGTCTGTCACTCAGAATAGAAGGAGAGATAGGGGCGCCTGGGTGGCTCAGTCGTTAAGCGGCCGACTTCGGCTCAGGTCATGATCTCGCGTCAGTGAGTTCAAGCCCCGCGTCGGGCTCTGTGCTGACAGCTCAGAGCCTGGAGCCTGTTTCAGATTCTGTGTCTGCCTCTCTCTGACCCTCCCCCGTTCATGCTCTGTCTCTCTCTGTCTCAAAAATGAATAAATGTTAAAAAAAAAAATTAAAAAAAAAAAAAAAAAAAAGAAGGAGAGATAAAGGTTTTCCCAAACAAACAAAAACTGAAAGGACTTCATCACCATTAAACCAGCCCTACAAGAGATCCTAAGGGGGATTCTCTGAGTGAAATGTTGCAAGGACCACAAAGTACCAGACACATCACTACAAGCATAAAACCTACAGACATCACAATGACTCTAAACCCATATCTTTCAATAATAACACTGAATGTAAATGGACTAAATGCTCCAACCAAAAGACATGGGGTATCAGAATGGATAAAAACACAAGACCCATCTATTTGCTGTCTATAAGAGACTCATTTTAGACCTGAGGACACCTTCAGATTGAAAGTGAGGGGATGGAGAACTATCTATCATGCTCCTGGAAGTCAAAAGAAAGCTGGAGTAGCCATACTTATATCAGACAAACTAGACTTTAAATTAAAGGCTGTAACAGGAGATGAAGAAGGGCATTATATAATACTGAGACAGTCTATCCATCAGGAAGAGCTAACAGTTATAAATGTGTATGCGCTGAATACGGGAGCCCCCAAATATATAAAACAATTACTCACAAACATAAGCAACCTTATTGACAAGAATGTGGTAATTGCAGGGGACTTTAATACCCCACTTACAACAATTGATAGATCATCTAGACACAGAATTAATAAAGAAACAAGGGCCCTGAATGATACATTGGATCAGATGGACATGACAGATATATTTAGAACTCTGCATCCCAAAGCAACAGAATATACTTTCTTCTCGAGTGCACATGGAACATTCTCCAAGACAGATCACATACTGGGTCACAAAAGAGCCCTTCATAAGTATAAAAGAATTGAGATCATACCATGCATACTTTCAGACCACAATGCTATAAAGCTTGAAATCAACCACAGGAAAAAGTCTGGAAAACCTCCAAAAGCATGGAGGTTAAAGAAAGGTTAAAGAACACCCTCTAAAGAATGAATGGGTCAACCAGGCAATTAGAGAAGAAATTAAAAAATACATGGAAACAAATGAAGATGAAAATACAACAATCCAAACGCTTTGGGACGCAGCGAAGGCAGTCCTGAGAGGAAAATACATGGCAATCCAGGCCTATCTCAAGAAACAAGAAAAATCCCAAATACAAAATGTAACAGCACACCTAAAGTAAATAGAAGCAGAGCAGCAAAGACACCCCAAACCCAGCAGAAGAAGAGATATAATAAAGATCAGAGCAGAAATAAACAATATAGAATCTAAAAAAACGGTAGAGCAGATCAATGAAACCAAGAGTTGGTTTTTTGAAAAAACAAACAAAATTGATAAACCTCTACCCAGGCTTCTCAAAAAGAAAAGGGAGATGACCCAAATAGATAAGATCATGAATGAAAATGGAATTATTACAACCAATCCCTCAGAGATACAAGCAATTATCAGGGAATACTATGAAAAATTATATCCCAACAAACTGGACAACCTGGAAGAAATGGACAAATTCCTAAACACCCACATGCTTCCAAAACTCAGGAGGAAATAGAAAGCTTGAACAGACCCATAACCAGCGAAGAAATTGAATCGGTTATCAAAAAATCTCCCAACAAATAAGAGTCCAGGACCAGATGGCTTCCCTGGGGAATTCTACCAGACATTTAAAGCAGACATGATACCCATCCTTCTCAAGCTATTCCAAAAAATAGAAAGGGAAGGAAAACTTCCAGACTCATTCTATGAGGCCAGTATTACTTTGATTCCTAAACCAGACAGAGACCCAGTAAAAAAAGAGAACTACAGGCCAATATCCCTGATGAATATGGATGCAAAAATTCTCAATAAGACACTAGCAAATCGAATTCAACAGCATATAAAAAGAATTATTCACCATGATCAAGTGGGATTCATTCCTGAGCTGCAGGGCTGGTTCAATATTCACAAATCAATCACTGTGATACATCACATTAATAAAAGAAAAGATAAGAACCACATGATCCTGTCAATCAATGCAGAAAAAGCATTTGACAAAATTCAGCATCCTTTCTTAATAAAAACGCTCGAGAAAGTCGGGGTAGAAGGAAAATACTTAAACATCATAAAAGCCACTTATGAAAAGCCCACAGCTAATATCATCCTCAATGGGAAAAAACTGAGAGCTCTCCGCCTGAGATCAGGAACACGAAAGGGATGTCCACTCTCACTGCTGTTGTTTAACATAGTGTTGGAAGTGCTAGCATCAGCAATCAGACAACAAAAGGAAATCAAAGGCATCAAAATTGGCAAAGATGAAGTTAAGCTTTCACTTTTTGCAGATGACATGATATTATACATGGAAAATCCGATAGACTCCACCAGAAGTCTGCTAGAACTGATACATGAATTTAGCAAAGTTGCAGGATACAAAATCAATGTACAGAAATCAGTTGCATTCTTTTTTTTTCAATATATGAAATTTATTGTCAAATTGGTTTCCATACAACACCCAGTGCTCATCCCAAAAGGTGCCCTCCTCAATACCCATCACCCACCCTCCCCTCCCTCCCACCCCCCATCAACCCTCAGTTTGTTCTCAGTTTTTAACAGTCTCCTATGCTTAGTTGCATTCTTATACACTAATAATGAAGCAACAGAAAGACAAATAAAGAAACTGATCCCATTCACAATTGCACCAAGAAGCATAAAATACCTAGGGATAAATCTAACCAAAGATGTACAAGATCTGTATGCTGAAAACTATAGAAAGCTTATGAAGGTAATTGAAGAAGATATAAAGAAATGGAAAGACATTCCCTGCTCATGGATTGGAAGAATAAATATTGTCAAAATGTCAATACTACCCAAAGCTATCTACACATTCAATGCAATCCCAATCAAAATTGCACCAGCATTCTTCTTGAAGCTAGAACAAGCAGTCCTAAAATTCATATGGAACCACAAAAGGCCCCAAATAACCAAAGTAATTTTGAAGAAGACCAAAGAAATTTTGAAGAAGACCAAAGCAGGAGGCATCACAATCCCAGACTTTAGCCTCTACTATAAAGCTGTCATCATCAAGACAGCATGGTATTGGCACAAAAACAGACACATAGACCAATGGAATAGAATAGAAACCCCAGAACTAGACCCACAAACGTATGGCCAACTCATCTTTGACAAAGCAGGAAAGAACATCCAATGGAAAAAAGACAGTCTCTTTAACAAATGGTGCTGGGAGAACTGGACAGCAACATGCAGAAGGTTGAAACTAGACCACTTTCTCACACCATTCACAAAAATAAACTCAAAATGGATAAAGGACCTGAATGTGAGACAGGAAACCATCAAAACCCTAGAGGAGAAAGCAGGAAAAGACCTCTCTGACCTCAGTCGTAGCAATTTCTTACTTGACACATCCCTAAAGGCAAGGGAATTAAAAGCAAAAATGAACTACTGGGACCTCATGAAGATAAAAAGCTTCTGCACAGTAAAGGAAACAACCAACAAAACTAAAAGGCAACCAACGGAATGGGAAAAGATATTTGCAAATGACATATCGGACAAAGGGCTAGTATCCAAAATCTATAAAGAGCTCACCAAACTCCACACCCAAAAAACAAATAACCTGGTGAAGAAATGGGCAGAAAACATGAATAGACACTTCTCTAAAGAAGACATCCGGATGGCCAACAGGCACATGAAAAGATGTTCAACGTCGCTCCTCATCAGGGAAATACAAATCAAAACCACACTCAGATATCACCTCACGCCAGTCAGAGTGGCCAAAATGAACAAATCAGGAGACTATAGATGCTGGAGAGGATGTGGAGAAATGGGAACCCTCTTGCACTGTTGGTGGGAATGCAAACTGGGGCAGCCACTCTGGAAAACAGTGTGGAGGTTCCTCAAAAATCTAAAAATAGACCTACCCTATGACCCAGCAATAGCACTGCTAGGAATTTACCCAAGGGATACAGGAGTACTGATGCATAGGGGCACTTGTACCCCAATGTTTATAGCAGCACTCTCAACAATAGCCAAATTATGGAAAGAGCCTAAATGTCCATCAACTGATGAATGGATAAAGAAATTGTGGTTTATATACACAATGGAATACTACGTGGCAATGAGAAAGAATGAAATATGGCCTTTCGTAGCAACGTGGATGGAACTGGAGAGTGTTATGGTAAGTGAAATAAGTCACACAGAGAAAGACAGATACCATATGTTTTCACTCATATGTGATCCTGAGAAATTTAACAGAAGACCATGGGGGAGGGGAAGGAAAAAAAAAAAAGAGAGGGAGAGAGCCAAACCATAAGAGAGTCTTAAACACTCAGAATAAACTGAGGGTTGATGGGGGATGGGAGGGAGGGGAGGGTGAGTGATGGGCATTGAGGAGGGCACCTGTTGGGATGAGCATTGGATGTTGTATGGAAACCAATTTGATAATAAATTTCATATTAAAAAAATAAAATAAAGTATATTTTTAAAAATCCTACAAATCAATTAGGAGACAGATAATCCAATTAAAAATGGACACAAAAAGTAAACAGCCACATTACAAGAGGATTTCCAAGTAAACAACAAACAAACGGTAAATTATGCACCATCATCAGTCATAAAGGAAATGCAACTTAACACCACAATGAGATACTATACCACATATCCACGAGTATGGCTACATTTATAAAAACTGACACGTACTGCCGGTGGGAGAATAAATTGGGATCAACATTTAGGAAAACCATATGGCAGCATCTCCTGGGGCTGAACATCGGCATACTCTATGACGCAGCAGTTCATTTCCTAGATATATACTCAACACAACCGCATGCATGTGTTCATTAGAAGACATGCACAAGGATGTTTAAAGTAGACACAAGCTGAGAACAACTCAGAAGTCCATCAACAGCAGAATGAATAAAGAATACACTGTGGTCTACTTATGCAAGAGAATACCACACAGTAACAAGAATGAACACATTTAACACACACACAGAAGAATCTCATAAGCAAATTGTTGTGTGAAAGAAGTCAGCCAGAACAAAGCACATACTGTATGACTCCATTCTATAAAGTTCAAAAACAGGCACAACTAATCTATGCGGTTAGAAGTTACAATAGTGGTTACCCTCGGAGAGCAAAAGAAGGCATGAGGGAGATTTCCGGGTACTATAATGTTCTGTTCTTTTTTTTTAATGTTTATTTATTTTTGAGACAGAGAGAGACAGAGCGTGAACGGGGGAGGGTCAGAGAGGGAGACACAGAATCTGAAGCAGGCTCCAGGCTCTGAGCTGTCAGCACAGAGCCCGACGCGGGCTCGAACTCACGGACCATGAGATCATGACCTGAGCCAAAGTTGGACGCTCAACCGACTGAGCCACCCAGGCGCTCCTATAATGTTCTGTTCTTAATAGATGTTTTTCACTTTGTAAAAATCATCAATAAGTACATGTATGGCCTATATACTTTTCCTTAACTTTGTTATATCTCACAATAAAGTTATTAAATTTATACAAACGATAAAATAATTCAGGATTTGCAGGGGCAGGATTTGGAGCTAGGATGGCTCAAAACTAATCCCAGAGAGTCCTGAGAAGGCAGTCTACAAAGTCATGGAGATGGTTGTGATCGTGGTGGTGCGTATAGGGGCTGAGGGCATCCATCATCTAAACAATGTAAGAGTCTTCCAGGCTAAGAGGCCAGGCAAATAAAGCAGAAGAAAAAAATCCAATAAATTCCAGTATCAACAATAATTTCATCTTATGCTGTGTGTATGCATGTCATGTGATTGTTGTAGCTGATTTTCCTGTCTTCTAAACAAACAGGTATAAATGACTAATAAGGCTGAGTAGGTTAACTTTCCCGGGAAGGTTGCAACTTTATTTCCTGTTTGACTTTCATCAATGAATTTTACGTCTAGTTGTAGAACTCAAGCATCTGAGAAGCAGGTGTGGGAAGCATTTTGAGGACGGTATAGTGCCCAGGACACTGGAAATTATACCATGTAGCTATCACCTACGTGAAAAAGAGTTTGGAGGATTCCGAAGAATCATTACGGGGTCTTAGAGCAGAACAGAATCTTTAAGACGACCAAAGTTGTCTTTAAACACGTAAATGGCTTTTGTATGGAATGACCAGAGGATCTGGCATGGCAGGTGAGGATGTAATGAGAGAGATTTCAGCTCACAGGAAGAAAGAACAAGGGGCTCTGCCAGGACCTATTGAGTTCCCTGGATGATTTCAAGCATGGTCTAGACAAACATCGGTGGGGATGCTGTGGTGGGCATTCAAGCACTGCGTGTGTGATTGGCTATTATCATCTTAGAACAGTTGCTTCCAAGTGGGGGCAATTTTGCCCCTCAGGAGTTTCAGCAATGTCTGAAGATATTTTTGGTGGTTATAACTTGGGGTGGCAGGGGCTCCTGGCATCTAGTGGGTAGGGGCCAGGACGCTGCTACACAAATTGCAAGGCACAAGACAGCCCCCATGCAGAACAAAGAATTATCTGACTTAAAATGTAAAGGGTGCTGAGGCTGAGACAGGAGGGAAAGGTACGATTTACTTGATAATATCTAGAATTTGTTTTGCCACACAAAGCTACACTTCGGATCAATAAGCACTAAATTTTTTGTATGTGTCACAGCTCTCAGGGAAGCCAGTTATGCGAAATTATCCCATGTTGAGCCACAAATGCATGATAGATACTCAAGGGGATCTTTGGTTACTGTTAACTTGCTTTTGTTGCCTTCAATTTCAAGTATTATTTAACATCTTAGGTGTCACAAAGGTTTTCCTTATTATAAATACCCATTGTGCTGTGAAGATCCAATGCTGTCTGCACACTAGAATGAAATATGTTGCTGAGTTCTATACAATATGTTCTAAGTTCATTTAAGTAAGTGTGTAACATAGTCAACAGGCACATATCAACCCAGGTTTACATTGTGAAATAAAAATAACCAAGCCATCAACCTTGTCTATGAACAATACCTCAATAGTCAGAAAAAGCAGGTCTCCTTGTAATAGGCAGAAGAAGCCATTATTCTATGACATAAGGATGTTGCTTCCATAGGATATGATCTGGATATGTAAAAACAAAGTGTATTCTTTCTTATTAGAGTTAAAATAGTCTCTATGCACAGTTTGATATCAATGACATAAACGCAATTAGGGTGCAATCAAGTAAAATGGCATTGTTGGCAGGTTCCACTTATCATTCCTAAATTACCATACCAGCAAAAGTCAAGCATTTATTAGTGCTGCCGCCAAGCCAATCAAATAGTCTATTCACACGGTCCCCTTTGGTGTTTCTCAAAGGTGTTTCTCACACCTGGGGAGCATGATTAATTCACGGTGCTATTTTTCAGTTTGCCCTCCCCCAAGAACTGCCCCCTCAGGACTGGGGTTTATCTTTCTAAAGTTTAATAGGACCCAAATTCACTTTTGTTGAGCCCCAGTCTTTATTAACTTCTTTATTAATCCAAATTTTCAATTTCTTGCATATTCTTCACTTATCAGGCTGACTGGGAAATGATACCATTGTGAAAATGCCATTGAGTAAAATGTTCAGACAATGGTCTGTTCCAATAAATTCTATTTCCCAGTTAACAGAGTAAACCAGCAATATACCTAAAAGAATTCAGTTTCTTGAAAGTCTTTCTAAAATATATTACTTACTTAGATTTAATAAGTATACTAATATAGTACTTACAATGGGCCAGTCACCATGCTTTATATATATTAACTCATTTAATCTTCATTGCAAACTAGGAAAAAGCCAGTATTTTTCTCCTCACTTTACTGAGAAAATGATTAACTTATAATTGATTATTGAATAATACTTGAATAATTGATTTACCAAGGGGAATAAATGCTAAGTTCAAGAGGAGAACCCAGGACTCTGGCCCCACTCATTTAGCCCCTATGGTATGTGTATGGCCAGGGTAGAGTTTATATTTATGTGCAATAGCTCCTTCATGATCTGATATCTTATATCAGGTCGAGAGTACCATGATGAACATGAATTCTCAATGAGGAACATGTAAATAAAGTAAATGTGAGAAATTGGGTAAAGAGTGGGTGCTGGGGAAGGAGAGAAAGTGGTTAAGAACCTGAGCTCAGTTAATATGGGGGCTTTAAAACTGCTGCAATTTTCCCTCTGATAATAATACCAATACATATTGAGAGAAATAGAAAAGTATACAAAGGAAACAAAAAATATATCAGTTATTCCATTAGTACATTTTAAAGAATGTTTTACCAGTCTTTTTCTGTATCTTACAGGTGTATTAAAAAAATTAAAGGCAGTTTATAACAGAGTTGTTACGTGGATTCTCAAATAGAGACAGACCTCTAAACCTCCTATCTCCAGGCTGCAGCTTCCTCATCTGCAAAATGGGCACAAGATTAGAACTTACACCCACTAAAGCACAAGGACATCTTTGATGTATAATGCTAAGTATGATCATCTCCACAAAAGTTAGATATTGCTATATTATCAGCTATAATAGCATTTTAATTTGCCTTCCTACTCAAGTCTAGACTGGGTTTCCTCACTTTTCTTAACTATTCTTCAAAAACAGTTTGTAATGGTGCATTTGAGACTAACTTTGTTTCATTTTGCAGTCTTCTAATTGTTTTCTTTAGGATAAAATTCCACAAGTGAAATGGCTGTTTCCAAGGATAGAAACAAGAGTACTTTGAGACTTTTATTGCCTACTTCCAGATAATGGAAAGTAGGAAAGATTATGGAAATCCTGCCAATTTTTCTACATCTTTCCATATTTGCAAATTGATATCCTGAAAGAGCATGCCATTTACGCTGTCATCTGGGGTATGAGAATATGTAGATCCGCGGGATTAAAGTATTAGGATTATTTCTAATATTTGCCATCTTAATTAGTTAAAAATGGTGACATCTTGATTAGACTGATTTTATTCTAATGAGACTGGATTCTTTATATGTATGTTGCCCATTTGTATTCCTTTTGTGAATTCCCCATTCATGTCCTTTGCATCTCCAGGGCTTCGGTGTCTTAATGTTTCAGAAGGATGCTTTCAGTTTTCACTTACTGATCATGTGTTCAACAAATATTTATTATTGGCACCTTCTCTAGCCCAGTTTTAAAACTTTTGTTACCCAGCCTATGAATATTTTGTTTTAATTTGCTTTTCATATTTTGTATGTAATAATTATGATATACAGATATTTTTAATTCTTAGGTAACTACATCTATCAATGCTCTCCTCTGGTTTCTGACTTTGGCTTTAAAAGGCTTTACTTAGGGCTATATTACATACTCATTTATATCTTTATAATCTTTTATGGTAAGTTATGAAGTAGGAATCTAATGCAATCATTTTTCTTTCTAAATAGCCAGTAATTTAGTACATTTTCTCTATAAGCTTTTTTTAATGCCTGAATATGTATAGATTTTTTAAATATCCTTGAAAGTCAAAATACTTTCCAGCATATGTCTAGGTGTTTATCTTGTTTAATTTTACCAGAATTTATTGACCCCTTTTAATCTGAAGACACTTAGTATTTGATTTGTTCAACTCCAGAAAATTTCCTAACCTCTTTATTTCCTGATTACTACTTTTTCTACATCCACTCTGTTCTCTTTTTCTAGAATTTCTATCATAGGTATATTAGATCTCCTTAACTCAGTCCTTCATTACTTATCTTTTAAATTTTTTTCATATTGTTTTTCATTTCCTTATTCCTTGCCTCTGAAACTTGGATGAATTCCAGGAGTTTTCACTTACTTCATTGACTGAATGTTCTGCAACAGCAAATCTCTTCATTTAGGTTTTTCCTCTATACTCTCTTTTCTGAACTCCCATTGTTCTTCATGACCTCCTTGCTTATTTCTTTTTTTTTTACAGCTTATTTGTGTATTTATTTATTTTCAGTAATCTCTACACCCAATGTGAGGCTCAAACTTACCATCCAGAGATCAAGAATCACATGCTCCACCTAGTGAGACAGCCAGGCATCCCCCACCCCAATCTTGCTTATTTCTATAGACTTGACAAGTTCCACTCTACCATGTTAAAATCACAGATCAAAAACTTGAAAACATCCCCTCTATTTTGAACAGTAACTACAGTTCATAAGAAGACATCAGCTCTAGTTCTTTAGCACAGCCCCCTCTTTTTAAACAGCAATATCTTTTCAAACAACTAATGGATTTTGCCTGTTTGCTTATCCTTAATGTGGCATCTGCTCTTGTTCAACTCTGGGAATTGAGATGGATTTTGTCAAAGATTATTTGGATGTCTATCCAAATCTTTCAGATCCAGATAAAAAGTGAAGTGAGAGTTTTGGATTTAATGTAATTTTCCATTCAGAGCATAAACACTGAACAGCCTGGGTCACTAAGGCCAGAGGTGGTTACGGCAGGAAGACTGTGTTTGTTGGGCAGCCAGAAATTAGCTGCAACGATGCCTCGATTTCTTTGTTTGGCATGGTCATCTTCTTGAGGAGCCGGATAAGGCTCTGTGTCTGGGACAGACGTCTGTGTTTAGTACAGGCCAGGAACAAAACCAGACCTGGCCCCACTGAGTGTGACATGCCACACTCAGGGACATGCCCTTATCTCACTGCCCTGTGCCAGCCCATCACACCACAAACCCTCCTAAATGAGGGATTGGGAGGAAGAGCTACCAAGAACTCTCCCCCCTTGACTTCCCAGTCTGCCAGTGGAGAGCCCTGATTCAAATTAGTCTATCCTTCACTTGAGAGTCACTGACAAACTGTCTGGTAAACTGCAGCCACCCTTTCATACTTTCCACTATGAGTTTCTAATATTTCTTTTTGAATATTTTTTACTCAATTAAGTGGAAATCTAGGGAAGTGGCAAACTTCTTGTATGGGCTCCATTAGCTTCTTATCCAGGAATGCCTTGATTCCATTCCAGCCTGCACTTAGGGAAGTGTTAATGGGAATGGGGAGAAAGCCACATCAATTTTCTCTAAGAACAGAGGGGAAAGTCCCTTCTTTACTTATGGAAACTAATCACAGAATTTTTCTACTTTTAGTATGGAGATCTTCACAAGCTGTTTTTTCTTTCTTTCTCTTTTCTTAATTGAGAGAAATAATGCAGAGAAAATCAGATTAAGGATGGGGCGCCTGGGTGGCGCAGTCGGTTGGGCATCCGACTTCAGCTCAGGTCACAATCTCACGTCTGTGAGTTCGAGCCCCGCGTCGGGCTCTGGGCTGATGGCTCAGAGCCTGGAGCCTGCTTCCGATTCTGTGTCTCCCTCTCTCTCTGCCCCTCCCCCATTCATGCTCTGTCTCTCTCTGTCTCAAAAATAAATAAACGGTAAAAAAAAAAATCAGATTAAGGGTGTAGTGGGAATTTCATGGACCTTTCTAATTTACTTGCCAGAGACTGAAAAGTAGTCCATTCTTTCAGCTTCAGCAAGTAGAATATATTTCGTCTGGCAGAGAGAAAAGGTTACCACCAGGTACTGAAAATACACAAATCCTCTGATTTTTGACCCAATGATAGAATTCAGGCGGAATTTTTTTACAAATTATGAAAGTGGTCCAAGTATAAAATTATCAAAGAAATGAGAAGGATTAAGGCACCACATACACAAATGTATTTGGCATTTTTTAAAATTAAAACTTGTAAGAAGACAATTACTTGCTTTCTTGGTTGCACCTTTTCAGGTTTAACTGTTTTAATAAAAAATTGTGTGGGCTAAATAAAAAAGGAAAACTCACGATTGTGTTCTGAATCTCTCAAGCAAAGCCTGTACTTTGGAATTCATACCAGGGAACCAGAGGAAATTCTCAGTAGAGTGCCAGCAGTAGATGTGGCCATAGAGTCATAGTGGGAAGGAGGCATGGTGGGTGGGTCCTCTGGAACAGAAGGATGGTGTCATGGCTCTCACTCAGACTTCCCTTTGACTTTGCTATCACCCACTCAGGGGATTCTGCATCCTCCCCTCCAACTCCCTTATCAACTCTCAGCTCATGACGTAATAGCTCTGGATTGGTAGGGACAGTGAAGAGAAGGTTTTCAAATGAGTCTTGATAAGCAAACTGTTTTAGTTAGTTCACTATCTACTCTTCTGGGAATAAGTATTTCTTGAAGCAAGCAGCTAAGTTTTTTAGGGCTGGTCCCAGTATTGTTTAACACAGGGACTCCTTTCCTTGAGTCCTGCCCCCCTCCAACCCACCACACAGCCAGTAGCCAAAGTACTCCTTTCAGAGAACAAATCTATTCATATTACTCTCCCGTTTTGTTTTTGTTTTTTGTTTTACTACTCT
This sequence comes from Panthera leo, assembly GCF_018350215.1. Classification (NCBI taxonomy): domain Eukaryota; kingdom Metazoa; phylum Chordata; class Mammalia; order Carnivora; family Felidae; genus Panthera; species Panthera leo. The sequence goes on along the minus strand of NC_056679.1, from coordinate 139,924,464 downwards.
CATAAATGGAGAAGTGGGAAATCCAGACTCTAAAATGTCTCATATTCAAGTGTTTTATGAATTGGCTCCAACCTCATCACTCCTAGGGGGACTTTCGTGGGCCCTACTGATATACATGCTAACTACTCTGCTCCTTCACAGTGTTACTTCTTTCCTCTGTCACAGACCCAGCATGCCCCCAGCTGGGTCATGCTGGGATTTAACCCAGTTATCAGCCTGGTAGCCAGCAGAGGAAGTGGGTATCTTGAGGGAAGCACTTGCAGCCATACTGGAGGGGACTCCAACAGTGTCCCCTGCATGAGGAAGCACCAACTCCCAATAGGGAGATGTGCTGCCCTGCAGCTCTGAGATTTCAGGGGAGATCAGAGTGCCAAATAACTCAGGAATATCCACCCAGATGTCCTTAGTCCTGATCCTTTTTTCAGAGTCCCAGGTTTTCCTAGACAGGGGAAGTTGATTTAACAGATCTGCTGTGGCTGGTGATCTCCACGTTTTTAAGGATCTGGATTATAATCATCAAGCCTTCCAACTATCTGCCCTTCAGCTGAGCTGCTTTCACTGAAAGAGCTTAGAGCCTGCTACATAGGAGGTACCAATTATAAATAAATGCATAAGTGAATGGCATGGAACAAGCAGTGATTTGGAAAATGATGGAGGTCATTAAAACACTTAGTTTTTGGACCTAGAGGGTATTACACACTAAGTGAAATAAATCAGACAGAGAAGCACAAACACTATGTGATTGCACTTATATGTAGAATCTAAGAAACAAAACAAATGAATAAACACACTGAAAGCAGAAACAGGGGTGCCTGACTGGCTCAGTTGGAGGAGCATGCAACTGTAGATCTTGAGGTTATGAGTTCAAGCCGCACGTTGGGTGTAGAGATTACTAGAAATAAATAAATAACTAAATAACTAAATAACTAGCTAAATAAATAAATAAATAAATAAACAAACTAACTAAAAACAAAACAGAAACAGACCCATAAATACAGAGAACAAATATGGTTGCCAAAGGGGAGGGACTGAGCAAAATGGGTAAAGGAGAGTGGGAGATACAAGCTTGCAGTTATAGAATGAATACTGTATGGAGATAAAATGTACAGCATAGAGAATATAGTCAATGGTATTGTAATAAAGTTGTATGGTGACAGATGGTAGCTACATCTGTGGTGAGCACAGCATAACGTATAGAGTTGTCAAAACACTATGTTGTGCACCTAAAACTGATAAAACATTGTGTCAACTGTACTTCAATTAAATAAAAAAACAACTTAGTTTTGTAGCATTTCTAAATAAGGCAGAGAATGTAGATGAGAAAATCAGGATCAATGTTTCCAGAAAAGATTCTTTTGCCTTTTATTTTCTCTTGTTATCTGATAAATCATAACCATAGGTTATTAAACAGAATATATTTCTTATATTGTTTCTTTTATCTTTTACTAATTAAGAAACTGTAAATAGGATGTATAGATTATTATGTTAAAATTATTTTACAGAAAATAATGGGTAAATTCAAGGTTACATTGGTTGGGACTAATTATAAATTGCTTTCTTTATATAATGAGCAGCAAGTTGAATATGCCCAAATTTAAATTTGTCATTTATTAGAAATCGAAACCTTGATATATTTTAAAGATACTTTAGTAAGAAAATTGGAATAGCAGAATAAATCAACAGGGAAACATAGTTTGGGGTTATGGAAAACAATAGGAAGGAGTGACATTTAATATGCTTATAATGATATTTGAGTACAACATCTTGTTTGGTAAATGAGCTACCATTTCACCCTCAGAGTGTTAGCCTTTAGAAATGTGTCAGGCATCACTGTCACAAAGTAAATCAGAACCAAACACTTGAACAAATCTCAAAATCTGAAACTAAGACATTGCATAAAAACCCTTCCGAACCAGAACAGCTAAAAGTAAAAAGGACAAGTGAAAAACACCTCAAGTGAAGAAAAATGACCCTGAAAAACCTCTTAAATGTTCTACATAATCAGATTATTTGCAAAAAATAAGATCTTTACCTCTTCATTTCTGATACTAAAAGCAAAGGTAATAAATACACCTCCATACCTTTCTAATTTTGCTACAATTTCCTATTATCTATGCCCTTGAAATTACATCTGCTGTGCCTCTATGGTGGAAATGTTACATAATGTTGTGGTAGTGCACATCTCTACCCAGCTCTGAGTTTAGTAACACTAGTAGCTTGAAATCGGCCACAGAGGGAGAATGTGCACTACAGAAATTGGCAAACACTAAAAATCAGGCTTTTTCTTTGTTCAGAGATCTGGTTGCTAAACATTTACCAGAACACCCTGGCAACACCCTTCCTGGCCCTAAAAATTTGAGAAAGGTCCCAGTCCTCCCTGACCAGGGATTGAAATACTAAATATTTTAGAATCCACACCAGCTGACAGGTGGTCTGAGTTCCAACTAGCAGAGTTTGATGTGCCCTCTTCCATGATTCCTAGAGCCAAGCACTGCCCGGTGCCATTACTGTAAGAGTAAAAATTGTGATCCAGCAATTCCACTTCTGGGTATTTATCTGAAGGAAATGAAAATTACTATCTTGAGAAGGCATCTGCACCCACATGTTCACTGCAGAATTATTTACAATGGTCAAGACACAGAAACAACCTACATTCCATCAACAGATGAATGGATAAAGAAAATGTGATATCACACTCGGAATGCAATGGAATATCATTTAACCATAAAAAAGGAACTTGGGGCACCTGGGTGGCTCAGTCGGTTAAGCGTCCAGCTTCAACTCAGGTCATGATCTCATGATTCATGGGTTCAAGCCCTGCATTGGGCTCTGTGGTAACAGCTCAGAGCCTGGAGCCTGCTCTGGATTCAGTGTCTCCTTCTCTTTCTGCCCCTCACCAACTCTCACACTCAAAAATAAATAAACATTTAAAAATATTTTTTAAAAAAAGAAGAACTCCTGTAATTTGCAACAACATAGATAGACCCTCAGGGCATTATGCTAAATGAAATAAATCAGACAGAGAAATACAAATACTGTATGATATCACTTATATGTAGAATCTTAATTAAAAAAAAAAAAAAAAGCTGAGGACACCTGGGTGACTCAGTCAGTTAAACGACCAACTCTTGATTTCGGCCCAGGTCATGATCTCATGGTTCATGAGACTGAGGGAGCCCTGTGCTTGGGATTCTCTCTCTCCTTCTCTTTCTGTCCCTCCCTTACTCATGCATGCACACGCTCTCTCTCTCAAAAGAAAAACTTAAAAAAAAAAAAAAGCCGAACTCACAGATATAGAGACAGATTGGTCATTGCCAGAGATGGGGGTTGAGTTGCGGGTGGACAAAATGAGTGAACGTGGTCAAAATGTACAAACTGTCAGTTATAAAATAAATAAGTTCTGTGAATGTAATGTACAGCGTGGAGACTGTTGTTAATAATACTGTATTGTACATTTGAAAGTTGCCAAGAGATAAGATCTTAAAAGTTCTTATCACAAGAAAAAAAAAGGCAACTGTGTGTGGTGATGGTTGTTAAATACACGTATTGTGGTGATCATTTTGTAATATATACATATATCAAATCATTATGTTGTATACCAGAAACTAAAACAATGTTATATGTCAATTATATCGCAGTTAAAAAAAAAAAGAGTGGTAATTTTGTTCTGATCATAAGAACCAACTTGGCTCCCCATCCCATACCTGTTATCATTAAGTCTTCTCTTTTTGTGTCTACTCAGAGACTACAATATCATCGTGGTGCACGACAAGAGGCAGAAGGATGGAAAAAGATGTCTTTCATCTCGGGATGGTTAGTCATCTATGAAAGGGCAGAGAAAGGATGAGAACAGGATGCTTCAACCACTGTTACATCCTCTTCAGCAGTAATTGCTGGGGCCGAGTTTTACCTGAAAACACCCAAAGGTAACACCACAGCGAGAACTTTTTCCTTGTGAAGTCCAATTTAGCCTACAAGAAAAACATCCTGATGTCTTTATTTAAGATTGCTTATTTTGTCTGTTTATTTTACAACCTGCCAAACAATAACCATGGCCTTATCAGGCTAAAGAACGCGCAGCTCTTTCCTGATCTGTGCTTTATGTATTTGTCATGATAAAATTCCCCACACTAAATAACAATGTTTGTTTGAAAGCTGCCTTGCCATCCATCTAGGTCTTAGATAAATAACATGATGCTCACAGAGTTTCTCTCTAAACACAAGCTACTTCCAAAATAAAACTGATATTTTATTAATATATTTCAGTTCTTCCCACCAGCAAGATAAATCCTCAGCCTAATGTTAAATTAACATTGGTTAAGAGTTTTGGAGGGATGGTTCAGGCTGAGGAGGGCGGTCAGAGGAACATAAATTGCACTAAATTCCTTGTCAAGCAGACAAGAGTCTAAAATTAATAATTTATTCTAACTCTAATTTTATTTTATTTTATTTTATTTTATTTTATTTTACAATGTTTATTTATTTTTGAGAGACAGAGAAAGAAAGAGAGTGTGTACAAGCTGGGGAAGGGCAGAAAGAGAGAAGGAGACACGGAATCCAAAGCAGACTCCAAGCTCTGAGCTGTCAGCACAGAGCCCAACGCGGGGCTCAAACCCACGACTCTGAGATCATGACCTGTGCTGAAGTCAGACACTTAAGTGACTGAGCAGCCCAGGGGCCCCTCTAATTGTAATTTTGGATGTGTTAATTAGGTTCTTTCAGGTAGCATGAGGAGGGAAATTATTATGTTGACTCAAATATTGAGAATTGATTTGTGATGTAGGAGGACCAAAGTATACACAAGTTCCACAAGAGATGCAAGTAATTACAGATAATGCAGACCCTGCTCTTAAAAGAAGTTATGAATGGCCCAGATGTATTCCAAAGAGAGTTGTTGGTTTTTCTTCTGAAGACATCAGAGAAACTTTTGGAACATAAGTGCCCTCATGTATGAAGAGACAAGACACAGACTGACAGATATTGGGATTCTAATTATCTAAGCATTTATCACTTGATATCATTCAAGTGATAAATAAGAACCCTAGAGACACAACAAAAGTGAATCACATTCCTTAGTTATACATACTCAGTCAAGAAATTGTTATTTCTGGTTAAACAATTTTAGGTTGATGAGAATTCATCCAATAGTAGACTTTTTCTTAAAAAAAAAGGAATCAGCACATTTGATATTCGCAGAAACATAATTGACTATAGAATTGTATACTAGACTAAATGGAACTTCAGAGCTTATACAATTTTCTACTTTATCATTATTGAACAAGATGATTACATTACTAAAATAGATTGTCTATTTTCACATTAACACTAGTATCATATGCAATGGCGAAAGATTAAAGACCTTCCTCTTAAAATTGGAAGGAAGAGAAGCCAGTGGATCCTACAATTCAAAACCAATTTTGATACTAGGTTCCCAGAGACAGCACCCAGACTCAGTCCCACAAGACTGCCCTCACTTGATATGCCAATGGCAAGTCCAGGCTGTTGTCTGGACAAACTGACTATAGTAGGATATTCAAATGATTCCCTCCTTGGGTTCAAATAGTTGGCTCTCAGAGAAATATTTTACTCAGTTGATTACCATTTATTATAAAAGGAGACAACTCAGCAACAGACAGATGGAAGAGTTTCATAGAGCAAAGTAGAGAGAAATGGCCCAGAGTTTCCTTGCCCTCCCCCAGCTCACAAGTCTCTGAAATCTCCACAGTGTTCACCAACCTGGAAGCTCTCCAAACCCCATCCTTGTGGGTTTTTACAGATGCCTCATTACATAGGTGCTTGATTAAATCTTTGGTCATTGGTGATTGAACTCAAATTCCAGGCCCTCTCTTCTCCCAGAAGATAGGGCAGGGGGACAATTGAAACTTAAAAAAAATTTTTTTTAATGTTTATTTATTTTTGAGAGAGAGAGAAAAAACATGAGTGGGTTAGGGGCAGAGAGAGAGGGAGATACAGAATCCAAAGCAGGCTCCAGGCTGTCAGCACATAGCCCAACGCTGAGCTTGAATCCACAGACCTTGAGATCATGATCTGAGCTGAAGTCAGATGCTCAACCGACTGAGCCACCCAGGTATCCCTGCAACGGACCCTTTTAACCTCTAATCACACAGTTGGTTCCTCTGGCAACCAGCCCCCATCCTTAGCTGCTTTCTGAAAGTCACCACATTAACATAAACCCAGGTGTGGTGGAAGGGGGCTTCTTATGAATATCAAGACACCCATTTGCCCTTCAAGGCTCGGAAGTGATTTCAGAAACCGAAGACAAGAGACCAAATATTATGAAAAAAGATGTTCCCATTGCTCTTATCACTGAGGAAATTTCAAGGGTTTTGGGAAGCTGTGAGCCAGGAACCAGAGGGCTAAGACCAAATACTATGAGAAATACATATTTGGTCACTGAATGGCCAAGCTACTTACACAAGTTATTTTATTTTTTAATGTGGCCTTATGAGAAGGGTATGGTCTTTTGGATTTAGATAGATCTGAATTGAAAACTTGGATTCAAATTTTTTAATTCAAAACTACACTTAGTAGCAAAATACAGTTCAGCTAATAGCTAATATATAAAACATCATCTAGCTGATAAAAACCTTTCAAGATATCTCACTCAAGAATTCTTTCACAATGTGTATACATACCAAATTATCACATTGTATGCTTTAAAAAAATTTTTTTAGTGTTTATTTATTGAGAGAAACAGAGAGAGAGAGAGAGAGAGAGAGAGAGAGAGAGAGAGAGAAAGAGCATGAGTGGGGGAAGGGCAGAGAAAGAGGGAGACACAGAAACTGAAGCAGGTTCCAGGCTCTGAGCTGTCAGCACAGAACCTGAAGCGGGGCTCGAACCCATGAACTCACATTGTACACTTTAAATATATTCCAATTTTATTTGTCAGTTATACCTCAGTACAGCTGAATAAAAAGTAAACTTTGTAAAGTTAAAATAGATAGATAGATAGATAGATAGATAGATGTATATCTATCTATATCTATATCTATATCTATATCTATATCTATATCTATATCCCAGGAGAAGAATCGGCTACTGTTAAATAATTTCTGTTGAAATTTCCTGGGTCACCTTGCATAGCTAGAACTCTAGCTAGTGACCCCATCAAAACTGAATACCAATCTGTATGCTAGCATGGGACTTAATAATTAAATTCTGACCCATGTTAGGTAGTCATAGTTACAAATTGGTCACTTTATTCTTGGAGATGAAAAGGGATGGTCCGCTCAAAAAGCTGGTTTCATGTCATTGGTTAGAAAAGAAGAAGAGGCTACAGTTTCAAAGCTTGTCTTTAAAAGCCTGATAAAAACATACATATTTTGTGGTTGTTAAAATGAGTACTTTGCAGAAAGTATCCTCTTTTTTATTCTATTTTTGCACGTGTATAACACGTGTTGAAAGAAAACTTGCCTCAGAGATAAAGAGAATGATCACACCACATGGAGCTGACAGGACTTGAATATATATTTTCATTCAGAGCATCTAACTCAGTAAATCATTCTGCACAGAAAGAAATACTTTATAATCATCTGTTGGTCCACTTCTAACATCTTGCTTTACCTACTAAACCCCCTGAATAAAAAATCCGCGGCCAATAGAGAAGCAGCAAACATTTTCCTCAGAGTATTTTAGGGCAGGGCTTGCTTTCTGTTCACTGACATGTTTATTGAATACCTACTGTGTGTTAAACTCTGTCTTAGGAACTGGGTATAGAGCTGGAAGACTTTTATGGCCTCTCTCCTTAAAAATTTAAAATGTTCCAGAAAAACAGACCTTGAAACAATCATTATAATGGTGATGAGGGTTACACAGAGTTCTACTGGAGTGTTACAATAAAGGATAACCTATTCCAGAGGCTCCAATCTAAGAAAGGAAGTTTAAATTGAGTCTTGAGGATAACCAGGAGTGAACAGGCTCTGTGAGCATAGAACACCCATGCAGAAGGAAATATCAAAGAGAGGAGAAAGCAGTGCAAGCTAAGTTTCCGCTTTGCTCATTTTCAGATTTCCTGGGCAGTTTGATCTAAACTTACTGTATTTCAACTGATTTATGGAACATCCTGG